>NC_139603.1:11756907-12356907 GCF_964270895.1 Podarcis filfolensis
ATTTTTGATGAAATCTTCTTCTGCCGTTCAACTTGTCGAGGGCTGATTTCTTTTCCTGCGATAAAAAACCTTCTGTTTTGACAGCCAAACCTCTCAGGGGAGCATTTGCAACCGTTTGGCACTTTTTTTGAGTGAATTGCCGAAAGTCAGATTTTTGCTGAAATTGTGATCGCGCCCTAATATAAATTAGTCAACTACATTTTGTATAAATTCATTCGAAATACTGTCGTATTTATACAAGCAGTCTATGTTTGTATGCAGTCCGTTCACAGGTTGCAAGTGTTACCATATTATCAATCCACCGATATAAGGAGATCATCTCTTTGCTCTTTCAGTTTATCAATATCAGCCTCTCAGCTATCATTAGAGTGTGTACAATCCATTTCTGTTGTCCAGTTGTTAACTTCCATATAGTAGGCATATAGTTAAAAAAGGTTTGATGTTTTATTGTATATTATTTTATCCTGCAAGCTGCTGAGCGTGGCTGGCACGACCCAGTCAGATGGGTGGGGTATAAATAATAAAAGTATTATTATTATTTATTTATTATTGAATAGGACATCCCTTTTTTCATCAGAGAAATGTTGGAGGGTTTGAGAATGAAATATACTCTGAGTCGAGCGTGGATTTCATGCTCTTTATTCAGCTCATAGTGGTGAGGAGGAATGGATCTTCCCTCAAAGTATCTGCTTTATATACATTATTTACACAATGGGCTGCATGTGATTGGCTAATTTACTCCTGCCTTACTCCAACTTTACACCTAGTTTACTCCTTGTTTACACCTAGTTTACACCAACTTTACTCATAGTTTACACCCACTTTACTCCTAGTTTACTCCTAGTTTACACCTAATTTACTCCTACTTTACTCCTAGTTTACTCTTAGTTTACACCTAATTTACTCCTACTTTACTCCTAATTTACACCTAGTTTACTCCTAGTTTACACCTAGTTTACTCCTAGTTTACACCTAGTTTACTCCTAGTTTTCTCCTAGTTTACACATAGTTTACTCCTAGTTGCTTTTCGATATTTCAAAAAAATATTTTTCTGCCTTTTAAGTTGTTGAGGGCTGATTTCTTTTCCTGTGATAAAAAGCCTTCTGTTTCGACCGCCAAACCTTTCAGGGGATCATTTGGAACCGTTTGGCACCATGTTTGAGTGAATTGCCGAAAGTCAGATTTTTTTTTGAAATTGTGACCCTGGGGCTTAGGATATTTTCAAAAAAATCTTTTTCTGCCGTTTAAGTTGTTGAGGGCTGATTTCTTTTCCTGTGATAAAAAGCCTTCTGTTTCAACCGCCAAACCTTTCAGGGGATCATTTGGAACCGTTTGGCACCATTTTTGAATGAATTGCCGAAAGTCAGACTTTTTATGAAATTGTGACCCCGGGGCTTAGGGATTTTTTCAAAAAAATCTTTTTCTGCCGGTTAAGTTGTCGAGGGCTGATTTCTTTTCCTGTGATAAAAAGCCTTCTGTTTCAACCGCCAAACCTTTCAGGGCAGAATTTGGAACCTTTTGGCACAATTTTGGAGTGAATTGCCAAAAGTCAGATTTTTTATGAAATTGTGACCCCGGGGCTTAGGATTTTTTCAAAAAAATATTTTTCTGCTGGTTAAGTTGTTGAGGGCTGGTTTCTTTTCCTGTGATAAAAAGCCTTCTGTTTCAACCGCCAAACCTTTCAGGGGATCATTTGGAACCGTTTGGCACCATTTTTGAATGAATTGCCGAAAGTCAGACTTTTTATGAAATTGTGACCCCGGGGCTTTGCGATTTTTTCAAAAAAATCTTTTTCTGCCGGTTAAGTTGTCGAGGGCTGATTTCTTGTATTTCCATTCCCAAACCTTTCAGAGGATCATTTGCAACCATTTGGCACCATTTTTGAGTGAATTGCCGAAAGTCAGATTTTTTATGAAATTGTGACCCCGGGGCTTTGCGATTTTTTCAAAAAATCTTTTTCTGCCGGTTAAGTTGTCGAGGTCTGATTTCTTCTGATGAAAACCCTTCTGTTTTGACAGCCAAACCTCTCAGGGGAGCATTTGCAACCGTTTGGCACTTTTTTTGAGTGAATTGCCGAAAGTCAGATTTTTGCTGAAATTGTGATCGCGCCCTAATATAAATTAGTCAACTACATTTTGTATAAATTCATTCGAAATACTGTCGTATTTATACAAGCAGTCTATGTTTGTATGCAGTCCGTTCACAGGTTGCAAGTGTTACCATATTATCAATCCACCGATATAAGGAGATCATCTCTTTGCTCTTTCAGTTTATCAATATCAGCCTCTCAGCTACCATTAGAGTGTGTACAATCCATTTCTGTTGTCCAGTTGTTAACTTCCATATAGTAGGCATATAGTTAAAAAAGGTTTGATGTTTTATTGTATATTATTTTATCCTGCAAGCTGCTGAGCGTGGCTGGCACGACCCAGTCAGATGGGTGGGGTATAAATAATAAAAGTATTATTATTATTTATTTATTATTGAATAGGACATCCCTTTTTTCATCAGAGAAGTGTTGGAGGGTTTGAGAATGAAATATACTCTGAGTCGAGAGTGGATTTCATGCTCTTTATTCAGCTCATAGTGGTGAGGAGGAATGGATCTTCCCTCAAAGTATCTGCTTTATATACATTATTTACACAATGGGCTGCATGTGATTGGCTAATTTACTCCTGCCTTACTCCTACTTTACACCTAGTTTACTCCTTGTTTATACCTAGTTTACTCCTTGTTTACACCTAGTTTACACCAATTTTACTCATATTTTAAACCCACTTTACTCCTAGTTTACTCCTAGTTTACACCTAATTTACTCCTACTTTACTCCTAGTTTACACCTAATTTACTCCTACTTTACTCCTAGTTTACACCTAATTTACTCCTACTTTACTCCTAGTTTACACCTAGTTTACTCCTAGTTTACACCTAGTTTACTCATAGTTTACACCTAGTTTACTGCTAGTTTACTCCTAGTTTACACATAGTTTACTCCTAGTTGCTTTGCGATATTTCAAAAAAATCTTTTTCTGCCTTTTAAGTTGTTGAGGGCTGATTTCTTTTCCTGTGATAAAAAGCCTTCTGTTTCAACCGCCAAACCTTTCAGGGGATCACTTGGAACCGTTTGGCACAATTTTTGAGTGAATTGTCAAAAGTCAGATTTTTAATGAAATTGTGACCCCGGGGCTTAGGGATTTTTTCAAAAAAATCTTTTTCTGCCGGTTAAGTTGTCGAGGGCTGATTTCTTGTATTTCCATTCCCAAACCTTTCAGAGGATCATTTGCAACCATTTGGCACCATTTTTGAGTGAATTGCCGAAAGTCAGATTTTTTATGAAATTGTGACCCCGGGGCTTTGCGATTTTTTCAAAAAATCTTTTTCTGCCGGTTAAGTTGTCGAGGTCTGATTTCTTCTGATGAAAACCCTTCTGTTTTGACAGCCAAACCTCTCAGGGGAGCATTTGCAACCGTTTGGCACTTTTTTTGAGTGAATTGCCGAAAGTCAGATTTTTGCTGAAATTGTGATCGCGCCCTAATATAAATTAGTCAACTACATTTTGTATAAATTCATTCGAAATACTGTCGTATTTATACAAGCAGTCTATGTTTGTATGCAGTCCGTTCACAGGTTGCAAGTGTTACCATATTATCAATCCACCGATATAAGGAGATCATCTCTTTGCTCTTTCAGTTTATCAATATCAGCCTCTCAGCTACCATTAGAGTGTGTACAATCCATTTCTGTTGTCCAGTTGTTAACTTCCATATAGTAGGCATATAGTTAAAAAAGGTTTGATGTTTTATTGTATATTATTTTATCCTGCAAGCTGCTGAGCGTGGCTGGCACGACCCAGTCAGATGGGTGGGGTATAAATAATAAAAGTATTATTATTATTTATTTATTATTGAATAGGACATCCCTTTTTTCATCAGAGAAGTGTTGGAGGGTTTGAGAATGAAATATACTCTGAGTCGAGAGTGGATTTCATGCTCTTTATTCAGCTCATAGTGGTGAGGAGGAATGGATCTTCCCTCAAAGTATCTGCTTTATATACATTATTTACACAATGGGCTGCATGTGATTGGCTAATTTACTCCTGCCTTACTCCTACTTTACACCTAGTTTACTCCTTGTTTATACCTAGTTTACTCCTTGTTTACACCTAGTTTACACCAACTTTACTCATAGTTTAAACCCACTTTACTCCTAGTTTACTCCTAGTTTACACCTAATTTACTCCTACTTTACTCCTAGTTTACACCTAATTTACTCCTACTTTACTCCTAGTTTACACCTAATTTACTCCTACTTTACTCCTAGTTTACACCTAGTTTACTCCTAGTTTACACCTAGTTTACTCCTAGTTTACACCTAGTTTACTGCTAGTTTACTCCTAGTTTACACATAGTTTACTCCTAGTTGCTTTGCGATATTTCAAAAAAATCTTTTTCTGCCTTTTAAGTTGTTGAGGGCTGATTTCTTTTCCTGTGATAAAAAGCCTTCTGTTTCAACCGCCAAACCTTTCAGGGGATCACTTGGAACCGTTTGGCACAATTTTTGAGTGAATTGTCAAAAGTCAGATTTTTAATGAAATTGTGACCCCGGGGCTTAGGGATTTTTTCAAAAAAATCTTTTTCTGCCGGTTAAGTTGTCGAGGGCTGATTTCTTGTATTTCCATTCCCAAACCTTTCAGAGGATCATTTGCAACCATTTGGCACCATTTTTGAGTGAATTGCCGAAAGTCAAATTTTTTATGAAATTGTGACCCCGGGGCTTTGAGATTTTTTCAAAAAAATCTTTTTCTGCCGGTTAAGTTGTCGAGGTCTGATTTCTTCTGATGAAAACCCTTCTGTTTCCACTGCCAAAACTCTCAGGGGAGCATTTGCAACCATTTGGCACCATTTTTTAGTGAATTGCCGACAGTCAGATTTTTGATGAAATCTTCTTCTGCCGTTGAACTTGTCGAGGGCTGATTTCTTTTCCTGCGATAAAAAGCCTTCTGTTTTGACAGCCAAACCTCTCAGGGGAGCATTTGCAACCGTTTGGCACTTTTTTTGAGTGAATTGCCGAAAGTCAGATTTTTGCTGAAATTGTGATCGCGCCCTAATATAAATTAGTCAACTACATTTTGTATAAATTCATTCGAAATACTGTCGTATTTATACAAGCAGTCTATGTTTGTATGCAGTCCGTTCACAGGTTGCAAGTGTTACCATATTATCAATCCACCGATATAAGGAGATCATCTCTTTGCTCTTTCAGTTTATCAATATCAGCCTCTCAGCTACCATTAGAGTGTGTACAATCCATTTCTGTTGTCCAGTTGTTAACTTCCATATAGTAGGCATATAGTTAAAAAAGGTTTGATGTTTTATTGTATATTATTTTATCCTGCAAGCTGCTGAGCGTGGCTGGCACGACCCAGTCAGATGGGTGGGGTATAAATAATAAAAGTATTATTATTATTTATTTATTATTGAATAGGACATCCCTTTTTTCATCAGAGAAGTGTTGGAGGGTTTGAGAATGAAATATACTCTGAGTCGAGAGTGGATTTCATGCTCTTTATTCAGCTCATAGTGGTGAGGAGGAATGGATGTTCCCTCAAAGTATCTGCTTTATATACATTATTTACACAATGGGCTGCATGTGATTGGCTAATTTACTCCTGCCTTACTCCTACTTTACACCTAGTTTACTCCTTGTTTATACCTAGTTTACTCCTTGTTTGCACCTAGTTTACACCAACTTTACTCATAGTTTACACCCACTTTACTCCTAGTTTACTCCTAGTTTACACCTAATTTACTCCTACTTTACTCCTAGTTCACACCTAATTTACTCCTACTTTACTCCTAGTTTACACCTAGTTTACACCTAGTTTACTCCTAGTTTACACCTAGTTTACTCCTAATTTACACCTAGTTTACTCCTAGTTTACACATAGTTTACTCCTAGTTGCTTTGCGATATTTCAAAAAAATCTTTTTCTGCCTTTTAAGTTGTTGAGGGCTGATTTCTTTTCCTGTGATAAAAAGCCTTCTGTTTCGACCGCCAAACCTTTCAGGGGAGAATTTGGAAACTTTTGGCACAATTTTTGAGTGAATTGCCAAAAGTCAGATTTTTTATGAAATTGTGACCCCGGCGCTCAAGATTTTTCCAAAAAAATATTTTTCTGCGGGTTATGTTGTTGAGGGCTGATTTCTTTTCCTGTGATAAAAAACCTTCTGTTTCAACCGCCAAACCTTTCAGGGGATCATTTGGAACCGTTTGGCACCATTTTTGAATGAATTGCCGAAAGTCAGACTTTTTATGAAATTGTGACCCCGGGGCTTAGGGATTTTTTCAAAAAAATCTTTTTCTGCCGGTTAAGTTGTCGAGGGCTGATTTCTTGTATTTCCATTCCCAAACCTTTCAGAGGATCATTTGCAACCATTTGGCACCATTTTTGAGTGAATTGCCGAAAGTCAGATTTTTTATGAAATTGTGACCCCGGGGCTTTGCGATTTTTTCAAAAAAATCTTTTTCTGCTGGTTAAGTTGTCGAGGTCTGATTTCGTGTCCTGTGATAAAAAACCATCTGTTTCGACCGCCAAACCTTTCAGGGGAGAATTTGGAACCTTTTGGCACAATTTTTGAGTGAATTGCGAAAAGTCAGATTTTTTATGAAATTGTGACCCCGGGGCTTAGGATTTTTTCAAAAAAATCTTTTTCTGCCGGTTAAGTTGTCGAGTGCTGTTTTCTTCTATTTCCATTCCCAAACCTTTCAGAGGATCATTTGCAACCGTCTGGCACCATTTTTGAGTGAATTGCCGAAAGTCAGGTTTTTTATGAAATTGTGACCCCAGGGCTTAGGATTTTTTCAAAAAAATCTTTTTCTGCCGGTTAAGTTGTTGAGGGTTGATTTCTTTTCCTGTGATAAAAAGCCTTCTGTTTCAACCGCCAAACCTTTCAGGGCAGAATTTGGAACCTTTTGGCACAATTTTGGAGTGAATTGCCAAAAGTCAGATTTTTTATGAAATTGTGACCCCGGGGCTTAGGATTTTTTCAAAAAAATATTTTTCTGCTGGTTAAGTTGTTGAGGGCTGGTTTCTTTTCCTGTGATAAAAAGCCTTCTGTTTCAACCGCCAAACCTTTCAGGGGATCATTTGGAACCTTTTGGCACAATTTTTGAGTGAATTGTCAAAAGTCAGATTTTTGATGAAATCTTCTTCTGCCGTTGAACTTGTCGAGGGCTGATTTCTTTTCCTGCGATAAAAAGCCTTCTGTTTTGACAGTCAAACCTCTCAGGGGAGCATTTGCAACCGTTTGGCACTTTTTTTGAGTGAATTGCCGAAAGTCAGATTTTTGCTGAAATTGTGATCGCGCCCTAATATAAATTAGTCAACTACATTTTGTATAAATTCATTCGAAATACTGTCGTATTTATACAAGCAGTCTATGTTTGTATGCAGTCCGTTCAAAGGTTGCAAGTGTTACCATATTATCAATCCACCGATATAAGGAGATCATCTCTTTGCTCTTTCAGTTTATCAATATCAGCCTCTCAGCTACCATTAGAGTGTGTACAATCCATTTCTGTTGTCCAGTTGTTAACTTCCATATAGCAGGCATATAGTTAAAAAAGGTTTGATGTTTTATTGTATATTATTTTATCCTGCAAGCTGCTGAGCGTGGCTGGCACGACCCAGTCAGATGGGTGGGATATAAATAATAAAAGTATTATTATTATTTATTTATCATTGAATAGGACATCCCTTTTTTCATCAGAGAAGTGTTGGAGGGTTTGAGAATGAAATATACTCTGAGTCGAGAGTGGATTTCATGCTCTTTATTCAGCTCATAGTGGTGAGGAGGAATGGATCTTCCCTCAAAGTATCTGCTTTATATACATTATTTACACAATGGGCTGCATGTGATTGGCTAATTTACTCCTGCCTTACTCCTACTTTACACCTAGTTTACTCCTTGTTTATACCTAGTTTACTCCTTGTTTACACCTAGTTTACACCAACTTTACTCATAGTTTACACCCACTTTACTCCTAGTTTACTCCTAGTTTACACCTAATTTACTCCTACTTTACTCCTAGTTTACACCTAATTTACTCCTACTTTACTCCTAGTTTACACCTAGTTTACTCCTAGTTTACACCTAGTTTACTCCTAGTTTACACCTAGTTTACTCCTAGTTTACTCCTAGTTTACACCTAGTTTACTCCTAGTTGCTTTGCGATATTTCAAAAAAATCTTTTTCTGCCTTTTAAGTTGTTGAGGGCTGATTTCTTTTCCTGTGATAAAAAGCCTTCTGTTTCGACCGCCAAACCTTTCAGGGGAGAATTTGGAAACTTTTGGCACAATTTTTGAGTGAATTGCCAAAAGTCAGATTTTTTATGAAATTGTGCCCCGGCGCTCAAGATTTTTCCCAAAAAATATTTTTCTGCCGGTTATGTTGTTGAGGGCTGATTTCTTTTCCTGTGATAAAAAACCTTCTGTTTCAACCGCCAAACCTTTCAGGGGATCATTTGGAACTGTTTGGCACCATGTTTGAGTGAATTGCCGAAAGTCAGACTTTTTATGAAATTGTGACCCCGGGGCTTAGGGATTTTTTCAAAAAAATCTTTTTCTGCCGGTTAAGTTGTCGAGGGCTGATTTTTTGTATTTCCATTCCCAAATTTTTCAGAGGATCATTTGCAACCATTTGGCACCATTTTTGAGTGAATTGCCGAAAGTCAGATTTTTTATGAAATTGTGACCCCGGGGCTTTGCGATTTTTTCAAAAAAATCTTTTTCTGCTGGTTAAGTTGTCGAGGTCTGATTTCGTGTCCTGTGATAAAAAACCATCTGTTTCGACCGCCAAACCTTTCAGGGGAGAATTTGGAACCTTTTGGCACAATTTTGGAGTGAATTGCGAAAAGTCAGATTTTTTATGAAATTGTGACCCCGGGGCTTAGTATTTTTTCAAAAAAATCTTTTTCTGCTGGTTAAGTTGTTGAGGGCTGGTTTCTTTTCCTGTGATAAAAAGCCTTCTGTTTCAACCGCCAAACCTTCCAGGGGATCATTTGGAACCGTTTGGCACAATTTTTGAGTGAATTGTCGAAAGTTAGATTTTTAATGAAATTGTGACCCCGGGGCTTAGGGATTTTTTCAAAAAAATCTTTTTCTGCCGGTTAAGTTGTCGAGGGCTGATTTCTTGTATTTCCATTCCCAAACCTTTCAGAGGATCATTTGCAACCATTTGGCACCATTTTTGATTGAATTGCCGAAAGTCAGATTTTTTATGAAATTGTGACCCCGGGGCTTTGAGATTTTTTCAAAAAAATCTTTTTCTGCCGGTTAAGTTGTCGAGGTCTGATTTCTTCTGATGAAAACCCTTCTGTTTCCACTGCCAAAACTCTCAGGGGAGGATTTGCAACCATTTGGCACCATTTTTTAGTGAATTGCCGACAGTCAGATTTTTGATGAAATCTTCTTCTGCCGTTGAACTTGTCGAGGGCTGATTTCTTTTCCTGCGATAAAAAGCCTTCTGTTTTGACAGCCAAACCTCTCAGGGGAGCATTTGCAACCGTTTGGCACTTTTTTTTGAGTGAATTGCCGAAAGTCAGATTTTTGCTGAAATTGTGATCGCGCCCTAATATAAATTAGTCAACTACATTTTGTATAAATTCATTCGAAATACTGTCGTATTTATACAAGCAGTCTATGTTTGTATGCAGTCCGTTCACAGGTTGCAAGTGTTACCATATTATCAATCCACCGATATAAGGAGATCATCTCTTTGCTCTTTCAGTTTATCAATATCAGCCTCTCAGCTACCATTAGAGTGTGTACAATCCATTTCTGTTGTCCAGTTGTTAACTTCCATATAGTAGGCATATAGTTAAAAAAGGTTTGATGTTTTATTGTATATTATTTTATCCTGCAAGCTGCTGAGCGTGGCTGGCACGACCCAGTCAGATGGGTGGGGTATAAATAATAAAAGTATTAGTATTATTTATTTATTATTGAATAGGACATCCCTTTTTTCATCAGAGAAGTGTTGGAGGGTTTGAGAATGAAATATACTCTGAGTCGAGAGTGGATTTCATGCTCTTTATTCAGCTCATAGTGGTGAGGAGGAATGGATCTTCCCTCAAAGTATCTGCTTTATATACATTATTTACACAATGGGCTGCATGTGATTGGCGAATTTACTCCTGCCTTATTCCTACTTTACACCTAGTTTACTCCTTGTTTATACCTAGTTTACTCCTTGTTTACACCTAGTTTACACCAACTTTACTCATAGTTTACACCCACTTTACTCCTAGTTTACTCCTAGTTTACACCTAATTTACTCCTACTTTACTCCTAGTTTACACCTAATTTACTCCTACTTTACTCCTAGTTTACACCTAGTTTACTCCTAGTTTACACCTAGTTTACTCCTAGTTTACACCTAGTTTACTGCTAGTTTACTCCTAGTTTACACATAGTTTACTCCTAGTTTACACATAGTTTACTCCTAGTTGCTTTGCGATATTTCAAAAAAATCTTTTTCTGCCTTTTAAGTTGTTGAGGGCTGATTTCTTTTCCTGTGATAAAAAGCCTTCTGTTTCGACCGCCAAACCTTGCAGGGGAGAATTTGGAAACTTTTGGCACAATTTTTGAGTGAATTGCCAAAAGTCAGATTTTTTATGAAATTGTGCCCCGGCGCTCAAGATTTTTCCAAAAAAATATTTTTCTGCCGGTTATGTTGTTGAGGGCTGATTTCTTTTCCTGTGATAAAAAACCTTCTGTTTCAACCGCCAAACCTTTCAGGGGATCATTTGGAACTGTTTGGCACCATGTTTGAGTGAATTGCCGAAAGTCAGACTTTTTATGAAATTGTGACCCCGGGGCTTAGGGATTTTTTCAAAAAAATCTTTTTCTACCGGTTAAGTTGTCGAGGGCTGATTTCTTGTATTTCCATTCCCAAACCTTTCAGAGGATCATTTGCAACCATTTGGCACCATTTTTGAGTGAATTGCCGAAAGTCAGATTTTTTATGAAATTGTGACCCCAGGGCTTTGCGATTTTTTCAAAAAAATCTTTTTCTGCTGGTTAAGTTGTCGAGGTCTGATTTCGTGTCCTGTGATAAAAAACCATCTGTTTCGACCGCCAAACCTTTCAGGGGAGAATTTGGAACCTTTTGGCACAATTTTGGAGTGAATTGCCAAAAGTCAGATTTTTTATGAAATTGTGACCCCGGGGCTTAGTATTTTTTCAAAAAAATCTTTTTCTGCTGGTTAAGTTGTTGAGGGCTGGTTTCTTTTCCTGTGATAAAAAGCCTTCTGTTTCAACCGCCAAACCTTTCAGGGGATCATTTGGAACCGTTTGGCACAATTTTTGAGTGAATTGTCGAAAGTCAGATTTTTAATGAAATTGTGACCCCGGGGCTTAGGGATTTTTTCAAAAAAATCTTTTTCTGCCGGTTAAGTTGTCGAGGGCTGATTTCTTGTATTTCCATTCCCAAACCTTTCAGAGGATCATTTGCAACCATTTGGCACCATTTTTGAGTGAATTGCCGAAAGTCAGATTTTTTATGAAATTGTGACCCCGGGGCTTTGAGATTTTTTCAAAAAAATCTTTTTCTGCCGGTTAAGTTGTCGAGGTCTGATTTCTTCTGATGAAAACCCTTCTGTTTCCACTGCCAAAACTCTCAGGGGAGCATTTGCAACCGTTTGGCACCATTTTTTAGTGAATTGCCGACAGTCAGATTTTTGATGAAATCTTCTTCTGCCGTTGAACTTGTCGAGGGCTGATTTCTTTTCCTGCGATAAAAAGCCTTCTGTTTTGACAGCCAAACCTCTCAGGGGAGCATTTGCAACCGTTTGGCACTTTTTTTGAGTGAATTGCCGAAAGTCAGATTTTTGCTGAAATTGTGATCGCGCCCTAATATAAATTAGTCAACTACATTTTGTATAAATTCATTCGAAATACTGTCGTATTTATACAAGCAGTCTATGTTTGTATGCAGTCCGTTCACAGGTTGCAAGTGTTACCATATTATCAATCCACCGATATAAGGAGATCATCTCTTTGCTCTTTCAGTTTATCAATATCAGCCTCTCAGCTACCATTAGAGTGTGTACAATCCATTTCTGTTGTCCAGTTGTTAACTTCCATATAGTAGGCATATAGTTAAAAAAGGTTTGATGTTTTATTGTATATTATTTTATCCTGCAAGCTGCTGAGCGTGGCTGGCACGACCCAGTCAGATGGGTGGGGTATAAATAATAAAAGTATTAGTATTATTTATTTATTATTGAATAGGACATCCCTTTTTTCATCAGAGAAGTGTTGGAGGGTTTGAGAATGAAATATACTCTGAGTCGAGAGTGGATTTCATGCTCTTTATTCAGCTCATAGTGGTGAGGAGGAATGGATCTTCCCTCAAAGTATCTGCTTTATATACATTATTTACACAATGGGCTGCATGTGATTGGCTAATTTACTCCTGCCTTACTCCTACTTTACACCTAGTTTACTCCTTGTTTATACCTAGTTTACTCCTTGTTTACACCTAGTTTACACCAACTTTACTCATAGTTTACACCCACTTTACTCCTAGTTTACTCCTAGTTTACACCTAATTTACTCCTACTTTACTCCTAGTTTACACCTAATTTACTCCTACTTTACTCCTAGTTTACACCTAGTTTACACCTAGTTTACTCCTAGTTTACACCTAGTTTACTCCTAGTTTACACCTAGTTTACTCCTAGTTTACTCCTAGTTTACACCTAGTTTACTCCTAGTTGCTTTGCGATATTTCAAAAAAATCTTTTTCTGCCTTTTAAGTTGTTGAGGGCTGATTTCTTTTCCTGTGATAAAAAGCCTTCTGTTTCGACCGCCAAACCTTTCAGGGGAGAATTTGGAAACTTTTGGCACAATTTTTGAGTGAATTGCCAAAAGTCAGATTTTTTATGAAATTGTGACCCCGGCGCTCAATATTTTTCCAAAAAAATATTTTTCTGCCGGTTATGTTGTTGAGGGCTGATTTCTTTTCCTGTGATAAAAAACCTTCTGTTTCAACCGCCAAACCTTTCAGGGGATCATTTGGAACCGTTTGGCACCATGTCTGAGTGAATTGCCGAAAGTCAGATTTTTTTATGAAATTGTGACCCTGGGGCTTAGGATATTTTCAAAAAAATCTTTTTCTGCCGTTTAAGTTGTTGAGGGCTGATTTCTTTTCCTGTGATAAAAAGCCTTCTGTTTCAACCGCCAAACCTTTCAAGGGATCATTTGGAACCGTTTGGCACCATTTTTGAATGAATTGCCGAAAGTCAGATTTTTGATGAAATTGTGACCCCGGGGCTTTGCGATTTTTTCAAAAAAATCTTTTTCTGCTGGTTAAGTTGTCAAGGTCTGATTTCGTGTCCTGTGATAAAAAACCATCTGTTTCGACCGCCAAACCTTTCAGGGGAGAATTTGGAACCTTTTGGCACAATTTTTGAGTGAATTGCGAAAAGTCAGATTTTTTATGAAATTGTGACCCCGGGGCTTAGGATTTTTTCAAAAAAATCTTTTTCTGCCGGTTAAGTTGTCGAGGGCTGTTTTCTTCTATTTCCATTCCCAAACCTTTCAGAGGATCATTTGCAACCGTCTGGCACCATTTTTGAGTGAATTGCCGAAAGTCAGGTTTTTATGAAATTGTGACCCCAGGGCTTAGGATTTTTTCAAAAAACTCTTTTTCTGCCGGTTAAGTTGTTGAGGGTTGATTTCTTTTCCTGTGATAAAAAGCCTTCTGTTTCAACCGCCAAACCTTTCAGGGCAGAATTTGGAACCTTTTGGCACAATTTTGGAGTGAATTGCCAAAAGTCAGATTTTTTATGAAATTGTGACCCCGGGGCTTAGGATTTTTTCAAAAAAATATTTTTCTGCTGGTTAAGTTGTTGAGGGCTGGTTTCTTTTCCTGTGATAAAAAGCCTTCTGTTTCAACCGCCAAACCTTTCAGGGGATCATTTGGAACCTTTTGGCACAATTTTTGAGTGAATTGTCAAAAGTCAGATTTTTAATGAAATTGTGACCCCGGGGCTTAGGATTTTTTCAAAAAAATATTTTTCTGCTGGTTAAGTTGTTGAGGGCTGGTTTCTTTTCCTGTGATAAAAAGCCTTCTGTTTCAACCGCCAAACCTTTCAGGGGATCATTTGGAACCTTTTGGCACAATTTTGGAGTGAATTGCCAAAAGTCAAATTTTTTATGAAATTGTGACCCCGGGGCTTAGGATTTTTTCAAAAAAATATTTTTCTGCTGGTTAAGTTGTTGAGGGCTGGTTTCTTTTCCTGTGATAAAAAGCCTTCTGTTTCAACCGCCAAACCTCTCAGGGGAGCATTTGCAACCGTTTGGCACCATTTTTGAGTTAAATGCCCAAAGTCAGAGTTTTTATGAAATTCTGACCCCGGGGCTTAGGGATTTTTTTTCAAAAAAAGCTTTTTCTGCCGGTTAAGTTGTCGAGGGCTGATTTCTTGTATTTCCATTCCCAAACCTTTCAGAGGATCATTTGCAACCATTTGGCACCATTTTTGAGTGAATTGCCGAAAGTCAGATTTTTTATGAAATTGTGACCCCGGGGCTTTGAGATTTTTTCAAAAAAATCTTTTTCTGCCGGTTAAGTTGTTGAGGTCTGATTTCTTCTGATGAAAACCCTTCTGTTTCCACTGCCAAAACTCTCAGGGGAGCACTTGCAACCGTTTGACACCATTTTTTAGTGAATTGCCGACAGTCAGATTTTTGATGAAATCTTCTTCTGCCGTTGAACTTGTCGAGGGCTGATTTCTTTTCCTGCGATAAAAAGCCTTCTGTTTTGACAGCCAAACCTCTCAGGGGAGCATTTGCAACCGTTTGGCACTTTTTTTGAGTGAATTGCCGAAAATCAGATTTTTGCTGAAATTGTGATTGCGCCCTAATATAAATTAGTCAACTACATTTTGTATAAATTCATTCGAAATACTGTCGTATTTATACAAGCAGTCTATGTTTGTATGCAGTCCGTTCACAGGTTGCAAGTGTTACCATATTATCAATCCACCGATATAAGGAGATCATCTCTTTGCTCTTCCAGTTTATCAATATCAGCCTCTCAGCTACCATTAGAGTGTGTACAATCCATTTCTGTTGTCCAGTTGTTAACTTCCATATAGTAGGCATATAGTTAAAAAAGGTTTGATGTTTTATTGTATATTATTTTATCCTGCAAGCTGCTGAGCGTGGCTGGCACGACCCAGTCAGATGGGTGGGGTATAAATAATAAAAGTATTAGTATTATTTATTTATTATTGAATAGGACATCCCTTTTTTCATCAGAGAAGTGTTGGAGGGTTTGAGAATGAAATATACTCTGAGTCGAGAGTGGATTTCAGGCTCTTTATTCAGGTCATAGTGGTGAGGAGGAATGGATCTTCCCTCAAAGTATCTGCTTTATATACATTATTTACACAATGGGCTGCATGTGATTGGCTAATTTACTCCTGCCTTACTCCTACTTTACACCTAGTTTACTCCTTGTTTATACCTAGTTTACTCCTTGTTTACACCTAGTTTACACCCACTTTACTCATAGTTTACACCCACCTTACTCCTAGTTTACTCCTAGTTTACACCTAATTTACTCCTAATTTACTCCTAGTTTACACCTACTTTACTCCTAGTTTACACCTACTTTACTCCTAGTTTACACCTACTTTACTCCTAGTTTACTCCTAGTTGCTTTGCGATATTTCAAAAAAATCTTTTTCTGCCTTTTAAGTTGTTGAGGGCTGATTTCTTTTCCTGTGATAAAAAGCCTTCTGTTTCGACCGCCAAACCTTTCAGGGGAGAATTTGGAAACTTTTGGCACAATTTTTGAGTGAATTGCCAAAAGTCAGATTTTTTATGAAATTGTGACCCCGGCGCTTAAGATTTATCCCAAAAAATATTATTCTGCCGGTTATGTTGTTGAGGGCTGAATACTTTTCCTGTGATAAAAAACCTTCTGTTTCAACCGCCAAACCTCTCAGGGGAGCATTTGCAACCGTTTGGCACCATTTTTGAGTTAAATGCCCAAAGTCAGAGTTTTTATGAAATTCTGACCCCGGGGCTTAGGGATTTTTTTTCAAAAAAAGCTTTTTCTGCCGGTTAAGTTGTCGAGGGCTGATTTCTTCTATTTCCATTCCCAAACCTTTCAGAGGATCATTTACAACCGTCTGGCACCATTTTTGAGTGAATTGCCGAAAGTCAGATTTTTTATGAATTTGTGGCTTAGGATTTTTTCAAAAAAATCTTTTTCTGCAGGTTAAGTTGTTGAGGGCTGATTTCTTTTCCTGTGATAAAAAGCCTTCTGTTTCAACCGCCAAACCTTTCAGGGGAGAATTTGGAACCGTTTTGCACCATTTTTGAGTGAATTGCCAGGAGTCAGATTTTTTATGAATTTGTGACCCCAAGTCTTAGGGATTTTTTTTTTTAAATCTTTTTCTGCCAGTTAAGTTGTCGAGGGCTAAATTCTTCTATTTCCACTCCCAAACCTTTTAGAGGATCATTTGCAACCGTCTGACACCATTTTTTAATTAATTGCCGAAAGTAAGCTTTTTTATGAAATTGTGTCCCCGGGGCTTAGGATTTTTTCAAAAAAAATCTTTTTCTGCCGGTTAAATTGTCGAGGGCTGAATTCTTTTCCTGTGATAAAAAGCCTTCTGTTTCAACCGCCAAACCTTTCAGGGGAGAGTTTGGAACCTTTTGGCACAATTTTTGAGTGAATTGCCGAAAGTCAGATTTTTGATGAAATTGTGACCCCGGGGCTTTGCGATTTTTTTAAAAAAATCTTTTTCTGCCGGTTAAGTTGTCGAGGTCTAATTTCTTGTCCTATGATGAAAACCCTTCTGTTTTCACTGCCAAAACTCTCAGGGGAGCATTTGCAACCGTTTGGCACCATTTTTGAGTGAATTGCCGAAAGTCAGATTTTTGATGAAATCTTCTGCCGGTGAAGTTGTCGAGGGCTGATTTCTTTTCCTGCGATAAAAAGCCTTCTGTTTTGACAGCCAAACCTCTCAGGTGGGCATTTGCAACCGTTTGGCACTTGTTTTGAGTGAATTGCCGAAAGTCAGATTTTTGATGAAATTGTGACCCCGGGGCTTAGCGATTTTTTTTTAAAAAAATTCTCCCGGTTAAGTTGTGGAGGGCTGATTTCTTGTCCTGTGATAAAAAGCCTTCTGTTTTGACTGAAAAACCTCTCAGACGAGCATTTGCAAGAGTTTGGCACCATTTATGAGTGAATTGCAGAACACCAGATTTTTGCTGAAATTGTGACCGCGCCCTAATATAAATTAGTCAACTACATTTTGTATAAATTCATTCGAAATACTGTCGTATTTATCCAAGCAGTCTATGTTTGTAAGCAGTCCGTTCACAGGTTGCAAGTGTTACCATATTATCACTCCACCGATTAAAGGAGATCATCTCTTTGCTCTTTCAGTTTATCAATATCAGCCTCTCAGCTACCATTAGAGTGTGTACAATCCATTTCTGTTGTCCAGTTGTTAACTTCCATATAGTAGGCATATAGTTAAAAAAGGTTTGATGTTTTATTGTATATTATTTTATCCTGCAAGCTGCTGAGCGTGGCTGGCACGACCCAGTCAGATGGGTGGGGTATAAATAATAAAACTATTATTATTATTTATTTATTATTGAATAGGACATCCCTTTTTTCATCAGAGAAGTGTTGGAGGGTTTGAGAATGAAATATACTCTGAGTCGAGAGTGGATTTCATGCTCTTTATTCAGCTCATAGTGGTGAGGAGGAATGGATGTTCCCTCAAAGTATCTGCTTTCTATACATTATTTACACAATGGGCTGCATGTGATTGGCTAATTTACTCCTGCCTTACTCCTACTTTTCACCTAGTTTACTCCTAGTTTACTCCTTGTTTACACCTAATTTACTCCTACTTTACTCCTAGTTTACACCTACTTTACTCCTAGTTTACTCCTACTTTATGTGTGCTTTTATTTAAAATGCATCTGTGGGTTACTTGTGGGGCATAGGAATTTGTTCATTTTTTTCTTCCACCACATGGTCTCAGGGACGGTGAACAGGCGGTGGACAACATCTCAGGGGAGCATTAGTGATTTTTTCAAAAAAATCTTTTTCTGCCGGTTAAGTTGTCGAGGGCTGATTTCTTGTCGTGTGATAAAAAGCCTTCTCTTTTGACCGCCAAACCTTTCAGGGGAGCATTTGCAACCGTTTGGCACCATTTTTGAGTGAATTGCCGACAGTCAGATTTTTGATGAAATCTTCTTCTGCCGGTGCAGTTGTCGAGGGCTGATTTCTTGTCCTGTGATAAAAAGCCTTCTCTTTTGACCGCCAAACCTTTCAGGGGAGCATTTGCAACCGTTTGGCACCATTTTTGAGTGAATTGCCGAAAGTCAAACTTTTTATGAAATTGTGACCCCGGGGCTTAGGGATTTTTTCAAAAAAATCTTTTTCTGCCGGTTAAGTTGTCGAGGGCCGATTTCGTGTCCTGTGATTAAAAAGCTTTCTGTTTCGTCGACCAAACCTTTCAGGGGAGCATTTGCAACCGTTTGGCACCTTTTTTGAGTGAATTGCCGAAAGTCAGATTTTTGATGAAATTGTGACCCCAATTGTTTACACCAATTTGCGATTTTTTCAGAAAAATCTTTTTCTGCCGGTTAAGTTGTCGAGGGCTGATTTCTTGTCCTATGATGAAAACCCTTCTGTTTCCACTGCCAAGACTCTCAGGGGAGCATTTGCAACCGTTTGGCACCATTTTTGAGTGAATTGCCGAAAGTAAGATTTTTAATGAAATCTGTGGGTTACTTGTGGGGCATAGGAATTTGTTCATTTTTTTCTTACACCACATGGTCTCAGGGACGGTGAACAGGCGGTGGACAACATCTCAGGGGAGCATTAGTGATTTTTTGTAAAAAAATCTTTTTTTAAAAAAAAAATTCTCCCGGTTAAGTTGTGGACAGCTGATTTCTTGTCCTGTGATAAAAAGCCTTCTGTTTTGACTGAAAAACCTCTCTGGCGAGCATTTGCAAGAGTTTGGCACCATTTGTGAGTGAATTGCAGAACATCAGATTTTTGCTGAAATTGTGACCGCGCCCTAATATAAATTAGTCAACTACATTTTGTATAAATTCATTCGAAATACTGTCGTATTTATCCAAGCAGTCTATGTTTGTAAGCAGTCCGTTCACAGGTTGCAAGTGTTACCATATTATCAATCCACCGATTAAAGGAGATCATCTCTTTGCTCTTCCAGTTTATCAATTTCAGCCTCTCAGCTACCATTAGAATGTGTACAATCCATTTCTGTTGTCCAGTTGTTAACTTCCATATAGTAGGCATATAGTTAAAAAAAGTTTCATGTTTTATTGTATATTATTTTATCCTGCAAGCTGCTGAGCGTGGCTGGCACGACCCAGTTAGATGGGTGGGGTATAAATAATAAAACTGTTATTATTATTTATTATTGAATAGGACATCCCTTTTTTCATCAGAGAAGTGTTGGAGGGTTTGAGAATGAAATATACTCTGAGTCGAGAGTGGATTTCATGCTCTTTATTCAGCTCATAGTGGTGAGGAGGAATGGATGTTCCCTCAAAGTATCTGCTTTATATACATTATTTACACAATGGGCTGCATGTGATTGGCTAGTTTACACCAACTTTACTCCCAGTTTACACCTAGTTTACACCAACTTTACTCCTAGTTTACACCTAGTTTACTCCTGGTTTACTGCTAGTTTACTCCTAGTTTACACCTAGTTTACTCCTAGTTTACTCCTGGTTTACTCCTAGTTTACACCTAGTTTACTCCTAGTTGCTTTGCGATATTTCAAAAAAATCTTTTTCTGCCGGTTAAGTTGTCGAGGGCTGATTTCTTCTATTTCCATTCCCAAACCTTTCAGAGGATCATTTGCAACCGTTTGGCACCATTTTTGAGTGAATTGCCGAAAGTCATATTTTTGATGAAATTGTGACCTCGGGGCTTAGGGATTTTTTCAAAAAAATCTTTTTCTGCCGGTTAAGTTGTCGAGGGCTGATTCCTTGTCCTGTGATTAAAAGCCTTCTGTTTCGACCGCCAAACCTCTCAGGGCAGCATTTGCAACCGTTTGGCACCATTTTTGAGTGAATTGCCAAAAGTCAGATTTTTTATGAAATTGTGACCCCGGGGCTTAGGGATTTTTTCAAAAAAATCTTTTTTCTGCCGGTTCAGTTGTCGAGGGCTGATTCCTTTTCCTGTCATAAAAAGCCTTCTGTTTCAACCGCCAAGCCTCTCAGGGTAGCATTTGCAACTGTTTAGCACCATTTTTGAGTGAATTGCTGAAAGTCAGATTTTTTTAAAAAAATATTTTATTAAGGGTTTTCTTGTTTTACAGTGTAAGTGTAATGCCTCGTATTTTTTTTTCTTCCATGTAACATTTTTACAAATCCGTCAGATGGGTGGGGTATAAATAATAAAAGTATTATTATTATTTATTTATTATTGAATAGGACATCCCTTTTTTCATCAGAGAAGTGTTGGAGGGTTTGAGAATGAAATATACTCTGAGTCGAGAGTGGATTTCATGCTCTTTATTCAGGTCATAGTGGTGAGGAGGAATGGATCTTCCCTCAAAGTATCTGCTTTATATACATTATTTACACAATGGGCTGCATGTGATTGGCTAATTTACTCCTGCCTTACTCCTACTTTACACCTAGTTTACTCCTTGTTTATACCTAGTTTACTCCTTGTTTACACCTAGTTTACACCCACTTTACTCATAGTTTACACCCACCTTACTCCTAGTTTACTCCTAGTTTACACCTAATTTACTCCTACTTTACTCCTAGTTTACACCTAGTTTACTCCTAGTTTACACCTACTTTACTCCTAGTTTACACCTAGTTTACTCCTAGTTTACACCTAGTTTACTCCTAGTTTACTCCTAGTTGCTTTGCGATATTTCAAAAAAATCTTTTTCTGCCTTTTAAGTTGTTGAGGGCTGATTTCTTTTCCTGTGATAAAAAGCCTTCTGTTTCGACCGCCAAACCTTTCAGGGGAGAATTTGGAAACTTTTGGCACAATTTTTGAGTGAATTGCCAAAAGTCAGATTTTTTATGAAATTGTGACCCCGGCGCTTAAGATTTTTCCCAAAAAATATTTTTCTGCCGGTTATGTTGTTGAGGGCTGAATACTTTTCCTGTGATAAAAAACCTTCTGTTTCAACCGCCAAACCTCTCAGGGGAGCATTTGCAACCGTTTGGCACCATTTTTGAGTTAAATGCCCAAAGTCAGAGTTTTTATGAAATTCTGACCCCGGGGCTTAGGGATTTTTTTTCAAAAAAAGCTTTTTCTGCCGGTTAAGTTGTCGAGGGCTGATTTCTTCTATTTCCATTCCCAAACCTTTCAGAGGATCATTTACAACCGTCTGGCACCATTTTTGAGTGAATTGCCGAAAGTCAGATTTTTTATGAATTTGTGACCCCGGGGCTTAGGGATTTTTTTTAAAAATAATCTTTTTCTGCCGGGTAAGTTGTTGAGGGCTGATTTCTTCTATTTCCATTCCCAAACCTTTTAGAGGATCATTTGCAACCGTCTGGCACCATTTTTGAGTGAATTGCCGAAAGTTAGATTTTTTATGAAATTGTGGTTTAGGATTTTTTCAAAAAAATCTTTTTCTGCCGGTTAAGTTGTTGAGGGCTGATTTCTTTTCCTGTGATAAAAAGCCTTCTGTTTCAACCGCCAAACCTTTCAGGGGAGAATTTGGAACCGTTTTGCACCATTTTTGAGTGAATTGCCAGGAGTCAGATTTTTTATGAATTTGTGACCCCAAGGCTTAGGGATTTTTTTTTTTAAATCTTTTTCTGCCAGTTAAGTTGTCGAGGGCTAAATTCTTCTATTTCCACTCCCAAACCTTTTAGAGGATCATTTGCAACCGTCTGACACCATTTTTTAATTAATTGCCGAAAGTTAGATTTTTTATGAAATTGTGACCCCGGGGCTTTGCGATTTTTTTAAAAAAATCTTTTTCTGCCGGTTAAGTTGTCGAGGTCTAATTTCTTGTCCTATGATGAAAACCCTTCTGTTTTCACTGCCAAAACTCTCAGGGGAGCATTTGCAACCGTTTGGCACCATTTTTGAGTGAATTGCCGAAAGTCAGATTTTTGATGAAATCTTCTGCCGGTGAAGTTGTCGAGGGCTGATTTCTTTTCCTGCGATAAAAAGCCTTCTGTTTTGACAGCCAAACCTCTCAGGTGGGCATTTGCAACCGTTTGGCACTTGTTTTGAGTGAATTGCCGAAAGTCAGATTTTTGATGAAATTGTGACCCCGGGGCTTAGCGATTTTTTTTTAAAAAAATTCTCCCGGTTAAGTTGTGGAGGGCTGATTTCTTGTCCTGTGATAAAAAGCCTTCTGTTTTGACTGAAAAACCTCTCAGACGAGCATTTGCAAGAGTTTGGCACCATTTATGAGTGAATTGCAGAACACCAGATTTTTGCTGAAATTGTGACCGCGCCCTAATATAAATTAGTCAACTACATTTTGTATAAATTCATTCGAAATACTGTCGTATTTATCCAAGCAGTCTATGTTTGTAAGCAGTCCGTTCACAGGTTGCAAGTGTTACCATATTATCACTCCACCGATTAAAGGAGATCATCTCTTTGCTCTTTCAGTTTATCAATATCAGCCTCTCAGCTACCATTAGAGTGTGTACAATCCATTTCTGTTGTCCAGTTGTTAACTTCCATATAGTAGGCATATAGTTAAAAAAGGTTTGATGTTTTATTGTATATTATTTTATCCTGCAAGCTGCTGAGCGTGGCTGGCACGACCCAGTCAGATGGGTGGGGTATAAATAATAAAACTATTATTATTATTTATTTATTATTGAATAGGACATCCCTTTTTTCATCAGAGAAGTGTTGGAGGGTTTGAGAATGAAATATACTCTGAGTCGAGAGTGGATTTCATGCTCTTTATTCAGCTCATAGTGGTGAGGAGGAATGGATGTTCCCTCAAAGTATCTGCTTTCTATACATTATTTACACAATGGGCTGCATGTGATTGGCTAATTTACTCCTGCCTTACTCCTACTTTTCACCTAGTTTACTCCTAGTTTACTCCTTGTTTACACCTAATTTACTCCTACTTTACTCCTAGTTTACACCTACTTTACTCCTAGTTTACTCCTACTTTATGTGTGCTTTTATTTAAAATGCATCTGTGGGTTACTTGTGGGGCATAGGAATTTGTTCATTTTTTTCTTCCACCACATGGTCTCAGGGACGGTGAACAGGCGGTGGACAACATCTCAGGGGAGCATTAGTGATTTTTTCAAAAAAATCTTTTTCTGCCGGTTAAGTTGTCGAGGGCTGATTTCTTGTCGTGTGATAAAAAGCCTTCTCTTTTGACCGCCAAACCTTTCAGGGGAGCATTTGCAACCGTTTGGCACCATTTTTGAGTGAATTGCCGACAGTCAGATTTTTGATGAAATCTTCTTCTGCCGGTGCAGTTGTCGAGGGCTGATTTCTTGTCCTGTGATAAAAAGCCTTCTCTTTTGACCGCCAAACCTTTCAGGGGAGCATTTGCAACCGTTTGGCACCATTTTTGAGTGAATTGCCGAAAGTCAAACTTTTTATGAAATTGTGACCCCGGGGCTTAGGGATTTTTTCAAAAAAATCTTTTTCTGCCGGTTAAGTTGTCGAGGGCCGATTTCGTGTCCTGTGATAAAAAGCTTTCTGTTTCGTCGACCAAACCTTTCAGGGGAGCATTTGCAACCGTTTGGCACCTTTTTTGAGTGAATTGCCGAAAGTCAGATTTTTGATGAAATTGTGACCCCGGGGCTTTGCGATTTTTTCAGAAAAATCTTTTTCTGCCGGTTAAGTTGTCGAGGGCTGATTTCTTGTCCTATGATGAAAACCCTTCTGTTTCCACTGCCAAGACTCTCAGGGGAGCATTTGCAACCGTTTGGCACCATTTTTGAGTGAATTGCCGAAAGTAAGATTTTTAATGAAATCTGTGGGTTACTTGTGGGGCATAGGAATTTGTTCATTTTTTTCTTACACCACATGGTCTCAGGGACGGTGAACAGGCGGTGGACAACATCTCAGGGGAGCATTAGTGATTTTTTGTAAAAAAATCTTTTTAAAAAAAAAAAAAATTCTCCCGGTTAAGTTGTGGAGGGCTGATTTCTTGTCCTGTGATAAAAAGCCTTCTGTTTTGACTGAAAAACCTCTCTGGCGAGCATTTGCAAGAGTTTGGCACCATTTGTGAGTGAATTGCAGAACATCAGATTTTTGCTGAAATTGTGACCGCGCCCTAATATAAATTAGTCAACTACATTTTGTATAAATTCATTCGAAATACTGTCGTATTTATCCAAGCAGTCTATGTTTGTAAGCAGTCCGTTCACAGGTTGCAAGTGTTACCATATTATCAATCCACCGATTAAAGGAGATCATCTCTTTGCTCTTCCAGTTTATCAATTTCAGCCTCTCAGCTACCATTAGAATGTGTACAATCCATTTCTGTTGTCCAGTTGTTAACTTCCATATAGTAGGCATATAGTTAAAAAAAGTTTCATGTTTTATTGTATATTATTTTATCCTGCAAGCTGCTGAGCGTGGCTGGCACGACCCAGTTAGATGGGTGGGGTATAAATAATAAAACTGTTATTATTATTTATTATTGAATAGGACATCCCTTTTTTCATCAGAGAAGTGTTGGAGGGTTTGAGAATGAAATATACTCTGAGTCGAGAGTGGATTTCATGCTCTTTATTCAGCTCATAGTGGTGAGGAGGAATGGATGTTCCCTCAAAGTATCTGCTTTATATACATTATTTACACAATGGGCTGCATGTGATTGGCTAGTTTACACCAACTTTACTCCCAGTTTACACCTAGTTTACACCAACTTTACTCCTAGTTTACACCTAGTTTACTCCTGGTTTACTGCTAGTTTACTCCTAGTTTACACCTAGTTTACTCCTAGTTTACTCCTGGTTTACTCCTAGTTTACTCCTAGTTTACACCTAGTTTACTCCTAGTTGCTTTGCGATATTTCAAAAAAATCTTTTTCTGCCGGTTAAGTTGTCGAGGGCTGATTTCTTCTATTTCCATTCCCAAACCTTTCAGAGGATCATTTGCAACCGTTTGGCACCATTTTTGAGTGAATTGCCGAAAGTCATATTTTTGATGAAATTGTGACCTCGGGGCTTAGGGATTTTTTCAAAAAAATCTTTTTTCTGCCGGTTAAGTTGTCGAGGGCTGATTCCTTGTCCTGTCATAAAAAGCCTTCTGTTTCAACCGCCAAGCCTCTCAGGGTAGCATTTGCAACTGTTTGGCACCATTTTTGAGTGAATTGCTGAAAGTCAGATTTTTTAAAAAAAATATTTTATTAAGGGTTTTCTTGTTTTACAGTGTAAGTGTAATGCCTCGTATTTTTTTTTCTTCCATGTAACATTTTTACAAATCCGTTTCATTTGATGAGGCATTAGGGAGAGAAGAAAAAAGAAAGGAAAAAAGAAAGGGGGTGGAGGGAAGGGAGATGGATGTGGGTGGGGTCGGGTAGCGGTATTTCTATTATGCTTAATGTATGTAGAGTTTGGTTTCAGCGTGCTTGTGTTGTTCACTTGTGTTCCTTTGGTGGTGAGAGAGGTTGGGGTTGGCCTAGGGTGTGATTTTTTGTTTGTGATTGGCTGTGGTGATCTTTGTTTTCGTGTGTGAATGAGGTGTGTGTGTGTTTTGGATCAGGTTAGCCATATTGATTTGTATGCTGTTGGTGGATTATTGTCGTTGTCCTGTTGGGCTTTGTATGTGATAAAGGGGAGCCATACCGGGGTGAAGGTGTCTTCTTCTGTTTGTCCCCGTTTCAGTTTCAGTTTATTAGTTAATTTTTCTAGTAGGGCTGTTTCCCATACTATTTGGTACCATTGGTCCATGCTTACTCCTGACAGGTCTCTCCAGTGTCTGGTTATGGTGTTTCTGGCTGCTGAAAGTAGGTGGGTTATGAGTTCTTTGTGGTGTAAATGGGCATTGTTGTCTTGGAAGATGTTTAGTAGGGCCAATTCTGGGGTGAAGTCTAATACTTGTTTAGTTATTTTACATATTTCTTGTATGGCTGTTGTCCAGAATAGTTGGATTTTGGGACACTCCCACCACATGTGGAGGTATGTGCCTGTGGAGGTGCACCCTCTCCAGCATTTTGGTGAGGTTCCTGGGTGTATTAGCGCTAGTTTCCTTGGTGTTAGGTACCACCTGTAGGTGAGTTTCAGTGTGAGTTCTTTTCTTTTCGTTGATATGGATTTAAAGGGGGGTTTAGACCACATTCTGGTCCATTGAGTGGGGTTAATCTCATAGCCTATGTCATTCTCCCATTGTTTTTTGATTGCGTCTAGGGGATTTGCGGGATTTTGGAGTAGTATTTTGTATATTGCGGATACCGTCCCTTTACTGTTTCCCTTTGTTGTTAGGAGGAGGTTTTCGAAGGTTGTCAGCGGCCTAGTTGCTGCTAATTTTACTGTTGGGTTGTTTAAGAGGGCATGTAGTTGGTGTTGTGTTAGCCAGGGCATTTGGGTGTCTTCTAGTTTGTCTTGTATTTCTTGTGTTGACAAAGGTTTGTTATTTTTATAAAAGTCTATTAGGCGATATAAGCCTTTGGTTCGCCAGGTTTTTATCTGGAGGTTTTGTGCTGCATGGTGGAATAATGGGTGGTACGTCAGGGGGATTAGTGGGGATGGGGTTGGGGATAGTTTGCCTATTTGTGTTTTCCATGCTTTGAGCATGGTCTGTGTGTACCTGTTAAGTGTTGTGGGAATTTTCTTTAGTTTGTTTGGGAGGAGTGGGTATGTTGTGGTGCAGGTGTTTTCAATTGTGTCCCTCTCTAGGTGTACCCATTGTTTTGTCTCATCTTCTAGTATATATGGGATTATATGGCATATTTGGTTGGCAATGTAATATGCTTCTATGTTGGGGATTCCCCATCCTCCTTCTGAGGTGGGGAGGTGCAGGTATTTGGGGCTTATTCTTGGTTTTTTATGTGAGAAGATGAAAGAGTGTAGTTTTCTCTCCCAACTGTGGAGTTGGGTTGAGGGGATCCAGATTGGGAGGGTTTGGAATAGGTAGGTTAGTTTTGGGAGTGTGATCATTTTGATCATGGCTATTTTGTCTGAGAGAGTGAAATTCATGTTATTCCATCTCTTTAGGTCTTTGTTAATTTGTCGCCACAGGGGCTTGTAGTTGTGGAGGTACAATTTATTGAGGTTTCTGGTTATTTGTACCCCTAGGTATCTGAACTTGGTGTGGCAGAGTTTTATTTTGGTGACCTTCGTGAGTTCTTTTTGGGTGTGAGGAGGGGTGTTGAAGCACATAGCTTCTGACTTTGTAAAATTTACCTGTAGGCCCGACACCATTGCAAATGTGTTGAGTTCTCTGATTAGGGAGGTTGCTGTGCTTATGGGGTCTGGTGTTGTGACCATTAGGTCATCTGCAAAGAGCCCTAATTTATAGGTTCTGCCTTTTATTTCCACTCCCTTGATGTCTGTGGCTGCTCGGATGCAGAGCCAGGATAAATAAGAAGGGAGACAGTGGGCATCCTTGTTTCGTGCCTCTTTGGATAGCTATAGTATTAGAATCCATATTGTTAGTTCTGCATTTTGCTGAGGCTTGGGAGTATATTTGTTTGAGGGTTTGTAGGAAGTTGGGGCCAAATTTCATGTTAGTTAGTACTGCTAATATGTATTTCCACTCTAAGCAATCAAAGGCTTTGAGGATGTCTAGGGACATAATTGTCAATGGGAGTTTAGTTGCCTTGCTGTGTTCGATCAGGTTCAGTAGTTTCCTGATGGGATCTGTTATATTGCAGCCAGGGACAAAGCCAGTCTGGTCTGGGGCTATTAACTTGTGTAGGAAGATTTTTAGGCGGTTGGCGAAGATTGATGTGAATATCTTGTAGTCTTGGTTTATTAATGAGATTGGGCGGTATGATTCTACTTTGAGGCTGTCTTTTAGTGGTTTTGGGATGGAGACTATTTAGGAGTGGGTCCAGGTTTTGGGGATGGGGCCCCCTTTTATGATGTCGTTGAATAGGCGGGTCATGTAGGGCATCAAGGGTTCTTTGAATTTCCTATAGAATTCCGCTGTGAAGCCGTCTGGGCCTGGGGCTTTGTGTGGTTTCAGGTTTTTGAGGACCACATCTATTTCCTCTGGGGTGATAGGGCTGTCCATGAATTCCTGTTCCTCATCAGTTAGGGTAGGCATGGTCAGTCCCGCTAGAAATGTTCTGATTTCCTTCTCTGGTGGGTTATGGGAGGTGTATAGGTTGGAGTAGAATTCTGCAAATTCTGAGGTTATTTCTTCAGGGGAGAATGTTATGTTGCCGTCTTTTTTGGTGATGCAGTGTATTCTTGTTTTGAGTGCTTTTTTCCTACATCTATTTGCTAGTAATCTGGAGTTTTCCCCTCCATATTCATAGAAACGTTGTTTAGAATATAGAATGTTGATCATTGTTTTGTTAATTTCTAGGGAGTCTAGTTCTCTCCTTTTTTGTTCTATAAGTTTGAGGAGTTTTTTAGATCCTGTTTGTTTGTAGCGTGTTGAGAGGGCTGTGATGTCTTGTTCTATTTTGCTAATTTTTGAGGAGGTTTGTTTTTTAAGGGATGTTTTCTCTTTTATGCAAGCTCCTCTGGTGACCGCTTTCATTGTGTCCCATAGGAGGGGGGTTGTTATATTGTCTACATCGTTTTCCTTGAAGTAGTTTTGGAGGGTTTTTGTGAGACTCTCTCCAATTTGTTTGTTTGTAGTTAGGATGGGACTGAAGGACCATGATGGGGTGGTTTGTGTTCCTTTTCCTATTTTAACGATGACTTCTACTGGGGCGTGATCTGTGATTTTAATGTTACCTATGTTTGTTGATTCCACTGAGGGGATCAGACCCTGTGTGAGCAGAATGCTGTCCAGTCTGGACACTGTATCATGACGTTCCGATTGGAATGTATGGCTGATGTCTCCCGGGTTTTGCTCACCCCAAATGTCGCAGAGACCCCTGTTTTTTAGCATTTTTAGTAACTTGTAAGAGTTCCTAGTTGTTGGGGGTTTCCTTCGGAGGAAGGTTGCCCATGGGGTTGTAGGGTGGATGTCTTTCAGGGATATACCTTTCATATTTAGATTGAGGTCCCCTCCTAGGATTGCTTCCCCTTCAGAGAAGGAGAGGAATTTGTTTAGTGTCTTCTGGAAGAATTCTAATTGTTTTGCATTTGGGGCATATATGGAGCCGATTGTCAGTTTGATTTTGCCATCTCTGTCCCTTTAGCGAAAATAAATCTGCCTTTTTTGTCCTTGAGGACTGTTGTGGCAGTGAAGTTCAGGTCTCTACTGAGTATTATGGCTACACCGCGAGCTTTCCCTGAGCCTCGTGCGACCCACTGTTGACTGAAGCGGGGGTCGCTCAGGAGTTTGCTGCCTTTGGGTGGGTTGTGTATTTCTTGTAGGAAGGTGATATGTGGTTTCATGGTGTTTATGTATGAGGTGATGCGTTTTCGTTTGATGGGGTTTCCCAGCCCCCTCACGTTTAATGTAATTGCTTTTAGGTTAGCCATCTTGCTTATCTATTATGTGGGGCGATTCCCTGCCAACCCATTCGGGTTGTCTTGTGTCTCTCTCTTCGTGTTGTTTAAAGAACCAGTGGGGTTGCGCTGACCTAGGGTGTGGTGGGTGGGGGGCTAGTGGGATTAGAGTAAGATTTGGGTTAAAGAGTAGGGGGTAAGTTGTAGAGAGTTTCCTATATGTAGTCATATAGGTGTTTGTTTGGGGTATTTTAGGCCATCTGGCATTTAGCCGGTTGGTCCTAGGTCTCAGCTGGTGTGGAAGGCCGTGTTCAAGGACAGCCCATCCCCCCTGTTGTTTGCGATAGGGGGAGATCAGTGAGACAGTGTGAAGTGACTTTGTAACGTCGCTGTCAAGTATAAGGTTCATAAGCAATGTTGCCAATGTTATGAGCAACATTGTTGGTGTGTTGGGGTGGGGATGTGGGTGCTGGTACGCTCTGGTGCCACCATAGTGCTGGTTGAGTATCAGATTTTAGCCTGATTGTGGGTTGTGTTATTAAGGTTGGAGGAGTTGTTTTTCCTTAGTATGGAGTATGGGGATGTTGAAGGTGTGGGTGATGGGGAATGTGGTTGAGGTCGTCTGGACTGGTGTTGGGGTGGGGATTTCTGTGGGGGTGCGGGGCTGGGGGGGGATGTTGATGGTGTTAACTAAATATATGTTTTTTGGGGGGAGAGGGGGAATGGGGGGGAATCACCAGTCCTTCAGTTTGTGGTTTCTTCCTGGTTGCTTCATTCAGCTGCGGTTGTTGCCGTTGTAGGGTTGTCCATCTGCAATGAATTGGTTTGGTTAATCTTGGTCTGGTTTCTTGTGTCGTATGGCCGGCGGGCCGGTTCTGAGCATGATGCTTGCCTGTATTGGTTTGCGTTGTTGTGCCGCTTCTGTTGTTTCTTTTTCTTCTGTACCATCGTCCAGTTGTTTGCTGTTGTTTCCTCGTGGTTGGGGCTGTCACTTGGTGGGTTTGTCGGTTGCCATTCCGGTGGGAGGTCGAGTTCAAGGTTCTTTAGTAGTTGCAGGGCCTCAGGTATGTTGGTAGCCATGTGTTGTGTTGTATTGGTTGTTACAATGAGGCGGAAGGGGAAGCCCCATCGGTATTTGATCCCTGCTTGTTGGAGACGCTGGGTGCATGGGCGCAGGCTTTTCCTTCGGTTTAGGGTATCCTGAGATAGGTCCTGTAGGGCCAGAATGGGGGTTTCTCCATATCGAAGGTTGGTTGAGTTTCTGAGGTTGTTCCATACCTCTTCCTTCTTTTTGTAGCGTGTGAAGCATACAATGATGTCTCTTGGGGGGGCGCTGGGTTTTGGCATAGGTTTTAGGGCTCTGTGAGCCCTCTCAAGTCATCTGCCTCAAGTTTCAGGCTTGGGATTGTGTTTTTCAGTCAGCGTATAATTAGGTCTGCTGGGCTTTTCTCCTCTGTTTTTTCAGGAAAGTTGCGGAAGCGGATGTTACAACGTCTATTGCGGTCTTCAAGGTCGGCTTGCTTAATTTTCATCTCTCTGTGTTCTGCTTCCATTTGGTTTACCAGTTCGTCCAGTTTCTTGTTCACACGTGCATTCTCCTCCCGGTATTGCTCTATTATTCTTTCTTGCATTTGGTTCTTGTTCTCTGGAGCTTCCACTTTGGAGGTTAGATTGTTGATTAGTACCTGCATGGGAGCCATTGTGGCCTTCAGTGTTTCTTCTAATCGTGCTTCTAATCTTGCTTCCATTTCCCTCAGATCTCGTTTCGTTACTGGGTGGTCATCATCTTGAAGGGGAGTTACGGTATTAGCATTGTTTGCCATCTCCCTGGTTGGTGTCATCTCAGTCTCCCTAATGGTTTTGGTTTGAGGTTGGCTTGGTGTCCTCTTGGAGTAGGGCGTGTGGTGGTTAGGAGTTGTGGCAGTGGTGATTCCTGGGTATTGTTGGGTTGCTGGGCTGATCAGGCACTGCTGGCTGGTGGCTTTTACAGAGCGTTTGGATTAGGTGGTCATTTGTGTCACTTCTAGCCTGTGTTTTAAGAACTTCTCTAGGGTTTCTCTAGTTGCCGCAGCGGTGCCGCCAAAGCGGGGGGGGGGAGCAGGTAAGCAGAGATGGATAGACTAACGGACAGACAGTTCATATAAAGGGGGGGTTAGCAGGTAGAGATACAAGAAATTAGAGGGGTGGGGCCAGGGGAAATATGTGTTTAGGAGGGGGTTGTATATACCCAAAAGGGGTATTGGGGTCCAGTTAAGATGGAAGTTGGGGTTGGGAGTGCGCTCAGAAATAGAGACAGACAAATAGGCTATATGTAAAGGGTGGAGGGAGAAAAAGGAAGAAGAAGAAGGAAAGAAGAAGGGGGAGATGGAGGGGGGAGAGGGGGGATTAGAGTAAAAGAGAAGAGAGAGAGACAAAAAGAGAGAGGAGAGATAGTACAGTAATATCAGCGGTATTAGATTGCAGCAGTAGTTTTAGCTATAGTATGAGGGGGGCAAAGTATGATATGGTGATATGAATGTGTGTATGTGTTTCCTTTAGGGGAAGGGGGGATGGAGAGAGGGAGGAGGGAGAGAAAAGGAGAGGAGGAGGGGGAAGGGTGGGAAAAGGAAGGAGAAGAAAAGGGAGGGGGAGAGAGGGAGGGTGAGCTGTGGCAATGGTATGGGGGGAAAGTCTTATTTTAAAAGAGGGGGTGGGCGGAAAGGGCTCCCCCTCAAAAACAAACTGACGAACAGGCTAAAAAGGGGGAGTTGATTTTAAAAAATAGAGGGCTTAGAAAACAAAATTGGGGATGGAAAGTGAAAGGTGGGATAAAAGGAAAAAATAAGGGGGGTGAAGGGGGAGAGAGAGGAGAGCAAAAAGGGAGAGAAAAATAAACGGGGGGGAGAGTATCAATAGCAATAGTAGTGATATGGAGGAAATTTTTGTTTTAAAAGAGAGTGGTGGTCGTAGCTGGGGGCCAAAGGTTCCCCCCTCAAGAACAAGCTAACAAATAGAGTAGAAAGGGCTTTAAAAAGGGGGGGGGGAATTGTGTGTGTGTGTTGTTGTTGTTTTTTAAAAAAACCTATTTTCCCCTAATTATTATTATTATTATTTGTTTGTAAAAAAAAGTAAGGGTGGCTGCTGCAGCAGTGGCCCCTCTTTTAAAAAGAGAAGTGATAAAAGTAGGTATATGGGGGGGGAATAAAAAAGAATTATTATTTTTTTTAAAAAGGGGGAGAGGGGGAGGAAGGGGTTAAAAAAAGGATTTAAGAAAAAGAAAAGGGTAGTTTCTTCCTTTCTGCGATCTTTGTCATGCGGCTTTCCTCTGTTTTCCTTGCCGCTGGAGTCGGCTCAGCCACGTGTTTTTCCGGAGCCTTTTTTGCCTTCCCGTGCTCACCTACCTCTCCTCTTCTTTCCCGTAGGCAGAGATGGGGGCAGCAGCGGTAAAGTTGGGGCTCCTTTTTCTTTCTTTCTTTCTTTTTCTTCCTCTTTCCCCCCTTTCCCCCCCTCCATCTTTGCCTTTTTGCCTTAGCTTCACTGTCCTCCTGGTTTTGGAGCTCCTCTCGGCTGTTGGGGGGGGTGGTCGGGTGCCTTTCCGGCTCAATCAAGGTTGTGGGGGGGTGTTTTGGCTCCTTTGATAGACGCCCCAGGCACCCCCAATTCCTCTCCGCTGGCAGTGCAGGCGGCAGCAGTCCTGGGAGTCCGGGAGTCGGCCAGACAGAGCCTTTTACTCTGGCTGGCTTCAGGAGCTCTTTTCTGCTGTTGCAGCCGCCATGCTGCCTCGCCGGAAGTCCCCTGAAAGTCAGATTTTTGATGAAATTGTGACCCCGAGGCTTAGGGATTTTTTCAAAAAAATCTTTTTCTGCCGGTTAAGTTGTCGAGGGCTGATTTCTTTTCCTGTGATAAAAAGCCTTCTGTTTCGACCGCCAAACCTCTCAGGGGAGCATTTGCAACCGTTTGGCACCATTTTTGAGTGAATTGGAGAACATCTGATTTTTGATCAATGTTGGATTTCAAGAGAGAGAACTCTGAGAGCCACTCCCACTATTCCCTGACAAAGGAAGGGTACACAGTGGTACCTTGAGTTAAGAACTTAATTCTTTCTGGAGGTCCGTTCTTAACCTGAAACTGTTCTTAACCTTAAGTACCACTTTGGCTAATGGGGCCTCCCGCTGCCGCTGCCCCCGCCACCGTGCGATTTCTGTTCTCATCCTGAAGCAAAGGTCTGTAACCTGAAGCGTCTGTAACCTGAAGTGGAGTCTGTAACCTTAAGCGTCTGTAACCTGAAGTGTCTATAACCGCTGTACCACTGTAGCCACATATATCACTTTCTCTTTGTTCTTCATCTCAAGATGTGCCAGAAATGTGAAAACATTTGCATGTCTGAGCTCCATTGTTCAGGCACTATCTTAAGGTAGAATTTAGCATGTCTTTGTAACTGAATTAACATTTTAAGCCCTCCTGAACAAACTGCTGTGTCTGTTACTCTTCAACAAGTATTCTGAGGGAGTTGATGTTATTTTTACCTTTTACAAGACTGTTTGCGTGATTAGTGTTTTAAGGGGGAAAGGGGGGGTAGTGACAGAGCTTCATGCTCTGGCACCGGAGGAGGAGAGCAGGTGGGGGCAGGGCTGGCGTGCATCCCAGGGGCAGGGGTGCCACCCACAGGGGCGTGGCATGCGTCCTGGGGGCGGGGCACCCAGCGTGGGTGGGGGGACAGCCGCGATGGCACCCTGGGGATGTGCGGGAATACCAGGAGAATCCAAGCTGCCTTAAAGCATCTTGGATTATTTAAAGTCACTGTGTGCATTATCCAAGTATGCTCAAGACATCGATTCCATAAAACATATTTTGCTGCACTGTGCAAAATATGAGCAAGCCAGGGCTGAACTGATATTACCCTTGCTGGTACCTTTCCCGGGAAAATCAGAGGCTCACTATGTCAGGTTTCTATTGGAAGACTGGACAAACGCTAGAACATTAGCAGTGGCAAAGTTTTTATCGGTGGTTGCAAGAACCAATGATCCCTATATTCTGAACCAAATGCTTGTTTAACCTGGAGGTAGGCTGTATGAATTGTGTATTGCTTTGTAGCGATTTGTTGGGTCTCTGGACCGTAATAAAGGTTGATGATGACGATGAAAGGACTTTTCTTTGGAGTTTAAACAACTCTTCCCGTCTCACTAAAGAGACTCGCTGTGGGGCTGCTGCAATAGTAAATCTAGGGTAACCCCTCTCTTTTCAAAAGTATGGTCAGATTTTTGGACACTTATTGATAATCAGCTTCTAAACTGCAGTTTCTTTTTAGCCTTTGATATTGGCTATAGGGTAAGCTTTTCTTCCTTTTTACAAATTTATTTGGTTTTTCGGATATAAATGCTAGTCACATATCTAACATACAACATAAAAACAAGATTCCAAGGAATCTCCAAGACTTCACCTCCTCCCCTTTGTGGATCCTGTTGTTACTTGTTTCCTCCTGCGTCTTCTATGACAATCCAAATCTTTTACCTCTCCGTTGTGTCCAAAATTCACCATTCAACTACAAGTGATTTAAACTAAAGGCTAAAATTAGCCAATCTAAGCTTTATTCCCCATGTATTATAAATGTATGACTCCCCAGTATATAAATCAACCAGTCCAATGAATCTGGACATATTTGGAACAAATATGACAGCATATTAAGGAAGTATTTCTAATATGTTTCTAAGTATTTCAGATATCATGATCTGCAGGCGTTTCAATGCCCATGTAGGTAGTGATAATGTACAATATTAGTAAATTATTCCTTTGGATAAAGCTGATGTAAATACCCTAGACAGATATTCACAGGATAGGGTTCTTAACCCACAGCATGTTGTATGTTGAAAGAGAACGATATGAAAAAGATGTATCGTTGGTACCTAAGGTAAAGGGGTAAAGGGACCCCTGACCATTAGGTCCTGTCGTGGCCAACTCTGGGGTTGTGGCGCTCATCTCGCTTTATTGGCCGAGGGAGCCGGCATGCAGCTTCCAGGTCATATGGCCAGCATGACTAAGCCGCTTCTGGCAAACCAGAGCAGCGCACGGAAACGCCGTTTACCTTCCTGCCGGAGCAGTACCTATTTATCTACTTGCACTTTGACGTGCTTTTGAACTGCTAGGTTGGCAGGAGCAGGGACCGAGCAACGGGAACTCACCCCTTCGGAGGGATTCTCTGCCGACCTTCTGATCGGCAAATCCTAGGCTCTGTGGTTTAACCCACAGCATCCCTCGCGTCCCTCGTTGGTGCCTAACTCCTGCTAAATTAGCAAAAATGTATTGAACTCTTACAGATATGTGTTGCAAGTATTAGGAGAAAGAAGGCACATTTTACCACATGTGGATGTGCAAGAAAACAAAGGTATATTGGGAAATGATTTATAACAAGTTGAAAAAAATGTTTAAAATTACTTTTGTGGGAAAACCTGAAGCTTTCTTACTAGGAATTTTAGGTCCAGAAATACCTAAGGATCAGAAGAGACTATTTATGTATGATACAACAGCTGCGTGGATGCTGCTTGCCCAAAGATAGAAGGAGGACAAACTACCTACAAAAGAATGGCTGATAAAGATGATGGACTATACCAAAATAGTGAAAATTACCAGGAAAATAAGAGATCAAGAGGACAATAAATTTAATAAAGAATGAGGAAATTTTATAAGTTACTTGAAAGAATTCTGTAAGCAATTAAATACCGTATTTTTTGCACCATAACACTCACTTTTTTCCTCCTAAAAAGTAAGGGGAAATGTCTGTGCGTGTTATGGCGGGAATGCCTACGGGTGGCATGCCTACGGATTTTCCTTCTCTAAAAACTACGTGTGTGTTATGGTCGGGTGCGTGTTATAGAGCGAAAAATACGGTACATTGGTAGGGGTGTAAAAAACACTTGCAATGAAGCAAGAACTATGGTGTCAGAGGCTCAGGAGCAGAAGAGCAGGGGAGAGAGCAAATAGAGAGCGGAGGAGAGGAATCAGAGGGGAGCGTAGGGGAATATGACAGTGGACCGAGAGATTCCATGAGCTTCTCCAGCGAATCTGAAGATTCCCAGGAGGGGGCGCCTATGGTAAGGGCGAGGCGAATCCCAGAGGGGACGATCCATAAACAAGGAACCAGAGGGGAGTCCCAAGGGAGTAGCGGAGCTGTAGGGCCAGTTCCCCCACCAGAGCACAGTGGGGGGGAAGAGTCACGTGAGTCAGGACCAGCTTCCCCTCCATCGGGGAGTGGGGAGACGGAGGGAAGGCCAGGTCCAGCTAGCCTCCCCGAAAGGGGGAGCAGTGACACAAGTGTAACGGTCAGAAGGGAAGTGGGAGGCTGCGCGCGCGCGCCAAGTTCAAATGTGGAGGAGCGCGGGACAGCAGAAAACCCGGATTGGGAGCCAGGTCCTAAAGCCCGAAAGAGGGGGGGGAGGAGTCGGGAGAATCAGCGTCAGAAGAATCTCGGAGGGCTGAGACTCCGACTAGCAGAAGGACCCAGAGAAAGAAGGAACAGAGGAAAAGGTGGAGTAAGGCTAGAATCGTAAGCTGGTGTCAGGGGGGAGGAGATTCAGATGGGAGTTCTACGGTCTGACGGACAGATGTAGCGTTGCACGCTGCGCGTCTAGAAATGAGACTGAACTTCAATAAAGACTTTTAAACTTGGGCAAGGAGCAGCGTTGGTCTTGTGTGAGCTGGGACCTTGGGCAGCGCTGACATATGGTAACAATTGAGGGTTTTTTTTTAAAAAAAGGAGAATATGATACGATGCAGTTTGAAAGGAATATCTAGGAAAACCATGGAGCTTTGGAGGGAAGTTCTGAGATTCTGAGAATCCTATTTGTAAAATGATTGTGATTTATGGATTATAATTGTTAAAAATGAAAACGAATAAAAAAATATTAAGGATAAGGTCTTTAACCCTAAAGGACAATTTCTCATTTCTATTATATATAGACACCAATTACATTGTGCCTTAGGTCATTGTTTATCCCAGAATGGATGGAGTGTGATTGATTATAACTTTGATCCATGCAACATTATTTAAAGCCTTCTGTCCGGCATACACTTCAGGAACCGGGTCCATTTGGTGGGCCAGATCCCTAATTCTCTCACCACTGCCATGGGCCAACTTTGGCAGATGGGCAGGACATCAACTGGAACATGACAAAGGTCAAAGGAGGTTGCTGAAGATGTCCGTCAGCTGAACTTCTTTGAAGTCCTTCTGGAGGAAGTGGTTTGGATTCCAAGGGCTTCCTCCAAACAGAGCATTTCCCCCCTTTGTTTGGGAAACAAATCCAAGCTGCTTCCTCCAGCCTCTTCTGCTGCCTATCAAGTTTGGGGCACAGGTTTGGAATTCAGGATTTCCTGATCCACGGCTCAGATGCCTTAGCTAGGCCACTCCACAATAAGAAACGCGGCAAGGGAGCTTGCAGATGGTTGCCAACCATTCAGACCTGGCTAGGAAAGGACCACAGCTCCACTTCAACAAACAGGATCAGGTAGCAGGTGATGGGAAAGAATCAGTAAGGTAAAAGCTTACTGGGAAATGATATATAATGAATTGAAAAGGATATTCAAAATAACTTTTATTTTTTAAAAAACAGAAGCTTTTCTTTGGGGAATTATAGGGAAAGAACTACCTAAATTGTATAGAAATTTATTTATTTATGTAAGCTACTACAGCAGCAAGAGTGTTACTTGCCCCAAAATTGAAAGAAGCAGAAGGAGGAATGGATACAAAAAACTTACGGAATATGTAGAAATGGTGAAACTTACCGGAAGAATAAGAAATCAAAATAACAAACTTTTTATAGAAGAATGGAAATGGTTTATTGAATATTTACGGAAAAATCGCAAACAGATAAAAACATTAGCAGGATTATGGTAATTACCTGCAGTTTTATAAGAGTATATATTTACAGTGGATAATTAAATGAGCAAGTTAAATGAATCTGGATATGCAGAAGATATTAAAAAATAAATTTAAGGAACGGCAGAAAGAGGGGGCAGGAAGTCAAATTTTGAAACATTAAATTGATTGTAAGACTAATTAAAATGTATAAATATGAAAAGTATAAATAAAAAACTAAAAAAGGGAAAGAAGAATCAGTGCTTGAGTGGCTCTCTATGCCAGTTAGTCAGATATCTGACCTAGCCCAAGCATCCTGCTATGTTTCAGACTTCAAGTGGCTGAAGCTTGTTTGTTCCAGCTCACAGCAGATTTTCTTATTAAAGTGTGGAACAGAGCATGAAATACATTCTCTCCCTCTTGTGCTTGTTCTTTTTTTTTTTTTGTGGGGAGAGCCATGACCATGGTTGAGAAGAATGTTTTCACAGCTGTCAAGCCAAAGGACTTGGTCCATGTCCCCTGTACAGCAGGCTGAAGCTGGTTGGTTGTCCAGGAGATGTGGTGCCCACAAGGAAAACATTGTGAAAGTGCATTTCTCAATCAAATTCTTTACCCGAACTTCCAGAACAGGCTGGCTTCTTTCTCCCTTCGAAAAAGAAAAAAAAAGGAGGTAGGGGAGTATAAAATGGCATAGGGATTAGGGTCTTTTGGCACATAACATTTTGCCAACACAGAAATAATCCGGCTTGTGTGGATATCAGGATCCCACCGGATGAAAGCAAAAAATGCAACCCACAAAAACGCTACAGAGCACAGAAAGACACTTTCCCAGAATCTCAGCTTTCAATTTAGGACAGGAAGTTTTGGGCGCTTGCAGCTGTGAGGATATGGGATGATTTAAAAAATAATAATAGTGAAATACAGATATTTAACTAGCAGTGGATTGTAGCATAGATTCTAGCCCAATAACCTGTACTTCTGGGGCTTGGGGAGGTAGAACCCATAAACAGAGTCTTTTCCAAGGTGGACAAGTTCAGGCAAACTCAGCCTATCTTACTTGGCCAGGACCTTGGGGAGCTCCCAATGGACACTGCTGGCTATGCTGTGGAGAATGTCTCAGCAGAGAGCTGAGGCCAGCTGAGGTCTTATGAAGGCTGAGGAAGCCTATATGGCACTTGGCTCTTCTTCTTTGTGGAGCTGGCTGTGCTGACTTAAAGAGCTATGGTCTGATTCTTCAGATGTCGACTTCTACCCTACGATGGAGATGTTATGGGTGCTCATCTTCTGAAGAAGGCAGGAGAGCTATATCCTCCAGTTGGGATGGTGCAGGGTGATTCGCTGAGGATGACTTCTCATGTTGATCTTCCTGAGGGTAGTGTTTGGTGGTCTTGCTACACAATTAAGGACCCCTGTGAATTTAAGTGGCTCATCAACCACCACCCTAATTTGTTGGCATCTGTTCCTCTGAGCATAGATCCAATGTGCTCTGTTCTTCTGTACATTGAAAGATGCCTTATTCTGGTCAAACGGTCTTCAAACAAAAACATCTTGGAGGTCCCAGGCCACAGAGAGGTTAGGCTGGCCTCAACCAGAGCCAGGGCTTTTTCGGCTGTGGCTCTGATCTGGTGGAACGCTCTGTCACAAGAGGCTAGGGCCCTGCGGGACTTGACATCCTTCCGCAGGGCCTGCAAGACAGAGCTGTTCTACCAGGCCTCTGGCCAAGGAACAGCCTGACCCCCTCCTTTGGTAATCTTCACAGAACTCTAGCCCAATGGTTGCCATTAATTTGATTTGAATTAATTTTATAATGAAATGATTTTAGAATGTTGTATTATTTTATTGTTGTTAGCCGCCCTGAGCCCGGCTTTGGCTGAGGAGGGTGGGATATAAATAAAACATTATTATTATTATTATTATTATTATTATTATTATTATTATTATTAAACCATTAGTCCACCTAGCTCAGGGGCTCTTGGGGGGTTCAGATAAGACTTCTTCCAAACCCTAGTTGAAGATGTTACTGAGTGGCCTGCTACAGCCCTATATAGTCATTGGGGCTGGATCATGTTCTATCTTAGTTAATATCTAGCTTCATTTGATCTTCCACAATTAATATACCAAATATAAAACCTGGAAGAAAATGAATGCAGCATGACATCTGTATACCTACCAGACTTGCAACTAATTTTGCTTTCTGGCAGACATGAAGCCATTCCCTGGGTATTTTCTACTTCCTTGTCTGCAAAGTGACTCCCCTTCTGTCATGCAGATTGCAAAGCAAAGTTCTCAAAGGATCGGGAAATTGCAGCTAGTTGTGCCTTAACGAAGTTTTCCAAGAGACTCACAGATACGCAGGGGAGAACTTGGCTGCATATTACAACTGAGCTATTATACGTATTTTCTAGATTTCTTGTCCAGAGCTATTTTAAGACTCCAACAGGGAGTTTTACAAATATTGGCTTTGGCTTGGGCTCTTTTAAACATCATCACCCACTCAACTCTGTTCAGCCACTTTTAGATTTCGGATATTAGCCGATTCATTAAAACGAAAAACACCCCACTAACAAAAACATCCCAGGCCGAAACATAAAAATAATATTTTTATTATCATCCTAAAGCTATATTCCTGGCAAATTAAAATAAACGCAGACAGTAGGCTTTTGTCCAGGCCTAAAAGACATCTGTCTGTCCAGCAGAGGCACCACTTTCCGCATCCTTTCCTTTCCTTTGACTTGAATCTCCCTTTGTGTCTAATCTGGAGTCAACAGGATGCTGCCGGTGGCAGTTTCCTTTGATTGCTAAGGACTTTTCTGGTGCCATAAGCATCTGTCATTCTGCTTCTCTGGCCCTTCCTTTATTTGTTTCCCCGCTCTTAACAACGATGCCATTCAACCCTTATATGGTGAAATCAATTTAGTCTTCAAAGCTGTTTACGGACACTGGTGATTCAAAGCCAATTTGAAAGCAATTCACTCACATCAGGAAGTTAAGTCCCACTGAACTAATTGTGTTTAGGATTGCAGCCAGTGGTTCCAATCCCTCCATTTCTCGCTGAATTTACTAATCCTGTTCTGCATCTGTCTCTCTCTGTCTCTCTCTCTCTCTCTCTCTCTCTCTCTCTCTCTCTCTCTGTGTGTGTGTATGTGCATTTAAGACTCCATATTGGACAGAAGAAATCACCCGCCTTTAATAGGACAGTGATTCCCAAAGGGTGCATTGTGGACTTAGTATTAATTTGCATAATATTTACATGCCGGTCATCAAGGTTCCCTGCAATGGATGTTGCAAACAATATGGCACCACAGATTTGGAGCCGGGAATGGGTGAGTGTCCTGTACAGGTAGATAAATTTGAGAGCACAGGGTTGGAGAGGTTTGCTTTACAGTTTCTTGTTGTTGTTTAGTTGTGTCCGACTCTTCGTGACCCCATGGACCATAGCACGCCAGGCACTCCTGTCTTCCACTGCCTCCCGCAGTTTAGTCAAACTCATGCTGGTAGCTTCGAGAACACTGTCCAACCATCTTGTCCTCCGTCGTCCCCTTCTCCTTGTGCCCTCAATCTTTCCCAACATCAGGGTCTTTTCCAGGGAGTCTTCTCTTCTCATGAGGTGGCCAAAGTATTGGAGCCTCAGCTTCAGGATCTGTCCTTCTAGTGAGCACTCAGGGCTGATTTCCTTAAGAATGGATAGGTTTGATCTTCTTGCAGTCCATGGTACTCTCAAGAGTCTCCTCCAGCACCATAATTCAAAAGCATCAATTCTTCGGCAATCAGCCTTCTTTATGGTCCAGCTCTCACTTCCATACATCACTATGCTTTACAGTGGGCAAAGGCATAGTGTGTGGAGGGCGCTGGAGGCCTGGGGACCATGGCCCTGGTCGCAATTTTTTGAGGGGGTGCAACCAGGCACCCCCATGACAGGCACGGAGCTCTGGCAGCTGAGGAGCGGCAGCGGGTGGGTTTGTTTAATGGGCAGGTGGATGGAGGCAGTGGGTGAGGAGCCTGGTGGAGACATGCTCTGTTCACCATCTGTGCGTGCCCCCTTGGCACACTCCCCCACCCTAGCTGCCCAGTCCACCAGGGGGTGCAACACTTGTCCTGCCCTGCGTGCCACAACCCACGCTACGTCACTGGGGATGGATGTACAATGGTACCTTGGTTTTCGACCATAATCCATTCTGGAAGTCCGTTGGAGTTCCGGAAAGTTTGGAAACTGAAAACTGATAGTGGAAGTCTCAATACGGAAAACAAAACAGAAGCCTTTGTTTGATTTCCAAGGCGCGTTCAGAAATGGAGGCATTTACTTTCGGGTTTTCGGCGTTCAAGTTCCGAAACATTCGATAACAGAGGCGTTCGAAAACTGAGGTACCACTGTATTCAGTTTACATTTAAAGAGTAACATACTGAATTTGCCCTTTCCGACACAATGCACAAGTTGAAACTTACAGCATGGGAGAAGTTATGGAATTGGGATTTAAAATTCACAGCATGTTACCTGCTGAAAGAAAATTATATGAAAATGATGTACCATTGGAATTTAACTCCCAGTAAATTAGCAAAAATATATAAAACAGGGTCAAATGTATGCTGGAAATGTAAGGAAAAAGAAGGCACCTTTTATCATATGTGGTGGTCTTGTAAGGTAATAAAGGCATTCTGGGAAATGATATATATTGAGATGTGGAAAAAATGTTTAAAATAACTTTTGTAAAAAAACCAAAAAACCAGAGGCTTTTTTATTAGGAATTATAAGCGCTGATATTACAAAGGGGCAGGAAAGACTTTTTATGTACAGCTGCGTGGATGTTATTAGCCCAGAGATGGAAAGAAGATAAAGTCCCTACCAGAGAAGAATGGCAAATTAAACTGTTGGACTATGCCAAAATGGCAAAACTGACTGGAAAACTCAAGAACCAAGAAGACCAAAACTTCAATAAAGAAGGGGAGGAGTATCATTTATCTTGGTGAAATATACTCAGAGTCGCAAAGTGATTTCATGCTCTTTATTCAGCTCATAGTGGTGAGGAGGAATGAATGAAAGTCCCCTCAAAGCATCTGCTTTATATACATTATTTACACAATGGGCTGCACATGATTGGCTAATTCCGGAATTCTACTGTAAGCCAATCAGGTTGTGGATTCACTTCTATCTGGAGCATGATTGGGTGGTTCCTGCCAACCAATCATACTGCTGCATTGTTCTAGGACCAATCAGATTGCTGCATTCTGAATCCTATTGTTCTAGGACCAATCAGACTGCTGCCTTTTGGATCCTATTGTTCTAGGACCAATCAGACTGCTGCAGTTTGGATCCTATTCAACTCAGTACATAACACCTGGAGACCACTGTAAGCAGATGGAAACATTAGCAGGATTGAAATAACACTTGTAATGTAGCAAATATTACGGAGACAATGATGTTATATAAAATATAGATTATTGGAAAAGATGCAGTAGAAAAGGTTTAATAAAATAATCCATGGAGGAGAGGTGGGAAGTCTAGAGATTCGGAGGAATCTATAAAGGTGGATGTGAATGGTAGTATTGTTATAATTATATACTGGCTTTAAGAAAAGGTGATTCCCATCTTCACCATGGTAAGTTTGCTGGAGACTTCAGGGCTTCTTTTTTAAAAAAAAGGACTGCCATCTTACTGGAAAGCAGCCCCTTTGTTCTTAGTCCTTAAAATTTGTTGCAGAAACTAGTATGTAAAACTAAATTTGGAGGTTGCTGTCTTCCCTGCCATTCTTCGTGGTCCCTTGGTAATGTTATCAAAGAAGTTAAGCATTTTTACTGCATCTGTGTCTCAGAAGAAGGAAATTTACATTTCAGCCCCTGTGGCTTCCAATCTACCCCTTTATAGATAAGTGTTAAGTTGTGGGTGAACATATCAGACGGCACAGCGATTCTTCAAACAGCTCTTGTTTATTCACAGGCCAGAACAGAACTGGGCTGAAGGGTTCAGCCAGCCTGCTTATATAGAGCTCAACTACAACGCAACAGTAACAACTTTCTGTAACTATCCAATCACTGAACGTCACTTTCAATTCCTTATTTGCATATGCGGACCTGAGTGAAAACTATCGACAGTATCCCCCTGCTGGCCCAGGGTGAGAACTTCAGTACATAACAACAAGCAACCTAAATTTCTGTTAACTGAATCCTTTCACTTAGTGTTATGACTGTGCCTATGTTTTCTCTGATGGACGCGGGTGGCGCTGTGGGTTAAACCACTGAGCCTAGGACTTGCCGATCAGAAGGTCGGTGGTTTGAATCCCTGTGACGGGGTGAGCTCCCGTTGTTCGGTCCCTGCTCCTGCCAACCTAGCAGTTCGAAAGCACGTCAAAGTGTAAGTAGATAAATAGGTACCGCTCCGGCGGGAAGGTAAACGGCGTTTCCGTGTGCTGCTCTGGTTCGCCAGAAGCGGCTTAGTCATGCTGGCCACATGACCTGGAAGCTGTCTGCGGACAAACGCCGGCTCCCTCGGCCTATAGAGCGAGATGAGCGCGCAACCCCAGAGTCGGTCACGACTGGACCTAATGGTCAGGGGTCCCTTTACCTTTACCTTTATGTTTTCTCTGAAGTAAGCCAAGCCCTCCTAACCCCTCCATGCTACACCCTTGGCTGCTGTGACTCCAATCCCCAAGAAGTAGCAGATGGAGGCCTGGGTCCCAAAGGACAGGAAGGTGGAGTATTCAGGGCCTAGGGCAGGGAGATGGCACAGAATCACCTAGGAAGGGACACCGGGCTGGATGACGAACCACCCACTCTAGTTAATTCTCCAAGGCCACATTTTCATACGCATGCGCACCAAATGACAGACATTTCCTCAGTCACACATACAGCTAAAACAGCACCATGTTGCTCTGTCTGTAAGCTGCAAATGTTTCACAATAATGTCTTGTGTGGATTAAGAAAGCAACAGCGATTGCAATGCTATTAAATGCCGTGCCAAGGTCAACAGAACAGATAATTGGCCATGACTCTTGACTTGGTCTCTCGCTTAACAACCTTCTTTGAAACCGAACTAAATCAAAATAAATACGTAAATTCTCTCCTCATCCCTCTGCTAATCTAAATTAACTAATCAGATTAATTTATTTTTTCCAACAGGAAACTTAGACCCAAAGTTAGAACAAATGTGCATTTTTCATATTTGATGAAATTAGTAAATTCATCAAGGAGTCTCTCCTGTTTTCCCAGATCTTTGTCAAGTATAGTGGTACCTCGGGTTAAGAACTTAATTCATTTCAGAGGTCCGTACTTAACCTGAAACTGTTCTTAACCTGAAGCACCACTTTAGCTAATGGGGCCTCCTGCTGCTGCCGTGCCGCCAGAGCATGATTTCTGTTCTCATCCTGAAGCAAAGTTCTTAACCTGAAGCACTATTTCTGGGTTAGCGGAGTCTGTAACCTGAAGCGTATGTAACCTGAAGCATATGTAACCTGAGGTACCACTGTACTCAGAAATAAAGTACTCGGCATCCATCCCTGTTATATGAAGGTCAGAATTTATTAAGAGCCAAGCTTTATTGCTTATCTATGAGCTATGGAAAGGTATTGAGAAACATGATATAGGTCTTATTGCATTACTGCTATATGAAACTCAGTCTGTGGAACAGATTCTAGAATTGTGCTAAGTTTGAAGAAACCTGATTCGGCTGGATCCAAACCTTGAGTGACATCATTAGAGAAATTAATCTCTTTCTTCCACCTCCAGGCAATCATTGCATATAGCCAGAAACTAGTGATTTATCTTGGGGGATAGAGCTGGTGTCTGCATTGCTTTGCATGCAGAAATCCGGGACTCAGCTAGATTGGTAAAGAAAAAGCATTTTATATATAAAGGAATGGAAGCGGTTTATTGAATATTTACAGGTAAATTGCAAACAGATAAAAACACCGGCAGGATTATTGTAATAACCTGCAGTTACATAAGAATATATATTTAAAGAAGATAAATGAATGAGTATGTTAAGTCAATTGGGATATGCAGAAGATATTAAAAATAAATTTAATGAATCGCAGAAAGAGGGGGAAGAAAGTCAAGTTTTGTTTTTTGCTTTTAATGCTTTATTAACTTCAAGAAGAAAGCATACATTCAGAAAAAGAAAAATACATATTCCCATGTTCTTAGTTTTTCTTAACCTGAAGCACTATTTCTGGGTTAGCAGAGTCTGTAAGCTGTAGCATATGTAACCTAAAGTGTATGTAACCCGAGGTACCACTGTATGAAACTACTATACCTCAGTTCAACTGAAGTCAACAAATCTACTCTGTAAAAAATAGCTTAAGAAGTGCTAGTATTTTTGTTTGCTAACTGACTGAAAACCAAAACCAGACTCCTTTCAAAAGTAGTCTGGAGGCTTTTGGTTTTCGCAATCTCTCTTGCTCACTCACTAATCTCTTAAGGATTCTGCATATTGATTTTAGGCTTGTGACAATTACTTAATATTAGATACGGTTTTACTTGATTGAAACGGGAATCTGCTCATAACAAAAGTTTCTCCTTGTGAAAGATTTTATGCCTGCAAAGCAAAAGAGCTTGTTATTTGCAAATGCTACTGTTTTATTTTGCTCCAGCAAGTTTAGTTCCCAAAATCAATCCCAAAGGTGTGAATCTATATGGAATGCTAATTACAATAGAAGCAAATGTTTCAATGACGTTTGTGTGACCCAAACCACTGTGTTAATTTCTTAAGAAAGAATCCTAGAGTGAATACAAACGTAGAATTTTAAGAGTAGTGAAGATGGTTTTGCCCACCCCCTTCCAAACACACATACATTTTTCTGTCTTGAGACAAAGTCCTGTATGTCTTCAGTGCTGTCCTGTTTGAATTGGGGAACTATTGGACAGCACCCGGGGTGTCACCAACACAGATATACATAGTGCCTTTTTTCTCTCTAAAAAAATGTTTAGGCATACAGTAGTATCTCAGGTTAAGTACTTAATTTGTTCCGGAGGTCCGTTCTTAACCTGAAACTGTTCTTAATCTGAAGCACCACTTTAACTAATGGGGCCTCCTGCTGCTGCCGTGCCGCTGGAGCACGATTTCTGTTCTCATCCTGAAGCAAAGTTCTTAACCCGAGGTACTATTTCTGGGTTAGCGGAGTCTGTAACCTGAAGCGTATGTAACTCGAGGTACCACTGTACTCTCATTTTCCTATTCATATTTAAATACTGCCCCTCAATGAGACCAAACTTAGATTCACAAAATGTTTAGGGGTATGCATACCCCCAGAAAAAAGCACTGGATATCCACAAGCCTCAGACCAATTTAACAATTGCTTTTAAAGTGGGTTTTTTGTGTCAGAGGAGTGGGAATTGATAAAGGGCATGTTAAAAAACGTGAGGGACACGGGGGTGGCGCTGTGGGTTAAACCACAGAGCCTATGACTTGCCGATCAGAAGGTCGGCGCTTCGAATCCCGGTGATGGCATGAGCTCCCGTTGCTCAGTCCCTGCTCCTGCCAACCTAGCAGTTCGAAAGCACACCAGTGCAAGTAGATAAATAGGTACTGCTCCGGTGGGAAGGTAAACGGCGTTTCTGTGCACTGCTCTGGTTCACCAGAAGTGGCTTAGTCATGCTGGCCACATGACCCGGAAGCTGTACGCCGGTTCCCTCGGCCAATAAAGCGAGATGAGCGCCGCAACCCCAGAGTCAGCCATGACTGGACCTAATGGTCAGGGGTCCCTTTACCCTTTACCTTTATGTTAAAAAACACACATGCACTCCAGCCATTATACTACTCACACAAAGTTCCCCAGAAAATTGTGGAGTCATGTAAGCTCTTCAGCACCAGACAATAATATCACCTGTTCACCCAGCATTCGTGGCACATCCCAATAGTTATGACAAGTGAGTGTTTTTACTTATTGACACATGGGATGAGAGCAACCTCTGAGTGAGCAGAAAATCCTGGTTGGAGCATCCAAGTCTTTTTTGCCACACCCCAACTCTGCCCAATTTTCCCTCCTACTGTATATGCAGGCAATGTCCCACTAGCTATAGCTAGGTTATAACTCAGAGACAGGATCACCCCGTTCATTCATCACAATATCAATTGCTTTAGAAAACAACAGAACCAGACTGTTCAGCATCTACAATTTCCTGGAGCTTGTTCCCATCAGGCTGTGCCTTATAATTTCATTATAATTTACATCAGACAAGGCAGAGGGGGGTATTTTTTCTGGCTCTGTTCCCTGTGAGAGAGACCATGCAGTAAATCACCGCAAGAAAACAAAAATTAAGCATTGCCAGCGTATTGGGCTGTGTTTGGAAAACATGACAAGAGCACACACTGTATCTGAACTGCAACATAATCAACGGTGAAATCAAACTGCACAAGATATGATGGCTTAAATTCACTGGTACCAATTAATGGGGGCTGGCGAGAAGACTCTGTACATGTCTAGCTCCTGTTTACCTTTTTAAAAAAGGTGTTACTACTTTAAAAGGTTTTATTATGAAAAGCTTAAATCTGCGGGGACCAAGATTGATAACTAAGTCATCCATCAGCCAAGAAGAGAATGTATTCAGAAAGAAAGAAACAGGCGTGTTTCCAATCCAACCTCTGGTGGAATTAGAAAAAAACACAAAAATAATGTAGTATTATTATTTTAAATAAAATAAATTATTTGGAATTCTAAGTATTTGGCGAATACAGATGCTGACTTTTTTTTATTATTTCAAGTATCAGAGGGGTTTACAGTTAAGACAGCTGGACTCCATAGAGAGAAGATTTCCAGACACGCTTGTCCACTTTGAAACGCTCTGAGACTTAAAAAAGCTCAGCGCTGGAGTTCGGCCTTTTGTAAGCAATTATGCATGGCACTCAAAAATGCAGCGGGTCAGGGGGGGAAAGGAGACATTCCTGACCTTGCACTTTTGAAAAATATTGCACTAAGTTCATTTTACAATTACTGCTCCCCAGGGGGGAGAAAAAGCTGGCCAGATGTCTGTTCGTGAAGACGATAGAGATGGATGAGGTTTCATAGGTCCGCAAGTGGATTCTTACCATGACATTTCTTTTCGTACACACAGGTATAGATGCCCAGCTACAACATATATGTGCATCCCACCAGTTTTGAAGGGCACCTAAAGAACAGCCCGGCCGGTTTAGGTGTGTGCGTCTCCTTTGGCAGGGTGTTCATTGGGGCCCCAATCCTGTTAAAATTCGCCCTGGCTAAGTCCCACTGAAAACCATGGAAGGTAGTAGTAATTAACAGATCCCATTGCTTTCAATAAGATATAGGAGCTTTAGTAGCTGGAGAACCTAAAACTAGCATAAGCTAAGTGCCCTCTGTCTTTGAGCTCTTTGCTCTCTTACTTTTAAGGCTCGCCGGGTTGTGGGAGATGGAGGGTCTGGAATGCTTTCTAGTGCCAATGTTCTGACTCTCCCATGATTTCCTAAATTTCCCCCTCATCTGCCTCTGAGCTGCGATCTCCCTCAAACCCCTGTTGTAAATCTATACTGTCTTCCTCTTCCTCCTCCCTGGAAGGGTCAGGATGGGGAGGCGGTCTCCACCATTCCTCCTCTTCCCAGTCCCTGACACCAAAGTATGTGGGGACGGAGCTGAGCCCCCCAGTCTTGAGGCCCCAGGCCCCACCAGGCCTCTCCATGGTGGTGGAGGGTCTTGCCAGCATGCCTCCCTGGGCCTCCCAGCCTCCCCCTGACGTGCATGATGTGTGACATCACACGTATGCGACATCACACACACGTGACAAGACCCCCAATATTGCGTGGAAGTCGACACCTCTGAGCATAAGAAACTGCAGTATGAGTAGTAAGCCCCTGGCTCAAGTCTCTCCTCAGCCTAAACATCAGCCCCTCATTTGCAATATGCTGATAATAACACTGGCCTCCCTTACAGACCTATCTATTCATGCATACATATACAGTGGTACCTCGGGTTAAGTACTTAATTCGTTCCGGAGGTCCGTTCTTAACCTGAAACTGTTCTTAACCTGAAGCACCACTTTAGGTAATGGGGCCTCCCGCTGCCGTCACGCCGCCGGAGCACGATTTCTGTTCTCATCCTGAAGCAAAGTTCTTAACGCGAGGTACTATTTCTGCATTAGCAGAGTCTGTAACCTGAAGTGTATGTAACCCAAGGTACCACTGTATACATATACATACATGTCAGGGAATCAGGAGCAGGAGCAATGGGGAGAGAGGAATTGGAGAGTGAAGGGGAAGGATCCGAGGGCAGCGTAGGGGAGTATGACAGTGGCCCGAGAGATTCCATGAGCTTCTCCAGCGAATCAGAAGATTCCCAGAAGGGGGCGCCGATGGTCAGGGCAAGGGGGGTCCCAGGGGGGACGCACCAGAAACAAGGAGCCAGAGGGGAACCCCAAAACAGCAGTGGAGGATCGGGACCAGTTTCCCCACCAGAGCGTAGTGGGGGGGGAAGAGTCACATGTGTCAGGGCCAGCGTCTCCTCCAGAGAGGGAGTCAGGGCTGACCACGCCTCCATCGGAGAGTGGAGGAACGGAAGGGAGGTCAGTTGCAGCTAGCCCCCTCGAAGGGGGAAGCAGTGACAGCAGCAGTGAAACGGTCAGGAGGAAAGCTGCTGGCTGGGCGCGCGCGCCAAGTTCAAATGTGCAGGCACGCGGGACAGCAGGAGACCCGGATGGGGAACCAGCTCCTAAAGCCCGCCGGAGGGAGGGAGACGGCTCAGGGGAATCAGCGTCAGAGGAGGCTAGAAAGGGCGAGACCCCGGGGGGCAGGCGGACCCAGAGGAGGAAAGAGCAGCGGAAAAGGTGGAGCAAGGCTAGAATCTTAAATTGGTGTCAAGGGGGAGGAGACTCAGACGGAGCATCAGCGGTCTAACGGTTGAGACGTAGAGCTGCGCGCTGCGGCTCTGGAAGTGAAACTGAACTTCAATAAAGACTTTTGTACTTAACAACGAAGCAGCGTTGGTCCTTTGTGAGCTGGGACCTAGGGTAGCTCTGACAGTACATTTCTTTGTTATAAGGCTTGAGATATGAAGAGCTTTGAACATTCATGCTGCATAAATCCTAAGCAGCGTTATGAGTATATGAAAGGTGGACCATTCAAGCAGCCATCGAAGGCAGCGTAATTCAAGCTCTGGCTCTTGTCATTGGGCCCAGAAACCTTTGGCAGCGCTGTTTGAGGTGTACCAGTGCACCCTCCCTCCTCTTCCAGATTTGGGGTCACCTAGTTATGCAATTCATGGACCATCTAGTTTGACCCAGAGTGATAAGGTGCTGACCAGAATGCTGGTTCCTCCTTTTCATTTTTAAAACTTGCAACTTCCTCCAGTTGCACCCACCATCATCCTTTGAGTAAAAAAATAGCTTCAAGTAGAACATCGGCCTGAATAGCTCAGTCAATTAGAGCATGGTGCTGATAATGCCAAGGTTGCAGGTTCGATCCCCGTGGTGGGACGTGCTGCTGCATATTCCTGCATTGCAAGGGGCTGGACCAGAAAATACTCAGGGTCCCTTCCAACTCTACCGTTCTATGAATCTACGACCTCAAGCCATGAGAAGCCACTTACCGTATTTTTTGCTCTATAAGACTCACTTTTTCCCTCCTAAAAAGTAAGGGGAAATGTGTGTGCATCTTATGGAGCGAATGCAGGCTGTGCAGCTATCCCAGAAGCCAGAACAGCAAGAGGGATTGCTGCTTTCGCTGCGCAGTGCTTTTGCTGTTCTGGCTTCTGAGATTCATAATATTTTTTTCTTGTTTTCCTCCTCCAAAAACTAGGTGCATCTTGTGGTCTGGTGCGTCTTATAGAGCGAAAAATACAGTACTTTCTCAATCATAGATCTTTGCAAGTCCCAAGTTGTATATGCTGCCATTCTGCTCTTTGACCTCTGGGTAGGGCATTGAAACACCTGGAACAACTGAAACAGCCCATCTATGCAGCAGGATGGGACTTCTCTTTGAGACTACAGTCGTACCTTGGAAGTCAAACGGAATCCGTTCTGGAAGTCCGTTCAACTTCCAAAATGTCCAGAAACCAAAGCGCAGCTTCGGATTGGCTGCAGGAAGCTCCTGCAGCCAATCAGGAGCCACGGAAGCCCCATCGGACATTCGGGTTCCAAAGAACATTAGCAAACTGGAACATTCACATGTTTGGGAACCAAAACGTCTGAGTACCAAGGCGTTCGGGTTCCAAGGTACGACTGTATTAGGAACTGGGTCAACTCTTTCTGTGTTGTCTTAACAGGTGGTACGTGTTGTATATGAATTGTAAAATTCTACTGTTCCCTTTGCAAAAATCCTTGTGAGCCCATGACTGATAAAAAATAAATCTAGGCTTCTTGTCAAGCGCTATCAAAGCATTCATTCAGAACCGTCTCAAAGTTCTGATGTGGATTAATAAATGATGGAAGCATAGGGAAGAACAATATTTCTTAGGCAAAGCCAGATGTCTATTGTACACATGATAACACTTACAAACATGTTGAGCGTTAATGTGGTAATTGTTCCACATGGGTGTAGCTTTTCGCAGAAGGCTGGAAAAGATTCACAAGCAAAAGCGTTAGTTCAAACGGCAAGCACAAAAGCAATTTAATCAAAGGTGCCAAACCCTGGTGAATTTCTAACTCTTTGAGACTGACAATTATTATGTCATTGAAGAATCTTTTATCATCATGTTCCCAATGCCTTTGTACGTCTGATGCCTTTTCCTCCTAGGGCACTTTGCCAGCGGGGCCAGGAGAGATATTATTTTGATAAATAAAGATGATAACAGAATGCCTTTGGGAGAAAGTGCCACATTTCTCTTGGAAAAGAGACCTCCTCAAACAGCCCCTTCTCCTTTAGGAACTGTTTGGGGAAACAGTATCCCTTTCTGCCGCCTTTGAGAGACAACAGTGCCTTCATGACATCAGCAATCCCCACCTTTGTCCTCAATCATCTCCTGGACAAAGATAATCTAACCATGGTTGTCCAAAGCTAGAAACATCCAGAAGGCTATGGCAATGTGTTGTACTGCCTTGGGAGACTATTCTGAATCTTCAGTTCATGCAGTGCTCCAGATAAACAAAGCTGAGGAAGGTTGTGCCCAGTGCTGGAAAAGACACATCCAGAAGTTGTTTGAAGGGCAGCAGTGGTTCAAAGGAAGCCTGGAGAATGTTAGTAATTGTTAAAACCAGAGCAACCTGGCAAAGGGTGTTTAAGGAGATAACAGAAATCACTGGGTTAAAGCTGACCAAAAGTCCAGAGGTAGCATTATTCTCAATTTACAATAGGGTGGAAGGTTTGCAGGCTATGAAGGTCTTGCTCACAAATTAATGGGCAGCTGCTTAAATTATTATACCTAGGAAGTGTAAGCGGAAAGCAGAAAATAAAATGGAAGAATGGTAGAAAGAGGTGTGGGATATAGCTATTAATGATGAATTAACACGTGGCATTAAGGTAAGATGGGAAATATGCAGGAGAAATGATTTTGAGGAGATATGGAAGGTGTTTGTAGAATTTGTACTGTTAAAACAGAAGGGGGGGTCAAACCATCGCAAGAGATGTTGAAATTTTTATTCTTGTTTATTTATGATTATTACTCTGTCCCCCCCCCCAAAAAAAACCACCCAGAGTAAAGCGTAAAGCAATTGAAAAGCGTAAAGCAATGAACACAGAACAGGGTGGGAACTGCTGTCTCCTTACATTCTTAGTCTTCCACTGGTATCCTCAAATCAGGTCTCACCTACACGTCTGCTTGTCCCATGCCTTGAAAACAGAGATCCAAGAGGTTTTCTGCTTTTCTGTTTGCCCCACCATTTCTCCAGGAAAGCCCACTCTTTACAGCGGAATCGGAGCAAATGTCCTTGTGCGGGAAACTTGAGTGATGTTTGCTCCAATTCAGCAGTAAAGAGCAGGTTTTCCCAGGTGAAGGGCGAGACCAACAGAAGACTGGATGCCCTCAATTTTGTTTTCTATCTGTCTTCCCAATAAAGCCTTCATACTAAAGCCTGATCTGGTTATATTGAGGTATACAATGTTTGGAATAGTTAATGTTGTGTTTTGACCATCTTTAACATCACTATATTTTTTCACAGGTTTGGGGTGGAAGATAAACAAGCACAATGCCAAAGCATATATGTAAAATTCTGTGTTGTAATACTTGGCATTTGCTTTTTTGTAGCATGTAAAATGGGGGGTGGGAATAGAGCAAGATAAGAGGAATATTGGGATAAACTATTTTATGCACCTGAGCACATAATAGAAATTCAAATAAATAAGACCTGTGCTATATAGAGCAGCTAGCAGTATAGCTCCCATTTTTTGACTAACTTCTGTGATTCCAGGAGAAAAAGTTAATGCCATGAGAAGAGGAAGCGTTTCCAAAAATCGTGATGTTATCGCTTTCCCTTGTCTGGAATTGCCCTTTTAAAGCAATAGACTTTTAATAAACAAAAAGAGGAAACAAAGGCTTCCTTCCTTTAGCTGACCTGATTTCAACCGGGATTCAAGATTAGCTTTCAAAAATGGCTCTCAGTCACATCCACACCATTTCTTTAAAAATAGCTGGATAACAAACAACTTCCTCCAGTTTTAGACTAAATATTCAGAGGAAAGCAGCACCCATTTTGATGTTTAGATACCCCAGGGATGGAGGGAGACTGTTACTTTAGTATAATAACAACAGCAGTCTCAGAGTTGTTTGTTAACTTTGCTTCATCAACTCCATCGTTGTCGATGTATCTGATCACAGAAAATGTGTTTTTTTTAGGATGCTGTCCTGTAGCAACACCTCAGCCAACGCAGCAAGGAATACTTGCTGCAGAAATTCAATCTATAGGCTGTTTACAGAAACAATAACATCGCTGGATCTTTTATGATTGCTCAACACTTGGTGACTTGCAGCTGAACGTGTTTCCTGAATGCAATGTATTTCGAATGGTATTATTTAATTTATCTAAAGGATTTTATCCCACTCTTTAGCCAAGAAGGCTTCTGGGGTAACTTACATATGTTACTAGTAAAGTAGTCTCTGCTTACAATTAGGCTTGCACTCTAAAAGACATAGCACACAAGGAAAGGGGGATGAAAAGGGAAGAGGAAGAACTCTGAAGCCTCTGTCTCTAGGTTCTTTGAGCTGAGTTGCATTGGTAACAATCACTGCCAGATAACAAAATAGCCTGTACTAGAAACATGAAGAATTAGTGGCTATATTGGGAAATTGTAGTGCAATGCTTCTTGTGCACACGAGAGGCTTGTGAAACTTGGGATTGTGCCCAGGATATTTTTGAGCCCTTGCTACTAGGAGGCCAAAAGATGATATGAACAATATTCAAAAGGTTGATAAGAGCTTCCAAAGGGCAGTAAATTTCTGTGCTCATAGGGTCAAAGCTGACACAGTCACCTGTTTACACAGACAAGGTAAAAGAGACCTTTACACGGTGAGATTTTCTCTCTCTCTCTTTCAAATATACCATAGGAAGACCCCAGAAACACAAATCTCACCAGTGAAGAATTCCATGCTTACTGAGTTGAAGTCGTTTGTCAAGAGAATATAATGAGATTTCCATGTGCATATTGATGCTTACAAAAGGGACGCGGGTGGTGCTGTGGGTAAAAGCCTCAGCGCCTAGGACTTGCCGATCGAAAGGTCGGCGGTTCGAATCCCCGCAGCGGGGTGCGCTCCCGTCGTTCGGTCCCAGCGCCTGCCAACCTAGCAGTTCAAAAGCACCCCTAAGTGCAAGTAGATAAATAGGTACCGCTTTCTAGCGGGAAGGTAAACGGCGTTCCGTGTGCTGCGCTGGCTCACCAGATGTAGCTTGTCACGCTGGCCACGTGACCCGGAAGTGTCTTCGGACAGCGCTGGCTCCTGGCCTCTAGAGTGAGATGAGCGCACAACCCTAGAGTCTGTCAAGACTGGCCCGTACGGGCAGGGGTACCTTTACCTTTACCTTATTGATGCTTACAGCAAAATTTCTTCAGCAAAGTGCTTGTGTGTTCCAACAATATTAATTCCACTAGAAAAGTGATTTTATAGCCCAGTGTGATCAAACATCAGCAAGTATCAGTTTATGGCATTGGTCAATATTTGACTGATGTCTATTGCTGAAGATGACTTGTCATATGTGTCCTGTTAGTGGGATGTTCCTGCATTATTTTGCTTTTGAAGTCTATTTTCAGGTCCTTTAATGGGGAAACTCTAGTGATACCACTTATCTCACGGGGTCCCTATCAGCTTTTGCAGGGAGCGGGTGGTTTTCATATGATCACAGCAAGGAGAAAGATAGACCCCCTTCCCATATACTATGGTCCCAATCCTGAATCCCCCCAGCTGTTATTTAAGAGAGAGAAACTAGACACATCAAATGCACATCAAATAGCTCTGATTTGACCCTTAAGAGAACCCTAATATAGTCACCAGCAGTGGTGTAGCGTGGGTTGTCAGCACCCGGGGCAAGGCAAGTAATTTGCACCCCCTAACCCGTGGATTTGCGCCCCCTAACCCGTGGATTTGCGCCCCCTAACCCATGGATTTGCCCTAACCCCAGATGTTGCGCCCGGTGCGGCCCGCCCCCCCTGCACCCCCCACGCTACGCCACTGGTCACCAGTGCCTCCAACTGCAATAAGGTGTACACAGGTGTACACAGTCCCCCCCATATATTCAGTAAAGGTTTTCCAATCTTCTTTAAACATATGTTCTTCTTGTTCTCTTATTCTATATGTTAGGTCTGCAAGCTGCACATATTTCATCAGTTTAAGTTGCCATTCTTCTTTAGTTGGGACCTCGCTTGTCTTCAATTTTTGGGCTAACAAAACATGGGCCACAGTAGTGGCATACATAAATAACCTTTTTTTACACCTGGGAATTTCCATCTGAATTATCCCCAACAAAAAGGACTCTGTTTTTTGGAAGGAAAGTACTTTTAAACATTTTTTTTTCAATGATTAATTATTTTTGCTTCTATCCCACCCTGGACATCTCACTCTGAGTCTCGATAGATATTTGTACAGCACTAAAATACTACCTTTGGTTCCACTCAGATCTCTCAATTGACTTTGTAAGCCCTTTGGAGAGGAATTCACGTAGAGGATGGCAAGCAAATAATTAATCTGCCTAACAAAAATCCTTCTTGGTAGTAAGAATAATTCTATCCAAGGTGGAAAACCAAGCTCACACCAATTATATTGTCCGTGCTACAAGTCTATAGGAGAACAATATATGTCTGCATCAACGTTAACCTTAAAACAATGGCACCTGTCAGGACTGACGGGCGACATTATTCTAAAACAAACCAAACATGAACACTAGAAACAGTCTCCCTGTGGGAACTAAGGCACTGGTATCGCAAACCGAGGGTGGTGTCTACAACGGGTTGTTTTTTTGTCAAAAGGCGGAAGAGTTCCTATGAATGGTAATAACCTTTCCCACAGTATTTGGTCTTATTGTTTTCCAGTTACATTGCAGGGTATACAGTTTTTAAGACTGCTATGAGGTTTCAAGTGCATTCACTGCGAGCTATTGTTAGTCATAGATTATCACACGGCACCACCACAGAGGGCATTGTAAAAGTGAAATTTGTAGAGGGTACGGCTCTGAAAAGAAATAACACCCTCAGCCTTCTTCTGCCACCATCTTTTGGGCAAATGAAACGATAGGGGAAATTCCATTTTGAGCAACGAGGTGTGAAATAGTGCCAAGTTAAGGCTCCCTCTGAAGATGGTTCAGAAACTTCAGCTGGTGCAGAATTCAGCGGAGCCAGACAGTTTGAGCATATTACACCGATCCTGGTCCGACTGCACTGGCTACCAATTAGTTTCCGAGCCCAATTCAAAGTGCTGGTTTTGACCTATAGGGCCTTAAACGGCTCAGGGCCATGATACTTCAAGAACCGCCTCTTTCCAGGTGAACCTACCTGGACCTTGAGATCATCTTCAGAGGCCCTCCTTCATGTGCCCCCTCCTTGAGAGGTCCGGAGGGTGGCAACACAAGAACGGACCTTCTCTGCAGTGGCCCCCCGTCTGTGGAATGCTCTCCCCAGGGAAGTTCGCCTGGCGCCTTCATGATACACCTTTAGGTGCCAGGCAAAAACGTTCCTTTTTAACCAGGCCTTTGGTTGATTAGATTTACAGCCTAATGTGTTGGGGGGGGCTATTGGGTTGTTGTTTTTATTTGTATTATATATTTTGTGGTTTTTTTATCTTGATTTTATTCTGTGAACCACCCTGATACCCCTGGGGATAGAGCGGTATATAAATTCAATAAATAATAATGTTAGAAAGCACATACAGTGGTACCTCGGGTTACATACGCTTCAGGTTACATACGACTCCGCTAACCCAGAAATAGTACCTCGGGTTAAGAACTTTGCTTCAGAATGAGAACAGAAATCGTGCTCCGGCAGAGCGGTGGCAGCAAGAGGCCCCATTAGCTAAAGTGGTGCTTCAGGTTAAGAACAGTTTCAGGTTAAGAACGGACCTCCGGAACAAATTAAGTTCTTAACCCAAGGTACCACTGTATCTTGATTTGTATAGACACAGTTCCCTCTCCTCTCCTCTCCTCCCTGCCCACCATGAAGAAAAACCCCTATGAGTTCAACAGCTCCTACCAAGAACTGTGACACTAAGGAAGCCCCAAGAGTAGAAACATAGAGCTGTAGAGTTGGGACCCCAAGGGTCATCTAGTCCAACCCCCTGCAGTGCAGGAATCTCAGCTACAGCTTCCATGACAGATGGCCATCCAACCTCCGCTTGAAAACCTCCAAGGAAGGAGAGTCCACAACCGTCGTGTCGAACAGCTCTTACTTTAGTAGTTTTTTGACTTGGAGTGCTCCAGTCACATCCAAGTGTAAACCCCAGCCACTCTCACCTCCCATTTGTACTGTAAAGAGAGTGAACCTGCCCCAAGCAGAAGGGAATCCCCACTCCTAAACTTTTGTAGGTCTTAATTTTAAAGGTATAACTGACACCCTCTCACCAAAAGGTAATTAACAGCCCTACAGCAATCCTTTCCCATCTCCTACCATCTAATTGCAGATGGGGGAATCCTTTCTAGAGTGTGATGCTTATACAAACATTGAATAGGTTCCCAGAGACAGAGAGTTGCTCTAACTTATTTTGTTTCATTTATTTTATTTTATTTATGATTTTCAACTTTATACATTTCACTAACTTTACAATCATTTTAACATTTCAAAACTTGACTTCCTCCCCCCTCTTTCTGCGTTTCCTTTATTTTTTAAAAAAATATTTTCTGCATATCCAAATTAACTTAATTTGCTCATTTATTCATCTAGTTTAAATATATACCCTTATGAAACTGCAGGTTATTACAATAATCCTGCCAATGTTCTTATCTGTTTATTTGTAAATATTCAATAAACCATTTCCATTCTTTTATAAAAAGTTTGTTGATTTCTTATTCTTCCGGTAAGTTTCGCCATTTCTGCATATTCCATAAGTTTTTGTATCCATCATTCCTTTGCTGGGACTTCTGCTTCTTTCCATTTAGGGGCAAGTAACATTCTTGCTGCTGTAGTCGAATACATGAATAAATTTCTATACAGTAGTTCTGTCCCAATAATTCCCAAAAGGAAGGCTACTGGTTTTTTCTACAAACATTATTTTAAACATCTTTTTCAATTCATTATATATCATTTTCCAGTTATGAAGTTATAAAGTTACGTACAGTTATGAAGCATTTATGAAGCTGCCAAAACTGGATTAAGTCCTATATACAGTGTAACACTTGAGCTACACTTTGCCACACTCCTGCTATGTGCAAGTTGATGGTGAAACATACACCTGTCTTGTTTTTCCCCCTTTAAAATCCCGAAAATAGTGGCCATCTCCCATCACTTGACCAGGCTTTGTGAAATTTAGGCTGCCATCCTAATTCTCGGTGGTGGCGCCCACCCTGTGGAATGCCCTCCCGTCAGATGTCAAGGAGATAAGTAACTATACAACCTTTAGAAGACATCTGAAGGCAGCCCTGTAGAGGGAAGATTTTAATGTTTGACACAGTATTATGTTTCTATATGTGCTGGAAGCTGCCCAGAGTAGCTGGGGAATGGGTGGGGTACAACTTATTATTATTGGACCCGCGTGGCGCTGTGGTCTAAACCACTAAGCCTCTTGGCCTTGCCGATCAGAAGGTCTGTGGTTCGAATCCCCATGACGGGGTGAGCTCCCGTTGCTCTGTCCTAGCTCCTGCCAATCTAGCAGTTTGAAAGCACGCCAGTGCAAGTAGATAAATAGGTACCACTGTGGCAGGAAGGTAAACAGTGTTTTCATCCACTCGGGTTTCCGTCACGGTGTTCCGTTGCACCAGAAGTGGTTTAGTCATGCTGGCCATATGACACAGAAAGCTGTCTGTTGACAAACACTGCGTCCCTCAGCCTGAAAGCGAGATGAGTGCCGCAACCCCATCATCGCCTTTGACTGGACTTATTTCTTTGAAATGCCTCAAAGAAAGTGAACCTGGGACGTTTTGGCATGAGAACCAGATTTTATTTTATTTTTAAAATCTGGTAAAAATATTATTTCCACCAAGATCTGATGAACCCCATGGGGAAAATAGCTCTTTGGTGAACTGATTTTACCACCCCTCTCAGGGCTTCCAAAGCGAGCAGTAAATCTTCCAGATATGCTGGAATAAATGATAAAGCACAACTCATGTGGTCTTGTGATAAAAGAAGCTCAGTGGTATATTGGACTCTTCTGAGTCTTCTTCCTGTGCTAGGATTGCTTTAAATTCAAGGAAGTTATTAGTCAGCAGCGCAAAAAAAGCTTCAGCAAGCCTGAGCTCTGGATTATGATGGAAAGGCCAAACACGGCAGTTACAGATTTTATATTTTAGCTTGTGATAAATGTTGCATGAATTTTGAAGCGTTGCGTTCCCAGGATTTGAAGCACACATTTTAATGACTAAAGTTAGAGCTGCTGTTTTGGCTATAGTCCTGACTTTCATAACAAAGACCTACCACTGTGAGTTTTATTGCTCAAGTTACATAATCAGGTTATTGTGCCTGTTTAAAGGAGACAGAAGTACAAACAGAAGTGTATTCTGCAACCCCAAAGCACTCTAATCCATGTGTCCCTCTCTTTGGGTTAGGTTATATCATACATGCAGGCTGACTACAAGATCAACTGCTGCCTTGCCATCGCAAAACTATCACTTCTATCCCCGGGTCAGCTCCAGGGCAATGCTTTTCAATGTAATCACTTCATCTACCCAGCTGCATGGCATCAAACTTTGAACAGTCAGGTAATGAACATTCAGACATGTGGACCAGTTCTCTTTCACTGGCGCCAAGCCAGCCAGCCAGAAGGAAGCAACTTCTCCTTTTTTGCTCCTCATAAATCTAAAATCTAGCATTATATCAAAAGTGTGTCCAATGTGCTCCTCATGCTGTACAAGCTGCTGGCATTTTAAGAGTGTACTCCTGCTCAGAAATAAATTGCACTGAGTGTGTATAGGATAATCACCATCAGGGCTTTTTTTCAGTTCCGGCACCTCTCAGGTGGGCACCATTGCCATTATAAGAGAACAAGGTCATGCTGAGGTCCGGCACCTCTTTTTCTAGAAAAATAGCACTAATAATAATAATACAGTGGTACCTCAGGTTACATACGCTTCAGGTTATAGACTCTGCTAACCCAGAAATATTACCTCAGGTTAAGAACTTTGCTTCAGGATGAGAACAGAAATCGCGCGGCGGCAATGCAGCGGCAGCAGGAGGCCCCATTAACTAAAGTGGTGCTTCATTTTTTTTTAATTAAATATTTATTGGTATTTTCAGAAAACACACAACAAACAAAAACAAAAAAAATAAACAAAATATTCGAAACTAAACAAAAAAAAATAGAAAAAACACATACAGTTTCTGATACTTATTTTCCTCAACCTTATTTCTCAGACCTCCTCACACCTCCCCTTCTTGTATTCCAATTTAAATTGTCAATTCAGCAAGTCCTTAACTTATTTCTTCACCTTAACTTAAACATTTATTCTAACATCCTGTTATTTTACTTTACTTCTTTTTTCCATTTCCTCCATTTATTTTTTAACAGCCTTATTCTCACTTAGTTAAAAAAAAGAGAAAAAAGAAAAAAACCAATTTCACCTTATTAAAATTACACATCAATACTTATACCTCATTAATTTACTCTTGAACCTTTTTCCTAAGGTCGACCAAAATTTCCCTTCCACGGTTTACCCAATTTCCTTACCACTAACAAAATATAAAACAAACAAAGCAATGCAAATTATCCTTATGTACCCTTTGGATTCCCAACCTCCACCCACCCTTCTCCCGGTTCCAGTCCCCAACCAGTATCCATCAGTCTTTATATTATTTATTTAGCCTGGAGATCTCAGGTCCGAGGCCCTTATGTCTCTCTCAGTTCCTTTCTGCCGGTCTCTTTGATAGACCTTGATGTTAAGCCCCAGGTCTCGGAGGGGCTCTGGCCCAACAGAATCGGTGTTGCTTCTAGCCAGTCCTCCATACTTAAAAGCAAAAGCAAAGCCTATGGGGTATTCCAACTCTTGTTTCAAATTTCTTTCAAATCCAAATGTCCCCACAGCTCCAGCTTCCACCTTCAACAAATTTATAATCCTCAGGTCTTCAGATCTCCTCAAAAGAGGATCTCTCCATTTTCCAAATTCCCAATCAAACCAGGCTTTCCGCATCCAGTTTTTATTGTCCTTTTTTGTCATCATGTCAGGCCTCATATTGTAGCTCTCCTTTGACTCCTGCAAACCTCCATCTCCTCCTTCGTTTTCTTCAAAAAGAACATATTGCTCCATCGTGTCTACGCTTTCGGTTTCATTTATTTGTTCAGTTGAATAGGCTTCCTGTTTCAAATCCTTATCAGACTCCAAGCTGTTGTTTACTGTCCAGTGTAATAGCGCTACCTCTGTAGACAAAGCATCGTACTCATCTTGTAAGTTTCCCAAGAGAACCAGTGCTCTGTCCAATTCTGCTTGGAATTTAGACACTCCAGCCATTTTTGTAATGTAGTATCCTTGTTACCCCTCTAGGGGGATTTAATTCCTTGATCTTCCTTTCAGCTCAAAAACCAAAAGTCCAGTTATTTTGTATCAACCTTATTTTCAACAAGTTATCCCGAATAAACCAGCAAAAACAGCAGAAACAATGTTCTCTTTTTCCAGCTGACAACTAGCTGACTAGCAGCTCACTTGACAGCTGTCAAAATCTTCCATGCAACAGGCTTTCTCATCGGACGTTCCCGGGTCTAGGGGGGGGTGTAGTTTCAGCTCCCAAAATTCTTTTTATCCTCCAGAATATCCTCTTATAATGTCCAAACCGTGAAGTCAGGATCTTTAGTTAAAAAAAAAAAAAAAAGCAAGAAACAGATTGTCTCGACCTTAGCTGCCCAGTCCTTTGCTTTAAGTTGTTTACAAAGAGGGGGGGGTGGACTTCCTTTTTAGCCCCTTCCCGCTCGTTCCAAATCCAAGATAAAAAATTTTTTAAAGTTCCAATCTCCGTATTACTCACGGGTTGATGTTTTAGGATCCAATCACTCTTAGAAGAAGTTGGCGCTCTCTGTCAATGGCTTGCGGCTTCACTCCGTAGACGAGGGAGTACTCTCAGCACCACGCCTTACCCTGCCTCCGTTCCGAAGCCTTTAAAAAGGCTCCGTCGCGGATTGGGGGGGCGCAAATGGTGCCCGCCGAGTCTCTGTGTTCACAGGCATCCGCGCCTGTGATTTTAAGGGTCCCCGCTTCGCCGCAGCGGCCAGACCCAGACGCTACGGAGCCGATTCCCTCCGGAGCTCGGAGGGAATCCGCCATTAAACAGTGGCACCAACCCGGAAGTCCAACTAAAGTGGTGCTTCAGGTTAAGAACAGATTCAGGTTAAGAACAGGCCTCCAGAATGAATTAAGTACGTAACCAGAGGTACCACTGTAATAATAATAATAGGTTAAAAAAAGGTAAATGACCCCTGGACAGTTACGTCCCGTCAGCAGCGGAGCAAGCCGATCAGGCGCCTGGGGTGGCACGCGTGCCCTGCGCCCAGGGGCGGGGCCAGTCACCCATGGGGCAGGGCCAGCCAGGGCAGGCACTCCGCAGGGCCTCCAAGGAGTCTGCCTGCCTCCTCACACTCAATCACCCTACAGCTGAGAGGGAGGCGGCGGGCGGACCGTTTGGGGCAGCACGGAGCCTGCGGGCATCCAAGTCACCACGTCACTTCAAGGAGAGACACGTGGCTCAGGCACGCTGCAGGCCCCATGGTGAGTGCCGCCTGGCATTTTGTCACGCCCCTCAGTGGTGACACCCGGGGCGACCCCCTCCTACCGCAACCCCCTCCCTCCACCCCTGCATCCAGTCAAAGGCGACTATGGGGTTGCGGCACTCATTTTCAGATGGAGGGAGCTGGCATTTGTCCACAGACAGCTTTCCGGGTCATGTGGCCAGCATGAAGAAACCGCTTCAGGAGCAAAGGGACACCGTGACAGAAACCAGAGCACGCAGAAACGTCATTTACCTTCTCGCTGCAGTGGTACCTATTTATCTAATTGCGTTGACGTGCTTTGAAACTGCTAGGTTGGCAGGATCTGGGAAGAAGAAGAAGAAGAAGAAGAGGAGGAGGAGGAGGAGTAGTTTGGATTTGATATCCCGCTTTATCACTTCCCGAAGGAGTCTCAAAGCGGCTAACATTCTCCTTTCCCTTCCTCCCCCACAACAAACACTCTGTGAGGTGAGTGGGGCTGAGAGACTTCAGAGAAGTGTGACTAGCCCAAGGTCACCCAGCAGCTGCATGTGGAGGAGCAGGGAAGCGAACCCAGTTCCCCAGATTACGAATCTACCACTCTTAATCACTACACCACACTGGCTCTCAACGGGAGCTCACCCCACCGCCGGGATTCAAACCGCCGACCTTCCGATCGGCAAGCTCAAGAGGCTCAGTGCCTTGAATACTACCCTCAAAAAGGAGGGGTGGTGGTCACGAGTTTCCTACCTGCAGTTCTTTATCTACAGAATTGCTTTCTGGCTCTCCTCCTGGAAGTGTGACTGTAGGAACTACCTCAGAAGCAGCTGAAGAGGAAGCCTACCAAGAGTTATAGCTCCCCGATGCACTGACTTCCTGGCTAGATTTCCGCATGAAATCTGGCAAGCGTCAAGGTATTGTGCTGTGGGAACCTGCTATACATCTGAGAGAAATATTCCAGGCCATGTGCATAAATTTTGCTATAAAGGCATCTCCATGAGAGGAGAATACATAGATTTTTTTTTTAAAAAAAGTTCTTTTGGATTTAAAATATTTCAGATCTTTTTCCCCCTCTTTTTTTTAATCCACAACAAGATGTTGGGAAAAGAAGATTGCAAGCTGTGTTTCACCTTCCTTGCAGTTTGCTCAGCTATCGAGGTGTTGTGGAATGTTTATGAACATTCCAACAATCCAGAAACAACGGCTTGTTAAACTAGGCCTGCGGTTTACAGATGAGATGTGGAAGCGCAGAGATAGAATTGATACAATGGCAAAAAAAAACCTGTTAGGTCAAGCGCATAATTTATGCATGACGGTGTTTGAGAGGCAAGTGGAAAATAGGCACAGGAGGCATTACAAACAATGAAAAAATGGATATTTCATCACCATCATCATTATATCTGTATGCCACCTTATATAACAGAAATATGCTCTCCTATGTTATATAGGTTGCAATCATTACATTCCTATACTTAAAAGGTCAATAAAAAGGTAAAGGACCCCTGGATGGTTAAGTCCAGTCAAAGGCCTAGGGCTTGCCGATCAGAAGGTCGGCGGTTCGAATCCCTGTGACGGGGTGAGCTCCCGTTGCTCGGTCCCTTCTCTTGCCAACCTAGCAGTTCGAAAGCACGTCAAAGTGCAAGTAGATAAATAGGTACCGCTCCGGCGGGAAGGTAAATGGCATTTCCGTGCGCTACTCTGGTTCGCCAGAAGCGGCTTAGTCATGCTGGCCACATGACACGGAAGCTGAACACCGGCTCCCTCGGCCAATAAAGCGAGATGAGCGCCGCAACCCCAGAGTCATCCGTGACTGGACCTAATGGTCAGGGGTCCCTTTACCTTTATCTTACCCTTTTAAAATGTGGCTCTTTTCAGAGGGGTGTTATTGGGTTGTTTTTTTTATTCTGATTATATATGTTGCGATCTTTTATGTGAACCGCCCTGAGACCTCCGGGTATACAGCAGTATATTATTATTATTAATAATAATAATATTAATAATAATAATGCAGACTTCCCCATCAGCACACGACCACAAACTTGAGGGCTTCTATAGCTTTGTTTCAAGGTTATTGGAGGCCTAAGGAAACAGGCAGTGCACGAGAATAACAGCAGACGGACACAATGCGGAGGTTAATGAAGACTACACGGTGTTGATAAATTGAATTGATGACCTGGAAAACAAGCTCAGATTGAGAAGTTAGATTAGCAGAAGGCTGCTGGAGGCGTGAAGGCTGTGATAATCATACTATCATTATTTGTCAAGATGGATTAATGGATGCCGTGGACATGTGCTCCAAATATGCTTTTTGTTTTCTTGTCCCTATTCTACAGATCTGGCACAGCCACCGTCCTGGGAACTGCCTTTAACATGTGCTCCAATTAGTAGCCTGTTACCATCAGAATTAACTACTCAGTTCTCTCTGCCTTAAGCCTGCTTGAGCTGCGATTCAAAGGTTGGGCTCTTTTGCCATTCCAGCTGACGATATACTGGAATTGATACAAATGGGCTTGTATTTAATGGTTGCAGTTGAGCTAAAGTTCTCCTTTGTAGATTGCAGAGGGTGCTTTTTAAAAATGCTTTATGCTTTTTAGAAATTCATGCATCAACCAAGCTCTATGAAAAACGCATGCAAAGGAGCATAAACAAGAAAAATCCATTCCTATTGCGTAAAATCAATAAATTCGAACAGTTCAAAGAAGAATGAAAATCAAGGCAAACATTTAAAAGGAAAGCAAATGGCCCTCAGTTTGGGGTGGGCTTGTCGCAGGCTTGAATGTTGCCCCAAGAAGAGGAAACATCCTTGCAAATGAAAATTAGCATATCAAGGGGGAAAACCAGGCTTAACTGTTCTCATTGACATTGTATTTTTTCTGTGCAGGGAGAGTTTTTGTGGGGAAATACAAGAAAGAGTGCAACACTGCGTCACACACATAGCTGGAGATGAGATAGTGTATTCCATAAAAGCTTTAGTATTCAATTCTGCTGACTGCATAACGTAAAGGTAAAGGGACCCCTGACCATTAGGTCCAGTCATGGCTGACTCTGGGGTTGTGGCGCTCATCTCGCTTTATTGGCTGAGGGAGCCAGCGTACAGCTTATGGGTCATGTGGTCAGCATGACTAAGCCGCTTCTGGCGAACCAGAGCAGCGCACGGAAATGCCGTTTACCTCCCCGTCACAGTGGTACCTATTTATCTACTTGCACTTTGACGTGCTTTCGAACTGCTAGGTTGGCAGGAACAGGGACCGAGCAACGGGAGCTCACCCTGTCGCGGGGATTCGAACCACCGACCTTCTGATCAGCAAGTCCTAGGCTCTGTGGTTTAACCCACAGCGCCACCCACATCCCTGCTGACTGCATAAACAGCCCCCCAAATTATTTTGTATTACATTCGTACATTGGATCAGACTATAAAGGTTTTATGTCATCTTCCAGTGTAAAAGCGAAGTCTGTGATGCTCTGCGGCACCTCTCCACCAGAAAAAAGGGAATATGCACAGAAAGAAAAGGGAATTGCAAAGCCAAATTGCACCGACTTTGAAGTCCTGATTAGATGCAGCTGTCATAGTTCTACATCTGTAGAGTCTATTCTAACGTGCCAAATTCTGGAATTACATGGATTCTTGCAGCTGTGTGAATTGAGAACTTTGGCCATAACATTGGCTGAATTCTTCGAGCATTGTTGTGAAAATTCAACACACAGGATCAGATGGGGGCGAAATGAAAACACGGCGTCGCCCTAAAAAGAAGTCTTATGGCCCAGCTGCGCTTCAACATAGGGTTTAAATGCACTTTGTGTTAGGGATGAGAGCAGCAGTAAAAACTAACCAAAGCAGGCAAGGGGAAGACGCTGGGTGCCACAATTTAAGAAGGGGGTTGACAAGCTGGAACACGTGCAGAGGAAGAAGAGTTTGGATTTGATATCCCGCTTTATCGCTACCCAAAGGAGTCTCAAAGCGGCTAACATTCTCCTTTCCCTTCCTCCCCCACAACAAACACTCTGTGAGGTGAGTGGGGCTGAGAGACTTCAAAGAAGTGTGACTAGCCCAAGGTCACCCAGCAGCTGCATGTGGAGGAGCGGAGACGCGAACCCGGTTCACCAGATTACGAGACTACCTCTCTTAACCACTACACCACACTGGCAACCAAGATCATCAAGGAACCAAGCCTTATGAGGAAAGGTTGAGGGTTTTGGGTATGTTTAGCTTGGAAAAGAAGAGACTGAGAGCAGATACAGTCATCTTTAATTATATTTATTTATTTGTTTGTTTGTTTGTTTGTTTGTTTATACCCCACCCATGTGGCTGGGCTTCCCCAGACACTCTGGATGGCTTCTAACAAAATATTAAAATACAGTAATCCATCAAACATTAAAAGCTTCCCTAAACAGGGCTGCCTTCAGATGTCTTCTAAAAGTCTGGTAGTTGTTGTTCTCTTTGACATCTGGTGGGAGGGTGTTCCACAGTATCTAAAGGGCTGTCACATGGAAGATGGAGCAAGCTTCTTTTCTCCTGTTCCAGAGGCTAGGAGTTACAAGAAAGAAGATTCTGACTAAACATAAGTGTGAGGGCTGCCCAAGGTCCCAGCTCACAAAGGACCAACGCTGCTTCTTTGTTAAGTACAAAAGTCTTTATTGAAGTTCAGTTTCACTTCCAGAGCCGCAGCGCGCAGCTCTACGTCTCAACTGTTAGACCGCTGATGCTCCGTCTGAGTCTCCTCCCCCCTGACACCAATTTAAGATTCTAGCCTTACTCCACCTCTTCCTCAGTTCCTTCCGCCTCTGGTTCCGCCTGGCCGTTGGGGTCTCGCCCTTTCTAGCCTCTTCTGACGCTGAGTCCCCTGAGCCTTCCCCCTCCCTCCGACGGGCTTTAGGAGCTGGTTCCCCATCCGGGTCTCCTGCTGTTCCCCGCGCCTGTACATTCGAACTTGGCGCGCACGCCCAGCCGGTAACTTTCCTCCTGACCGTTTCACTGCTGCTGCTGTCACTGCTTCCCCCTCTGGGGGGGGGGCTAGCTGCAACTGACCTCCCCTCCGTTGGAGGCGTGGTCAGCCCTGACTCACTCTCTCTCCCCGCTGGAGGAGACGCTGGCCCTGACACATGTGACTCTTCCCCCCCACTACGCTCTGGTGGGGAAACTGGTCCCAATCCCCCACTGCTGCTTTGGGGTTCCCCTCTGTCTCCTTGTTTCTGGTGCGTCCCCCCTGGGACCCCCCTTGCCCTGACCATAGGCGCCCCCTTCTGGGAATCTTCTGATTCGCTGGAGAAGCTCATGGAATCTCTCGGGCCACTGTCATACTCCCCTACGCTGCCCTCGGATTCTTCCCCTTCGCTCTCCATTTCCTCTCTCCCCAGAGCTCCTGCTCCTGAGTCCCTGACAATAAGGAAAAGAATTCTGACAGTAAGAGCTGTTTGACAGTGGAGCAGACTCCCTCAGGAGGTGGTGGACTCTCCTTCCTTGGAGGTTTCTAAGCAGAGGTTGGATGGCTATCTGTCGTGGATGCTTTAGCTAAGATTCCTTCATTGAACTGTAGAGTTGGAATTGGCCCTGTGATTATTGGAACCAGTTATGGATGATATTCCTTCAGTTTGATTCAGAATTGGCTAGGTATTTCTGAGCTTTCTCAAAGACACTTCAGAAAAAGCTCATCTATTTCCTGCTAGATTCTCCCTGGTACATAAAATTGGTGCTTCAGTGCTGATGGATTTGCCACATGGACATTATCTCATTGCCCCCTGGGAATTGTAATTTGGTTTGGTCCTACACACATGATTAAAGCTGTAGTAAATTTTGCAATCTTATGCCATGGACATTCTTAGAGATTACTTGTTCATGTTCCTCAATCTTGTTTTGAAAACGAAACAGCCACCCACTCCTCCAGACTCCTGAACTCTTTGATATTAGCAAGCCTTCCTGGGGATGAAATGGGCATCAGTTCAGAAAAGTTGGTAGTCCTAGATGCTCGCCAGTTGCTGTCCATGTAAAACATATTGGCTGGAATTTTAAAAAACAAACCAAGAGCTGGAATTCTCGGGATTTTGGCAGGGCAGTCCCCTCTTCTTTCTGCCTGCAACCCTGGTGACATGAAATGACCAGAGCTGAAGTTCAGAGGCAGCATCAACAATGACTCAAGTCTTACACAATCTGAGAAAATAACCAAAAGCAAGAGTTGCATTAATACTTCTTTTGTGAACACTGCAGGCATGGACACCCTTCAACAAGCTGGGAGAGCTTTCAGCTATTTGAGTCACATGAGATTGAGAGATTTTCAATTAATTTATGACAAAGGTCTTTTTGACATTCGCAGTATTAGCTGGATTTCAGAGAGCATCTGACATCTGTGAGGATCCACGACCTACATTTGAGATGCACCCAAACCAGAATTCAAGTATCTGATTAAAATGGATTAAGTCAGGGGTCAGCAACCTTTTTCAGCCGTGGGCTGGTCCACCGTCCCTCAGACCATGTGGTGGGCCTGACTATATTGGGGGGGGGGGGTGAACGAATTCCTATGCCCCACAAATAACCCAGAGATGCATTTTAAATAAAAGGATACATTCTACTCATTTAAAAACACGCTGATTCCCAGACCATCCATGGGCCGGATTGAGAAGGTGATTGGGCCGCATCCAGCCCATGGGCCTTAAGTTGCCTGAAGGTAAAGTAAAAGGAACCCCTGACTGTTAGGTCCAGTCGTGGCTGACTCTGGGGTTGCGGCGCTCATCTCGCTTTACTGGCTGAGGGAGCCAGCGTATAGCTTCCGGGTCATGTGGCCAGCATGCCTAAGCCACTTCTGGCGAACCAGAGCAGCGCACAGAAACACCGTTTACCTTCCCGCCAGAGCGGTACCTATTTATCTACTTGCACTTTGACGTGCTTTCGAACTGCTAGGTTGGCAGGAGCAGGGACCGAGCAACGGGAGCTCACCCCGTCACGGGGATTCAAACCGCCAACCTTCTGATCGACGAGCCCTAGGCTCTGTGGTTTAACCCACAGCGCCACCCACATCCCTTTTTAGGTTGCCTACCCCTGGATTAAGCAGATGTTCACCAAACAGTTCACAGATTCATGGAGTTGGAAGGGACCCTGGGGGTCATCTAGTCCAGGCTTCCTCAAACTCGGCCCTCCAGATGTTTTTGGCCTACAACTCCCATGATCCCTGGCTAACAGGACCAGTGGTCAGGGAGGATGGGAACTGTAGTCTCAAAACATCTGGAGGGCCAAGTTTGAGGAAGCCTGATCTAGTCCAACCCAAATATGCAGCTGTCCCATACAGGGATCGAATCTGCAACCTTGGCATTATGAGCACCAAGGCTGAGGTAGATTTATTCTTTGGCTTTAATCCTTGATGAGACTTTGAAAGGATAAAAAGTCAAGGTTCTGCCACATTTCTACCACTGTTGATTTTGAGTGTGAAACATGTAGATAGTATCAATATTTACCTATTTTTCAGTTCACCTTAGTGCCATTGTTTCCCCATTGTTCTAGAGAACTGATGATTCTTCCTTCTTCCTACAGTACTCTTGTGACTGATTTCACCCAATTGGAAATCATAACATGCAGTTATAATGAAAAGAAATGCTTTATTTATTTAGGCATTTGTGTATTGCCTTCCATGGCGAAATAGCTTCTCAAGGCAGTTCACAAGTAAAATCACTGAAACACCACAAATCTGTAGATATATATTAGCTAAACCATCCAACAAATCATCCATAGATACAAGCAGCAACAGAAAGAACAGGCCCTTTTAGTGGTGGCCTCGGCTGCGGAATGCTCTCTCTGCCCAAAGAGGTCCACCTGGCACCAAGAGTGGCCCTGGTTGAGAACATTGGTTTTGTTTGTCAGTCACTGATCCCAAAATACCAGGCCTCTCTCTCTAAGAAGAGAGGCCTTGTCCCAGAAGAAGTCTTCTCCCTGGCCCTCAGGCTTCCAGAACACCGTTTAGCTTCAGGGATGTCTTTCTCTCTCACACAAATGAACACTTTCCCCAATGGTTTCTGAGAACCATCCACGTTTTCGCAAAGGTTCTGAGAATCCTCTCTTAGGTATTCCTTGTTTACTTGTAGAACATTTCCCAAGAATCTGCAGCCAGGAGCCTTGCAATATGCAAAAATAAAAATAAAAAATAAAAAATACACATCAACTGGGAAGACAGGTGAATTGGCATTAGTTCTCCTGTCTTCCCAAGTGATGTGTAAAATTTTTTTGGAGACACCGTTGATGGAACCGTTTGAGGAGTTGGAGATGGCGTTTATAAGTGGTCCATTTTTCACAAGCATACTGTAAGGTTGGTAGTACAATAGCTTTGTAAACAAGCATTCTGGTTTCCCTGTGAGTGTCCCGGTCCTCAAACGCTCTGCACTTCAATCTGGAGAAAGCTGCACTTGCAGAGCTCAGAAAATGCTGGATTTTGGCATCCATGTCATCCCTTGTGGAAAGATAGCTGCCCAGGTAGGAGAAGTCATCAACATTTTCCAATTGTTGGATTTGTGGTGCTTCAGAGGGCTTGTTTTGTGCTTGCTGATGCAGCACTTTGGGTTTTTTTGTGATATGCACTGCAATCCTTGCATGTCTACTCAGCAGTCCCATGGAGATCCATAGGCTTAACCCCCAGGTATCAATGAGACTTACCTCTGAGTAGACATGAATAGGGAGCCATGCTCTGTGTGCCATTGTAACAAATGGAACAGGTGACTCACAGAAGTGCTAATTGTAAGTTGATATTTTTCATTTATAAATCACCATGATATCATTTCAAATCCGATACAGATGCCAACTGTATTTTTCAGAAAGAAAGAGCACATCCTATTGATTTTTGTGGAATTTAGTCATAACTAACTGTAGCTAGTTTGGAGTCACTGACTTGAAAGTAATGTTTTATTATTTCAGTGAGGTGGCTTATTTGTTTTACACCATTGGCCTACTTCAAAACACCTTATGCAAGTGCTCTGAATATGATAATTGAAACAGGTCTACCTCTTAAAAGAAAATAAGACATTTGCTCTTATATCTTTCCCACAGATTTTTCTCAGTAGCAGTGCTGGGGATAGATTTGTCAGTGAAAGAGACATGGAGTTGGTAAATGAGTTGCAGCTAACTTTTTGCAGTAAATAAAATATAAGTGCCACTTATTTGTATTTCTAAGCTGCTTCATTGACTTTTATATGTAGCTAATAAGACATAATCATGTCATCTTCAGTTGTTGCTTTTGTGGGATATGCATAGAGGCCAATGACAACAAATCCCAAGGGACTATTTTATTCCAAGAATATAAATCCAGCAATGCTTCTGCAACTGATTTTCCATTGTGCTGTTAAACATAATATACATGCACAGTGAAAGCAAAGTATTCTGGGTAAACTTACTCAAACAAGGACAATATTCTCTTTGTTGGTCTGTTCCGTAACTGAGAACTATCCAGTCTCCATCTTTTTTTCCTGCTGGAATTGGCCTTAAAAAAAAAAAATCAATTCAGCCTTTGTGAACTTTCTTTCAGAAATTAAAAGAGAGTATTAAGAAAGGAAAGATTTGTGAATAGTCTGGATGCAAAAGACTAAGATGAGGAGGGGAAGAAAAATCGCCTCTGGGCTTTGAGTGTCTTACTCACGTCACTCATTTTCAGAGTTAGGGGGATTTAAGGTCACCTAGAGCATAACCGGGCTATGATTTCTTTAAGAGCGTTTTCTTTTCTGTGATTTTATTTTTAAACATGGCTTCTGTGTAGAGCACTGAGAAGAAACAATGATGTGTTATTCCTCTTTGCACTGGGAGTGTGCCATTCCATTCTCAGTGGCAGAGGTGGGTTAGTGGATGTGTTTGGAGACCCTGTACCGGAGTGGTTTTCAAAACATTCTCGGTGGTAGGTCATGCTGACTGATCCACTCAACACCTACATTTTCTGCTGGGGCTCCTGAGTATATGCTTACTTGGCACCAGTTTTGAAATTCTTCTAATAGCTACAAATGCAAAATGCCAGCAGTTTCTTTCTCCCTCTGTTCAGCCCCCTGTAGAAATGGTATCGATGGCTGACTACCATTTCAGATATAGGACTGGCGCTCTCTTCCGAAGTTACTACAGCTCTTCTGTATCCACCTGTCATTTGCCCAAGCTCTGCTTAGTTGTCAGCCTTTTAAAAGGGTGATGTAAAGACTCAGTAACCAGCATGACTAAACCGCTTCTGGTTCAACAGGACACCGTGACGGAAACCAGAACGCACGGAAATGCCGTTTACTTTCCCGCCGGAGCGGTACCTATTTATCTACTTGCACTGGTGTGCTTTTGAACTGCTAGGTTGGCAGGAGCTGGGACAAAGCAACAGGAGCTCATTCCATCACACAGATTTGCTTTGAGCATAGGGAAAGTGCTATCTGGCACAACGGGGCACGGTGATGGAAGCTAGAGTGCACGGAAATGCTGTTTACCTTCCTACCGCAGCAGTACCTATTTATCTACTTGCACTGGTGTGCTTTCGAACTGCTAGGTTGGCAGGAGCTGGGACAGAGCAACAGGAGCTCACCCCGTCGTCAGGATTCGAACTGCCAACCTTCTGATCGGTAAGCCCAAGAGGCTCACTAGGGTTTGGAGGGAGTTGAACAGGCATGGAGTGGATAGGGACAAAGATTACGATAGAGAGAGACTTTTAGATTTAACATTGAGAAGATTTGTCCGTTTGTTTTGAGGAACAGCAGTTTTGAAGGAATGCAGAAAACAGAAGTCAGTCTGGCAACAGGCAATTTCCCCAGATGAACTACAAATTACACATTTCTCCCTCAGCTCTGACAGTCAGAAACAAAACAAAAGGAGTGAGGTTTTCCTTCCAAATCATAGGTTGGGAAATAGATTATGGCCCTTACAAGGAAAGTAAAAAGTAAAATACACAATAAGTTTAGACCGTATGTAGTTATCATGGAAACGTCTGCTATATTCATGTTGCACATGCTATTGTTCCAGCGCTTCGTAGTTACGACGATACTGACTCACTGGGTGACGGATGCAATTGTGGCTGGGGATATTTCTGAGACAGTAACCCTGGCATCACTCACTCTCCTCACTGGTCACACAGTTTAAGTATGGTTAAGGGATGGAGTTTTACACATTGCGGGGTTTACAGGCATCCCTCTGTCTGAGCGACAAAGTTCTCAAGGAGGCGAAAAATTTCCAGTGAAGACTGATTTACCGGATCAGCAAGATCATTCGCAGCCTGCATTTCATCAAAGAGATACATTTTGGACTAGAAAATCCCAGAGCTCGAGAGCAGGAAATAATACATTTCATCGTCAGGAGCCTAGGTTGCATTGGGTGGCCTTGAAGGAGCTGCAGCTGTTGCCAACTTAGCGTATCAGCCTCAGATGTGTCAAAGAGGAATCAATCTGGCTTTCATGTTTAGTGGGAGTGACATTTGCTGGTACGGATTAGCAGGATTCCTTTAATCTTCCTAATCCATGCCAGCATATGTAGCTTCTCTTACAACACTTATATTTGTTTTCACTGCTTTGCTTGTGAATTTTACCCAAGTAGGTATTGGTGGCATTGCACGGAGAAGGGAATGCAAGATATGCAACTTTTTAAAAGGGGGCCAGTGGTTTGTGCTGTGTAGGGCCCCTCGCTGTTAGAATAGAAGGCAGATTAATAGGCCATGGGACTGTTTTCAATGTCTCTGCCTGAAGGTCATGGTTGAGAGAGGATGTGCACAGCACTTATTACTCCCTTACCTTGGGGCTAGTCGCTCATTGTGACAGCTGTTTAGAATTATTTGCAACTTTCACCCAAGCAGATTATATAGCCCCCCTCTCAAAATCAGAGATCTCCTTTTATGGTCTTTCCAAGGACAGACTGCCGTCACCCAGTTTTTGACCGTAAATTTGGCAGCGAGTACGATCAAATTTATGACCCAGTTTTTGAATGTCATTGAGAAACTCGCCTTTGGAATAAGCAACACATACAAAAAGTGATACAAATGTCATCAGATGCCAATGGAATATACATTATAATGAGACACACAAAAAAACTCAAACTGGATGGTGAAGCCTAGTTTCATAGATTTCCTTTTGTTGGGAAACCTTATAAGAAGGGACTGTGAGCAGCAAAATGGGAAGGATGTTTCTAAGACGAAGCTCCTTTGCTGATTTTGCTATTGGATGCTGCATGTTGACTAAATAATCCTGCTATATTTATAGTATTGAAATGTGGCTTTTTGTATCTCATTATATTTTTGTTCCACTATGAAACTGTTGCCATGCTATTGTTTTGGTATACTATTGCAAAATTGTTTTGTAGCGTTTGCTTGAATTGCACCCTTTTTTCTTTGTTCTAAGCCACACTGAGCATTTGTGGGGGTTTTTTGTGGTAAAATGGTATACAAATTGAATGAATGAGTGCGTGCCTTTGGATAACTAAGGTGTTCCATCTGTAGTGAGTCTTCAGAGGAAGAACATCCTGCAGCCTGTCGAACAACAGCTGTGAGACAAATAAAAAAATACCAGTCGTCTTACTTGAGTCCCTTCAGAACACAGGTGCATTATTTTATGTTGCTTTATTTTATAGATTTCTATCCTGTTTTAAAGGTAAAGGTAAAGGACCCCTGACAGTTAAGTGCAGTCATGAATGACTCTGGGGTTGCGGCGCTCATCTCGCTTGACTGGCCAAGGGAGCCTGCATTTGTCCGCAGACAGTTTTTCAGGGTCATGTGGCCAGCATGACTAAGACGCTTCTGGAGAAACCAGAGCAGTGCATGGAAACGCCATTTACCTCCCGCCGGAGCTGTACCTATTTATCTACTTGCATTGTTGTGCTTTTGAACTGCGAGGTTTGAGGGTGTGTAGAGGCTCAGGAATATCCTCAGCACAACTATGGCTAATGAAAAACAAAACCGTAATGTTATGTACTGAGTTGAATAGGATCCAAACTGCAGCAGTCTGATTGGTCCTAGAACAATAGGATCCAAAAGGCAGCAGTCTGATTGGTCCTAGAACAATAGGATTCAGAATGCAGCAGTCTGATTGTTCCTGGAACAATGCAGCAGTATGATTGGTTGGCAGGAACCACCCAATCATGCTCCAGATAGAAGTGAATCCACAACCTGATTGGCTTACAGTAGAATTCCGGAATTAGCCAATCATGTGCAGCCCATTGTGTAAATAATGTATATAAAGCAGATGCTTTGAGGGGACTTTCATTCATTCCTCCTCACCACTACGAGCTGAATAAAGAGCATGAAATCACTTTGCGACTGAGTATATTTCACGTAACAAATTGGGTAGTCCAATATAATCTTCCCTGCTTCAATTTAAAGTCGGATCCAAAACCAAATTGTTGGGTCATCAAAAATGGTAAGATGCAAGGAAAAATTAAGTAAACCACTTTGCTATGGACTTACATCAAAAGCAAAGGTACATTTTCCTGGATTGAATTGCCTCTGTGTATTAGTAGTGGTACTACCTAAAACTGTCCAAAAGGAGAGATGTAGGAACTGAATTAAGAACTAATTATGGGTTTGAATATTTCAGCAATCAAGGAAGGGGAGCAATACAGAATATGTATAATATTAGAGTAGCTCAGAGACTGCACAGCTAATTAAGAAGCCAATGGTTTGACTTTCATCTCTGCTAATAACTCGGTAGGCAGCTTCAGACAAACCTTTCTGTCCCTCAGCTTCAGTCTCCAACTCTGCATTATGGGGAAATCACACAGGGTTACTGGAATTACGAATTAATAAATGTGAAAACAACTTTGATGCTATAATTAAGAGGTGCTGCCTTTTGAGACGTCAAAAAGTTACATCATGGCTTAAGCAGTCAACAAAAGCTACAATGCTGAGCTGTATTTCCTTGTATATAAAAAAAAATTACATCAGGAGCTAGAATTAAATCATGGATCTTCCAGTAAATGATGTGGTATAATAACTGGATGGAGTTTGTGCATTTTCGGGTAGAGGTGACTAAAATCACATCACCCTTCCTAGGATCCAAGATCACCTGCTTTCTGTAGTACAACTCTCAGGTTTCATTTTAATTAAGGGAAGGAGGTATCTACTACACATTAGTTTGAGCATCACTTCTTGATCTATTTTCCCCCCAGTTCCATCTATATGTAAGGTAAAGGTAAAGGACCCCTGGACAGTTAAGTCCAGTCAAAGACGACTATGGGGTTGCGGCGCTCATCTTGCTTTCAGGCCAAGAGAACTGGTGTTTGTCCACAGAGAGCTTTTCTGGGTCATGTGGCCAGCATGACTAAACCGCTTCTGGCACAATGGGACACCATGACGGAAACCAGAGCACATGGAAACGCTGTTTACCTTCCCACCACAGTGGTACCTATTTATCTACTTGCACTGGTGTGCTTTCGAACTGCTAGGTTAGCAGGAGCTGGGACAGAGCAATGGGAGCTCACCCTGTTGCGGGGATTCGAACTGCCAACCTTCTGATCGGCTTGTCCAAGAGGCTCAGTGGTTTAAACCACAGCGCCACCTGCATCCCCTCCATCGATATGTAGACTAGCAGTCCAGTTGCCCTTCTCACATTTGTGTATCATTGCTAATTAAAGTACAAAATTAATTCTGTGCAACATTATCCACTGTGTTTAAACAGACAACATTCTATGGACATGTCCATTTTAACAGGCTACATAATGCTCTGCTAATAATAAATTGATGCTTTTAAAACAGCTATTGAAAAGAACAAGCTGTCTAGACAAACAGCTCATCACATGGTAAAACGATCACCGGAGTGTACCACTGCAAATAGAGGAGTGCATGGCTGGCGTCTTCCCTCATATAAACTACTGCCTATACATAAGAAACACAATATAAAGGAGAAAATGCCCTGCGTAGTCTTCTTTCTGACACGCTGTACACAGAATTTCATGGCAGCAGCAAGAGCTCCCACCTACAATCTGAAGTAGTACAGTCCAGACCTCATTGCAATCTCACCGACCTTTTATGAGAAAGAGGCCCGAAGAGGCACATCAGTCTGCTTTTACCTCAAAATATCAGTTGGATGCATTTTGATTCTTGTAACAAACTATGATTGGCTTAAAAATAGTAGTACTGAAGTTCTAATCATCAGTTCAATGGAAGTCATCAGGGAAGTCATCTGATTATGTGATCCCATTTTTGCACCAACATTCCTCTGATGAAAACAGGGATGTCTTATTTAATAATAACAATAATAATAACAATAATACCAAACCCATCTGACTGGGTTGCCCCAGCCACTCTGGGTGGCTTCCAGCAGATATAGAAACATAATAAAACATTAAACATTAAAAACTTCCTTATACAGGGCTGCCTTCAGATGTCTTCTAAAGGTTGTATAGTTACCTATCTCTTTGGCTTGGAGGGGTCACATAACACCGTACCCTCCAACATTTCTCCAATGAAAATAGGGACGTCCTTCTGAACTCTCTAATATTTCTCCATTGAAAATAGGGATGTCCTAAGGATAAGTTGGACATTCTGGGATCAAATGAGAAACCGGAACGGCTTCTGTAAATCCCAGATTGTCCCCGGGAAATAGGGACACTTGGAGGGTTTGTTGAGGTTCATTTATTGCCATTTGCACTCTGGCTCCAATCCAGTACAGAGTTATGCATCCTTAGGCCCACTGCGTTAATAGGTCAAACTTTATTTTAGATTTTGGCCCTGTATAGTGAGTATTTTAGGCCAGCAAGCCATTGATTGGGGAGACTGGACAAGCAAACCCAAGGTCGTTACACACCTGTGCAAGAATATTCTTCACTGCAAAGATGCTGACATCCAACAGCGAATTGGTCACATTTCCTTTCTTCCAACACTTTTTCCTACAAGATTATTAGCCGGATATATTGTTCTGAACTTCCTGCTCTATTGCTGTCTACAGCTAAAATTACAAACCCCAAAGGCAATTGACTTTCAGTGCTGAGTGGGGGGGAAATGAGGTGAGGTAGTTATTTTAAAGCCTTCAGAGAGGAAATAAGTCGCTCAGATGTGAAATAAAAAGATGAATACTGCATTGAAAATATTTACTAGAATTTTAAAACGTAAGTAAAATCCAAAGCTTTGATATTAATCATAGCAGTGAAACAATGCGTCGGATACATATTTCAAGACATGGGTCTCTCTCATTCACACCTTACTGTTTTTTAACACTTAAAATGCATTGTCTGAATTGCCCCAGAGGTTCTGGCAGCTAGAGCGCTGGGATCAAATATCTTTCATAATCCTGATTTAGATTGTAGATCCTTCTTTGTCTTCAAGGATATGGTCAACAGCCACAGAAAGACAGCAACTCATTAGTAACAAAACAATACTTTCTGTTTTCTTCTTGCTAATTTCCTGAACTTCCTTCCCTGCTTCTTGTCTGAGTACACTACCTTCATGTAAACATGCCTTACTTTGCCTAAATAAGGACAAACGTTCTAGCCTGGAGTTCCTTTAATGATTTCTTTGGGATTTCAAAGGAGTTGGGAAAGGGGCTTTCCTTTTCTTCACCGTTTTTATCAGATATAGATTTAATCAAGCACATACCGTATTTTTCTGTGTATAAGATGCCCCCATGTTTAAGACGCCCGCTATTTTGGGGGGTCAGATTTAAGAAAATGGGGGGGAGATGTATCTGTGTATAAGATACCCGCTTATTTTTGACATTATTTTTTAGGGGGGAAACCTAGTCTTATACATGAAGGTAAAGGTAAAGGTAAAGGTAAAGGTAAAGGGACCCCTGACCATTACATCCAGTCGTGGTCGACTCTGGGCTTGTGGCACTCATCTCGCTTTATTGGCCGAGGGAGCCGGCGTACAGCTTCCGGGTCATGTGGCCAGCATGACTAAGCTGCTTCTGGTGAACCAGAGCAACGCACGGAAGTGCCGTTTACCTTCCCGATGGAGCAGTACCTATTTATTTACTTGCACTCTGACTTGCTTTGAAAGTGCTAGGTTGGCAGGAGCAGGGACCGAGCAATGGGAGCTCACCCCATCGCAGGGATTCGAACTGCCAACCTTCTGATCGACAAACCCTAGGCTCTGTGGTTTAACCCACAGTGCCACCCGCGTCCTTCTTATACACAAAAAATACGGTAGTTCACGGTCTATGTAAATCTATAAAGCGCCAATTCTATCAGAAGACAGGTTGCTTCCCAAAACAAACAAACAAAAATGGTTGTGGCCTATTCAGCTGCAAAGGAACTTGGCTACCGGGCTTTTTCCCGCAAGAGCATAATTGTGAGCACAATATTCCATTGCTAGCAACAGATGTGCTTTTAGCTTGTGATCCTCAGTTAGAAAGACCAACAGTGGTGACTTCTAAGTGATATTATCTTAAATGCTAATTGTGTCATCCTGTAAAATGGCATAAACCATAAAAAAAAATTATGTTGTGCTCTTTCAGGACCAGGTTTGTGGGCAGCCGTATCTGATGTTGTGCTGCTATTCCCTTCCCTTCTTGAAAAGGGCTCCAAGGTCTGAAGACAACATGTGTGGTTGCTCACCAGGCAACTTCAGATCAGGAGGTTCAAGCCTCAGAGAATGTGAATCTCGAGACTTTCCGTCTCCTTCCCTTGTGCAGGAAGCTGAGCCACAACAAACCCCAGGTTTGGGAGATAGTACAGCCTAGATTTCATATTGCTTTCAGGCAGTAAGCAGTTGCTTCCTCAATTATCTCAAGGACAGAGGAGTGAGCCAGGCCAAAATGAGTTGAGATACGTGTTGTTTTGAGGGCAGCAGGCAAAGTTTATGCCCCGGGTCTTCAAGAGAGCTTTCTAACTAATCAAGAGAGCTTTCTAACAAATAAACAGCTCCAAGTTTATCTCAGGAATGTCTTGGGGCGTCTCCAGATTGTCGCTATTTTCAGGTGGGATTCAGTCACATCCCAACCAATTCAGGTTGTGCAATTACAGTTGGCTGGGAGGTCTTGCACAACACACCCACTTCCCGCAAAGTCTGGTCTTTTTTCCGTAAAGAAAGGGGTGCAAAATATGGAATAATACTTGCTTTGATGCTATGTTGTCTAACCTCCCAGAAAACTAATCAGAATGAATGCTTGTTAAACAGCTGGCGTCATCTAATCTTCCTGCAAACAAATCAGGATGAATGTTCATAAACAGGTAGCTTAGAAGCTCCCTCGGTTTATTTTCTGCTGATCCCACAACACAGAATTACAGTCATGACTGGACTCTGATTAACAACTTGCAGAACCCAGGATGTCCGTAAGATAAACTTTATTGACTATTTACAAAATGAGGCATCTCTGTTAAATGAAGCCATAGCTTCTCTATTGCTGAATCATTCTCCTTTTAGTCTCATCCGACTCATAACCCACTTAAAGTGATAGTGTCCTCACATTTTCCTTTTAATCCTTGCTGAGAATCTTGCCGACGCCACCGGCGCAGAATGTGAAATACTACCCAACCAAGAAAGATGAGCTGAACACATCTGAAATTCCTTTCCATTGGCTTTCCTGTTCCTGTGCGTTGTGAGCACATCTCAATTATTTTTAATTTTACCAAGGCCATGCTGCTTTCTATAACTAGGCCAGCCTTTCAGAAAATGAATGCAGCAGAACTCTGGACAGGATAAAGGCCCAAGGTTTAGATTAACCTGGTTTTAATGAAATTGTTTTGTATGTTTGTGCACATTTCTGCTTATTGGTGCACATATGGTGCACCTTAGAGCTGCCTCATCCGTTCAAGCCTGCTCAAAAGCAGAAAGAGGATTGACTGCCCACACATCCAGGTGTATTGTAGGATAAACCCAGGTACTTCCAGTTGCATCTGTAGGCTGCAGGGTAAGCTCAGCTTGTTAAGTACAGTAATTTAATTCACTGAAATTGTAAATGCTTGTATGCATTACTATGTGTTTAAATTGATTGGTTGGCAACTGATAGATGATAGGTAGGTAGGTAGGTAGGTAGGTAATTTATTACGGTCAGAGACCAGCTTATAAAACACGCTTGGGGGTACAATCCCAGAAGGAAAGCAAACATTTAAAACAACGTACAAAAATAAATTTAAAATTTATAAATACGATAAGTGTATAGACACTTAAAACTTTAAGATACGCTACCACAGAGAGATGACCCACAGTCACCCATGGAACCGAATTTGGGGATTTTCTTAACGAACTAGTTTGGGTCGGGGGATGGTCTGTGCCTATAGATCTGTACACAGAATCTGGCCATCATCCGGGTCGTCTTATGATCTTTGCCTAACAGGAAAAGGTCAAATTTTTGCTTTTCCGGGAGGTCAGCGAGCCTCACCAGCAGGGGATCAATGGTCTCACTTCGTGCCTCTTCATAAAAGGGACATCTAAAGAACAAGTGCTCTGGGCTTCCTATATCCTATATTCAGGTTGGCAACTGAATTTTAGAGAGTTCTCTCTTTTTTGGAAATCATTTTTATTTGATTGTACAAATGCAAATTAGTTACAATGCCAAATACATATCTATAAAAAGAGATTTCTCTGAATCTCGCAACTTCCCCTCATCTCCTCCAAAGGTCCTATTGTCGACATTTCCAACTGCATATTATTTCATAGTCTATATTTTGTATCTATCCATATTGTCCATAATATTTGTTATATTACAAGTGGGATTAAAATCCTGTTTACAGTGGTCTCCTAAATAAATTATAAACTTTTCCCATTCTTTCCTGAATTTCTTGTCTTCTTGGTCTCTTAGTTTCCCAGTCAGTTTTGCCATTTCAGCATAGTCTAAGAGCTTAGTTTGCCATTCCTCTCTGGTAGGGACTCCTGAATTCTAGAGAGTTCTCTAGTGGTTTTCATGTGATTGGCTAACGTGGGAGATATCTATGTGAAGCAAGATGACTGTGTTTTAGAATCCACTGTGAACACTGCTAAGAGGAATAGAGTGTTGGAGCGCTGCTTCTCGGCTTGAAAGAAAGAGACCAAAGCTGCAGGGGGAGGTAGAAGTGGAAATCTCTCATAGGAGCTGCAAGACATAGCCTAATTGAGATACAGGAGGCTGGATGCTGAGCTCTGGACAGAGAGGAAAATATGATTTTTTGGAAATTAGAAGAGGAGAGTAAGGTGCAAGAAACGAGGCCTCTACCTAAACTGTATAGAACTACGGATACTGTAGAAGAAGAGTTTGGATTTGATATCCCGCTTTATCACTACCCGAGGGAGTCTCAAAGCGGCTAACATTCTCCTTTCCCTTCCTCCCCCACAACAAACACTCTGTGAGGTGAGTGGGGCTGAGAGACTTCAGAGAAGCGTGACTGGCCCAAGGTCACCCAGCAGCTGCATGTGGAGGAGCGGGGAAGCGAACCCGGTTCCCCAGATTGCGAGACTACCGCTCTTAACCACTACACCACACTGGCTCTCTGTACAGAAACTTATTCATGTATGCTACTACAGCGGCAAGAAAGTTACTTGCCCCAAAATGGAAAGAAGTCCAAAATGGAAAGAAGTCCCAGCAAAGGAAGAATGAATACAAAAAATTATGGAATATGCAGAAATGGCAAAACTTACCGGAGGAATAAGAAATCAAGATAACAAACTTTTTATAAAAGAATGGAAATGGTTTATTGAATATTTACAGATCAATAGCAAACAGACAAAAACATTGGCAGGATTATTGTAATAACCTGCAGTTTGATAAGAGTATATATTTAAAGAAGAGGAGTAAATGAGCAAATTGAGTTAATTTGGATATACAGAAGATATTAAAAATAAATATAAGGAACCGCAGAAAGAGGGGGAAGAAAGTCAAGTTTTGAAATGTCAAAATGATTGTAAAGTTAGTGAAATGTATAAACTTGAAAAGTATAAATAAATTTTTTTAAAAAGAAAAAAAGAAACTGAGACCTTGCTGTCCCATGGGATTCCACCTCTATGGGATATCTTTTTTCTCTATTGCTTCCTGTAGTGACTCAACAGCTAAGTCCTCTCTGACTTCAGAGCTCTGGTTAGAGTACAGTGGTACCTCGGGTTAAGTACTTAATTCCTTCCGGAGGTCCATTCTTAACCTGAAACTGTTCTTAACCTGAAGCACCACTTTAGCTAATGGGGCCTCCTGCTGCCGCCGGAGCACGATTTCTGTTCTCATCCTGAAGCAAAGTTCTTAACCTGAAGCACTATTTCTGGGTTAGCGGAGTCTGTAACCTGAAGTGTATGTAACCTGAAGCGTATGTAACCCGAGGTACCACTGTATTTTCCCCATCTCAGGCTATGACAGGACCTCTCTTTATTCTTGAAAGCTAAAATTCTGCTAATTGGTTGTTTGATGTAGAAAAGGAAATCAGAATTGTTGAGCTGGAGGCTTGGAAAGGACCCCAAGAGTCCAGGTCCTCAACACACGGTTTCCCATCCAATTTGAAACTGTACTGGACCCTGCTTAGCTTTGCAAATGTGCTGGCAGTTTTATTGCTGTGCTACTAGAAGGACTAAAATAAGATCTTTGTTGCTCAGTGCTGACTAATGGCGTTTCGGGCTTTTTAAAAGGCCTTTGTGTGCACAGCCCCAGTGGCTGGGATAGAAAAGTAAATCATGCACACAGGTCTGATTGGCACATGTAGCTCAGCATATGCAAGCAGGAGGCTGTTTCTGCTTGTGTGTCGCCTCTAGCTGAATCAGAGCAATGAACAATGCAAGTCTATGCATGCTGATGCAGAAGCAAGTTCCATTTAGTTTAATTGGGCCTGGTCCCATGTAGGGATTCTCTCAGGTTCTCATTTTTGCAGCCTTGAATTCAGTTATCCACATTTCTGTAGCAATTTGCAGATTTTTATTTTTAAAAAACAAATAAAAATTAACATTTTAAAGCACATTTCTCCTAATAAACACATTTTTATGCAATTTTGGATAAAATACACATTTTGTAAGCCATTTCCTTCCTATAATGCATTTTATGTTAAATAATATGCGCATTTTTCACATTTCCCTTTAATACATGCATTTTGTACATACTGTTGTAGAACTGCATTGCAAAATTCAGAGAAGCTATGTTTCAGTTCACCTGCTAAAAATCTAATTTCTCTCCCATCACTGCTTCCAGATAAATGTGTATAGGAATGCAGCCTCACATATAGATAGATAGATAGATAGATAGATAGATAGATAGACAGACAGACAGATATAGACGATAGGTCAAATTGTTTAAACATAACACAGCATCAAAATGAGGCATGCAATATCACGGAACAATTGTACTATTTTCTCTGTGCAAAGTATAACAAAACCTAATATACCCTTTGTATGGCAAAGCTTTATTGAAGGTAAGTAAAAGAAATACACATGTATAAGCTGCTGTCAAGACCTATTTATCTAAAGCAGATAAATAGGCATCTCACCACTATTTATGCATTTTTCTCTTTCTGTAATAGAATCATAGAATCATAGAATCATAGAGTTGGAAGAGACCACAAGGGCCATCGAGTCCAACCCCCTGCCAAGCAGGAAACACCATCAGAGCACTCCTGACATATGGTTGTCAAGCCTCTGCTTAAAGACCTCCAAAGAAGGAGACTCCACCACACTCCTTGGCAGCAAATTCCACTGTCGAACAGCTCTTACTGTCAGGAAGTTCTTCCTAATGTTTAGGTTGACACAACAGTGATTTTTATTGCTAGATCATAATCCCGGAGAGTCGAGCCCCGTAACTGCTCACTATTATGAGACCGTTTGGCAGATGTGAGGGTTCACAATCAACCCTTTCCCCATCATGTGTTTCTGGGTCACGTTCTCCTGCCCTGGTTTGCATCTAGTGACATCTGGCAAGGCTAAACACATGCAGCTGAGAAGATACATGGCTGACTCCCAAACTTCCCCACTGCCAAACCAGAAATGATGTGGGCAGTCAAAAATAAATAGTTTCAACTTACAACTGGTGCCATATACTACAATAAAGTCTTGTGAAACTAATCATCACATTGCTAGCTTTCTGCTGTCTTCAATTTAGGCAGTTGGGTCTCCCCCACTTTTTCTTTTTCAGCGAAGAAAACAGAATTTTCTGAACTGTTTTAACTGTGCCACTGCAACATTTCTGAGGTGCCAAGCCTAGAAATCAATTCAGTATATTTTTAATGAGCAGGCTTAGAATGTAGGTGCAAGTGGTGATGTCACACATTTGTGAGTGCAGTTAAAACTGCTTTTTATCTCCTCCTTTCATGATCGCTGCTTCTTTGCCAGGTCCGACTCTTCTTTCTGCTTCCCAGCTGGTCTGCTGCTTTGTTCTTGCACCTATCCTGTTACAAACAGCTCTCGGGTGTGATGCCTTGCTGGAGGCTAATGCACCTGCTGCAATTGTTGTTGTTGTTGTTTGCTTTCCTCCCAGGGCAGGCTTTTCCTTTGTTGTCGGCACCAAGGCTGCGTGCCATTGTTGCTTGGAATCAGATTGGGGAACGGGAGACGCCTTTTCTCAAAGATCTGCTACAGCGGGGCTGGCAAGGGGCCACGAATATCTCACTGGCCCACCCTTGGCACAAAATTTCTGAAATAATTGGGTTCTCCTCGACTTGTGAAGTGTTTATTCTTCCTTGTTTGTCAAGGAACCAGTGGTGGCGCCAGGACTTTTGTTAGGGGGGACAGCTGAAGTTGAGCTTGGAAAACCAAGTTGTTGAGCTTTTTCCCGTTAATACAAGTGGTACCTCAGGTTAAGTACTTAATTCGTTCCAGAGGTCTGTACTTAACCTGAAACTGTTCTTAACCTGAAGCACCACTTTAGCTAATGGGGCCTCCTGCTGCCGCTGCACCACCGGAGCATGATTTCTGTTCTCATCCTGAAGCAAAGTTCTTAACCTGAGGTAATATTTCTGGGTTAGCGGAGTCTGTAACCTGAAGCGTATGTAATCTGAAGCGTATGTAACCCGAGGTACCACTGTAGGACATTGGGGAGGCAGACTTCTGCTGGGGGGCACAGAAGCTTAGATAATTTTGTACTTTTGATGCTTCAATAATATTTGTGGATCCGTAATGGCCACCAAACTTCAGAGAGGAAATCACATAGGGAAATCCCGATCGTTTTGCAGATGCTGAGTCAATGTTTTCAGGGGATCTCCACGCACTATCTTAAGAATTGTACTCTTTTCCTAAAAATAGCACAAGAACTGCTAGGTCTGCATCCTTACATCCACTTACCTGGGCATAAGCACTATGGAACTTTGTGGGACTTCTGGAAATACATGCAGTGGACTATAATATTTGTCCCCAGCATCTGGCATATTCAGAGAAAAAGTTCTGAAGGAGGTTCTGTTTAGTTGTCAGGGTTGATCATCGTTGAACAGTCCATCCTCTCAGGATTAGCTGGATTCGTTTATTAAAGACAGCTAAGCCAGTGGCCACATTTCATGGGAGAAAATTCCATATGATAATTATATATTGTGTGAAGGGATACTTTCATTTGTCTTATCCCGACTCTGCTGCCAAGTGGTGGACTTGTTCAGGATATGACTGAAAGGAAAATTAGAAGGGAGAAGAGCAAGATGAAAGCCTGAATACAACCAAATACAGCAAATTAAAGAAGTGGAAAGGGTGGAGAAATAAGACTGGTATTGGGAAGAAGGGACTTCATACCAGACACAGAACTGAGGACAGTAGCTGCAGACTGATCTACACATTGAAACATGAGAAAACCAAAGCAAGATTTGTATACAAAAACTTATAGAATATGCCGAAATGGCAAAACTTACCAAAGAAATAAGATATGAGAAATAAAGATAACAAACTTTTTATAAAAGAATAGAAATGGTTTATTGGATATTTACAGATAAATTGCAAACAGATAAAAACTTTAGCAGGGTTATAGTATAACCTGCAGTTTTATAAGAGTACAGTGGTACCTCAGGTTAAGTACTTAATTCGTTCCGGAGGTCCGTTCTTAACCTGAAACTGTTCTTAACCTGAAGCACCACGTTAGCTAATGGGACCTCCCGCTGCCACCGGGCCGCCGGAGCACGATTTCTGTTCTCATCCTGAAGCAAAGTTCTTAACCCGAGGTACTATTTCTTGGTTAGCGGAGTCTGTAACCTGAAGCATCTGTAACCTAGGTACCACTGTATATATTTACAGTAGATAATTAAATGAGCAAGTTAAATGAATTTGGATATGCAAAAGATATTGAAAAATAAACAAATTAAGGAACTGCAGAAAGAGGGGGAAGGAAGTCAAATTTCGAAAAGTTAAATGGATTGCAAGACTAAAGAAAATGTATGAAAAGGCCAAAGACACAGCAAAACAAGGAGGGCAGGACAACAGAAAAAACCACCGTGCCACCCTGAAAATTAAGGGACAAATCTCCAAGAAAAGAGAGAAGCGTTTGCCTGGTGCTCAAAGGTAGATAAATATAGCACCAAATGCACCCACCCTGGGGAGGGCACCCCACAAGTAGGGGACCACCCCTGGAAAGCATCATTCTCATGTTGCCACCCTCCAAACCTCCCATGGAGTTGCCTCTTCCCCGAAAACTGGGTGGTACAGAGAGACGCCTTTTTCCCATCCCTCCCCACTGGCAGACGATGCTTTAAAACTTCAGTGTTCAGCTTTCTGCTCACCTCCTAACCAAACTGCCCCTCCCTTGGCCTGCTGCCTCAAGGCTATTTATGCTCAGGATCTCATTAGTCTGAGGCAGTGGAACTCCCTCACCCCACCCATTTCTTGGCTATTTCCACTGAGGTGCAGCCTTCCACTCTTGTAAATGTGGGTTGGGACTTCTTAAAGGGGCAGTGGCAGAACAGGCCATTCTGCCCTGCAGAGTTGCTATGTAGGGGATTCCCTACATAACTTCACACACAACCTTTGGAGCACTGGGTGGTGCGTTCAGTTTGGCTGTGGGCCACCCAGTTTTAGTCTCGCTGTGAGAGAAGCTCGCCAGTTAGCCGCAGGCAATTCACTCGGCCCAAAAATCCCAAGCCCACAAATGGTGCAATGTGCTCACCGGCTGCGTTGCGATAGAGAGCATAAGCCTGTGAAGAGCACACACAGAGAAGTCTGCTTTATTGAATGAAATGAATGGGAAAGCCTTCTCAGGCAGAAGAAGAGTTGAATAAGCACAGCGAGTGGGGGGGGGGTGTCCAGTTGGGCAATGCTCAGCCCTGCGTACTTCGCAGGTTGTTCTGTGGATAAATGTTTTGTGTAAAGGTAAAGGGACCCCTGACCATTAGGTCCAGTCGTGGCCGACTCTGGGGTTGCGGCGCTCATCTCGCTTTATTGGCCAAGGGAGCCAGCGTACAGCTTCCAGGTCATGTGGCCAGCATGACTAAGCCACTTCTGGCGAACTAGAGCAGCACACAGAAACGCCGTTTACCTTCCCGCCGGAGCGGTACCTATTTATCTACTTGCACTTTGACGCGCTTTCGAACTGCTAGGTTGGCAGGAGCAGGGACCGAGCAACGGGAGCTCACCCTGTCACAGGGATTCGAACCGCCGACCTTCTGATCGGCAAGTCCTAGGCTCTGTGGTTTAACCCACAGCGCCACCCATGTCCCCTAATGTTTTGTGTATAATAATAATAAATAATAATAATAAATTTTATTTATACCCCGCCCTCCGCAGCTAAGACCGGGCTCAGGGCAGCTAACACCCAATATAAAAACAAATTGATTAGAATAAAACTTAAAGACAAGATTAAAATACAACATTAAAGCATTAAAATACAGCCTCATTCCAATGGAAACGCAAATCAAAAACTTTTTTTGGGATGAAAACGTCAAGTCTTCACCAAGGCTAGGCCAGACTAGGCCTACGTGGGCCAGAAAAAAGCCAGGGAAGTCCCCAAATAGGAGTTCTATCACAGGAGGAGAAAGGAAAAAAGAAGAGGGGTAGGGAATCAAATTGTGCTTTTATACAAAGTGTGTATACAAAGTGCTTTGAACATGGTTGTCATGCTAGTGAATCAGCTGATTATAGGATACACAACATTGGGGGGAGGGGACAACCCTCATCTTTCTTGCTTTGGTTTTCTTTTCTTTTTTAAAAAAGTTTTTATTTCTACTTTTCAAGTTTGTACATTTCATTAGTTTTACAATCAATTTAACATGCCAAAGTTTGACTTCCTTCCCCCTCTTTCTGCGGTTCCTTAACTTATTTATTTTTAATATCTTCTGCATATCCAAATTCATTTAATTTGCTCATTTAATAATAATAATAAAATGTTATCTTGATTTCTTATTCTTCCTGTAAGTTTCGCCATTTCTGCATATTCCATATTTTTTTTGTATCCATTCTTCCTTTGCTGGGACTTCTGCTTCTTATGCTGTCACCTTTACTGGGAACCTGGGCAAAAAAAAGCCTGACATGGCTGCAGAATCAGATGATGAAATGGGTTGTATATTTCAGATGACAGGTGGTGAATCTTTTTTGCAAATTTTAACACGGTGGGAAAACTCATTGGAAGCATTAAAATTAGCACAATTGTGGTTTGGTTTTGGTTTTGGTTTTTTAAAAAAACAACTTACATGTATTTATTGCAATTAACTGTTTTTACATGATGGGGAGCATTCAACAATGGTATTCACACTCCACTCTACCACCATCTCATAAGTCTGCCTTCTCATTCTGCTGGTTAACTAGGCAAAACTCTCAATAAAACACTGGATAAATAGAAAACTGAGCACCTGTGTTTTGGAAAGGATATAGTGGTATGTATAGTGCAGCTTAACCTAGACAGCATCTTAAAAAGTAGAGACATCACCTTGCCAACAAAGGTCCGTATAGTTAAAGCTATGGTTTTCCCAGTAGTGATGTATGGAAGTGAAAGCTGGACCATAAAGAAGGCTGATCGCCGAAGAATTGATGCTTTTGAATTATGGTGCTGGAGGAGACTCTTGAGAGTCCCATGGACTGCAAGAAGATCAAACCTATCCATTCTTAAGGAAATCAGCCCTGAGTGCTCACTGGAAGGACAGATCCTGACGCTGAGGCTCCAATACTTTGGCCACCTCATGAGAAGAGAAGACTCCCTGGAAAAGCCCCTGATGTTGGGAAAGATGGAGGGCACAAGGAGAAGGGGATGACAGAGGACGAGATGGTTGGATAGTGTTCTCGAAGCTACCAGCATGAGTTTGACCAAACTGCGGGAGGCAGTGGAAGACAGAAGTGCCTGGCATGCTCTGGTCCACGGGGTCACGAAGAGTCGGACACGACTAAACGACTAAACAACAACAAGTAGTGCAGCTTCCTATTTTACAGCCAACTGTAAAATCAAACGCAGGATGTTTTTACATTGTCTCATTTTTTACTCTGATCTGGTAGAAAACAGTGAACCCTGGTTGTTGTGTAGTAAACACTTTTTTTGTACAGCTGCTTTTGATTAATAAGTTGAAATGTAAGGGAATATATTTTATGCATAGATGTGGGGCAGGAGAAAGGACCGTACCTTATTAATCCAGCAATGGGTTCTCTTGCTCAATGTGGTTGACCTTTGCCACCAAAAAAAGGGATAATGCTTTGCACGAGTCTTGACTTGTATCATCCATAAATGTAATTTCATATGGGCTTATCCAATTGCTCATATTATACAAGTTTATACTAAGAAGCAACTTCAGGAAGAATAAGCCTTAAAGTGTTCCTTAAACCATTTTGTAATTCCTTCAAGTCCACTCCTTCGTGCTGCGTTTCTATGGAGCCGCACCCTTTTAACAAAATACTTAGAGGGTTTGACTTGAGACACCCTTATCTGCACCGAGCATAGAGTACTCATTCGTTTCAGAGATTACTTTAAAGTGTGGCTCAGCCTTTGAATCTATTTTCATTACCACGCCTTATATTGCACCTTGACATTTCTGAAACCATGATGAAGCGTGCTAATGAGTAGGTGCAGAATCGGGTCCATAGAAACATAGTAATTTTTGGGTGCAAGCAACCCCCTACCCCCAATTTTCATCTTTCATGAAATTTATAAAAGTTTAAAGACGTTATCATTATTATCATTATTAATTGAATTTATATACCGCCCTATACCCGAGAGCATTTGGGTCAAACTTAAGGGAGAGAAGAATAACAGTGACCTCATTGTGGGAGTTTACTATAGATCCCCAAGCCAAACGGAGGACATAGATGATGCCTTCCTGGAACAGATGGCCAAGCATGCAAAAGGAAGGGAGATAGTAGTAATGGGGGACTTCAATTACCCGGATATTTGTTGGATGTCAAACTCAGCCAAGAGCATAAGGTCAAACAGATTCCTCACTGGCCTTGCAGACAACTTCATTGTCCAGAAAGTGGGAGAAGCAACAAGAGGAACAGCCATTTTAGATCTGGTCCTAACCAATGTTGATGACCTGGTTAGTGGGGTAGAAGTGGAAGGATCATTAGGCGTGAGTGGCTGGACGACTGGACCAGAGTCATTTGTGGTAAATGAGATTGGCGTGACTGCTGTTGACTGTGCTTTATTCCCTGACTTCTGACAAAAATTCCCCAAACTCTGTTGCTCAATACATTGCAAAACCTGAGGCAGGATGAATCAGTGTGTCCTTTTTTGGAACCTTGCTGTGCTTTTGCTTCATCCAGAATAAGCATCTCTCGACTGAACTTTGTGAACCTGTGTGGTATCTTGGTTTGCAGTAATTAGAAAAATTACAGGCTGATGCAGATGGTCGCCAGAGCGCCGCTGGCTTCAGCATGGCTTCCTCCTAAGTGGTGCTCATAAGATGTAGCCTAAGAAGGTGCGCTACTAAGCCTCTTCCAGGTTTTCTTTCTGTTTTGGCTCTTGCTGTCTCAGAGAAGCAGAACAACAGGGGACACCGGCCATTATCCAATAGAACAACGAGGACAAAAATCACACTTGGGATCTTAAAGCAATTTAATTATCCTTTGGGAATTGCCCACATTTCATTAAAAAAGCACCCCCACTGTTCACATGTTAGACTATTCATGCTTAAAATTTTGCCACACCAGTTGCAGCCGCGTTAGGTGAAGGCACTTTCCCGCCTTCCAAAACTGGGCTGCATGCCATGCCAATTTTGCCAGGACGCAATGCCACAGCTAGCTGGCTGCTCTGTCGCGGTTTCGTTTAATCACCTCACCTCTGCTCTGTAGTAAAACGGAAAAGGTGGAAGGGCAAAGCACGGTCTCTTTCACTGGAGGGCAAAGAGGAGGGAGCAGCGAAGAAAAGGAGCGTCTCCTAAATTGGCAAGGCTTTCTCCTACCTGATTTATAAAAAAAGGTAATTTCTCTCTCCCCCCCCCCCGCATGCTACTAAATGAAATGCTACTAAATGGGATGCAAGTGGTGTTGTGCTCTAAACCAGGGGTGGCCAACTCTCAAGAGACTGCGATCTACTTTCAGAATCAAAAACTGGCAGTGATCTCAAAGTTGTTGAGCTTTTTTTTTTTTTGAAAGAAAGCCCCATATTTGGGGGTTTAAAATAAAGCTTTTTTGGGGGGTAGACTTCCGTTTTTGGGGAGTTAAAGACAAGGGACATAGGGGAAAAGTCACTCACGAAAAGATCACTATGGATGAAAACAGCAGCAAAGAAAAAGCTCAGTCTTGCCTTCCAGAGATCAAACAACAATGGAGGGTGAAGCGAGGGGGCGGGGGCAGGAGTCAGTTTTAGCTATGCTAAGGAAAGGGACCCAGAGATCGACCGCGATCTACCAAAACCTCGCAGGGATCTACCAGTAGATTGCGATAGACCTGTTGGACATCCCTGCTCTAAACCACTGAGCCTCTTGGGCTTGCCGATTGGAAGGTTGACGGTTCGAATCCCCACGATGGGGTGAGCTCCTGTTGCTCTCTCCTAGCTTTTGCCAACATAGCAGTTCGAAAGCACGTCAAAGTGCAAGTAGATAAATAGGTACCGCTCTGGTGGGAAGGTAAACGGCGTTTCCGTGCGCTGCTGTGGTTCGCCAGAAGCGGCTTAGTCATGCTGGCCCCATGACACGGAAGCTGTACGCCAGCTCCCTCGGCCAATAAAGTGAGATGAGCGCCGCAACCCCAGAGTCGTCCATGACTGGACCTAATGGTCAGGGGTCCCTTTACCTTTACCTATAAAAATGGACTGGATAGCTCAGCTGGTTAGAGCGCGGTGCTGATAATGCCAAGGTTGCGGGTTCGATCTGCGTATGGGACAGCTGTTTAGGTTGGACTACTAGATTACTCTTGGGGTCCCTTCCAACTCTATGATTCTATGATATATGGATTATAAGTGTGGGTTGGCTGCCTTTGCTAGGCAGTCTTCCTTCCACTAACCAGGAGACTGACCCACTCTCTCCTGAGAATAGAGTGCAGACGTTCGTACCTCTTTGCAGGTCGTGTGCCCGAATTCTGAAACGAAGCGTGGCAGGTAGAGGTGCGAGCGCGCGCGGGGGGGAGGTGTCTGCGAGAGCCAGCCCACCATCGCGCCTCTGCAGAAAGTGCGACACAGTCAGGAAGTCTTTTGGAAATCAGAGCCTCTGCAGCAGCCAAAAAAACAGAAGGCGAGAGAGAGAAAGAGGCAGCTCGCGCGCCCTCCGGGGTCCAGATTCCAAAGAGGCGCTCGCCTGGGATTGGCTGGGTCGCTCGCTCTCCAGGGCGGGGATTTGCTAATCTCAGGCGGCGGAGTGTGTGCAACACGGTCGTCGCCCGAGAGGTCCCTTGGAACCGCCGCCAGGAAACCTAACTCTCTGCGCTCTCTAGGTGTGCGCTCGTGTCCGTTTTGCGCGCACCTTTCCCTGGCCGCGCTGCGCTCTGGAGCAGCCGGATCCGTTCGGGGGAGAGAGCAGCGACGTGCTTTCTCTCCGCCGCCCCCCCATTCCTAAGTCCGCCGATTGAGATCCCCCTGGTGGATTTAGTAGGGAGGAGATCGGCTCCGGTGCGAGCAGGAGCCATGTGGCACGGCCGGGGTTCCTCGCGAAGGCTTTGAGACAAAAGGCTCCTCGTGGCGCGCGTCTGGATGCGTGTGCTGGTGGCCCCTGGGCCGGAGGGCAGCGCCGGGAGGCCGAGGGATGGCAGCGCGGGGAGGAAGGGCGTGACGCCGAGCCGCAGCTCCGCCGCCCCGCCGGGAACGGCCATCGGCCCCGTGGCGGCACGTGGTAGCCCGCTGAAGCGGCCTCTCTCCCGGCCGGGCGCCCTCAAGTTGCCGCAGCGATGGAGAACTTCTTCCCCGAGGTGAGCGCACGGCTCCTGCGGGGCTGATCCTGTTGCGCGCGTTCCTACGTGGGAAGCGAGCCTCGCCGCCAGGGATGACTTCCTAGCAAAGGCTGTGATCCCCTCCGCGCTTACCTGGTGGGGGGTTGCGATTTACGTCCAAGGAAACCAAACTGTAAATGTGTAATTCGGTTCTTCTGCGGGGTTTGGAGAGGTGAAGGGGAACGGGAGAAAGAGCGGCTTTGGCGGCTTGTTGCTAATCCCGAATTTTAAAAAAATTCAGGTGTGCGATCCGAGTGAAGCGCTTGGGACGGAAGGACGCTTAACTTCCGCCTTGAAAGTAACAGGAATAATAAAGCACCTTGTTGTGGATCCATAGAAAGTGATCGCCCGATAACACTTGTAGTTTAATGGCGAATTTTGGATATAATGGAGATGTAAAAGATTTGGATTATTATAAAAGATGCAGGAGGAAATGACTAATAATAGGACCCACAAAGGGGAGGAGGGAAGTCCAGGAGATTCTATGGAATCTTGTTTTTATGATGGATATGTGATTGTAAAACTTTAATTTGAAAAACCAAAGAAATAAATGTATTAAAAAAGAGAAAGTGATCGCCGGGGTTGCACCCGGCATTAACCCCGCCGAGTTCAAAGGGGTTTACTTTCAATTAAGAATGCAGAGGATTCCAGCCTTCGAAATGTTTTAATCCTTGTGTTGGTGCGTACCCCTAGGTGAGCTGTGTTTCATTTTTCCGAGTGCGCCCCAAAGAGGCAAAGTTGGAAGAATTGCTTCCCTTCTCTCCCCCGCAAAAACACCTCCATAGGTGAATCCTATGGATGCAATGCGCAAAAGACAAAAAACTGTGGGGAAGGGATCTTTGCCGCTGTTAGGATGTTTGATTGCAGAGCGAGGAGTGAGTGGTCGTTTCCCTTTTAAGCCAGGATGCAATCCTGGAGCGGAGGTGAGCGGCTTCCTTTTGTGCGCTTTTTCGCCTTGCGCTCGCTCCCCCTCTCTCGCCTTTGTGCATTTAGGTCAGTAAACCGGGAGGGCATTTTTTTATTTTTTGGCTTGGCCCACGGAGTGCATCTGTTAGCTAAGCAGGGCAGAAAGTCCGCTGCAAGTTTGTTTTGCAACAAGGGCATGTGGTTTTTGTAGAGAGAGATCAGGAATTTCCTTTTGGAAAAACTCGGCCAGGGCTTCCAGGGAGAGGGGATTGAGACGGGCCACTCACTGCAGGGGTTTCAGGAGGGCTGCCATGGCAGCACAGCCGTAGGGGAGAGATGGAGGGTTTATTTCATTTTGGTCCATTTCCTCTTTTGTCTTCTGTCCACTTCCTAATGTTGTCCAGATGTCGCCCCCTTTTCTCTTGCAGCTTAAAAGTAAGCGCAAACAATGCTGGAAGAATCTGCTAAGATCACATAATGTTCGTTGCTGTTCAAATGTTAAGATATTTTCAAAGTGTGTGGTTTGGCATAGGGGGGCTTTGCGGAGCTTCCATTAGAGCAGGGGTCAGCAAACTTTTTCAGCAGGGGGCCGGTCCACTGTCCCTCAGACCTTGTGGGGGGCCAGACTCTATTTTGGGTGGGTGGGGGGAATGAATGAATTCCTATGCCCCACAGATAACCCAGAGATGCATTTTAAATAAAAGCACACATTCTACTCATGTAAAAACACGCTGATTCCTGGACCGTTTGCGGGCCAGACTTAGAAGGCAATTGGGCCGGATCCGGCCCCCAGGCCTTAGTTTGCCTACCCATGCACTAGAGGCATTGTCTCATGGATATTTTGCCAAGATTGTTTGGGTCATGACAATAAAGTAAAATAACCTTGATTGGAAAAATAGTTTGGTCAGTCGCTTGCTAAAGGTCCCATTGAAACAAACTTTAGGTGGATTTTCTGTGCAAGAGAGCTCTTTCGGTACTTGGTTTTCATATGAGCTATGGCAAAGATTTCTTCTTGCTTAACTCTTCCATTAAAATCAACGTTTACCTTTGCCCGGATTGTTCCTTGACGTCAACTTTCCCATAAAATAGCATGGTGTTTAAAGTAAAGTTTAGTGTCCTGTTTGTGTCTACACCTGATGTCTGTATTTGGGAATATAGTAGAACTCTTAGCAGAGCGATCTTGTGAAAGTGGTTATAGTTGTGATTGCAAATTTGCCTAATTTCTAAAACAAACAAAGTCACCAACCCTAGGGTGAGGGGCTGCAGTATGATCATTGCTCTATAACTATATGTGGAAAGTTAAGAGTCAGTTTGCCTGAATACAGGTGAGTCTGTAGCTTCTTGTTTTTAGTTGTCTGGTTGAGCCTTGCAGACAGGATAGTCTTGAGCAATACTTTTGCAGGCATTGAAGTGTTGTTCAGTGTAGCATGTGACGTTTTTTGCATATTTCAAGGTTCCTTTTCACTTTTGTGGTTTTCGATGAGTAAGACCAAGGGCAACTACAATCATATTGCAAGTGGGATTTCGACCTGTGTGTGTGATCAAGATGGGGAGAGAAAGTAAATTAATTTATTATCAGAAAAGGCACACATTTCTCTGATGACCTTCGTTACCCTTGGAATTAAAATCTTCCTTTGCAAATACATAAACTTAGAGGAGGTTCTCCCTGCCCCCCAAGAGATACTGTGAACAGGTAGGTGCTATACATTAAGGGGTTAAGATTGAGTGTTTAGGGGGTGGGGTTAAGCTAATAGTATTTTTAAAAATGTAAAGGACTGCCAACAAAAAGAGGAAGGAAGGCAGCCAAAATTTGAAGAAAAGGAAGAAAAGTAACTTTGAATTATTTATTACAAATATTATTATTTACCTGTCTTGTACCATAAGGTCCCAGAGTAGTTATAAATATAAACATTAAAGTGAATTTGTTAATGTTAAGGGATGTTTTGAATTTTAAGGTGTTCATGGAATCCCTTTTGGAGGTTTTTAGAAGGAGTTGGAAAGGCACCAAGAGGAGGTTTGGAAAGAGTTTGATATTGGATAATCCTGTCTTTAGACAGGTGTTGATGCAGCACATCTGTTCAACTGTGGGTCTTTTGGAAGTGATTGTTTTCCATTTTTTATTTTAAAACATTTTAATGCGACACATTAATTTAGAAAAACCCTGAGCAATTTAGAGTAGGCCATAAAATAAATACATTCATCTTCAGCCAGGAATATATGTTTCATGATGAGCCATGCTCTTTTGTTTGCCTAAATCCTGAACTGAATTGCATATTCAGAAATATCATGTTTTAAAGCCTGCCGGGGATTTATCTGACTTCAGATTGCAAGATAAAGGTCTTGTATCTTTAAAAGTTTGCCTTCACTTAAAACTCTGTGGAAAGTTAACAAATCAAGGAAAAGGCTAGATTAGAACCCGTTCCCATGAGATGCTAGCTTTCCATGTACAAAGAGTCTCTTTGGGGGATCGTCCAAACATATGACAGACTGGAGTCTTGCACCTTACGATATTTCTGAAAATGTAATCTGGCCGTTTGCTTGGAAATACGAAGGTGCGTTCCTGTGGTTGTACGTGCCTTCCTTGTTCACCTTTCAGTTGTTCTGGAAAAGCTGAAATTTTATGTTGAATTTCCTGACCCTGAAAATATTTGAGCAAGCAGTTCTGTGTGAGTAACTGGGCTGGTATAAAGATAAGGACGGCTGTGTTCGTGTGACATTGGATTTGTCACATGGTGGCCTGGGGAGGTCCCTTCTGAGTCCTGTCACCGACTGAATGTATGTATAACCTTGAATGAGTCACAAGGTGTTTTGTTTTCAAAATTATATCCCCTCCCCATACTGGGCAGGCTGCATGGTGTCCGAAAAGCTGGGATAGCGAACCTTTTTCAACCCGAGGGTCACACTTTTCTGGCGCCCACATGGCATGGATGATTTGGGCCAGGAAGAAAATGTGAGTGGAGCAATAGGCATGATCCTCACCTTTCTAATGTATGTCATGTTCGAGCCATGCAAAAGCCAGAGGCCTCTATATATGCGCACAAACATGCACATCTCTTTGAGTAGGTGAGCAAGGGGGCATTGTCACAGTACAAAGACATACTTATTTATGGAAATTATTGGAGTGGTTTTAATAGATTTCATATACAGTGGTACCTCTGGATGTGAATGGGATATGTTCCGGAGTCCCGTTCGCATCCAGAAGTGAATGCAACCCGCGTCTGCGTGTGCGCGGGTCGCAATTCGCTGCTTCTGCGCATGCGCGTGATGTCATTTTGACCATCTGCGCATGCGCGAGCGGCGAAACCCAGAAGTAACGGGTCACCGCAGCGCGAAACCCGAAAATACTTATCTCAAAGCTACTTCAACCTGAGCTATGACTGTATGTATATAACTTTAGTTTTGTCAGTGTTTAATGGTGGGGTTTTTTTAATGATTGGTTGTTTTGAGCTTTGAGCAGTTCTGATTATAAGCCACCTTAAGTCCCATCAGGGAAAAAGTTGAGACATGAATTATTATTTATTATTATTATTATTTATTGAATTTATATTCAATAGACCCCGGGGGTCTCAGAGCGGTTCACAGAGTAAAATCAAGATATAAAACCACAAAATACCTAATGAAAATTAAAATAGCAACTCAATACCCCCCTCCTACACAAAAAACACATTTTTAAAGGGTATAGGATGTAAATTGAATAAGCCAAAGGCCTGGTTAAAAAGGAACATTTTTGCCTGCTGCCTAAAGGTGTGTAATGAAGGCGCCAAGCGATTTTCCCTGGGCAGAGCATTCCACAGATGGGGAGCCACTACAGAGAAGGCCTGTTCTCGTGTTGCCACCCTCTGGACCTCTCAAGGAGGAGGCACACGAAGGAGGGCCTCAGAAGTTGATCTCAGGGTCCGGGTAGGTTCATATGGAAAGAGGCGGTCCTTATTAATAATAATATTCCAGCCAGGCAAAAGAACTTGAGGAGGTCAAGGAGTAGAGCCAGTGTGGAAAGTGGTCTGGTGAGAAGGAATATGGTTTGCTGAGAGTCCTGAGGTCCAGACCTTTGGTTCAATTAAATGCATATTCAATTAAAAAAATTAAAAGCACATAAATATGGTTTGTGAGGCCTCTGTGTTCCGCAGATGCATTTTATCTTGAGCTGAAAGATGTTAAGTAAATACAGGTTTGAATGGAAAACGTTTTAAGGAAATGCAGATGTTTAATCTGCAACAGTTTTAGGAGATAAGAAAGTGACCTCACGATGGCCTTATAAATTGACAAAAGATTGCTGCAAGCTGGGGCTTTCGTGCTTCTCCTTTCTTCGTCACCGGGGCCACATTGCAAAATATTTCAGCCCAACATTCACTGTTAAACCCCCTTTTCTCTCTGGAACCCAATAGCACACAATCTCATGCCATGCATTCTTTTAGTCGTCCCCTTTCTTCCCGACTCCCCTCCCTCCTTTTACGCTAGTACAGTGGTACCTCGGGTTACAGACGCTTCAGGTTACAGACTCTGCCAACCCAGAAATATTAGCTTGGGTTAAGAACTTTGCTTCAGGATGAGAACAGAAATCGTGCTGTGGCGGTGCGGCAGCAGCAGGAGGCCCCATTAGCTAAAGTGGTCTTCAGGTTAAGAACAGACCTCCAGAACGAATTAAGTTCTTAACCTGAGGTACCACTGGACTGGCTGAGCTGACAGCATATAAGACTTTCAGTCTCCCAGCAAATCCACATGTTAAGGGAATCACAAATGCAGAAAACTTGTGCCATGTGGCTGACAGCCTGCACTGGGTTTGGAAAAACTATTGCCAGTTCTTTTGCATGCCTTTGAATCCAGTGACAGAAGTCAAGCAATTCAGACATGCGGACTTTAGCATTGTCTTAGACTCACAGAAGGAAGGGACGCTGAGGATCGTATAATCCAGCTCCCTTAAACTGCAGGAATATGCAGCTGTCCTATACAGAGATTGAACTTGCAACTTTGGCATTAGGTAAAAAAAAAAAAAGGTAAAGGACCCCTGGACAGTTAACTCCAGTCAAAGGCAACTATGGGGTTGTGGCGCTCATCTTGCTTTCAGGCCGAGAGAGCCAGCGTTTGTCCGCAGGCAGCTTTCTGGGTCATTTGGCCAGCATGACTAAACCGCTTCTGGCGCAACGGGACACCGTAATGGAAGCCAGAGCGCACAGAAATGCTGTTTACCTTTCCTGCCGCAGCGGTTCCTATTTATCTACTTGCACTGGCATGCTTTCGAACTGCTAGGTTGGCAGGAGCTGGGACAGAGCAACGGGAGCTCGCCCTGCCCCGTGGATTCGAACCGCCGACCTTCTGATCAGCAAGCCCAAGAGGCTCAGTGGTTTAGACCACAGCGCCAACTGCGTCATTATCAGCACCACACTGTAATTAACTGAGCTGTTCATGCTGGTGACAGATCTGTGGGGACTTACCTATTTTCCACCAAAGAAATAGTTCATGGGTAGGCAAACTAAGGCCCGGGGGCTGGATCCGGCCCAATCACCTTCGAAATCCGGCCTGTGGACGGTCCGGGAATCAGCGTGTTTTTACATAAGTAGAATGTCCTTTTATTTAAAATGCATCTCTGGGTTATTTGTGGGGCCTGTCTGGTGTTTTTACATGAGTAGAATGTGTGCTTTTATTTACAATGCATCTCTAGGTTATTTGTAGGGCATAGGAATTTGTTCACTCCCCCCCCCCCAATATAGTCTGGCCCCCCACCAGGTCTGAGGGACAGTGGACCGGCCCCTGCTGAAGAAGTTTACTGACCCCTGATAATAGTTTAACACCCACCCACCTCCAGGTGTCTGCAGATCCAAGCGTCTTACATTGTGTGGACATCTAGTTATATTCTGAGTAGCCTCCAAAATAATTTTGCCATCTAATATTGCAAGGGGAAGAAATGGAAGAGGAGGCAAGAGCCTGTACTGGTGCATGGCCTTACATTCTTAAATGAAAGACTCTTGCTGGATCATGTTTTCTCTCTGGTTTTTAGTTACAAGAACTACCTTTTTCCTCCTGAAGGAAGGTCTTCGTGTTTATAGTGCTCTTGCCACTCCCATAAGCAAAACAGTTGCTGTGTGTCCCAGAACGGTAATTAGTGAAACGACAATTAGGTACTCTGTGGAACTTTGTGAGCCTTTGCCTTGTGCATTTCAAAAATAAATCTAAAAGCTGTCTCAAGGGAGCAGGAAAAATGGTGCTTTTTTCCAAAATGCTATGATAGGAAGTATTTACTTTTTATTTATTGAATTTACAAACTGCCCTTCATCTGAGGATCGCAGGGCGGTTTACAGTATAAAAACAGAAAAATACATAATAGCAAACGAAACAAGATTGGTGCGTTTTAAATGTTCAAAGTGTTTCACATTAAGCTGTACACAGTACACAAACCACAATCCAGCCAAAGACTGCCGTTGAATGCAATCCTGTACATACTTAAATGGAGGTTATGTTTAATTCAACCCAGTGGTATTTTCCAGATTGTACCTCTGTGTGTAAGATTGTGTTGTTAAACACCAACTTAAGCCCCCCACTGTAATCAAGGGATCTCTTGGGCTGGATGAGGAATCAGAGTTCGAAATTAGCCGGGCGCCATTTTGCACCTGGCTTTCAATCCATGGTGACCAAGTGAAGATGCCTGGGTGTCGGGATAGCCCCTGACATATCCACTATCAGGAGGTACATGCCTGGGATTGGGACTGTTTTCACACACAAATAGCCCACCCTGTGGAATTCTATCAGTTATATTTTATCCGCACAATCGGAATGAATTTCTGGAATGAAAATGCTTTTTTGTGCAGCCTGAATGAGCAGGAACAGTCAAGATTAAGAAAAATGACCTCAGAATAGGCCAATATAATAACAGTGGTACCTCGGGTTACAAACACCTCGGGTTAAGAACTATACCTCAGGATGAGAACAGGAATCTCATGCCAGTGGCGCGGCGGCGGCAGGAGGCCCATTAGCTAAAGTGGTACCTCAGGTTAAGAATGGTTTCAGGTTAAGAACGGACCTCTGGAACGAATTAAGTTCACAACCAGAAGTACCATTGTTATGTGGACTGTCCCTGGATCAAGTGACTTTTCTTAAAGTTCTCAGAGCTCAAGGTTGTGCTCTGAACTTGCCGAATGTTTAACTGAGAACCAGTCCCAGTTAGTCCATCATTTGAAAAATAAGACTTGGCTAAAAAATGGGAACTAGACATTCTCTTTTGGTGACCGCAACCTTGGTTTAAGGAGCCATTTGGCACCCAAGTAATATACCTGAGTTTCTAACACTGCTTCTTCTTGCTTTTGGGCTTGGCTTGTGAAATACAGTGCTCATTGATCCATACTTGCTTACTAATGAAAGTTACTCACCTGAGGCAAGTGGCTACACTTTTAGAACGTGGCGGTGGCATTTCAGTATAAATGTTAATTTGCGGTTTCTGAGTGTGGCTTTGATGTCAGTTAATATCTTTTAGGCCTTCTAACATGTTGATATTACTTTAAAAGATCAGTGTATGGATATATATATATATAGAATCTTGCCTTTAATCTTCATCCAAAGTCCCACTGCCAAGTATAAACATTTTTCTTTCCTCAAATCGAGGTAAGGCAGTGAGGCATTGAACTTCAGAGCCACAACATTCAGACAGCATGATATAATATAATTGCCCTTGGGCGTAATTTTTCTACCGGCGAAGGTCTCTTGTCCCGTTTCCACTCATTTCAGTCGGGCTTGTGCAGGAGCAATTTCTAGTGGATTGTATTCCTTAAAATGAGCAGATTGTGTATGGATATCCTATGCTACCGTAAGAAGGAGAAAGGATCGTGGTTTGGGGGCAGAAGGCGATGCATACCTAGATCCAAAATACAGTGGTACCTCCGGTTAAGAACTTAATTCGTTTTGGAGGTCCGTTCTTAACCTGAAACCGTTCTTAACCTGAGGTACCACTTTAGCTAATGGGGCCTCCCACTGCCGCCGCGCCACCTCTGAGCTATTTCTGTTCTCATCCTGAAGCAAAGTTCTTAACCTGAGGTACTATTTCTGGGTTACAGTGGTACCTCAGATTAAGTACTTAATTCATTCCGAGGTCCGTTCTTAACCTGAAACTGTTCTTAACCTGAAGCACCACTTTAGCTAATGGGGCCTCCTGCTGCCGCCGCGCCGCTGGAGCACGATTTCTATTCTCATCCTGAAGCAAAGTTCTTAACCTGAAGCACTATTTCTGGGTTAGCGGAGTCTGTAACCTGAAGCGTATGTAACCTGAAGAGTATGTAACCTGAGGTAAAACTGTAGTGGAGTCTGTAACCTGAAGCGTCTGTAGCCCGAGGTACCACTGTATGTTTCATTTAGCCATACTTTATATTGGTAGCCTTTCCGTTAAAGTCAAGAGAGCTAATGCAGTATGTAAAAGCTATAATACTGTTCTGTTAAGTGGCATACCCTGAGCCAACCCTGTCCCTGCTCTTGAGCGATTGCTAATCCTACTGATTTCTAGTGTCAGTATCCTCCCAGTTGCTTGGGTAGATGACCCCAGCACTGCTACTGGTAGATTTTGAAGAGTGAGTCACTCACTGACTGTACTGCACCGTCATCCTAATGGTTTCTGTGGGGACTTCCCAGCTCAATTCCAAACCTTTACTGAATCACGCTCCTCCCTTCATCCTGCTCTCTTTTCTTCTACAGCGAAAGTCTGAGAGTGTTCAGTTCACAGTCGAGTTACTGTTTTGTGGCCCATAAAACGTTTCTTAATTCCTTTCAGTAATTGCAATAGCTGTGGCTTTATATGAGGGTCTTTGGCAGTCTTTCTAATTTGTTGTTTTGTTTTTTTACTCCGGGGATTTATAACGCCGTTAAAAAGTTGCTTGAGGCATAAAACTCCATTTAGGAATATTTTAGAGGTCTGGTTATTTAAAACCGTGGTTGATTTCAGGGAAGAGGCAAAAGAAAGTGAGCTTTTTCTGCATTTTTCAGTAATGTGGTCTGGAGAAATGAGACTTTGACTAAAACATGGCCCTGCGCCCATTTGTGCCTTTGCTTGCTCACTAACACACACGGACATATACACATGCGGAAAACAACAACTGCTGGGATGATTCATGATTCCTACATTCCTATAGTTTAGTAGGTTGGGGCATGACTCCTTCAGTGCTTCTGAAATTAGCAGAATACCTGAAGAAGCGTCTCCACCAACATTGTTTAACCTCGACACTGAGGTTCAGCTCTGAGAGCCTTCTGACGATTCCCTCATTGCGAGAAGTGAGGTTACGGGGAACCAGGCCTTCTCGGTGGTGGCGCCCGCCCTGTGGAACACCCTCCCATCAGATGTGAAGGAGATAAAGATGGTGTCTGGTTGTATGTATGTTGTGGTGTACTGATTGCGATTCTGTATTACACTTCCTTGTAGAAAATGGCTCCTTCGGAGGATATGAAGTATACGCAGCAATGCAATCTGTGTTAATTTGAGATAGCAAAGTTGGATGTGTGCAGCTGATACCATCTTTTGCCCTCCAGAATCTCCTGCCCTGCCCGGCAATGCATTTAGTGTTTTATTACGGCACAGAGGATGAAAGCAAGAGGTGAATATTTCATCAGTAAATGCCATGTTAACTAGACCATATATTGTATTTCCTTTGCGATATTGCTGCATTTTGTTGGTAAGAGTTATGAAAGCCTATTAGTTTTTTATGAGGCTCTTCAATAATTTAAATTTGAAGAGTGATCTCAATGCAAATCGATGGTTGTATACTCTTAACTTATTGGAAGTGGCGCTGATGTTAGGCTTATTAAAGGTGATGCATTTTTTATGCGCAGACATGAATTAAGGCATGCACTCTTATTATTTGATATACTGAAAAGGGAAAAAACAGTTAACTCTGTACATACAAGATTATATGTGTGGAGTTCAGCACCCTGCTGGCTGGCAGTTAGTTGGGGTAGGAAGGGCCTGTTTGTGTAGGAATTCAAACCTATCCAAACATTTGTGCAAGTGGAAGATTTTGAGGTCGATCCTCTGCAGGCCAGTACATGTTTCTATACAGAAAAATTGTCCTTTTGTTTCACTGACACCTCTTACAGATTCCCTGCCATGTCAATTGCAGTATAAGTAAGCTAGTTGACTGTATTATAAAAGCATCTGCAACCTTGGTTGCAGTTAAACCCAACCAAGGTTTAGTTTGAAGGAGCAAACATGTGGTCCCCTTGAGAGGAGATTGCAGCAACTTTGCTCTTCCTCTAGTCATGGCTGTTGTGTGGAGCTAAGCCATGGTTCGGCTTCCATAAACCCTAGAGAGAGAAACCTTGGTTACAACTCATGGTTTGTCTGGAAAGAACCGAAGCACGTTGAACCCAGGTTTGGATAACATGTAAGCTCAGTAGCAGAATGATTAGAAGAGGAACAACATGGCTGTGATCTCGCTGGGAGCCCAAATGTTTGCTCTTAGTTGGACACTTGGGACCCCTCCAGGATGGTTGTGTTTCTCCTTGTGTACAAAGGCGCTGTGGTCTAAACCACTGAGCCTCTTGGGCTTGCCGATCGGAAGGTTGGCGGTTCGAATCCCCGTGATGGTGTGAGCTCCTGTTGCTCTGTCCCAGCTCCTGCCAACCTAGCAGTTTGAAAGCAAGCCAGTGCAAATAGATAGATAGATAGATACCACTGCGGCGGGAAGGTAAACAGCGTTTCCATGTGCTCTGGTTTCCGTCATGGTGTCTCATTGCTCCAGAAGCGGTTTAATCCTGCTGGCCACATGACCCAGAAAGCTGTCAGTGGACAAACATCGTCTCCCTCAGCCTGAAAGCGAGAAGAGCGCCGCAACCCCATAGTCGCCTTTGACTGGACTTAACCGTCCAGGGGTCCTTTACCTTTACCTTACAAAGACAAGAAGAATTGCCACTCCGAGGAAGTTATTGTCTCCATTCCATGGAGTGGTAGTCTATTTCCTGCCTTCACTCAAAGCAGTCCTCCTTTTAGCTTGCCCTGGATCTCTGGTCTACATCAGAAGTGAAGGATCTTTGGACCTCCATAGGTTGTTGAACTACAATTCCCATCAGCCCTAAGAAGCATGGCCAATGTCCAGGGATAATGGGATTTGTAGTTCATCAGCATCTGTAGGACTAGAGGTTCCCCACACCTGGATTACACCATTGTTTACTGCCTCCCTCCTGAGTAATTAATGTCATTTATGTGTGTAATAAATCCAAAATTATGTAAGCCTAAAACCCTAGCCATGACATGGTTACATGCCAATTGGGCCTTAGCTCTGCAGAGATACCAGGATTATTTGACACTATCTATTAAACAAAATAGTGAATTTTTTTCACTTTCAAATTAAGCAAGTATTCAATGAAGCTGTCTCCTTTTTCATTTACTAAACAATTTCTCCTGTGAAATTAATCCAGTAATTGCCTAATTGCCCAGCATGCTGAGTGGCTTTTCCCCCCTTTTTCTAATGCCATGCATTGATAGAATAATATTTAAGTTATCCAGGAAAAAGCTGATATTGCAAGACAAAGGAGTTCAGGTCAGGACAAGGTACAAGAGTATGTGCCTAGTTTGTCATACTGGATTGTGGTTTCGTGATGAGTTCCAGACCCGCGTAGTCTTTTAATAGTTTTTGGCGATGTGTAACTAAATTTGCTTGTTTTCATTTTGATGCTCAAGAATGCGTTTATCCAAAGGAACATGCAGATGTCATGTTGACAAGCTGCACTCCCTGGGTTATTCTGTGCCTAGTTGGAATAAAGATGAAGTGAAGAAGGAAAACAGGAAGGAAACTCTTTTTCCTCCTGTGCAGTTTAAACAGTCTGTAGAACTAAGTAGCAAAGCTTTTCCTGGACCCTGTTATTTCAAAGGCTGTAGGTGAGGGGGGAAAGAAATGTTTGAATTGTCTCCCATGGGGGTAGGGGGGAGGATCCCTGTATAGACTTTTTAAAATATCTGAAGATAGGCTTGCTGTGAAACCTTTTTTTCCTTAAATGCTTGCTTTTAACCTACAGAGCTTAAAATATATATATTTAATTTTATATCCTACATTTCTGAGTACTCCCCATCAACCACCCTGCAAGGTACAGTGGTACCTCGGGTTAAGTACTTAATTCGTTCCGGGGGTCTGTTCTTAACCTGAAACTGTTCTCAACCTGAAGCACCACTTTAGCTAATGGGGCCTCCTGCTGCTGCGTGGCGCCAGAGCACGATTTCTGTTCTCATCCTGAAGCAAAGTTCTTAACCTGAGTTACTATTTCTGGGTTAGCGGAGTCTGTAACCTGAAGCATATGTAACCCGAGGTACCACTGTAATTAGGCTAAGTGATTGTGAGAGATTTGAACCCTGGTCTCTGAGCTCCTGTTTTATGACACTTGAACCCTGTGGAAGGAGCCTTCAAACACGGAACCGTCTTCCAATTTCAACTGGCAATGGCTCGTCCAGGCAGAGGGCCTTCTTGGTGGTGGCACCTGCCCTGTGGAATGCCCTCGCATCAGATGTCAAGGAAATAAACAACTACCTGACTTTTAGAAGACATCTGAAGGCAACCCTGTATTGGGAAGTTTTTAATGTTTGATGCATTTATCGTGTTTCTAATACTCTGTTGGGAGCCGCCCAGAGTGGCTGGGGAAACCCGGCCAGATGGGTGGGGTATAAATAATAAATTATTATTATTATTGTTAATCCAAAAAAAAAAGCTTTACTGATTGATTCTGTAGAAATGGGCCGCATGAATAGGCAGCAACAATTTACTTGTTTCCCTGTGATGAGTCCCCCTCCAGGCAAGATTTTTGAACATTCACTATGTGATATGTTGTGTATTTCTCAGGCTGAATGATGCCAGTGTGGGGGCAGGGGAATATATTTGTTATATGGGGAACGTTCCGAAATATTTAACACAGACGGGGGTATCTCCTTCGATGGCATCGTGTCTGTTGCAGTTCTGCCCATTTTGAACCTCCCCCCTGCTTTTCCACAAATCTGCATTTTGGAACAAACTAAACAAATGGGGTACCAAAAAATGCTTTTCTAAAAGTGGGCATCTGTACTGTGCCTAAGAGGAAAATATCCTTGTGGCTTTTATAGCCAACTCCAAAAGCTGGTATTTCCTGTTTTTTTCCCTTCCCCAAGTGTGCATCAGAAAGAATGTGAAGTAAATGAGCCCTTTGTTTTTAAAAAATATTAGAATCACATTGTGCCATGAGAAATCCTCACCAAAGAATAAACAACTGTTGTCTTTGTGTGTGTTAGATAGTACAGTTCATGAAACTCTTGTGTCTTCCCCCTGCCCAGAAAAATACCCCTTGCTGTTTCTAATATGTTACGCTTCAAATGACAAATAAACAGGAAAAATTAGTTTTTCCATCAAAGGGGCAGAAGAAAAGGATAGCAGCTTTTAATTTCTTTTAAAGTTGTGTGGCAGCTGCTATTTTTTTTAAAAAAAATAAATAAACATGCAACAACTGTCAAAATGGACAGTTTTTATTCAAGAAGTTTGCTGTGCGGATACAGAGCTTTGTCGTGTACAAAAGATTTCTTGACACTAGATTGAAGCACTTGGTTGGCATCCATTTGTCTGGAAAGACAATGGAGTTTGCCTCCGGGGGTGGTGTCAAACTACTGGAGAATCACAGCGCCTGCTGTGGCTGCAGAGACTGGTAACTCATAACTGCGGCAGCCCTGCATTGCTATTGCGTTAGCAGTACTGAAATGACCTCTCTGGAGGTCCCAACCAAAGAAGAATGGCAACTTAAGTTGATAGAACCTTCGTAGCACAGGCAATTTGGAAAATTCAAAGAATATTGGGAAATAATCCATAATGAATTGAAAAAAAAATGTTTAAAAATACTTTCCCCAAAAAACCCAGAGTCCTTTTTGTTGGGGGTAATTCAGACGGAAATTCCCAGGGGTCAAAAAAGGTTGTTTATGTATGCCACTACTGTGGCCTGTGTTTTGTTAGCCCCAAAATGGAAAACGAGTGAGTTTCCAACTAAAGAAGAGTGGCAACTTAAGCTGATGGAATATGCACAGCTTGCGGACCTCACATATGGAATAAGAGAACAAGAAGAACATACATTTAGAGAAGATTGGAAAAAGGTTTATTGAATATATGGGAAATAATTGTGTACAGCTGAAAACGCTGGCATCATTAATATAAATTCAACAGGGTAAATAAGTTTTGATGGATGCGATAATGGAAAACCGATTGGTATAGTTTTTGTAACATATGCAGGGATTTATGGTATGTAAAATGAACCATGGAAAGTGAAGAAGGGAAGTCAATGATATCGTAAGGATGTAAAAACGAGTACAGTGGACGCTTGGGTTGCGAACATGATCCGTGCGGGATGCACGTTCGCAACCTGCAACGTCTGCAACTCGCAGTGGCGCATCTGCGCATGCGCGGGTTGTGATTCAGTGCTTCTGCGCATGCACAAAACGTGATTTAGCGCTTCTGCGCATGTGCGTCCGCCGAAACCAGGAAGTAACCTGTTCCGGTACTTCCGGGTTTCGGCAGTCCGTAACCCGAAGAAACACAACCTGAAGCGTCTGTAACCTGAGGTATGACTGTACTTTAAATTGTAAAACAGAAAATTTAATAAAAATTATATACAAAATACAGTGGTACCTCGGGTTAAGTACTTAATTCATTCCAGAGGTTCACACTTAACCTGAAACTGTTCTTAACCTGAAGCACCACTTTAGCTAATGGGGCCTCCCACTGCCACCGTGCCGCCGGAGCACGATTTCTGTTCTCATCCTGAAGCAAAGTTCTTAACCTGAAGCACTATTTCTGGGTTAGCGGAGTCTGTAACCTGAAGCGTATGTAACCTGAAGTGTATGTAACCTGAGATACCACTGTAAATAAAAATGAAATGACTTCTCTGGGGCCCAAGTATGGAGGTCTTGGGCTGCCCTGAAAACAAGGACCACCGCCTGCCCTTGGCCTTGCTGATGTGGTCCAAAGGAAAGCAGAACAGTATGTTTGGCACCAACTTGGTTGCAGAAGTTGCCGGAAGGAGGAGTACAAGGTGCCATCCAGCCACCTTAGGGACTCCAGTCTGGACTTGTGTACAGTTTACTCCTTAGCCTTTTCTTCTTCTTGAGTTGGAGATTCCAAAGTTAATTGTACATTTCTGAGAGAAGACAGTGTTAAGCCTACAGTTGGTTTTAGGGGCGATGGAGGAGTTTTTGCAGACTGAGTTATTATTGTGCAGAAAATCTTTGGTTACTCAGAGCTATGATAAGGGGGAAGTAAACAGGTCCTCCCTTTTGAAAAATGAAACCTCAACTTTCTGCTCTGACCTCTAGCGCTTTAGATTTGCTTGGCAATAAACGTCAGCATAAGCTACCAAATTAGAAGATCCGCAGAGAAAGTATAACTCTTTTGCAGTCGAAATGTAATAGAAGCAGATGCCTCCTGGAAGAAACTGTCTGGCCAAAGCAATTTGGATATTATATAGACATGAGCTCCTCACTGGTATGGTTGGGTGTGGCAAAGGAGGAAATGGAGATTTGAATTTTCCTTTACAGTGTGGTAAAGACTAGAGCACAGCCAGTTCCTTTTAAAACAAAATCATAATTTGATTTGAAGGCAGGCTTCTTAAAGTGCTTTTTAGAAGATGGGTAAAACAAACAGAACTCCAGATATGGAAATTCCCCACCAGAGAAGAATGGCAAATCAAGTTGATGGATTAGGCCGAAATGGCTAAAATGACCGGAAGAATCAGAAATCAGGAAGACCAAAATTTTAATAAGGAATGGGAGGAAATTTTATAATTTATCTTAAAAACCAGGGTAAACGGTTAAAATCGTTAGTAGGATTGGAATAACACTTGTAGTTTAATGGTGAATTTTGGACACGATGGAGAGGTAAAAGATTTGGATTATTATAAAAGATGCAGGAGGAAATGATTAACAATAGGACCCACAAAAGGGAGGAGGAAAGTCCAGGAGATTCTTTGGAATCTTGTTTCTATGTTGTGTGTTGGGTATGTGACTGTAAAATTTTAATCTGAAAAACCAAATGAATGAATGACAACTGAACTTGACAAGGGCTATAATATAAATTCTGAGACCTTCTTCTGAGGGACTTGGCACTTTTCTTGAAGCTTTCTCTCATGGTTCATGTTTCTCAAACTTCTGATACCTGAGACACATTTCTCTCCTCCCCCCAAAAACATTTCCATGCAAACTTCACACTTACTCACAAAGGTTTGCCATCAGAGCGTGGCAGAGTAATCCCCTAAGGGGAACGTACCACTTCTGTATATGCCTGAGTCATGGCTCCACCTTTGTCTCTCCTCCAGGCATTCTTCCTGACTGAGAAGTAGGTGACTTATGCAAAACTGTGTCGGACAGACATCTCTGGGGGTGGATAATTCTGCAGTGTCTCTGCATTGATTGAGCCCATTGCACCATGTGCAGAGATGTGGCAGAACTTGGCTGCATTCTTATACAGTGGTACCTCTGGCTGCGAACGGGATCTGTTCTGGAGACCCGTTCACAACATAAAAAGAGCGCAATCCGCACCTGCGCATGCACGGTTGCAATTCACCGCTTTTGCACATGCGCGTGACGTCATTTTGCGCTTATGCGCGAGCGGCGAAACCCGGAAGTAACCCTTTCTGGTACTTCCGGGTCGCCGCAGAACGTAACCTGAAAGAACGTAACATGAAGCGGACGTAACATGAGGTATGATCGTACGCACTTATCTGGGAATAAGTCCCATTGAATTAAGCGGGACTTACGTATTTCAGAGCAGACAAAGTTGAAAAAGTTTGCTGACCTCTGGTTTAGAGGCACTGCTTGTGGAAATGCTGCTTGAGATTTTGTGGGTGAACTCCCCCCACCCACTTGACTCCCCCTTTCTCTTCTTTCCTTGTTAAATACTCTTTCTGTTTCCTGCCTGCTGTCTGCTGCCTTTATATCCCAGCTGTTCCCAATTAATTCACTGGGATAGGCCGGCCTAGGAAACAGACCGCTTCAGCCTCCCTCAAACATGCTTAGACACAGGCCTGAATTTAATGGTGCATTAATCATAAAGTATGAGTATATTCTTGTCTTGTGGGTGTTCCACTTCTGCAGCGCCCAAATGCAAAAGAGGCAAATTCAAAACGCAGACCATTATTTTTCATTGTCAGTTTGGGATTGTGAAATAGTTGGGATTATTAACAAATACCAGTGGAATAAAATCGTAGCCACCTTTCTTCTTTGAAACCAAAGCAAGGTTGTTCCTCCTCTTTTTATCATGTGCATAGAAATGAGCTCATGGCTTATTACCTTAAGAGTGTAAGGGCAAATTCCACCTTTGCACAGCAATGTTTTATTCTGCAGGTAGAGCACTCCGCTTCTGTCGCAGTCCCCACAGCCAACTCGATTTACTCCTCGCCGCCGTTGTTGACAGCAAGAAGACAGAAGCAAAGCACTTCACTGCTTGAGTAATAACTGCCGCTGGAGTGTGCGGGTGTGAATGCACCCCTCACACATGTTGAATCTATGAAAAGTCAAATATTCCAGCAGCTGCTGTAGCTAAAGATTTAAGAGTGAGCGGGGAATCGCATTTGAGCATGGGGACTGGAACAGAATTAAAATGTGATTCCGTTTTCACTGAACCAAGTTTTTTGGTGGATCCCAGTTTACCAGGAGGTGGAGAAGAAATGGATAGGAGAAAGTCTCCTGTGATTTGTGTCTGAGGCTGTCTTTTTATTTATCGTATTTATTAAATTTTCTAATTTACGTTTTAAAGTATTCATTTAAACAACCTTAAATCAATGACTTCCCTTCTCTTTCCGTGGTTCATCTTGCGTACCATTTGTTGTTGTTGTTTAGTCGTTTAGTCGTGTCCGACTCTTCGTGACCCCATGGACCAGAGCATGCCAGGCACTCCTGTCTTCCACTGCCTCCTGCAGTTTGGTCAAACTCATGCTGGTAACTTTGACGAATGAATCCTACCTTGCATAATTTTTCTAAGTAATAGAGTAACAAAACAGTAGGTGGTAGGTGAATGCAAGTATAACTTCTGCTTTTTGTGAGCAGGTACAGATAAAAGTTTCCCTGAATTTATGTCATTTCCTTCTGAGGCTGTCTTCTCAGAGGCTGGTAGAGGGGTTTACCATTGATCAGTTCTGAACATGTTCTCTCTCCAGCTGGCAAAGTGAGCATTGATTCGGGCCCTGAAAGAGAACTCCTTGGGTATTCTTGGATCACAGCATCTACTTTCTTGCATTCCCCCATCTGCAGACAAATTCAAAGGCTGCTCACCCCCTTGACTTTGTGACTGCTTCCCCCCACCCTGTTAAAAAAAAAGGGGGCCCCTGGACGGTTAAGTCCAGTCTAAGGCGACTCTGGGGTTGCAGCACTCATCTCGCTTTCAGGCTACGGGAGCCGGCGTTTGTCCACAGACAGTTTTCCGGGTCATGTGGCCAGCATGACGAAACCACTTCTGGTGCAACAGGACACCGTGTTGGAAACCAGAGCGCATGGAAATAGCATTTACCTTCCCGCCGCAGTGGTACCTATTTATCTACTTGCACTGGCGTGCTTTCAAACTGCTAGGTTGGCAGGAGCTGGGACTGAGCAACGGGAGCTCACTCCGTCGCGGGGATTCGAACCTCCAAACTTCCGATCGGCAAGCCCAAGAGGCTCAGTGGTTTAGACCACAGCGCCACCTGCATCCGCCTCTGTACTCCCATGGCCTCATAATGAAAACTATGCAAACAGCTCAGAGATTTTGAAACCCGCATGTTCCTTTGCTGCCATGCAGAGTATTTGACTGAGTCAACATTTTCCATTTTTTTGGATGGTGAAACAGATACATGGAAAGCAGCCCTTCTTAAGTGACATCTGCATGCCTCTTAAGACATGGTTCTTGAAGTATGTACATGCAAAAATATGATGTCGGAAATGACCTCCAGCCTCTCCGTTTTTTGTTGCTATAATTGAAATGGACTTTGCTGTCACTCTTGAATCGTAAAGAACCAAGGCGGGGAGGCCTTCATCACAACTGGTTTTCTGTACTCCCTACATAAGGACATCTTTGTTACAAAATGGGTGTTCTGATTTTTTTCTGTGACTTTTAGGGGACCTTTGGCCCCGTTGTCTTTTGATGCCTTTTTCATCGCAATGACACGGCATGCTCTTTTCTTGGCAACCGCAGGTCCCTAAGACTCTGGAGTTGCCTTCCAAAATCAAAAGTTAGACCTCCCACCTTCTCTCATAGCCCAACAACAAGCAGCTTATGTATGAGTAAGTTGCAGCGATTGTTACGCTTATAGCATGGGTAGGCAAACTAAGGCCCGGGGGCCGGATCCGGCCTAGTCACCTTCTAAATCTGGCCCGTTGATGGTCCGGGAATCAGCGTGTTTTTACATGAGTAGAATGTCCTTTTATTTAAAATGCATCTCTGGGTGATTTGTGGGGCCTGCCTGGTGTTTTTACTTAAGTAGAATGTGTGCTTTTATTTAAAATGCACCTCTGGGTTATTTGTGGGGCATAGGAATTCGTTCATTTCCCCCCCCCCCAATATAGACCAGCCCCCCACAAGGTCTGAGGGACAGTGGACTGGCCCCCTGCTGAAAAAGTGTGCTGACCCCTGACTTATAGGGTGCCTTCTATGACCAGTGTTTTGTTTGGTAGTTCGCCATGCGTTGTTGGTGTACAGGGATATTTTTAAAAAATTAGTTTTATAAGTTGTGTGTCTTTGTTTCTCAATTTGATCCTTCTACATGGTTTTGTATGCTTTGTGGTATTTTATGCATTGTGATTTGGTGTTATTTTTATTGATTGTAGATTGGTAATTCGTTATCATGGTAGATAAGTGTGAACTGTTTAATTATTATTTGTTGATGTTTAATTTTACTGTTTAGTATTAGATTCTGATGTATTGTTGAATGTAGCTTTGATATAAGTTGTCTATTTTAGTTACTGTGACTTTTATATTGGATCAGGTGGTTACTATTAATGTTGGATGTTTTATTATGTTTTTATGTCTTGGAAGCCGCCCAGAGTGGCTGGGGCTACCCAGCCAGATGGGCAGGGTATAAAACACACACACTCTCTGGTACCTCACTTTTCAAACATAATCCGTTCCGGAAGACCATTCAAGTTCTGAAACGTCCGAAAACTCAATAGCTGATATCTAGGCCTTGGGGTCTTGCACTCAGTGGAAGCTGCATGGCATGTTCGACTTCTGAGGCGTATTTGAAAACCGAAACATTTATGGCGTTCAAAAACTGAAATATTCGTCAACGGAGACGTTCGAAAACCGAGGTACCACTGTGTGTGTGTGTTTGTGTGTGTGTGATGAAAATAAAACTCTGCACTTACATATTGGGGAAAACACGGGTGTAAAATTGCTAGATGGGCTTTGTTTGTGGGAGGAAGAAAATGAAGGCTGGATCTAGTTTTGCTCTAACTTCAGGATAGATGACAGCACAACTACTGTGTAGTGTTTTTGTGTAATGGGGGAAGGTATAAAGCCTTGCAGAACCTGTTAGTCAGCACATACGGTAGGCCAAAAAAACCAAATGAGTTTTCCAAAGAGTTTTTAGTGCAAAGGCTACTCATAAAACACCGCTGCTCTGGCGTTTTAACACCCACATGCAATCTCCAGGAGCGAAGGTTTCGTCTTATCTTCCATCTCCATGATTCATCATGTAGAACGATACTTGGTATAATCCTTCAAGAGCAAACTTGCTAAAGAGAGAATTGGTCTGTTGCAAAAAAAATCTGTTTTCATTTCTCGTAGCTAAGACACGGGCAGAACCCAGGTGGGTGGCAGTAAATATTTGTGTGGAAACCTACCTTACGGGCATGGGGTATAACATGCAGATCCCTGAGGTTGTCTGCAGGGGCCTGGCCTCTGAGAATCTTCCAGCAACTTGCCAAATGATGGGTCTGTGGGAATGATGTGATTCAGCTGCCTAGAATTAGCTAATTGAAAATAACAAATGGTGTGGTGGACTCCCAAATCCCATGATGGAAGTCAAAGTCTGCCACATCTGAAGGGCAGCATATTGGCTACCCTCTGCTCTGACCACCACATTGTGCTGGCTATTCTTGATCATCTGAAGACATGCACTTTCGCCTTCCTAGACCCCTGCTAAGTTTGCTGTTAAGCTGATAAGTGAAATCTGTCCTCAGAAAAGCCATAAAACCAGTTGGAGTTCACAATTTACCAGAATATTTTCCTGCAGTCCTAGGCAGCTGCTTTGTTTATGGTTTTGTTGATCTATGGCAGGGATGTCCAACAGGTTGATCGCTATCCACTGGTAGATCCCTGGGAGGTTTTGGTAGATCGCGGTCAGTCGCCGGGTCCCTTTCCTTAGCGTTGGTAAAACAGAATCTGGCCCTGCCCTCCATTGTTGCACGATCTGCAGAACAGAAGACGGAGTTTACTCTGTTTATTTCCCCAGGGATCTGTTGCTGAGTGGCTGTTCCCCTTTCTCCCTTGAGCTTAGGTTTGAGTTCTCAAAAATCAGGGCTTTCCTCCTCCCTAAGAAAAGGTCAACAACTTTGCCCTGAACCCCCCCAAAACAGGACTTTCCTTCCTTAAAAAGGCTCCACAACTTTGAGCTGAACCCCCCAAAATGGGGTAGATCACTGCCAGTTTTTAATTCTGTGAGTAGATCGCAGTCTTTTGGGAGTTGGCTACCCCTGATCTTTGGGATATAAGATGTCTGAGGGTCTGTCTTGTCCAGTTGTTTGGACCGGTTTCCATTAGCATTTCCCTCTGCGTTGCAATCTGAAATGTGTGGGGTTTCGTTTATGGTTCTCAGCGCACCCACTTTCCCCCTCTTTTTGTGTGTGTATTCTGGTTGATAAGTAGAACAATCGCCACTACCATGTTCTTGATTTATCTTACTGTTGTCCCTTTCCCCAGATCTAGACTTCTCCCCAGTCCCAAAATGCATACAAGTTAATGGGTAATGTTTGTTTGACTGAAACGTGGATTAAATGTGGGGGATAGCAGTTCCTCTAGACATTTTTATAGCACACGGAATGGACCAAGATTCATTGTGCTGGTTTCATCTTCCACTGGCCATTTTCAAAAACAATTCTATTTACATTTTACAGGGATGCCCGTGGACAGCCAAGGCAATTAAGACAGGTTAAATTAAGTGGAAATCACTGGTGCATTTGAAAGGTTTAGTGGATTCTAGAGTTTATTGTTCCTTTCTGTTGTGTTCAGGATTGGGTGACTAAAATCTCACGTTCCTGGTTGCCTGTAGGTATTTTTGAGACCAGAATTGTGAAATATCCTTTTAGCGCTCTCCACAGTTCATAAGTGAAAGGTTAGTTTCTGTGAATCAGAAGTTTCCTTTCTCCCACCCTGATTATTTCCACATACAGTTCTGTAAGGGTTTCATTAGGTTGTCATAGCGAATTTATGACTGATAGTAATACAGGCCGAAATAAACAAAAGCAGCCTTGTAAATAAGTCCATTTTTTTTTACTAGCCTGCTCACGCATGATCTTTGCTCATCATTTGTGGTAGATATATTTACCATATTTTTTGCTCTATAAGACCCACTTTTTCCCTCCTAAAAAGTAAGGGGAAATGTGTGTGCGTCTTATGGAGCAAATGCAGGCTGCGCAGCTATCCCAGAAGCCAGAACAGAAGGGGGATTGCTGCTTTCACTGCGCAGCGATCCCTCTTGCTGTTCTGGCTTCTGAGATTCAGAATATTTTTTTTCTTGTTTTCCTCCTCCAAAAAGTAGGTGCGTCTTGTGGTCTGGTGCGTCTTATAGAGCGAAAAATACGGTAATGTTTGAAAGGGGAGGGAGAAAGGCTGTCTTCTCATTTGCAACAGCTTTGTCGCTTGGTTGTCTGGAAATGACTTGCTTACCACAAGTGACCAGGTCAGTGACTGTACCAGCTTAAGAGAAATTGTATCTCCTCGTGCATCAACTTTTGCAAGTGGGTTTTCAAGCTGCACATGGCTCTTCAAGCAGAAATCAACTCTTGCTCATTCTCAGCTGTAAAAAAATGCAAATCGTCTGTGGATAAGAGATCCCCTCCAACCCCACAGTTTAAGGCAGTGAGTGACAAATTTATTGCCCCCCTCCTGCCGAATTTTCCACTCCAGGCACTTCGTCCAGCAAGGGATTACATATGATTGTCATGACCAAATATCTCCATTCCACCCATTGTCCTTTCCAATCAAGAAAGTTAATTAGTTTTACTTCCCAGACATATCTTTTGAAAGCGCTGTATAGGTTTTCTTTTAAGTCACAGGCCAAGAGGTCAGGGATAGAGTGGTTGTGTTCAATTAATAGGGCAACATTGCTGTGCTTTAAGCTTCTCTCCTCTGCTGGTTTTTTTGTGTGTGTTTGTTCTTAGAAAGGAAGGATGGGCAGTTTCTGTGAACTAGTCCACTGCTTGGCAGACAATAGTTCATACAACTGTTTGATCTAAAAAGTTTGGTGGCAACTTTTCATTGATAGATCAATCAGCTAAATATTCAATGACTTAAAGTGTCAATTTTAATTGGTGAGGGCAAATTTTAATGGGCGGATTTCAGGCTGTAAAAAATCAGGGGCGAAGTTTATTTGCTTTTAGAATATCAGAAATGAGGAAGAAAACCCCACACTGAGTTTTAGTTAAGCTGAACCCTGCTGCATATTTCCTTTCATATCTTTAAAAGGCATCTATACGGAGGATTTTGGTATTCTGCAATTTTATTTGTGGCCCATTGATTAATAAACGGAATTTTTTTTTAATTCTTTGGGATTGTGTTTGAACTTTTAAAATTGTTGTGGGTGCTGGTGCATTCTCCTGTGAGGCAGCTTTTACTTACCGTATTTATACTCCAGTGTCAAAAATGAGTGGAGGAATTCCTAAGCAACTGCTTGTTGGGTTGTCTTAGTTTCCCTTTTCCTCGTCGTCCGTCTTGGAGGAGCAGCTGCAGGCTTTCAGGTCCAATCCTTGACATCTCCTGGCAATGTTCTGGACTAGCAAGACAAGCCAGAGAATTCTATCCGTTATATTTTATCTGCCTAGTCAGAATGAATTGCAGGAACCAAAATGCTTTTTCTGTGCAGCCTGAGCAGGAGCAGTGAAACAAAGTTGGTTAGCTGTTGTCACTTGTCTTCACTTACACCACTGTCCTGCTCACAGTTGTGAAGAATATGCAGCGCTCATTTCGCTTTATTGGCCGAGGGAGCCGGCGTACAGCTTTGATGTGCTTTCAAACTGCTAGGTCGCCAGGAGCAGGGACCGAGCAACCGGAGCTCACCCCGTCGCGGGGATTCGAACCGCCGACCTTCTGGTCGGCAAGTCTTCCTAGGCCCTGTGGTTTAACCCGCAGAGCCACCCGCATCCCTTGGAGAACAAGGCGGGATGCCATAAATAAGATCTTCTGCTTATCTGCGCCTGGCACCTGGCTAATTTCGAGTCCTTTTCGGTGGGTAACCCAGACTGAAATTCCCAGGTGTCAGAAAAGGTTGCTTATCTATGCAACAGCTGCGGCCCGTGTTTTGTTAGTCCCAAAATGGAAAGTGTGCGAAGTCCCAACTTAAGTTGACAGAATATGCACACCTTACAGAGTTTTTTTTTTTAAAAAATCATTTTTATTTGATTTTACAGCTATAAATTTATAACCAAACGACATCCATATAAAGACATTTCTCTGAATTCCGAGACTTCCCTCCATGGGCCCTATCGTCAACGTTTTCAACTGCATATTATTTCATAATCTATATTTTATATCTGTCCATATTGTCCATAGTATTTGTTACATTACAAGTGAGATTAAAATCCTGCTAATGTTTTCATCTGCTTACAGTGGTCTCCTGAATAAATCAAACTTTCCCCCCCATTCTTTCTTGAAGTTTTTGTCATATCGGTACCTGAGCTTTCTGGTCACTTTTTCCATTCCGGCGTAGTCCAACAGCTTGGTTTGCCATTCCTCCACAACTTGCAGATTAAATATATAGAATAAGAGCTGAAAAAGAACACACGTTTAAAGAAGGTTGGGAAATGTTTATTGAATATGTGGAATACAATTGTAGGCAGCTGAAAACGCTGGCTGCATTAAGATCAATTCAACAGAGTAAATAATTTTTGATGGATGTAAAAGTTGAAAACTGATTTGAATGGTTATAGTAAAATATGCAAGGATGTAGGATATTTAAAATGAACCATGGAAAGAGAAGAAGGGAAGTCATTGGATACTTTAAAGTTTGTAAAATGTTTATTTGAAATTGTAGAACAAAATTTAATAAAACATATTATAAAAAAGACAGGTCTGAAGCAGACTCCCTGCATGATTTAGAATGGTGCAAAATTGTGCAGGGAGATTTCCATTAGTAGAAAAGTCTCCTTGCTCCAGATCTCTGTCTACAGATGACGTATAACAAAGGGTGATGTCTGGCAGTGCAGCTCTGCTTGTCTACACACAAGGAAGCTGAATGCCCTTCTACCGACTTTCAGGTTGCAATAACCTGCAGAGGAAAATCTACCTAGACACACTGCCATTCGTAGCAGTCAACAGTCAAAAGTTCATGTAGGGTTTTTATGATGATGATGATTAACTGCAAAGACTTGTGTGTCAGTGTACCACACAGACTGATAAAACCTTTAATCTGATCCTAAACCAGAAAGCAATTATCCAAGCTTAACTAAATAAAAAAAGGTTTAAGGCATTAATATCTGACAAAATCTGCATTTAGCCCAGACATGATGGAAAATACGGCAGAGGGTCTTGGAATGCGGAACGGGAGTAATGCCTCTGAAACACTGAGAAAGAGTTTCAGTGTAAATGGATTTAGTCAAGGTAACTAAGGTTACATAGGTGAAATATTTTGTAGTTGTTGCAAGAAAGCGGTGTGTCCTTTGGTAACAGAGCATCCCTGTGAATTACTGCTTGCTGAAGAGAAGCAGGATTGAACCGCTGAGTTGTGAACAGGATCGTTCTTCCTTGCCCACTTCTGCCTGTGGTGCTGAAAACCTTGCTTTCAGTAGTCCTAATGTGACAGAGACCCACATTATTGGGGCCGAGACCCACACTTGCACTGTGTTCAATATAGTAGAACTGGTACAAGTATAGTAGAACCTTTTGTTTTCGAACGTAATCCGTTCCGGAAGACCGTTCAACTTCCAAAACGTTCAAAAACTGAGGATCAGTGGGTTGGCTGCAAAGTCAATGACGAAAAAAACAAATGAAAAATGTGCCTCGGAAGCCATTCTTCTTCCAAGGTGCATTCGAAAACGGAAGCAATTTCTTCTGGGTTTTTGGCGTTTGGGTTCCAAATCGTTTGGCTTCTGAGACGCTCAAAAACTGAGGTTCCACTGTACCCAGAATCATTTGCATTCATTTTCTAGCTTCCTAGGCTTTCTGTTGCTCTATAACAAAGAACTGCGGTGCTAACATATGTAGTGAAAATGTTAAACATGTCGGGTATGGTAAAATGAGAGGAATGAGCATGATACAGTTATGGAACTCTGCGTATTTTCAGTCTCAGGTTTTCCCCATTGGGAGTGGCAATGTTGTTGCTTTAATGCGTCTTGCAAGATGAAATGTGTACAGATGCACGTGCAAACAATATAACATCAGTAATTTAATTTTTTTTAAGCAAAGTTTGTTTCCAGTGGAGTGACTTTGAATTGTAGAATTGGAGATGGACCCTGAGGATAATCTTGTCCAACCGCCCGCAGCGTAGGAATATGCAGCTGAAGTTAACATCTGGGGAAAAACTTGGAAAAGTTATTTGAAGTTTCAAGCTTGTTATTCTTTGAAGGAGTACTACCTGAAAATTCACAGATGGTATTTAACTCCAAGTAGGCTTGCTAAGGGGATGCGGGTGGTGCTGTGGGTTAAACCGCAGAATCATAGAGTTGAAAGGGACCACAATGGTCATCTAGTCCAACCCCCCTGCAATGCATGGGTCTTTTGCCCCACGGCTGCTCCTGCATGCAGGTTTCTTCCATGTTTTCGTTTCTCTTTTACCACAATGTCAGGGAACTGCCATCGGGAGAACTGGAGAGGAAGGGGCTCACAGAGGCTGGCAGAGACTTGTCAGCTGAGGAGGGAACCAGCAGGGGGAGAGAGGCAGTTCCAAGGGATAGTGAGTCGGAGATATGGCGCAGAGACACCTCCAGCAGCAACAGCGGGGAGGTTTCAGGACCTCCCATAGGGACGCCCACTCCCCGCCGGAAACTATCGCGTCGAGAGTCCAGAAGGCGCGTTTCCGTTAAGGAGCTTTTATGCTGGAAGAAGTTCTGCAAACGCCCACTGTCAGATTCTGCCAGCGACTGACGGAGCCATGCTTATGGAGCTCCGTTACAGACAGAGGTTTGTGCACTCAGCCAAACTCTGAGGGACTAGGAATTTCACGCACAAGCAGCTAATCATCCCATCACACACAATCTTCTGCAGTCTCCAAACTGGGAAGTTACGGATAGCAGCTTGCCTTTAAACTATGGTTTTCAGACCAAATTCAAACCATGGTTTGCAAACTAGGCTTTTGGTGGAACAGTACTAACTCTGGTTTGCCAGTTGAGATCCCACGGGAAACCGTGGCTGGTGAGAAGCAGAAAGGCAAAGAAGGAACCCGCCATTTTCCGACAAATGTCCAACTTGGTTGAGTTTGTGTCATCTGCAATTGCTTTGCAGTTAAAAGAAATCAGACAATTTGGCGATCATTTTCATCATTTAATTTTTCTCTTTCAACAGACCGGTGCAAGCTGGACTGAATAGTTTTGTGTCACTGACCTGGGGTGTTTTGTAGGGGGTTTTTTAATGCATTCCGGGTGAAGGAGGAGTGTTGTGTTTATTCTCATGTGAGATTTGGCTTTGAGCAGGATTGTGTGTTTTGTTTCTTGATGTGAAACGCACAAATGCTGAAAAGGGCTTAGCGATAACAATGTGGAGTTAGAGGCTAAGGCAACAGCTGTAACTGACAGGCAGGCCTGCAGACTGAGCCAAGAGAATAATGACAAGCTCCCAGTACTGGCCTTCTCTATTTAGTGAGACCAGCCAAACAAGGAATCAAGTAAAAGAGCCCAGGGTGAAACGGGCAGCCAAAGTAAAATGTTCCTTACCAGTATCCTTCCAGAGAAGGCAATGGGTCTAATTTTAAAGAACTTTTTTATTTTTTTAAAGGTGAGCATTTTGTAGACTTTCAATCTGAGTGGTGGTGTTTTTCTTCTGAAAATGTTGAGATTTGATTTTTGGGGAAAGTAGCGGGTTGATTTTTACCTTGCGGGATGATGCAGGAATGGATAATAAGGAGAAGCAAGTGCAAAGAAGAAGTGGAGCCCAGAGGGATAGCTCAGTCAGTAGAGCATAAGGCTCTGAATCTCAAGGTTGTGGGTTCGAGTCTCACATTGGGTGAAAGATTCCTGGACTGGATGACGACCCACATGGTCCCTCTTCCAGCTCTACAAATCTGTGATTCTGTTCCTGAGGAAAATTAAAATGCTCAGAAGAGAATACATGTCAAAAACGGGTCACTGAACCATCAGCATTAAGTTTGTGCGCTTGCGAATTTTGTTTTGCACATTTCGGTATGCAGTTGAAATCAATGCGGGGCAGAAGCAGACATTTTATTACAACACCACAAAATTCGAGATTAGGGCTCGGAAGCACCTGCCAAACGTCTCAAAGGGAAAATTGCTGCTTCTGCTTATAACTTTGCACTGTCTGTTGTCTTTATTTGGTCTACTCAGGAAGCTGACATTTTAAACACCAGAAGGATTTTCTAATATTGGCAAATGGTTACCAGTCCTGCACATGGGAGGGGGGGGGGAATACTGTATATTTTACTTGCTTGCCAGTGGGTGAAGAGTTTATCTGTCCTTTTGTTTGAAAGGCTTGCGTTGCAAAAATATTTGTTGCCTATTTTTGCAAGGATAGAAGCTGTCTAAAAGTCTGCCAGTATTTTGTTATGATAATTTTTTTCGGAGCACGTATTTGTTTAAAATATGCTTCATTTTGTTCTGAAGTTGGCAAGCAACCTGCCCCCCCCCCCCGGAAACATAAAGTGAAGGATGTCCGGTATTACATGCCTGAAGGAGTGTAAACATCCTTGCATCTCTCTCCAAAAGGACAAAGAAAAACAATTGTCTTCATGAACATCTTAAGGAGTATTGCAGATATTTTTAATACGAGCTGGCTATTAACATTTCCCAAAATAATAATAATAATCCATGTGGATAATATTTACATAACGGGTTATTAAAAATCAGTAGATGTTGCTGGAAATGGATTGGATGAAACCTTTATTGGACCAACTATGTTGACAGAATAGGACTATCCTACTGATCCCTGGAAAAAGTACTACCATCATTAACTTGGATTCCACCTGTTTGACATTTGGACCAGTGGGGCAGCCATAAAAAAAGGTAAAAGACCCTTGAACGGTTAAGTCCAGTCAAAGGTGACTATTGGATGTGGCGCTCGTTTTCAGGCCGAGGGAGCCGGCGTTTGTCCACAGACAGATTTCTGGGTCATGTGGCCAGCATGACTCAACCGCTTCTGGCGCAATGGGACACTGTGATGGAAACCAGAGCACACAGAAACACTGTTTACCTTCCCACCGCAGGGGTACCTATTTATCTACTTGCACTGGCGTGCTTTCAAACTGCTAGGTTGGCAGGCGCTGGGACAGAGCAACGGGAGCTCACCCCATTGCGGGGATTCAAACCGCAGGCCTTCCTAATCGGCAAGCCCAAGAGGCTGAGTGGTTTAGACCACAGCGCCACCCGCATGCCATACTGATAACCAACACACCATGCAGTAAGCTCAAGCATATGTTATTGCAGCTTTCCTGAATCTTCGTTTTGCGTGGAGCACTTGAAAAGTGCTGGGGGTGTGTGTCTTGAGACACCACTTGCTTTCCTCTGCAGCGTCACTATCAAAACCAATGCTGTATTATGAAAACTAGGGAGCCCTTAGCCAGGCTGCTGAGAAGAGCTCCTTTAATGGGTAAAATCTCAGGGTAAAGTTAATGGGTTGTACCAGCGTGTTATTCTGACCATCGTGGGCCCCATTTTTAGCCTGTTTGATAAACCTGAGCCTCATAAAAATGGGCCTCAGTCTCTGAAAAGAATCGGGTCCAGGCCCAAGATACTTTTGACTCTTCTGGAACCTTTCTACAGAAGATCTGGGTTGAGCCCTTGAACAACCAGTGGCTCATGAGACCCGAGTTTGAGAACCTCTACTTTGTTTGGAGTGTGTGCTCACTGCTTATATGTGCACCAGTCATGTATTTCTGAGCAGGACTTGCACCAGATACATGCATACATCCTTTTATTTGTATGCTGGCTTTCCGTAGTTGGGGCCATTCTCAAGGTGGGCTTACAACATGTTTTTTTTTTTAAATGGCTTAATTGCATACATAACAAAAATAGTCCAGCAATAAATGAAACGTTCAAAAGTACACAACAGTTTCCACGTGTCATATTAAGATCAAAAATCAAGATACAAAAAATGAAAGCGAGACCAGCAACAACCCTAGACAACATCGCAGCCCAGGAGTCTGCTTAACAGCCTCAGCTTTTGCAGCTGGAGTCAGTCTAGGTTCTGCCCTTCCCTGGTGGGAAAAGGTCTGCAAGGCAAGGAGCAGATCTTCCAGGACTCACAGCCAAGATGGTCTCTGGCCTTTATTAGCAGCCTCAGCTTTTGTAGCTGGAGCCAATGAGGGTGTCACCCTCCCAGACAGGTGGGAAAAGGATGGCAAGGCAGGGAACAGGTCTTCCAGGACTCACAGCCAAGATGGCCTCTGACCTTTTTAGCAACCTCAGCTTTTGCAGCTGGAGTCAGTCAAGGCCCTTCCCTTCCCTGGTGGGAAAAGGTTTGCAAGGCAAGGAGCAGATCTTCCAGGACTCACAGCCAAGATGGTCTCTGGCCTTTTTAGCAGCTGGAGTCAGTGAGGAGCTCGCCCTCCCAGACCAGGTAGAAAAAGGACTGCAAGGCAGGGAGCAGGTCTTCCAGGACTCATAAGATGATGCTGAGTTCCAAGCAATGAGATCCACTTTTGTCTGATGCTATATAATTCTTGATGATGTGATAAGCACGTCATTTGAGAGCATTTTAACGTACTTCCTGAATTAATGAAGAAGAACTGGGAAAGGCTATAGCAAGGGGCTGCTACTATAACTGAGAATTTTAAAGTGGATCAGTCAACGGATGGAGACGTGGATATTTCCCAGGAGAGAGATGAGATTCTGAAAAACCTGTCACATTCCCTGTTCTGTTTATACGCTTCCTAGTGCCTGGTATGTAAAGACCACCCAGTTTTCCAAGACCAGAGGCCCAAATGTAACTGTGGCGGGGGACAGAGAGCCCACAACTCCTCCATTTACTTTGCTAGTGTTTATTATCTTAACTTTATTTTGGTATTTGCATCCTGTATGAATATTGCCCTGTCTTTCTTGTCCATGCTTGCTGTATAAAATTGCATTGGCTCATCTGTAAGTGTGGAAATGTGTAGTTGGGTTTCTGTGCAATTCTTGTTTACTGTGCCTTATGGTCAGGAAAAGCGTTAATTGCCCATAAAGATAACAGTCTTATCATCAGTATATAAATGAATTGCACTTGCGGGCAGCATAGCTTGATTTTGGCTTGGGTGATTTAAATCCGGATAGTATGCAAACATCTCATCTTAATGGTGATGTTTTTCAAATGACTTGTTGCTTGTAGTCCTACTTTGAGTTTGTTCATATGGTTGGATAATCCTCAGTACCAAGCATTTGTGATGACGCCGTATGAACCAGCCGCCGTCTTCTTCTGGGCGGGGTCTAAATAAATAAAGCATCATCATCATCATCATCATTATTATTATTATCATCATCATCATCTCCAGTTTGTGGTATTACCTCTGATGTGTCCAGACGAGGTAATGATAATAATTATTATTATTATTTACAGTCATACCTCGGGATAAATACGCTTCAGGTTGAGTGCTTTTGGGTTGAGGTTCGCGGTGACACGGAAGTAACGGAGTGCGTTGCAGCCGGGTTTCGCCGCTCACGCATGCGCAGATGGTCAAAATGATGTCACGCACATGCATGGAAGCGGCAACACGCACAGACACGCTGTCATGTCTTACGTTCTGTTCGGGATGCGAACAGGGCTCCGGAACAGATCCCGTTCGCATCCTGAGGTACCACTGTATACCGCACCCAACAGAATATTAAAAACATAATAAAACATCAAACATAAAAACTTCCCTAAGCAGGGCTGCTTTCAGATGTCGTCTAAAAGTCAGATAGTTGTTTATTTCCTTGACATCTGATGGGAGGGCGGGTGCTACTACCGAGAAGGTCCTCTGCCTGGTTCCCGGTAGCTTCACTTCTCGCAGTGAAGGAACTACCAGAAGGCCCTCGGAGCTGGACCTCAGTGTCCGGACTGAACGATGGGGGTGGAGACACTCCTTCAGGGATACTGGGCCAAGGCCGTTTAGGGCTTTAAAGGTCAGCACCAGCACTTTGAATTGTGCTCGGAAACGTCCTGGGAGTCCGTGTGGGTCTTTCAAGACCAGTGTTATGTGGTCTCGGCGGCCTCTCCCAGTCACCAGTCTAGCTGCCGCATTCTGGATTAGTTGTAGTTTCCAGGTCACCTTCAAAGGTAGCCGCACGTATCTGCCTGGTACACAACATGCACAACTCTGGTCCAGCTCTTTCTCTTTCTCTCATACACACATTTACTTTTTAACTTCCATTAAGTGTTCAGTAATATTTTGGAATGTCTGGGGAACAGCCAGAGTTGCAGGGGGTGGGGGGTGGGTTGGAATACAAGTGAAAGAAGGGGAAATCTTAAAAAAAACCTTTAAAATGAAATGACCCATGTGTTTATTCGTTTAGCTGTTGAAATGAAGAGCAATGAAAAGTACATCAGAGATCTGCACTTATTAAAAGTGTATTATATTTCAGATGTTAATAATAGCACGCAGTCTCTGGGGGTGGTGTGTTGCCATTTTTACTGTATTGAGTTCAAGGCTAATCAACAGCTGTTTAAGCCTCTGGAGGGAGAAAGCTGGTAACTTTTGATCTCAGGGGGAAGGACTGTAAAAATGTCAGTTGATTCTTAAGGATCTGACTACACAGCACTGAAGTTCTGATTAGGGCTGCAGTCTCTGAGATTAACAAAAGCTTGAGTTGATTAGGGGACTCTCTTAATCACTGGCAGTAAACTGGTGGTTCTTTAAATTAAGGGCACATTTCTTTATGTTCTGGTGATATCTTATTTCGGATCCGTTACTGTGACAGGGAACCAAAAAGAAAGCAAGGAATCAAAAAGAAAGCAAGGAATCTTGTTTAATGAGAAGCGGTTTAGCACGCCAAATTGCAAGCAATGCAGTACAAATAGACAAATTATGCGTATATGGAAGGCTGTTCGCACAGGTGAGTCTCCTTGTCTTGGTCAGGGAGTAAGTGATTTTTGCAAAAGCTGAGCATCGTACACCAATATAATATACCCGTGCAAAGTCACTTTACCTATTCCCCTCCCCCTCCCCCCGCAACCCATCCAGGATTTCTGTGCAGCGAGCTGGCTATACAGTGGTACCTGAGGTTAAGTACTTAATTCGTTCCGGAGGTCCGTTCTTAACCTGAAACTGTTCTTAACCTGAAGCACCACTTTAGCTAACGGGGCCTCCTGCTGCTGCCGCGCCGCCGGAGCACGATTTCTGTTCTCAGCCTGAAGCAAAGTTCTTAACCTGAAGCACTATTTCTGGGTTAGCGGAGTCTGTAACCTGAAGTGTATGTAACCTGAAGCGTATGCAACCCGAGGTACCACTGTACTTTAAAAACCTTGATTATTCCAGTGAATTAAAGCTTATATATACACACTGTGTTGCCTTTCCCCTTCCTCGCTCTCTCCCCCCCCCCCAGCCTTGGGGGAGAGGACGGGGGACTACAGGGGGGCGGCGCAGCTTTGCCGCCCTCCTGGCACTGTTTGCCCCGCGCTCCTGGCTACGTACCATAAGGTCACAAATATAAGCTGTACTTTAACTTTTCACGGTCGGAATTGGGGGTGTGTGTGAGGCTTATATTCAGGCCAATACGGTATATATTATCTGCACAATCAGAATGAATTTCAGGAACCCAAAAGTCGCATAGGAAAATACGTGTTTCGAGCCGTATAGCCCCCAAACAGCAACTAGGCATTCTGTTTTGCAGACTGTAACCCTGGTTTAAGGAGCCATTTGGCATCCAATTTATATATAAGAGTTTCTAAGACTGCAGTATTCAATCCCACCTTTCTCCTGGGGTTGCCAACTTTATTGCAGCTATCCTGGCAGGAAAGGGACGCGGGTGGCACTGTGGCTTAAACCACAGAGCCTAGGACTTGCTGATCGGAAGGTCGGCAGTTCAAATCCCCGTGATGGGGTGAGCTCCCGTTGCTCGGTCCCTGCTCCTGCCAACCTAGCAGTTCGAAAGCACATCAAAGTGCAAGTAGATAAATAGGTAGGTAAGGTAAACGGCGTTTCCGTGTGCTGCTCTGGTTCACCAGAAGCGGCTTAGTCATGTTGGCCACATGACCCGGAAGCTGTACGCCAGCTCCCTCGGCCAATAAAGCGAGATGAGCGGCGCAACCCTAGAGTCGGGCACGACTGGACCTAATGGTCAGGGGTCCCTTTACCTTTATCCTGGCAGGAAGAGTGCCCCCCCCCAATGCCCTGTTCCTTATCTGTATCTTTCCCTATCAAAATTCCATACACATGTCTCCTGGTGCCGTTTGTGTTGCCATACGGTGCAGTGCAAATGGTTTAAAAATAAGACGTTTAAAACAGACTTAATAATACAGCACCAGCACGCCAAGAGGAATTCAGTGAAAGCTGTTCTACGTTAATCCAACCCAGCTGCCATATGTCTGTGAAAATATTTGCATTATCAGGGGCAGGGAAATATTTCAGATTCTTAAAGACTAGCATCAGATTAATCAGTATTAGAAATTCACAAGCAACAGCATCGGATCAAGGCAACTAGGTGCCCAGATTATTCTAGGCAATTTAACCTATTAAATGTTTCTGTTCTTGGCATAGAATGTTCAGTTCTGATTAATCAAACATCAAATTCTTAGTTTTGCAATTGTAAAGGGTTCCCATGACACTTTCTAGAAGACAGAAATATATATAAAGCGTATGAAATAGTCTCTAAACATCCAAATGTCATAGCACATTGACAATATGTCATTCTGCCCCTCACTTCAATATTTGAGAAATATGCAGAATTTTAAGTCGGAGATCACAATAACAGCAAGTTATATTTTTGGTTAATTTTAAACCTTGAGCACCGGAAATAAAATGTTGTCTCGAATGTAGCACAGGGCTATATCGCGTTCATATATTTTACAGATTCAGAATTGCTATTTTGTTGTATGATTGGCAGTGTGGTTAATTGTGTGCAAGGAGATTCTAACAAAGTTGGTTGCGTTTTCATTTAAAACAGAAAATGTTTGGAAAACAGCAATCTGCTCTTTTCCATCACCAGTCTGTTGCAGGAATACAAACATCAGGCTGGCCCAAAGAACCTAGAACCAATGTTGCTTGCAAAGTTCATTTAACCCCTTGTTGGTGATTTATGCACCTTTGCAATAAAGGCATCCTTTATATGTTGCTGTCTCTTTGTAGTTCTGCAATTTGATGAAGGCCTCCTATGAAGTGATGAGCATTTTCAGCCTTAAATAGTCCAGATATAATGTTGCCAACCTACTTGAAATCATGGTTTGACCATGAACTTGGTTTTGTGGCAGCGCTCACGCAGCTGACAGGCGCATCTTTATCTTCCAGGAACACAAACAAATTGTGAAGTACTGAAAACAGTAATTGTGGATTGCTTAAGAATAAATCAAGGGACGGTGTGTGTTTTCGTTAGCTATCAGCAAGAAAAATGCTAACATCCGTTCTGCGTCAGCCCTGTGGTCTGCTAGCGTTTTGGTTCTCGGCGAAATTCTCATTTGGCCCAAAGAAATTGTCATGCAGATTATCATGTTATAGGAGTTATTCTTTTTGAACAGTTCTCTCAGAACATTTAGGCACTATTTAGTTTCATGAGTAGCACGTACTCCCTGGAACTCCCTGCTTATTGATATTCTTCCTCCTCTTTGGCAATCACTCGTAGCTGAGTAAGATTGTCTTCCATAACATGGTTTTAACAGTGAGTCCGTAAGTGACTGTGGAGGCCAATTCTGGATCCACACGTCCTTCCACAGTGGGGACATAGGTTTCTGGATGGGAGTTGATCATGGTGAGGTTTTGCCAAGTGTGCCTTCCTCTTGGCACATTTCTCCCTTTCATCCTGAGTTTGAGTGTCTTCAAAGCCCATGACACCTTTGGTAAAGGCTGTTCTCCAACTGGAGCACTCGCAGGCCAGTGTTTCCCAGTTGTCGGTGTTCATACTACATTTTTTTTTTAGATTTGCCTTGAGAGAGTCTTTAAACCTCTTTTGCTGACCACCAGCATTACGCTTTCCATTTTTAAGTTCGGAATAGAGTAGTTGCTTTGGAAGACGATCATCAGGCATCCGCACAACATGACCAGCCCAGCGAAGCTGATGTTGAAGAATCATTGCTTCGACACTGGTGATCTTTGCTTCTTCCAGTACACTGGCATTAGTTTGCCTGTCTTCCCAAGTGATGTGTACAATTTTTTGGACACACTGTTGATGGCATCTTTCGAAGAGTTAGAGATGGCGTTCATAAGTGGTCCATGTTTCACAAGCATACAGTAAGGTTGGTAGCACAATAGCTTTGTAAACAAGCTTTTTGGTTTCCCTGTGAATATCCCGGTCCTCAAACACTCTGCACTTCATTCGGGAGAAAGCTGCTCCCTGCTTTTTTATATTAGGCAGGTGCCTTCACTGCATAGTTTTCAGCACCTGCTGAAACCATTTTTGTTTAGGCAAGCCTATCCAGGTACTTATTTTAGCATGCACTTTTATTTTATGATGTATTTCTTCATTTTTCACTACCACAGAGCAGCTTTCAGTTGCGAAGAGAGATTATTTGGGCAGTGTTTCGCCCTCCCTCCTTTCTCCTCCCTTCACTCTTTCCGATTAGAGTGGAAAATCTTTTTTCTCTCTCAGTGAGGGTATTGCCATGTGCTGAAAGTCTGTCTTCATTGTATAGCTGAGCCATTTTGCCCCAGAGCCCTTAATCCCTGCTCTTGTATTCTTTCTTATCCTGGCATCTTTGTCTTAAGAGTTCTGTTCCGGACACCATTGTTTAAGAGCCCCTTTGTATGTGTACAACTAAAGAAGATGCTTAAAGCATGGGTAGGCAAACTAAGGCCTGGGGGCTGGATCCGGCCCAATCACCTTCTAAATCCGGCCCACGGACGGTCCGGGAATCAGTGTGTTTTTACATGAGTAGAATGTGTCCTTTTACAGTGGTACCTTGGGTTACAAACACTTCAGGTTACAGACTCCGCTATCCCGGAAGTAGTACCTCGGGTTAAGAACTTTACCTCAGGATGAGGGCAGAAATCGCGAAGCGGCTGCATGGCAGCAGTGGGAGGCCCCATTAGCTAAAGTGGTACCTCAGGTTAAGAACGGTGTCAGGTTAAGAATGGACCTCTGGGACGAATTAAGTTCGTAACCAGAGGTACCACTGTATTTAAAATGCATCTCTGGGTTATTTGTGGGGCATAGGAATTTGTTCATTCCCCCCCTCCCCAATATAGTCCGGCCCCCTCCACAAGGTCTGTGGGACAGTGGACCGGCCCCTTGCTGAAAAAGTTTGCTGACCCCTGGCTTAAAGCATGCAGAAGCCTTTCAATCTCAGGCTTGCCATGGAAAGGAAGGGGTGAAACATACCTAAGGAGAAGCAGATTAAGGCAATGTAACAGAAATCTATGAGATTTCATTGATGCTAGCAGGGGGTAGAGGAAGGGAGACAGCTTCATGTGCAGGAAGGGGCTGTTCTCTTTACTAAACTTATGCTTATGAAATGTCAAAGATCCCAAGGTGCAAATAAACCACCACCACTGAGGGCTGGGCGATACCCAGTTATAAACATCACAATATAGTGGTACCTCGGGTTACATACGCTTTAGGTTACAGACTCTGCTAACCCACCTCGGGTTAAGAACTTTGCTTCAGGATGAGAACAGCACCTGAGAAATAGCACCTCGGGTTAAGAACTTTGCTTCAGGATGAGAACAGAAATCGTGCTCCGGCGGCACGGAGGCAGCAGGAGGGCCCATTAGCAAAAGTGGTGCTTCAGGTTAAGAACAGTTTCAGGTTAAGAATGGACCTCTGGAACGAATTAAGTACTTAACCTCAGGTACCACTGTATAGCCAGCTCACTGCACAGAAATCCTGGACGGGTTGCTGGACGGGTTTGTTTTTAAGCCCCCTCACTTATTTAGAAACACATACTCAGTGCTGCCATAGGAACAAATCTGGGATTAAAAAGTAGGGCTGTCAGCAGATTGAAAATGTGTAAATTAAGTTATCACCTGCTTTTAAATATATTTCCATATTATCAAAAGCTCAGTATAGGTGGCTTTTGAATATACTGCACAAAGTGCAAGAACTTTCAATTCATTTTTTAAAAAAATATATCTTTATTGTTTTAAAATAGATACATTTATGCCAGGAAAGCAAACCAACCAACAAACATACAATCAAATAAACAAACAAACAAACAAACTATAAATTGACAAACAGACAATAGCAATATATGAAACAACACAATTTTTATAACTAACATCATTTGTACTCCCAATGATGTGAACGATTGTAAAACTTATAAAACAAGAAATTAGAAATGACTTCCAGTTAGTCTCACTGTATTTTATCTGTTGATTATCTTATACCACACAGTTACATATTTCTTATATAGTTTCTCTTAACTTCCCTACAAACTTATATTTATACAAAGCCAAGGCTCAGTCTAATTCTGCCCAGAAGTTTCCTTTTATGCCGTAATTTTTTAAGTATTCTTTTAAAAAATCTCCAACCCTTATAGACTATTCGTTTTGTTTGGCCTCTTATCCTTCCTGTCGTCTTTGCTAGCTGCAGGTATTCTACCATTAGGATTTGCCAACCCGCCGTGTTAGTTATTGCTGTATTTTTTCCAATTTCTTGCTACTAAGATTATGGCCGCTGTTATCCCATAATAACTTTCAATTCAGTAAACTTCTAATTTAAAAGGAGAGGCCATCTTTAACCTATTTCCGGCAGCGGCGTTCAAAATTCCTCTTTAAGGCCATAATGCATACCTATTGGGCTGTTTGCTGGAAGGGTTACAGCTTGCACAGTCTTGTTTTACAGAACTTACCGACTCCAATTTCTTTGCACTGTCCCTCCATTGCTCACTTCCGTGAAAAAATATATATACAGTCATACCTCAGGTTACAGCCACTTCAGTTTGCGTTTTTTCGGGTTGTGGACCACCAAAACCCTGAAGTACCGGAACGGGTTACTTCCGGGTTTTGGCGTTCAGCGGCGTTCAAAATTCGCCAGACGCATTTTGCACCTGGCTATTAGCCTCTTGGGACTGAGTGAAGATGCCTGTGTCCCAGGATGGCTCCTGACATTGCTATCTGGAGGTGCATGCCTGAGGATGCTGTCCCTCACAAAACAAAGTTGTTAGGGAGGGTGCACATCTCTAATAGTTGTGCCTTTTTTAAAGGGGTTCTCTCTCCAGTGTTGGTTAGTGGGTTTTTTAAGGAAATTGTGAGAGAGGTGACGCCGACTGCCACCGACCACTTTGTTGTTGTTTAGTCATTTAGTCGTGTCCGACTCTTCGTGACCCCATGGACCAGAGCATGCCAGGCACTCCTGTCTTCCACTGCCTCCCGCAGTTTGGTCAAACTCATGCTGGTAGCTTCGAGAACACAATCCAACCATCTCGTCCTCTGTCGTCCCCTTCTCCTTGTGCCCTCCATCTTTCCCAACATCAGGGGCTTTTCCAGGGAGGCTTCTCTTCTCATGAGGCGGCCAAAGTATTGGAGCCTCAGCTTCACGATCTGTCCTTCCAGTGAGCACTCAGGGCTGATTTCTTTCAGAATGGATAGGTTTGATCTTCTTGCAGTCCAGGGGACTCTCAAGAGTCTCCGCCAGCATCATAGTTCAAAAGCATCAATTCTTCTGCGATCAGCCTTCTTTATGGTCCAGCTTTCACTTCCATACATCACTACTGGGAAAACCATAGCTTTTACTATACGGACCTTTGTTGGCAAGGTGATGTCTCTACTTTTTAAGATGCTGACTAGGTTTGTCATTGCTTTTCTCCCAAGAAGCAGGCCTCTTTTAATTTCGTGGCTGCTATCACCATCTGCAGTGATCATGGAGCCCAAGAAAGTAAAATCTCTCACTGCCTCCATTTCTTCCTCTTCTATTTGCCAGGAGGTGATGGGACCAGTGGCCATGATCTTCGTTTTTTTGATGTTGAGCTTCAGACCATAATTTGCACTCTCCTCTTTCACCCTCATTAAAAGGTTCTTTAATTCCTCCTCACTTTCTGCCATCAAGGTTGTGTCATCTGCATATCTGAGGTTGTTGATATTTCTTCCGGCAATCTTAATTTCGGCTTGGGATTCATTCAGCCCAGCCTTTCACATGATGAATTCTGCATGTAAGTTAAATAAGCAGGGAGACAATATACAGCCTTGTCGTACTCCTTTCCCAATTTTGAACCAATCAGTTGTTCCATATCCAGTTCTTACTGTAGCTTCTTGTTGGGAATCCGTAAAAGGAGAAATGTCTTTTGGGTGAAGAGTGAAAGGATGGCAATTCAGACTGAGCCCAGTGATCACAAAAGGGTGGGAAATGGTGCTTGTGTGCTCTCCCATATACACCTCGCTGCAAGAGCCAGCTGCAGCCCAGGTGCCCAGCTCCACTTCCGGCAACTTGTATGATTATTGTTCTTTTATTATTATTTTTTAAAGAGCCAGTTGGCAAAGAGAAGGGAAGCAGCTGTGTCTCCCAGGCAGCAGCTGTCTGCCGATAACCGAATCAGCCAGGCTTTGACAGGCAGCTGTAAGTGTCCGTCAGCTTTTATCTCTCCAGCTACTGCTGTTGTCCTTATTGCTCTGTCAGCAGCCAAGGCTGCTTGAACTCGGAGGGAGAGACTTGAGTGGACGGAAACAATAAGCCAGTCTCCAGGCAAGTGTGTGCCTGCACAAGTGGCCGGCTCTTTCAGGCGAAGGGAAATGTCTTGGCAACATGGGTGCTTGTCGATGGTTGTTTGGTCCACTTATCTCAGTGTGGTAGCTGAGTTCTTCCCATTTGTAATGGTCGTGATAAATATGCATGGGGACCCGTGGAAAAACTGCAGGAAGAAGAAGGAGATCTCCCTCGTTCTGTCTTCCCCTTCATGTTAGAAATTCAGATACATAAGCTAGGCGCCAAATGGCTCCTTAAACCAAGATTACAGTGGCCAAAATGGAAGGACTAGTTGCCATTTTTGAGCAACTTTTGGCTCTAAAGTCTTATTTTTCAAAAGATGGACTGGCAGATTGATTCTCAGTTAAACATCTGGCTAGTTCAAATGACACTGCCCTTATCTTTTGTGTGTGTGTGTGTGTGTGTGTGTGTGTGTGTGTGTGGATTAAATTTCCTGTTTTACAATTTTGAATACTCATTTAAACATCCTTAAAATATCGATGACTTCCCTTCTCTTTTCATAGATCATTTTGCATACCATAAATCCCTACATACAGTGGTACCTCGGGTTACATACGCTTCAGGTTACATACACTTCAGGTTACAGATTCCGCTAACCCAAAAATAGTGCTTCAGGTTAAGAACTTTGCTTCAGGATGAGAACAGAAATTGTGCTCTGGCGGCGCAGCAGCAGCAGGAGGCCCCATTAGCTAAAGTGGTGCTTCAGGTTAAAAACAGTTTCAGGTTAAGTACGGGCCTCCAGAACGAGTTAAGTACTTAACTTGAGGTACCACTGTATTTTACATAAACTGAACCATTCAGAATTCCATTATTACATCAATCAAAACTTATTTACACTGTTGAATTTTTCTTAATGCTGCCAACGTTTTCAAGTGTACACAATTCCCCCCCCCCATATATTCAATAAACATTTCCCAATCTTCTCTAAACCTATGTTCTTCTTGTTCTCTTATTCTGTATGTTAGGTCTGCAAGCTACACATATTCCATCAGCTTAAGTTTCTAGTTGAGACCTCGTTCGTTTTCCATTTTTGGGCTAACAAGACATGGGCCGCACTAGTGGCATACACAAATAACCTTCTCTGCCCTTTTCTTGTGTCTTGTCTTGGGATCTATAAAATCATTTATAAACCTGGCAGGCTCCGAGGATTTCAGAAGCCTACTGGTTTTGAGAAATTGCATAGAACAGTGGTTTTCAGCCAGTGTGCCGTGGCACCTTGGGGTGCCTTGAATGATGGTCAGGGCTGCCGCAGTCAACACTGGTCTCTGTCCCTCTTTCCTTCCCCCATTCCTCTGATGCCCTCTTGCATCTCTGCCTCCCAAAGGCTTGCATGGCTGTTTGTTGCAGCAGCCCTGACTACAAACTCCGCAGGCAAATGTATCCTCTGGGGCTGGCCAGTGGGTGCTAGTTGCCAGGAGTCGAGGCGGCTCAGAGACTGGAGTGGCTGCTTGGAGGCCAGTCTCTGTTGGGCGACTAAGGCTGGGTGAATCTTCTTCCCAGGCCCCTGTGGGGCAGTGAATGGAGGCATCTCTCTTTGGGTCAGGGGCTGCTGCAGCTGCCGGAAGGATTCCCAAGGAGAAGGGGAAGAGGCTGAGGTACCACTCCACAAGGGAGAGTGTTTGAAAAAGAGGCTTCCAGCTCTGCGGGCAAGGGGTGACATAACTGGGCTCCTGAGCCCCATGGGGTGCTGCAGAAAGAAGGTAGCTGGTCAAGGGAACCGTGGACCTTTGGCACAGAATCATAGAGTTGGAAGGGTCCACGAGGGCCATCCAGCCCAACCCCCTGCAATGCAAGAATCTTTTGGCCCACGTGGGACTCGAACCCATGACTGATATGACGACTGTCTTGCCAGAGTGGTGCATGCTCTAGTTATCTTCCGCTTGGACTACTGCAATACGCTCTATGTGGGGCTACCTTTTAAGGTGACTCGGAAACTGCAATTAATCCAGAATGCGGCAGCTAGACTGATGACTGGGAGTGGCTGCCGAGACCATATAGCACCGGTCCTGAAAGACCTACATTGGCTCCCAGTACGTTTCCGAGCACAATTTAAAGTGATGGTGCTGACCTTTAAAGCCCTAAATGGCCTCGGTCCTGTACAGTGGTACCTCGGGTTACATACGCTTCAGGTTACAGACTCTACTAACCCAGAAATAGTACCTTGGGTTAAAAACTTTGCTTCAGGATGAGAACAGAAATTGTGCTCCGGCGGCGCGGAGGCAGCAGGAGGCCCCATTAGCTAAAGTGGTGCTTCAGGTTAAAGAACAATTTCAGGTTAAGAACGGACCTCCGGAATGAATTAAGTACTTAACCCGAGGTACCACTGTATACCTGAAGGAGCATCTCCCCCCCCATTGTTCAGCCTGGACACTGAGGTCCAGCTGTGAGGGCCTTCTCGGTAGTGGCACCTGCCCTGAGGAACACCCTCCCATCAGATGTCAAGGCAATAAGCAACTATTTTACTTTTAAAAGACAACTGAAGGTGGCCCTGTTTGGGGAAGCTTTTAATGTCTGACGCTGTATTGTTTTTAATATTTGGTTGGAAGCCGCCCAGAGTGGCTGGGGAGAGCCAACCAGATGGGCGGGGTATAAATAATAAATTATTATTATTATTATTATTATTATTATTATTATTATTATTATTATTAGAGTCTCGTGCTCTGCTGACTGAGCTATCCTAGCTGCATTCAAGAGATTATACATCAGCTCCGTAACGAAACGTGGAAGGTACTCGTGGCTGTTTGAAGTTAGCGAACTGCAAACTTTGCAGCAGGCTTGTTGATTCTGCTCTCCGAGCAGAGAGACAATAACAAAGTATATAACCCAACATTGTCCCCATTGTATGCAGGCCACAACAGGCACAAAGTGTGCACTAAGCCGAAGGGCACTCATATCTTTAAATGTATACTAAAAGAGAAATGACGTCCGCCTTTCAATTACTGTTCCTATTACTGTTAAGATAAGAAACGTTTAAAAGAACTGGTTATAAATTGCTACTTGAGTTTCTAACGTGTCGCTACCAGTTGGATGAAGAAAAAGGGAGAAAGGAAGGCAACTTTAATGGTGCAATCCCTGAGCACGTTTTCAAGATTTCTGCTGCAAACACGAGAATTGAAAACTTGTTCTCATCCTTAAAAGCCTTTTCACATATATATCAGTTTTCAGATTCTGCGAAGTTCAGTGCATGCACCGTCATGCAGTGTATTAAAAACATTATGCCTATGGCCAGCCCTGTACTTGTGCAGTATATATTTATATAATTTCAATCCAAGTCCTTTGAGTAAGAAGAGATGATCTGAAACTACCTCCCTTGGCGTACAAATGAAAGCTTGTCTTCCTGCTCTCCCACCCCACCTGCTCAAAATTTTTCCTTTACATTTTCTTAGGGGGGCGCGGTGAGGAGGACGTTTAAATGTTTGTTCTCAAGCCATGAAAGAATTAAAGTTTTCTTTCTTAATGCACCTCAGCGAAGCAGGAGACTTGTTTTTGTGAAGGCTTGCCAGATTTTAAGAGTTTGGAGAGAGCCCATGCGTTGTGCCATAAATTTGAACGTCACTTGCAATTTTGCCTATGTGACGCGGTGAATTGGATTCAGCTGTTCTTACGGCTGCCGATACCGTTTTTTCAGATCCTTTTCGGATTGTAACTTGAGTGAAAACAGCCATCTGTTCACTGGGGGGTGATCTCCATCTTTCTCGCGAGTCGCACGACTGGATCTGACTCTGCCTGCGTGGGCTGCTTGCGGGAAATAGAAAAAGAAAAGTCATGGTGTTTGCTTTACATTTGGGTGTACAAACTGCTCATTCCTGTGTTTTTGTGTTTCTCATTCTAGGGAGCACGGGTTTGGTTGCGAGAAAATGGCCAGCATTATCCAAGTACTGTAATTTCCTGTGCGGAGGGAATTGTTGTGTTCAGGACGGATTATGGCCAGGTAAATATATCTATTCTAAAGACTTTTTATTTATTTTTAAAGATATATAAAGTAAAACTCAGTGTGCTAGCAACTCTCCCCCTCTAAATGCTGGAGTGTTCTCATACATAGTTTATTCTACCTTTTCAACCAATCTTTTGTCTCTAGACTTGGTGCATTTTTCCTCCCCCCCCCCCCCAATTTATTTTACCACCACCTGTAATGATTTAGCTCCCCAGCATGACAAAGGTGTGTTTTGCTGTAAAGGTATTCAGCTAAGAGGTCAGTTTGGGGCAGAAATCCCCATACTTGTGTGCTGCGGAGAATAATATACCCTGCTAGGGCACTGCGAGAAAGGAAGACTTCTGTGAGCCACAGAGAATTTCAGAGGAGCCTACCTGCTATACCTCTGCATGAGTTACTGCTCTGCTTTTTGCTTCCGTCCTCTCAACCTTCATGGTGTGTGTGCAATACTTCTTCTGACCTGCATTTAAGGAAGGCTGCTACATCCCCCCGTCCATCTCTGTCTGACTCACTGCTTTCGGATAGTCTACTGCTGGTCTGAACCCCAGGGGCAGGTACCTCGGAAAGCGTACGTTTGGGAATGTTCAGGGTAGCAAGAGAGGATATATTGTATATTAATATCCTTCCTACCTTGCACTAGCAAGTTCCTTTATGCAGCAGAGTTACATTCCCCCTTTTGCATGCATAGCAGATAGCTGGTGAGCCTCTCACTATTATACAATTTAATCTGTCTCAGATTGAATTGTACGTTCCTGGTAGGTTCCCTTGAATCCCTCTTAAAAGAATAAAAATGCCACAATCTTATTCAAAGTCAATAAAAGAAGTTTACTAACATCAGTTCACAGTTGGATTCCTGAAGGCAGACTTAGTTACAAATATGTACATGTGGGTCTACCCCATATGGAGGAACAATTCCAGTCCTTCTGCTAGCTGAGAGCTAGCACTGCCGTCCTAGCTAAAAGCTGGTCAAACAAAGAAGGAAGTCAAAAAGAAGGAAGGGTGCTGCGTGACTCGTCCTTTTGTTACCTGGACAGGTAAGGTCACGCCCACCTTCTGTCGCATGCAAAAGGAAGGATGCTTCAGTCAGGAGGAACAGGAAGTTTTGACTGGCTGGACCAAACATTCCCTCGCATGTCTTCTCTAGCGTTACAAGGAATGTTGTACTTGACTGCTTCTCGTGGATCAGATCCTGCAATACGGTTCCTACACATATGCCTCCGAAACTGCATCTCTTTGGGGGTGAAAGACAAATCTACTTCTAACTGATTCTGAAAAAAGTTGTACTGTGGGAGCCCAGCTGTGGCTCAATACAGTGGACGCTTGGGTTGCGAACGTGATCCGTGCAGGATGCACATTCGCAACCTGCAGTAGCATGTCTGCGCATGCGTGGGTTGTGATTCGGCGCTTATGCGCAAAGCGTGATTTAGCGCTTCTGCGCATGTGCAACTCCCGAAACCCAGAAGTAACCCGTTCTGGTACTTCCGGGTTTTGGCGGGTCCGTAACCTGAAAAAACGCTACCTGAAGCGTCTGTAACCCGAGGTATGACTGTAACCCACTTGTTTTTGCTGCCTGCCTGGCAGCATCTGTGGGATGCAGGTGGCACTGTGGGTTAAACCACAGAGCCTAGGACTTGCATATCAGAAGGTCAGCAGTTTGAATCCCTGCGACGGGGTGAGCTCCCATTGTTCAGTCCCTGCTCCTGCCAACCTAGCAGTTCGAAAGCACATCAAAATGCAAGTAAATAAATAGGTACCGCTCTGGCGGGAAGGTAAACGGCGTTTCCGAGCACTGCTCTGGTTCGCCAGAAGCGGCTTAGTCATGCTGGCCACATGACCCGGAAGCTGTACGCCGGCTCCCTCGGCCTATAAAGCGAAATGAGTGCCACAACCCCAGAGTTGGCCACGACTGGACCTAATGGTCAGGAGTCCCTTTACCTTTACCTTTACCTTTACCTGGCAGCATCTGTAAGGCCATAATGCATACCTGTTGGGCTGTTTGCTGGAAGGGTTACAGTTTGCACAGTCGTGCTTTACATAACTCACCGACTCCAATTTCTTTGCACTGTCCCTCTGTTGCTCGCTTTCGTGAAAATCTATATATTTTAATCGAAAGTTACTTTAAAAGACTCTATAAAGCATGCAAAATACCTTATCCTTTTGCAAACGATTCAAGGTTTTTTGTTTAGCAACAGAATTCAGATGGGGAGAAGCATGGGACACACTCACACAAAGAGGAATGCACACAACCCTGTCGCATTAATTTCATCCTGCACCTTTAACAAAGAAATGGATGCAAAACCTATTCCGTGTTGCAGAGTTCATTTCTAGACAGAGTAAATTCAGGCTTGCTTCTCAGGTTGCTTCTGAAAGGCGCCCGGGGCGCCCTGAGGAACGTTAGCTCTTGTCGGGAGATTTATTTTATTTATTTGAGGTACTTGCCATTGCGATCTGCCCTTTGCTCAAGCTTCCCAGAGTGGCACACAGTAAACCTTAAATTTGTGTTCAGCAGTAAAAATGCGAAACAAAATAAATCAAACAATACCACAAAATCCGATAGCAATTGCTGTTAAAAAAGGCAGTGGAAAGCAGAATGAAATATCGCCATGCACTTCATCCCTCCCCAGAGATGCAGGATTTGTTACTCCCGAGCTGTGATGACTTAACTTTGGACAATAATATGTGTATTTCTGGTCCTTTTGTTGTTATTTATATGTCACCCGTTGGTGCATTTATAAAAAGTAGTTTTTGCAAAAATAGGCATATGGGGCTTTGCCCACAAGGAGGTTAAGCGCGCGCGCGTGTGTGTAAATAATTTTCTGTTTTACAATTTAAAATACTCATTTAAACATCCTTAAAATATCAATGACTTCCCTTCTTCTCCTTTCATGGTTTCATTTTGCATATCATAAATCCCTGCATATTTTCCATAAACTAAACCAGTCAGTATTCCATTATTACATCCATCAAAACTTACTTACACTGTTGAATTTATCTTAATACTGCCAACATTTTCAGGTGCAGACAATCCCCCCTCCAATATACAGTAAACATTTTCCAATCTTCTCTAAACATATGTTCTTCTTGTTCTCTTATTCTGTATGTTAAGTCTGCAAGTTGTGCGTATTCTGTCAACTTAAGTTGCCATTCCTCTTTGGTTAAATGTTGATAGTGGCGCATAGAAGCCAACAGAGGGAAGGGGAAGTGAGATAGATAGCTCAGTTGGTAAAGCATGAGACTCTTAATCTCAGGGTCGTGGAGCCCACGTTGGGCGGCAGATTCCTGCAGTGCAGGTGGTTGGACCTACAGGACCGCCTCTCCTGGTATGCCCTGCGGAGGACCTTAAGGTCCACAAATGACAACACCTTGGAGGTCCCAAGTCGGAAGGTTGGTCTCAACTAGGGCCAGGGCCTTTTCAGTACCGGCCCCGACTTGGTGGAATGCTCTGTCACAAGAGACTAGGGCCCTGCAGGACTTGACATCTTTCCGCAGGGCCTGCAAGACAGAGCTGTTCCGTCTGGCCTTTGGTTTGGACTCAGCCTGACCCTCATGTTTCCCTCCCCTTATGGTTTTGATCTATGGGCTACTATTAAAATGAGGCTGCATTTTAAATTATATTTTAACCTGTGTTTTAAATTGGTTTATTTATTTTTTTATTTTATTTTTTTATTGGAATTTTACTGGTGTTAGCTGCCCTGAGCCCGGCTCTGGCTGGGGAGGGCGGGGATAAAAATAAATTATTATTATTATTATTATTAAATGACCCTTGGGGGTCCCTTCCAACTCTACAGTTCTAGGATTCTAGGAACGAAGGAAGGGAGAAATACCAGTAACAGAATGGAAGTCTAGGAGAGGCAAAGGTAATCAGGAATGAACATGAGCAGTTACACATACTTAAATTTTATTGTTACTGCTTTCCGAGCTTTTCCGACTGTCTGAGATAAATGCCTGAACAATTCTGACATGGTACAATGATGTATCTTTTTCTATATAATAATTTTTATTTGGTTTTACAAATATAAAATTATAACAATACAGTCATACACTTCCACATTTACAGATTCTTCCGAATCCCTAGACTTCTCCCCGCCCCTCCATGGTCCCTATTATTAAACTTTTTCTACTGCATCTTTCCAATAAGCTATGTTTTATATAACTCCATTGTCTCCATACTACTTGCTACATTACAAGTGTTACTGTAACCCTGCTAATGTTTTCATCTGCTTACAGCAAGGTAAATTATAAATTTTCCCCATTCTTTGTTAAAGTTCTGGTCTTCTTGGTTCCTGAGCTTTCTGGTCAACTTTGCCATTTCGGCATATTCCAACAGTTTGATTTGCCATTCTTCTCTCGTAGGGACTTTATCTTCTTTCCATCTCTGGGCTAATAGCATCTGGGCAGCTGTCGTCGCATACCGTATTTTTCGCTCTATAGGGCGCACCTGACCATAGGGCGCACCTAGTTTTCAGAGGGGGAAATCAAGGGAAAAAATATGATTTCCCCCTCCCCAGTTCTGGGAGCAGCGGACAGGCTGCAGGCCAGTCAGTCCCTTCTCCCTCCTGGGGAAAAGCCCGCAAGAGCCACACTGAGCTTGTGTGCGGCTCTTGGGGGCTTTTCCCACCTGCCTCCCCCTGCATTCGCTCCATAGGACGCACAAACATTTTCCCTTGCTTTTTAGGAGGGAAAAAGTGCGTCCTATAGAGCGAAAAATATGGTATATAAAAAGTCTTTTCTGCTCCCTTGGAATATCTGCACCTACAATTCCCAATAAAAAGGCCCCTGGTTGTTTTTGGTTTTTCTTACATTTAAGTTAATTTAAACACTTTTTTCATCTCTTATATATTATTTCCCAGAATGCTTTTACTACCCTTTGTTGTTGTTTAGTCGTTTAGTCGTGCCCGACTCTTTGTGACCCCCTGGACCAGAGCACGCCAGGCACTTCTGTCTTCCACTGCCTCCCGCAGTTTGGTCAAACTCATGCTGGTAGCTTTGAGAACACTGTCCAGCCATCTCGTCCTCCGTTGTCCCCTTCTCCTTGTGCCCTCCATCTTTCCCAACATCAGGGTCTTTTCCAGGGAGTCTTCTCTTCTCATGAGGTGGCCAGAGTATTGGAGCCTTGGCTTCAGGATCTGTCCTTCCAGTGAGCACTCAGGGCTGATTTCCTTCAGAATGGAGAGGTTTGATCTTCTTGCAGTCTATGGGACTCTCAAGAGTCTCCTCCAGCACCATAATTCAAAAGCATCAATTCTTTGGCGATCAGCCTTCCTTATGGTCCAGCTCTCACTTCCATACATCACTACTGGGAAAACCATAGCTTTTACTGTACGGACCTTTGTTGGCAAGGTGATGTCTCTACTTTTTAAGATGCTGTCTAGGTTTGTCATTGCTTTTCTCCCAAGAAGCAGGTGTCTTTTAATTTTGTGGCTGCTGTCACCATCTGTAGTGATCATGGAGCCCAAGAAAGTAAAATCTCTGTGCATAGTTCTGAGCCTTTGTTGTTTAGTCGTTTAGTCGTGTCCGACTCTTCGTGACCCCATGGACCAGAGCACGCCAGGCACTTCTGTCTTCCACTGCCTCCCGCAGTTTGGTCAAACTCATGCTGGTAGCTTCGAGAACACTGTCCAACCATCTCGTCCTCCGTTGTCCCCTTCTCCTTGTGCCCTCCATCTTTCCCAACATCAGGGTCTTTTCCAGGGAGTCTTCTCTTCTCATGAGGTGGCCAAAGTATTGGAGGCTCAGCTTCAGGATCTGTCCTTCCAGTGAGCACTCAGGGCTGATTTCCTTAAGAACGGAGAGGTTTGATCTTCTTGCAGTCCATGGGACTCTCAAGAGTCTCCTCCAGCACCAGAATTCAAAAGCATCAATTCTTCGGCGATCAGCCTTCTTTATGGTCCAGCTCTCACTTCCACTCACTTATTACCCCCGGCATCTATCATTAACCCTGGCGACTTTTGAAGAAGCACCCCTATCCCCAAACTGTGACTTGGGGGTGACAGGCCTCCTGAATCTGAGTCTGTTGGTGGCAGGATCATGCGATGTGCTCTAGAAAGTTTGGAGCTCCAGCTGCATGAGTAATTGGCACTAGCTAGACATATTAAATTTTCTGTACTCTCCGTTGGCTTCGAGCCTGATCACCGAGAAAAGTTTAAAGGTGTTTATGATAAAATGACTGCATTGAGAAGCCCATTAATGTGCCCTGGGAACGGGAGACTGGCGAGTTGCAGTTATTCTCACCTTGTAGGAGAATTCGAGTGTTGGCAGAGATGCTGTTTGTTTTTACCTGCATGCAGGGGGAAGAGGTTAAAGGCAGAATTCATCGTTATTTGGGCAAGAATTGCAAGATAGTTATGATACCGGCTAGGCCAGCCATGCCCCACTGTTGTACACATAACCCTTTTAAATGCCATCTATGTGGCGCTGTGGATTAAACTACAGAGCCTAGGATTTGCCGATCAGAAGGTCCGTGGTTCGAATCCCTGCGACGGAGTAAGCTCCCGTTGCTCTGTCCCAGCTCTTGCCAACCTAGCAGTTCAAAAGCACGTCAAAGTGCAAGTAGATAAATATGTACCGCTCCGGCGGGAAGGTAAACGGCGTTTCCGTCCGCTGCTCTGGTTGGCCAGAAGCGGCTTAGTCATGCTGGCCACATGACCCGGAAGCTGTACGCCGGCTCCCTCAGCCAATAAAACGAGATGAGCACCACAACCCCAGAGTCGGCCATGACTTGACCTAATGGTCAGGGGTCCCTTTACCTTTACCTTTATTCCGTTTTTAGAAATAAACCAATACCAAAGTTGAAAAAGTCAGGGCGAGAGCCAAACCAGTATCACACAGCAAATGGACTGATCTTACAGAGATGTCCCTACTTTCAGAAAGTTAAACTCATGGGTCAACAGGCAGCCAGTGGGACGCCAACAGATAGACAAATGGGGTTATGACACATTATATAATAATAATAATAATAATAATAATAATAATAATAATAATAATGATGATGATGATACGATAACAATTTATTATTTATACCCATCTGGCTGGATTTTCTACATTAAGGCATCGGTTGTTATCTCAGTCAGTAGAACACAAGACTCTTAATCTCAGGTCGTGGGCATGAGCCTGAATTGCAAGGGCTTGGATTAGATAACTCTACAATTCTATGCTTCTTCTATGCTCATCAAGGACGCAGGTGGCGCTGTGGGTTAAACCACAGAGCCTAGGACTTGCCGATCAGAAGGTCGGCAGTTCGAATCCCCGTGACGGGGTGAGCTCCTGTTGCTCCTGCCAACCTAGCAGTTCGAAAGCCCGTCAAAGTGCAAGTAGATAAATAGGTACCGCTCCGGCGGGAAGGTAAACGGCGTTTCCGTGCGCTGCTCTGGTTTGCCAGAAGCGGCTTAGTCATGCTGGCCACATGACCCGGAAGCTGTACGCCGGCTCCCTCGGCCAATAAAGCGAGATGAGCGCCGCAACCCCAGAGTCGTCCGTGACTGGACCTTATGCTCATCAAACACAGAGGATGAAAACGAACAACTATTTCAAAAGGTTTCCTGAACATAAGCCTCAGCAGCTTGGTGCTCTTTATGAAAGGTTTTGATTTTTAGGTTTTTCATTTTATTTTGACATTTAACCTTCAGGAGGTAGCATCTCTGAGATCTTCCTTCTTGTTCCTTGGGAAGTCAGAATGGTCATTGGCATTGAAAGCTTGCTGTCCTTGGTTGTGGGGCAGTTTGGAAGGAAAGTGGAAACAAAATGCATGACCAGCTTCAGTTCATTCCTAGCAATAATACAGTTTGGCTTCCCTCTCCCTCTCTTACGTTGGTCTTCTAAATTGTATTGTAGACACTTTAGCTTTCCTAGGCGTTTTTGTTTTGTTTTGCAAATTCAGCTCTTCTACAGTTGCAAACTCCTGAGTCCATTTCAGCTGTTTGTTCTTGGCAAGGGGATATTGTGGAGTGGGATGTTGAAAGCTTCAGCTGAGCTGATAACAGGACAGATGTTCTCTTTGCTGAGAACAGAACCATATCAGGGTCTTGATATTAACTTATCTGCCTTTCAGCAACATAGCTGAATACATAACAGCCTTCAGTCCTGTCGCCAAGGTTAGTTTCCTACAAACAACTGCCTTTTGCTGGAGGCTTGGTGAAATGGACCTGGTGGGTTAGCATCCAATTCTAATCTTAATATTGTCATTTTTTACGGTAAATGTGTGAAAATGAACCAGGAGTGGAAGGCTCAGTTAGGCAGACCAGGGTTCAGACGGTTGGGTGAATCATGCCAGTCCAGCCTTCGATTTCATTGCTAGGGAGGTTTGCAAGAGGAAGACTACTTGCTAAACACAAAAGTTTAATCAAACTAAGTACTGTACTGTTTTGGAAATGGGGTTCTCAGAATTTGCAAGGCAATTGTTGGCATGAGAATAAAATTGAGATTAGCATGGCATTTTGGAAGTGTTGATTCTGCAACTGGATTATCTAGCAAAAAAAGCAGCCAAATTTATTTTGTGAAAGTACGGGTTGAACTGACAATAACATGGGGCATCACAATTGCCTCGATGGATGTGTATTTTGTTTCGTTATAATTCTACACTTGTAAAATCAAATAAAATAAAAAATTATTGTTACTATTATTTATAAAAGGACTTCCAATTCCTCCTTCTCTCTACAAAGGAAGTTGCTGTAGTCATTTTTGTTGGGAGCCTACTTAGTGAATCAATTTTCCTGCATGAAAAAAATAATGTTTATGGCTTTACATTTTAAAAAAACAATGGCAGCCACACGCTCGGAGGGCCATTACGGATATATATATACCTTATGAAATTACTGGTCTATATCTCGGTTACTGATATATACCTCACGGTATTTGTTTAAGTAAAGAAACAGAAACTTTTAAATTCTTATTTGCAGACCTGTTTGTTGTATTATGAAACCAGGAGGGTGTGGCTATCATTTTTAACTGACAGAATGAAGTTTTGGCCCATAATACTGTACAAGAAAAAACACCCCCGAATCCTCACTCTGGGGAATATGGCAGTGGCAGGCTATGCAGAATGAGCAGCCAGAATTATACTGGATTTTGTAATAAATGTGGTTTGCTTCAAAAATGAAGTCCTTTGAGAAATTTTAGTCTCCGGTCTTAAATCATTCTTCTGATATTATATTGGATATTATAGTTCTGTTTTGTAAAGCAGCGCTTCCATGGAAACCTGGGAAGTCCTTCAATACGTCTTACTGGGTTCAGTGGGGTTTAGTGTGCATAGGGATGTGGGTGGCGCTGTGGTCTAAACCACTGAGCCTCTTGGGTTTGCCGATCAGAAGGTCGGTGGTTCGAATCCCCGCAACCGAGTGATCTCCCGTTGCTCTGTCCCAGCTCCTGCCAACCTAGCAGTTCAAAAGCACACCAGTGCGAGTAGATAAATAGGTACCGCTGCGGCGGGAAGGTAAATGGCATTTCTGTGCGCTCTGGTTTCCGTCACAGTGTCCCGTTGCGCCAGAAGCGGTTTAGTCCTGCTTGCCACATAACCCGGAAAGCTGTCTGCGGACAAACGCCGGCTCCCTCGGCCTGAAAGCGAGATGAGCGCCGCAACCCCAAAGTCGCCTTTGACTGGACTTAACCGTCCAGGGGTCCTTTACCCTTTTACCTTTTTTCGTGTTCATAGGACAGTAGCCTGAGGTTACCTTAAATACAACCTATTTGTGCTTCTAGAGAAGGCTCTCTCAATTTTGAGTCCCCAGATGTTCTTGAACTGCAATTCCCATCTTCCCTGACCACACACCATGCTGGCTAAGGATGATGGGAATTGTAGTCCAACAACCCAAGGCTGAGAATGGCTGACCTAGAGGTTTCAGCCTTGTCTGGAAATGGAACATAGAACCTTCTAAGAACATTCAAAGCAGATGTTCTATCCTGCCTTTCCCCAGAGAATACAATAGTTCTGTTCCTGGCACCCAGAGTTTGTTTGTATGCACGATGTCAAAGATAACTTGCCTTCCTTTTCCTTTTTTTAGGTATTTTGTTTTCAACAGCTACATAATGAAACGGGATTTCTGAAATGGGTTTTCTCTTTCCGTCTCTCTGAAGGGGGTGGGGGTGGGGAATATACACCCTTCTCTCTGAATATAACAAGATCTGACTCAAAAGAAAATAACTCCGGTATGGAATAACTCGCCACAGTTTGGTTGGGGGTCTAGTCGATGACCACAACCTGATTAGCATCTGTAACATCAAACTGCAAGAATCCTTAAAATTATGTCTTCTAATGGACAGAAAGCAGTAGTGGGGACCCTTTCGAAGCCAGACCGTTTAAATGGAAGCAGCTGAGAGAGACATAATATCTCAGAAATGTACTCTTGTGTGTGAGTGAGAATGAGAGTGTTTGCATGCACAATTCCCGCCCGCCCCCCAAACCACAGATGGTAAGTATCACTAGCAAAGAGCTTGTCATTCAAAAACCCTCCCCTGAATTCAGTTAACAAAGAAGTCATTCATAGCTGTGCATTGCAAAGTGGGGACATAGTCCCGGGATCTTCTGCCTTAAATAAGAGGCACCTGTAGATTCTCCCTTTCTCCACCTCAGCTTTCTTTCTCCTTGGGAATTGAACTTTAAATGTTTCCGCTCAGCCAGAGTGACATCTTATTAGCTTGAAATCGCTGCATATTTATATATCAGTTGGGGATTTGTGGGAGCGGGTGAGGGAGGGGGAAATAAAGTTAATTGTTCGGGAGAGCCTGGCCTCTTTTTTTATTGTGAATTCGCTTTCGTCGGGGATGGGGCTCGCAAGCAGATGGTGGCAACAGGCACCCATGAGGCCAAGTCTTGTGTGAATTGCAAACCTTGAGGGAGATCCTTCGAGGCATGAGCATTTGGAGATATTTTGTTAAAAGTCATAGTGTTGTCTTCTTAAGATACTCCTTTTTTTTTTGCTTTTTATTTTATTTTATTTTTTATTTTGACAAATTAATAATCATAAAATGAATAAAAATGGGCACCCCACCCACTTGACCATTCCATTGTAACTATCCAACCTCCCAAAATCTTGCGATGGTTTGACCCCTTTCCGTTTTAACAGTACAGTGGTACCTCAGGTTAAGTACTTAATTCGTTCCGGAGGTCCGTACTTAACCTGAAACTGTTCTTAACCTGAAGCACCACGTTAGCAAATGGGGCCTCCTGCTGCTACTGCCGCGCCGCCGGAGCCCGATTTCTGTTCTCATCCTGAAGCAAAGTTCTTAACCTGAAGCACTATTTCTGGGTTAGCAGAGTCTGTAACCTGAAGCGTGTGTAGCCTGAGGTACCACTGTACACATTCTACAAACACCCTCCATATTTCCTCAGAATCATTTCTCCTTCATATTCCCCGTCTTACCTTAATGGCACATGTTAATTTACCATTAATAGCTATATCCCATACCTATTTATACCATTCTTCTACTTTATCTTCTGCTTGCCCCTTCCACTTCCTAGCTATCATAATTCATGCAGCTGTCCATAAATTTGTGAGCAAGTCCTTCCTAGCCTGTGAACCTTCCACCCCATCGTAAATTGATAATAATGCTACCACTGGACTTTTGGTCAGCTTTAACCCAGTGATTTCTGTTATCTCCTAAAACACCCTTTGCCCCCCCAAATTGTGCACATTGCAAAAGTAGATACTGCTTTTGAGGTTCACTTCTCGTTTTACTTATCTGGGCAGATCCGGTAGCCATGGAGCAGGGGGACTAGTCTGTGGTCTTTCAGAAGTTGCCTGGGGCTATAGCTTCCATCGTTCCTGATGGTTGGCCGCGTTGCCTGGGGCTGAGGAGAGCTGGGAGTCCAACCACTGTTCTCCCTGTCCCAATGAAAGGCTATACAGCCCTCAAATTGTCAACCTAGACATACAAGAGAGAGCTGTGGAGGGAATAGCAGCTATTTGGGAAAGGGCCTAAAGTGGTTGGGAATTTGACACTATCTGCTCAGAATGCAACTTGCTTTGCCAGAGCACCAAACAGTGCTGTTAAATCAAGGTATTGCAGTTGTTCCTGCTTTGGTTTCCCTCGTAACTGTGATGCTAATGTTTCCAGCTCGTCTCATACCTAGCAAACACCTTTACTACTAAATTTCTCTTTTTTGAAGAAAGATGGATTTCAGAAAGCTAAACCACTGAGCCTCATGGACTTGCCAATAAGAAGGTTGGCGGTTCGAATCCCCGCAACGGAATGAGCTCCCATTGCTTTGTGCCAGTTCCTGCCAACCTAGCAGTTCAAAAGCACACCAGTGCAAGTAGATAAATAGATACCACTGTGGCGGGAAGGTAAATGGCGTTTCCGTGCACTCTGGCACTCGTCATGGTGTCCTGTTGCACCAGAAGCGGTTTTGTCATGCTGGCCACATCATCATCATAATATAATACTTTATTATTTATACCCCACCCACCTGGCCTGGCCCACCCCCAGCCACTCTGGGTGGCTTCCAACAGGATACTAAAAACACAATAAAACATCAAACATTAGAAGCTTCCCTAAACAGGGCTCTCTTTAAATGTCCCGGAAAGCTGTCTGTGGACAAATGTTGGTTCCTTTGGCCTGAAGCGAGATGAGAACCGCAACCCCATAGTCACCTTTGACTGGACTTAACTGTCCAGGGGTCCTTTACCTTTACCAGCTACCCAATATCAACAATTATATAGAAAAAAGCCTGTGTTCAAATTTCCGCTCAATTGGAGCCCACTGGTTGACCTTGGGAGTGTGATTGTGAAGATAAAATGAGAGGGGGCAATAAAAGGGGCAGTGTAGAACCTTGAGCCCCACACACTCTCAGCTCCTTGAAGGAAGCATGGGGTAAGAAGTAATTAATCAAATAAAAGTTTTCAAGTTATTCATTGGGCCAGCTTGGCAAGATGAGTCTCGCTGTATTGTTTGGGCTGAAAGCTTAGATCAAGTGTGGAATAAATGCCAGAAGCTTTTAAGGGTTGTGTGTGTGGTTCAGTCCTCTAGTTTATCTTATTTACACCTCCAGGCAGGTTGTCAAAAGTCCAAAGTGTCGGGCACCATGGTGTGTGAGAGAAGACAGCAGATGTTAGCTGGGCTTTGCTTGGAGAGTCAAATCCATGTAACAATGGCCAAGAACGTATGTTCTTCACAGTTAGTGAGACTGACCCAACTTTTTGTACCTTCTAGGCTTTGTTTCAGAATAGCTTTTGCAGGATATGAAAAGGCCTGTTCATCACTTCCCAACTTGTGAGGTCAAGACCTTTGAGGGGTCATTGGGAAGGAAGAGGAAAAAGGAAAGGGACTGGTCCTGTCGGGTTTTGTGGTTATTATTTTCCCCTTCAGTTTCTTTGAACTAAATCCAATTGCTCTTCCTAGCTTAGAAGTGCTGCATTGTGCTTGTATTCCTTTGCCTTCTATTCTGTCCTTGTAGATTACCTTGTGAGCATCACACAAAGAGCCGTTGGCCGCATGTGGCATATTGCCAAAAAAACCACTTGGTCAAGGATGGAGGCTGCTCATTTCTGATCTTTATATACCACTACCAGAATCTAGTAGTAGTGATCAACCTTTTAAATGTGTGCAACTTGGGGCTCACTTTTACTTACATTTATTCATTCAAAAGATATATAACCTGTCCTCCCAATGCATTTGCATTTTTTAAATTTATCTTTCTCTCTGGCCTTTAACCTTACCTTAAAATCCTAAACAAAAATGGAAATGACCCAACAGCAAAATAAAGGATGGCAGTTGATTTGATAGCTTGGTTTTTTGTTTTGTTTTACAAATGCTCCTTTTATCTTACAAATCACACCTCCTCTTCAAGCTTTAAGCCCAAACTAATTTGCCTGAAAATTAGCAGCAGCAGGCCTGTGTCTTTAAGCATAGTCTTCTCCCCTATTCATATGTAAAACAGAGGCTGGGGTGCTATTTAAAGAGGGATGCAGGCAGTTGCCAGGGTTGGCTCCTCCACCTGGCACTCTCTCCATTCTCTGGCCAGATACCAGAGAACACCTGGAGAAGGAACACCAATACTAAGGCTCAGTAGTCCTTACCTGTTCAGTCTTTGCCCCCCAAATTAGCACCCTGTTCTTGTTTTACAGGTGCACTGAAGCATCCTCATATGTAAAGAAGCAGCAGTGACATCACTGTGCATAGTTCTGAGCCTTTGTTGTTTAGTCGTTTAGTCGTGTCCGACTCTTCGTGACCCCATGGACCAGAGCACGCCAGGCACTTCTGTCTTCCACTGCCTCCCGCAGTTTGGTCAAACTCATGCTGGTAGCTTCGAGAACACTGTCCAACCATCTCGTCCTCTGTCATCCCCTTCTCCTTGTGCCCTCCATCTTTCCCAGCATCAGGGACTTTTCTAGGGAGTCTTCTCTTCTCATGAGGTGGCCAAAGTACTGGAGCCTCAGCTTCAGGATCTGTCCTTCCAGTGAGCACTCAGGGCTGATTTCCTTCAGAATGGAGAGGTTTGATCTTCTTGCAGTCTATGGGACTCTCAAGAGTCTCCTCCGGCACCATGATTCAAAAGCATCAATTCTTTGGCGATCAGCCTTCTTTATGGTGCAGCTCTCACTTCCATACATTACTACTGGGAAAACCATAGCTTTTACTGTACGGACCTTTGTTGGCAAGGTGATGTCTCTACTTTTTAAGATGCTGTCTAGGTTTGTCATTGCTTTTCTCCCAAGAAGCAGGCGTCTTTTAATTTTGTGGCTGCTGTCACCAACTGTAGTGATCATGGAGCCCAGGAAAGTAAAATCTCTCACTGCCTCCATTTCTTCCCCTTCTATTTGCCAGGAGGTGATGGGACCAGTCCAATTCAATCAGGATTGTGGATGGAAAAAAGCAAATGAGAATTTTAATGGACCACCTGTGTCTGGCATTACAAATACTGTCCCTAAGTGACCCGTGGTGGTGCAGTCAGTATATTGAGTCTGGGTGCAAAAAAACATCCATGAAGGTTCCCTAGATTGCTGTTCGGATCCTCACAAATGCTTCTCCTAAGGTCCTTGGATGGCCTAAAAATTCAATAAACAAGCAGCCCTTCAAATTTCATAGAGTTTTTATGCCATTTTTAAACCGAAAACTCATTAAGACGGACTTCTTTGCTTATGTTATAGTGCTATGAAAATAGATGACACTACCCCCCCCCCGTAGCCTTTACATGTCTACTCAGAAGTAAATGCCACTGAGTGTTCACAGGATTGCTGCTCAAGGGTTCCGTGAAATTTGAAAGCTCTTTCAGCAACTTGAGTTTGCCATGTTAACCTATTGCTTTGCCTAATCTATATTCTTCCCTTTGGTGCTGGGAAATGCACTGAGTGTTTACTGATACAAATAGTTAAAACTTCCATCCTTTGTGTAGGTTTTCTGGAAAATAAACCCCCCATCTGTTCTTTTCTTGTTCTTTTCTTACGTGTGCGTTAAAAAGAGCGGAGTTCCTTTTGTGTTAAGATTAAAGCAGATGTATACAGACTGCAGTTTAAATACTCTTTAAGCGATTTAGGGCACGTTTCAGTTGTTCACACAAAATAAACCATTCCGGCTCTCCTCGCCCCGCCAGCATCTCTGTGTCATGATTGTTGTCATCTGTTCAAATGTTAAGCACAGTTACAAAATTCCTATGGCTGTGGGATCAGGTTTATTGTTCAGTGCTTTGGGTGTCACTGAAACATATGGCTTGGCTTAAACAAGAGCCAAATTACTATGTCTTCCAATTTGCATAAGGAAGAATTGCTGGTGGTATCATGTGGTTTAGAGAAAAATAAACAAAGGTCCACATTAAGAACGTGAACGTGCGGAGGAAAGGGCATGGCTGCTGTTTTTTTAAATGCAGGGATGGTGCAGTTATTTGGTGCTAAATAACTCAGGAAGGGGACCTTTCCTGTAAATGCAGGATGTTCCCTTACTTAAATCTCAATCTCACTGAAGAGCTGTGCAGCAGAATCATTTTGAGTAAAAAAAAAAAAAATGCCTAGGGTTGCAGTGCTAGAAACAAATTATGACCATGAAATGCGGAATTAGGGAAGGATGGGGAAGCTCTGCCCCTCTGAATGACTCTGGACTGTATCACTCCTGACCACTGATCATTGCTGGCTGGGGCAAATGAGCATCCAACAATGTCTGGAGGGCCAGATCCATGTTATAAGAGCTATTGGCTTATAGCCAGTGATTTGACTAGTTATTTCCAAACTCGCTATCTGATTGCTTAACTCTGCAGGTAAAAAAAAGGTAAAGGAACCCTGGACGGTTAAGTCCAGTCAAAGGCAACTATGGAGTTGCGTCGCTCATCTCGCTTTCAGGCCGAGGGAGCCGACGTTTGTCCACAGACAACCTTCCGGGTCATGTAGCCAATGGGACCAAACTGCTTCTGGCACAATGGAACACCTTGACGAAATCCAGAGCGCACAGAAGTACCATTTACCTTCCTGCTGCAGTGGTTCCTATTTATCTACTTGCACTGGTGTGCTTTCGAACTGCTGGGTTGGCAGGAGCTGGGACAGAGCAATGGGAGCTCACCCCATCGCGGGGATTCGAACCGCCGGCCTTCTGATCGGCAAGCCCAAGAGGCTCAGTGGTTTAGACCACAGCGCCACCCGCGTCTTAACTCTGCAGGGTGCAGCAGCTCTGCTGCTTGCAGATTACTCCCTCTAAGAAAGAACTCAGGTGGTTTAACGTCAGCTGAATTGGAACGTAAAGTAGACTTTAAGAAGCAAGAGGAGGGAGGTGTTTGCATGTTTAAGGGAACAAAGAAGGCTGTAAAAGTGCATCAAATGAAACAAACCAAGGGGCAGCCCTGATTGAGAATTGAGCATGCTGAGTTGGCAATGAAAACGAGAAAACTTGGTGGGAGTGTAGCTCCTTGCATCTTGCGGTTTCCTGCTTGACTGGCAGAATCTTCTGCCAGTTTTCTTTCACAGACTTACACCCCAGCATCTCCCCTTTTTTTCTGTGGTCTGCTACTTCTTATCACTTAACGCATTCCCCCTTCCCTCGTGCTGCTACAGTGGTACCTCGGGTTAAGTACTTAATTCGTTCCGGAGGTCCGTTCTTGACCTGAAACTGTTCTTAACCTGAAGCACCACTTTAGCTAATGGGGCCTCCTGCTGCCGCTGCGCCGCCGGAGCCCGATTTCTGTTCTTATCCTGAAGCAAAGTTCTTAACCAGAAGCACTATTTCTGGGTTAGCGGAGTGTGTAACCTGAAGCGTATGTAACCTGAAGCGTATGTAACCCGAGGTACCACCGTACTTTCTCTGGCCCCTGCTTCCTCCTCTTCTTCTGGGTCCTTCTGCTCATCCCATCCTTCTGTGGTGCTGCCAGTGTAGCCAATAACGGCCAGGTGCCACGTCACAACTCCAGTGGTACCTTGGTTCTCAAACGCCTTGGTACTCAAACAACTTGGAACCCAAACTCTGCAAATCTGGAAGTAAGTGTTCCGGTTTGCGAACTTTTTTCAGAAGCCAAACGTGCTCCATTTTGAGTGTTACGCTTCCATTTTGATTGCCACACTTTCGTTTTGAGTGTTATGCTGAAGTCTGTCTCTTTTTGCTATTTATTTTGCATTTTTGTTTTTGCGGCTCTTTTTTGTTATGTTTTTGTGACTGTAAGGAACCCTGTTCTGCTACTGATTGATTGATTGTGTGACTGCAGTACATTGTTTATTGCTTTCATTTTATGGATCAGTGGTCTCGTTCGATAGTAAAATTCATGTTAAATTGCTGTTTGAGGGGTTGTTTTTAAAAATTAATCCATTTTGCATTAATTTCTATGGGAAAACGCGCCTTGGTTTTGGAACGCTTTGCTTTTGAAACGAGCTTCCGGAACAGGTTATGTTTGAGAACCAAGGTATCACTGTACTGTCCAATTCCTCCCTACATCACGCTATGGGTTGTGGATTGCGTTAGCTTTATGTACCTGCTTGGGTCCCAGTCATTTCACTGGAGTTTGTGTAGGAAACCTCCTGGTAGCTTATCCCTCAAATTCAAGTGCCAAAACAGTCTTTGTCTCCCTGCCCATAATGACCCTCTCCCCAGTAGGAAAAACACAAATAGTGGTTACACAATGATCTTTTGTCCAGCGGTTGCAAACTGTGACATGTTAATTGCAAGCATTTTGCCTCTTAAGCCTGCGTAAGATCTAAAATGTGCCAGGAAAGGCTTGAACCCCATTTTCTTTAGCTTAAAGCAAACAGCTGCTCTAGCAAGGCCAGCAGCACCTGTAATTTTTGAGAGCAGCCTGTTCACAATGAAGCAGGAATACGTGAGTCCTTAAACTGCCTGCTGTAAATATTTTGATAGCGAGGGTGAGACTCTAAAAGGTGGTTGTTAAGCTGACCTGTAATTTATACTCAGAGACCTCATTCATTAGTGCTGACTTAAGAGGGATGCATAAGTCTCTCTTTGTTTCTGCTGGGCCCCTTCAGAACAATTCTGACTACTGCAAACCACTAATATTAAATTAGAGTTCTTTAGCAACTCTATTTACATACGCAAACATTGCGGGAAGGGCAGTTAGTTGAGCAAACTCCTTAGTAAACTCCAAATTAATTGCAGCTGATGGAAAAGTCAGTTTTATGTTGGCTCAATAAGTCATCTTTTCACAATAAAACTCATAATTAATTTTCCAAAAGTCACTTTGAGTTCTGAAGACTGCTTTTTCGTTGCTTAAAAGAACTGCTTTGAGGTTTCAGAAGGAGATGAATTTGTATTTGTAACGACTCCAATGAAATTTCTTCTTGCTGTTGAAGAGGAGTCCTTTTGTTCATTCCAAAAGTGGCCCAAAGTGTTTGTTTAAGGAAATGTTCGTAATGTAATTTTTATTTATTATTGAATTAAGTATATTAAATTTATGTGTGGAAGAGACATACTTATCCTCACAGTTTCCCACTCGGTGCCCATTAGTACTTTTCCAGCTTACCGCCTGAGTTCATTTTAATGGCTTTCAAAAACTACCTTTTGAAGATTTGTGTTTTGGTGAAATATAAATTTTGTAAAAAGGCTTGAATCCAAAAGTTAACCTTCTTTTCATTTTAATTCAGTTTTGTACACAGATGGGAAATAATGATTTATGCAGGCAGACTCAAAAACTTACTAATTGCAAAACGCCTTGGTATTCAAACAAAAATCCTTACTAGTTTTGTGACAAGTTAGTGGAGGGAGGGCAGCTGTCACCAGTGTCAAATACATGCTAATCAGTGTTCAAAACTCCCATAGTTCTGTGTGCATTTTGTGACAGGGAATTTCATTAGCATGAGCAGTTTCTGAGCTGTGGGCGCAGTACTGCGCTTGAGATTTCAGATTAAAACTGCAGAGTGGAAGGGAAAGGAGGTCCTTTTCCTGCCTCTCCACTTCCTTATACTCTCTGAAGACTGGAGAAGAGACCCTCTTCAGAATATTAGGGGGGTGGGCAAGGGAAGGACTGGACCATGTGAAAAATGAACACAATATTTTAACTGCAGTTCATTCATTTTCAGCTTTGTATTCTTGTTATATAAAAAAGTGTGCCTTGACATTCCATTGTCGCGCCCATAACGTAGGTTTAAGGTGCCATTTGGGAAGAGTTGGAAAACATGCGTACATTCAAAAAAGATCACAGGCTTTTTTATTTTTGGACTAATTTATTTCTGGAGGAGCTGAGATGCGCCTTATAAAATACAGGAAACCGTTACAAAAACATGGATTTTGTAGACATCAGCAATGTTTTTTCCTCGCTTTTGCAGTGGTCTGTTATATTTTTGTGACAACTACCAACTGCAAGATCCAGGGGAGTAACTTTTTTTCTCTTGAGCCGCACACCCAAATCAAGTTAACCTCTGGAAAAAGACAACAATATTTACTTCGTATTTGATCATCTAAACATTTTAAATCCCTCCAAGGCCAGTGAGATAAAAAAAGGATGCTGTGTGAGTCAGCCAGGCAGGGAGAAGGAGAAGTTGCTATGAAAGTTCTTAGATTTTTTTTTTCAGAGGAAGGTTTTCAAGCAAGGAAGACTATATGGTCCCTGCTAAAAGATGTGAAGAGAGTTGCTAGTTGCCATGCGTAGAAGACAGCCTCCATAGTTAGTGTTAGCACAGATGGCTCTCGTCTGGAGTGGATGAGACCATCTAACGTTAGAAACTAGTATATCGGGGAAAATAACCTTTTCACCTGTTTTCTGTGTGCAAAAGGGTGTGTGAGAGAGAGAGCGCATGTGTGTATGTGCAGTCATGTTACACACGCACCTTATTTCTGAAGTTGTATTCAGCCCACAGAGGTTTACCATATGATGTTGGTACATGAAATAAAGGAGAATACAGTGGTACCTTGGTTTCAGAACAGCCCTGTTTATGAACAATTCAGTTTACAAACTCTGCAAAACCGGAGCTAGTGTCCCGGTTTGCGAACTTTATCTAAGATGTAGGTGGCATTGCAGTCTAAACCACAGAGCCTAGGGCTTGCTGATCAGAAGGTCGGTGGTTCAAATCCCCGCGACGGGGTGAGCTCCCGTTCCTCGGTCCCTGCTCCTGCCAACCTAGCAGTTCGAAAGCACGTCAAAGTGCAAGTAGATAAATAGGTACCGCTCTGGCGGGAAGGTAAATGGTGTTTCTGTGCGCTGCTCTGGTTCGCCAGAAGCGGCTTAGTCAAGCTGACCATGTTTCCGAATGTGCACAAGTAAAGAGACTGGGTCAATATAAATTTTTTTCCATTTTGCAGATACTTAAACGAGTGAGGCTTGAGCTGCTGGAAGAATAAGTACTTTGTTCTGCAGCAAGGATGGGATAAATGTTTACATACTCACTCCTATGTGCTAAAGTGTTGCATTTTGTGTTGTGCATGAATCTGCTACAGGATGGGAGGTCTGGGCACTGTCATTGCAGTATTTTATTTTATTCAGATGCCGACTCAGAAAAATTAGGCAATTCAGGAACTAAGGAAGCAAAAGCAGTTCTGCAACCCAATTTATTCCTCCGCTGTAGTGAGATGTTGCCTAGAAGATAAGTGATTGTTATTAGACTAGCCTGCAGTCCAAAATTAAAGATGCAGATATGAATTAATTCCATTCCAAGCACCCAACTGACTAGCTTGTAGATCAAGCACCTTGCCTTTAATATACATGATCTGGCAATTATTTGAAGAGAGCTGTAAAGAGTGTGACCAGAATAACAGGTACCTCAACAAGGAAACCAGCCTACTATAAAATAATAAATGGTTGGTAGGGTTTCTTAAGAGTTGTACAATAGCAACACATGTCTTAAGGGATATTAGTTTTGCATTTCAAGTAGCTGCCAGCCGAGTCGCTTTTGCAGATTGGGACATGCGTACTTTGGCAAGATTTATTGCTGATTAGTAGAATGTGACTTAATGAAAATTTGGTGTCTGTAGTTCTGAACCCTTTTATAGACAGTGGTACCTCCGGTTACGAACTTAATTCGTTCCGGAGGTCCATTCTTAACCTGGAACTGTTCTTAACCTGAGGTACCACTTTAGCTAATGGGGCCTTCCTGCTGCTGTTCTCATCCTGAGGTAAAGTTCTTAACCCGAGGTACTATTTCTGGGTTAGCGGAGTCTGTAACCCGAATTGTTTGTAACCCGAGGTGTTTGTAACCCGAGGTACCACTGTATTTGTTTTGCTTGCCTGTCTCTTCTGGAAAGCATAATTAAAGAGTACCGTAAAGGAAGTAGAATGTAAGAATGCAAAAGAAAGTATGGGTGTTGGCAGAAGGAGGATAGATTACTGGATTTGTGAAACATGGACTGGAAATAGACATTGCAAGAAGCCACATATGTTCCATATGATCTCGTTGCAGCCCTAGAGACAGATAAGCCTACAATGCAATCTTGCATTACAGTCTCACCTTGGTTCTCAAACTTAATCCGTTCGGGAAGTCGGTTCCAAAACCAAAGCGTTCCAAAACCAAGGCTTGCTTTCCCATAGAAAGTAATGCAAAACGGATTAATCAGTTCCAGACTTTTAAAAAGAACTCCTAAAACAGCAATTTAACATGAATTTTACTATCTAACGAGACCATTGATCCATAAAATGAAAGCAACAATCAGTGTACTATACTATAAAATAAATAAGTCAGTACTGTAGATGATAAAAATTAAAATTAATTTTTTCCCCTTACCTGCACTGATGATAGTCGTGGTTTGGATGGGGGGGGGCTTTTATCCATTTCCACAGTCACACAATAAATGAATCAGTAGCTGAACTGGGTTCCACGCTGCCACAAAAACAAATTAACCGAAAAAGCCTCAAAAACAAAAACGCAATATAAAAATAAAACAAAGCGCCAAACGTAATCCATTCTGGAAGTCCGTTTGACTTCCGAAAAGTTTGAAAACCAAGGTGCGGCTTCTGATTGGTGCAGGCGCCCTGGAAACAATAGCCGACAGCTTTCGGAAAGTGTTTGAAAACCAAAACACTTACTTCAGGGTTTTTGGTGTTTGGGAACCAAGGCATTTGAGAACCAAGGTACTACTGTATAATGTTGTGGTATATTTATGGGAAATGGAGGCCTCTCTGTTTATACATGAAACTGGCTGGGTGGGTTGGGGGAGACACATTACTGTAGAAGGATTGGGAAATTGAGAAAACTAGAATCAGGATAAAACCAATGCTTCCAGTCTTTTAAAAACACCCTGACCTGGTATCCTGAAATAAGGAAATGATGCATGATTAATCCTTTCCAGTTTTTGCATCCTGCAATCACAGCTGGGATCTAAAGAGGATTTCTCAAGGTAAACCAAACACCGAGTTCAGAATCTCTCATAACATAACACCTTTCTGCAGCACCTGCTGATCTGTGGACTGCTTCAAAAATTATTTTAATATATAAAGGTAAAGGAGCCCTGACCAACTCTGGGGTTGCGATGCTCATCTCGCTTTATTGGCCGAGGGAGCCGGCGTACAGCTTCTGGGTCATGTGGCCAGCATGACTAAGCCGCTTCTGGCGAACCAGAGCAGCGCACGGAAACGTTGTTTACCTTCCCGCCGGAGCAGTACCTCTTTATCTACTTGCACTTTGACGTGCTTTCGAACTGCTAGGTTGGCAGGAGCAGGGTCTGAGCAACGAGAGCTCACCCCGTCGCGGGGATTCGAACCACCGACCTTCTGACTGGCAAGTCCTAGGCTCTGTGGTTTAACCCACAGCGCCACCCGCGTCCCATTTTAACATATACACATACATATATACCTGACCCTTTAAAGGAAACGGTGAGCTGTTTAGCACCTCCCTGCTGGTTTGCTGGAAGGTGCAAGGAAGGCAAACTGGTGGTGAGAATCAAGATATAATGGAACTTGTTTTGGTACCCATTCAAGTGTAACACCAAGCTGTGGGGTCATTTGGTGCCAACTTCTGGTCCTTGCATTGTAGTGTCTGTAGATGCCATATTGGAAACCCTAGCATAAGTCTGTTGGCACTGGGTGGTCAGGGCAATAGGGTTATGCTGCCATTCAATGATGTTTCCCTTCTCAGCTGCAGAGTATCAGGCCAAGAGTTGGGTTTGCAAAGGAATAATGAAGCAGAACTCCATTCATTGCAGTAAAGGGTTTTTGGATGTGATATGTAACTTGAAAGGCATACCCTCAGCCAGATTGCTTATGGGCTAATGGGCCTATGACAGCATACAGATAATATTGGGGGGTGAATGCCTAGATTTTGCGTTTGCTTTTTGCTTTTCCTCCTTCAGTTTCAGTTGCAAGATTCCTTGGCCATGAAATTCAGCAAGGGGTATCCTCTCTGGACCGATATAAAATATTTGGGCACGATCTTCAAGAAAACCTATTTCTCATTTTTTGTTGTAAAACCGCAATTGTTTTGGGGTAATTGAAAAAGCAATATGAGAGGGCAGATCAAGAGGGATGCTATTTTAAAGGGTGTCTTGGTGAGCATCTCACAACCTTTGCTCCTGGGCTGGCCAATCAGAAGGGATGGAGTGATTTTAATCAGTTTCTTGTAGCTTTAAAGTGTTCTCAGTAACATGCTTGGATAATCTAACCATATTTCCTGTTGAACTTAAGTTTAACCCTTATTATTTCAAGGAATGCAGACAGGGGGCTTTTAAGGGTTTCAGATTCCACAGATTTGTGGGGATAAAGAGCTCACAAATGGCTTATATGCGTCTATGTATTTTTTTGAACCAGAGGGATTTACCTTTGCTCTTTATGCCAGATTTTCCCTCCCCCTCCATTTTTGAACTGATAAAACCTTCCTTTATTTACAGCTCCTTTTTTGACTGCATTCCTCGTGATCTCTAGAGTTTTCCCTGAGATGCTTTTGCTGGCCTTCGGCATCAAACGTTATTCCAAGGCGGACTTTTCTTTTGTGCTGAGCTTTCTATATTGCAGCTAATCTCGCATATTTTAGGGGTGTATCGAGAACCCGGGTGTACAAATGGGAGCAGCGAGTTGAACGGCGCTGTATTTCATGCTAGTTTGCTTTGTCTGAATCTAAGCAGCTGACTTATATGGGGTCAGAGTCTTGCCTTTTCTGACTGGCAGTGCTCATCAAGCCCCTAAAACTGAACGTCCTTGCCACAGTTCTTTTGTCAGGATTTCTTCATTCTTCCATCCTTGTGCTATTAAGACTGTTGTCGCATACATGAATATGTTTTTCAATTTCCTTGGCAGGTCTTTTCCTACAATCCTCAACAAAAATGCTTCAGGCTTTTTTACAAATGTTAATTGGAACATTTTCTTCAATTCATTGTATATCATTTCCCAATTTTTTAAAAATTTCACTACAATCCCACCACATATGATGTAAAGTCCCTTCTTTTTCCTTACATTTCCAACATATATTTGAACCGGTTTTGTACATTCTTGCTATCTGTACTGGTGTTATATACCATCTATACATCATTTTCATGTAGTTTTCTTTCAGTAAAGAGCAATCTCTAAATTTAAAATCAGTTTTGACTTTAAATCTTTTAATAGCAAAAAAAATAATCTGCACAAACTTTGCATAGTGTCAGGCCTAATGAGCATAGCAACTCATCTATGGTAGGTTTTGCCCCCTTAAAGCAGTTGCTGAGTCTGAAGGTCCCTGCCTCTCCACAGCTGCCTATGTCCCCTCATCTCCAGGGCTTTTCCCAAGCAATCGTAGACTGCATCTGAGTGTATCCAATCTCCACACACACACACACCCTGCGCTCTTTTCATGCCTCTTCTTTTTCTGGGAGACAGGGGAAGGGGAAATTGTCACAGCAGGAGGGGGAGATACTTGCGACTCTTCACCAGCCTGACCCATCTCTGCCTCTTGACCTCCCACCTCCCCTGCTTCAGTTTCTGCCTCTTAATTCCTGTCGACTTTCTGCCACAGACATTCCCAGCTCCCAGTCTTCTCCCTCTTCTCTATGTGACCACTCATCATTATCCCACCACCAACCCTTGATCTCTGAACCTTATTCCCTTGGTGGTTCACCAGCTGATCCATCGCTCCTCTGTGTCCAACTAGAACACCTAAAGGAGCGTCTCCACCCCCATCATTCAGCCCGGTCCAACTCTGAGGGCTTTCTGGTGGTTCCCTCACTGCGAGAAGTGAGGTTACAGGGAAGCAGGCAGAGGGCCTTCTCAGTAGTGGCACCTGCACTGTGGAATGCCGTCCCATCAGATGTCAAGGAAATAAACAACTACCTGACTTTTAGAAGACATCTGAAGGCAACCCTGTTTAGGGAAGTTTTTAATGTTTGATGTTTTATTGTGTTTTTAATATTCTGTTGGGAGCCGCCCAGAGTGGCTGGGGACGCCTGGTCAGATGGGCGGTGTATAAGTAATAAATTATTATTATTATTATTATTATTATTATTATTATTATTATTATTATTATTACATTGCCCATGGGAGTGTACCTGATCACCTGGAGGAAAGTATTACTCACCACAGTCAAGTTACAAAGGTCTAGAAGCATGAGCACAACTAACATGGTGCCCTCCCAATGTTTTTGGACTATAGGTCCAAAATCTGACTGGGGTGATAGGAGCTGAAGTCAACAAGATCTAGAGGATGCCATGTTGGTTTCCAGTGGCCCACATGCTTTCAGACCTTGGTAATTTGCAGCTAACCCTGATCATAGAATCATAGAATCTTAGAGTTAGAAGAGACCTGTGGACCATCTAGTCCAACCTCTGCAATGCAGGGACTATGCAGCTGTCCTATACAAGGATCGAACCTGCAACCTTGATGTTCTCAGCATGACCAACCGAACTATCCAGGCTGTGCTGTCAGTGCCCCATCATCACAAGGACTTCCATTTCCGAGAGGGGGTTGCCCTCATCCTCCCCCTGCACATGTCTGCACCCTCCCCAAATTGGACCCAAAGGGTTGGGGGAACTCCCAGAACACACACACGAGGGAAAGTGGGGAAAGTCCCATTGTGAAAGCAGGAATCCTTGTTCTGACGGGATGCTTACACAGCGCTGCATTGGATACAAGCCTACGTTTCTGTCCTGATGAAATTTATAAATGTAGTGCCTGTTTGTGCAGGCATTCTTCATTGCATAAGGAAGACAATGCAGACAATGTTTCCCAACCTCTTAAATGTAGTTAAGAGAAATGGAGTGCCCTGAGGGCTCACATGCGCTCTCCCTCTCGTTTCTCTTGGGGTCTCAAGGTTGGGAAATCTAGATAACCAGCCTTCCATAACGCTCCAAATAGACACATGTGTGACAAAAGCATTGTATTCTAAAGCTCTCACGCCAAAGAAGAAACCCACTATGCCAAGCAACGTTAAAGTTGGTTTTGAGCCAGCCTCAAGGTTTAGACTGAGGGAGCAACCAGTTCTTTAACTGCAGTGAGGGTTGCCAACCATAGCATTGACCTAATTTTTTATGTGCTGGGTTGAAGGGAGCCTAGACTTTCCTGGAATATGGTGTTAGGTAGGAGCCAATGCAGGGACGCGGGTGGCACTGTGGGTTAAACCACAGAGCCTAGGACTTGCCGATCAGAAGGTCGGCGGTATGAATCCCTGCGACGGGGTGAGCTCCCGTTGCTCGGTCCCTGCTCCTGCCAGCCTAGCAGTTCGAAAGCACCTCAAAGTGCAAGTAGATAAATAGGTACTGCTCTGGCAGGAAGGTTAACAGTGTTTCCGTGCACTGCTCTGGTTTGCAAGAAGCGGCTTAGTCATGCTGGCCACATAAACCGGAAGCTGTACGCCGGCTCCCTCGGCCAATAAAGCGAGATGAGCGCCGCAACCCCAGAATCGGTCACGACTGGACCTAATGGTCAGGGGTCCCTTTACCTTTACCTAGGAGCCAATGCAGCTGTTTAGACGAGCACCTGATACATGCACCTGAGGGCAGCTAGCTGCATCTCCACGCTGCATCTCCCTGTATGTGCGATGCTTGCATACTTCTTCTTCTTTGGCGATCACACGTAGCCAAGTAAGATTGTCTTCCATGAACATGGTCATAACAGTGAGTCCATAAGTGACTGTGGAGGCCAATTCTGGATCCACACGTCCTTTCACAGTGGGGACATAGGTTTCTGGACGGGAGTTGATCACGGTGAGGGTTTGCCAAGCGTGCCTTCCTCTTGGCACATGTCTCCCTTTCATCCTGAGTTTGAGCGTCTTCAAAGCCCATGACACATTTGGTAAAGGCTGTTCTCCAATTGGAGCGCTCACAGGCCAGTGTTTCCCAGTTGTCGGTGTGTATACTACATTTTCTTAGATATGCCTTGAGAGAGTCTTTAAACCTCTTTTGTTGACCACCAGCATTACACTTTCCATTTTTATGTTCAGAATAGAGTAGTTGCTTTGGAAAACGATAATCAGGCATCCGCACAACATGACCAGTCAAACGAAGCTGATGTTGGAGAATCATCGCTTTGATACTGGTGATCTTTGCTTCTTCCGACGAAGGCTTGTGGTGTTGATTTGGTGTGTTAAAAGCTCTTTAAGCGTGAGACTTTGTGCGGATAATCTTGCATAATCCATGCATGAGCAATTATGCAGTCTATTCCACATGGGCCGCAGAGCCAAATCGTCAGTAGGCTTGGCGAGCATTGTGTTGTAATGATCTCCTGCTAACTTTGCAGTAGAGTGCTCGAATTGAAGACAACTTCATTTCCTTCATTTCACACTGAGAAGCAGTGTGGTGTAGTGGTTAAGAATGGTAGACTCGTAATCTGGGGAACCGGGTTCGCATCTCCGCTCCTCCACATGCAGTGCTGGGTGACCTTGGGCTAGTCACACTTCTCCGAAGTCTCTCAGCCCCACTCACCTCACAGAGTGTTTGTTGTGGGGGAGGAAGGGAAAGGAGAATGTTAGCTGCTTTGAGACTCCTTCGGGTAGTGATAAAGCGGAATATCAAATCCAAACTCCTCTTCCGCTTCCCTCTTTCCTTTTCTCTGCTGCGCAATCCGCATGGAGCAACCATCAAGGCTATTTTAGCAGCTGTCGAGGCAGCCTCCAGATTTAAGGACTCTCATGCATTCTTGTTAATTGAACAATGCTGAGACTCATGATCATTTCCTTAACTGCCAGCTGTTGAAATGAAAGCTTTTCCTAATTTTGCTGTAAACGATGCGCTGTTTGAAGGAACAAAATACACAGTGTACTCTTAAAGATGCAACAGAATGGGGCTTAGAGGGAGTCCCCTAACCTTGGAGATATTGTGGGTTCAGTTCTAGACCACCGCAATCAAGCGAGTCACACATTCTTTTTTACTTTTTTTGTTACATACAGCATTCCACCAAGGCTGTTACCTGAAATGTCCACCAAATGAGATTTCAAAAACTCCCTGTGCAGCATTAATTCTTCTAAAATACATACACAGTTTTATTATTTTCGATATGATCATCTTTTAATTTGAAGAGTTAAAGCCTGTGATGTAGTTCCGTAGTCTTCAGACTTTAATCTGGTCTTGACCATCTGCCCTTTAAAAAAAAAAAAAAGGGAAAAAGCCCCATTTATTGAGAGCTTTATCCCTGCTGAATTATTATGCGGTATGTTGAATGAAGGCTCCACCATCATAGACATCACCCGTATTAGTTGATAAAAATTGCATACCAACGCAGCAAGGATCAAGTTGGATAGACTGAAGGAGAGGATTTAAGCATATAAAAACTCTCAGCTGCTTGCAACCCTCTTGGATTTGATTGGGATTCATTTAACTGCCAAGCTGAGTTGCAGTGAGAGGGCAGTGAGAAATTAATTCAGTAATAAAATGGTCTCATGAACCCACCGTCTCTCTGGCATGACTTAATGCTCTTCCTGGCCAGTCTCTCCAGGTGACACAAAATTCTGCTGCATCTTTGTGTCAGATATGATTGGATGCTTCATCCGGTCATTCCTAATGTCGAGATGCAGCAGAATTACCTGCCTTCAAAGGAGGCCGGCCACTGTGCTGCATCAGGGTGTGGTGAGTGAAAGCATAGAAGCCTTATTTCTGCATGAGTCACTCTAGGCTTGCCTCATTCCAGGCAGCAACTCACGCAGAAGCACAGAGAGTGGACTCCTTTGTGTGTCCTTAATGCTTGTCGTATACTTAAGGGATGTGGGTGGCGCTGTGGTCTAAACCACTGAGCCTCTTAGGCTTGCCAATCAGAACGTCGGCGGTTTGAATCCCCGCGACGGGGTGAGCTCCCATTCCTCTGTCCCAGCTCCTGCCAACCTAGCAGTTTGAAAGCACACCAGTGCAAATGACTAAATGGGCACAAGATATTGGTCATAACATTATGTTTGCTGACTGGGAACAGTTGTGGACCACCGGTATGAAATTCCCGGCATGTAATGCCTTAAGAGAGAATATTATGAAAATGATATATAGGTGGTACATGACACCAGTCAAGCTTGCAAAAATATATCATTTGCCTGATAACAAATGTTGGAAATGTAAAGAAAATGAAGGTACATTCTTTCACCTTTGGTGGACGTGCCCAAAGATTAAGGCTTTCTGGGAGATGATCTATAATGAAATGAAAAAGGTATTTAAATATACCTTCCTGAAGAAACCAGAGGCCTTTCTCCTGGGCATAGTCGGCCAATTGGTGCCAAAGAAGGACAGAACTTTCTTTATGTACGCAACAACAGCAGCAAGAATACTGATTGCAAAGTATTGGAAGACACAAGAGTTACCCACCCTGGAAGAGTGGCAGATGAAGGTGATGGACTATATGGAATTGGCGGAAATGACTGGCAGAATCCGAGACCTGGGAGAAGAGTTGGTGGAAGAAGACTGGAAGAAATTTAAAGATTATCTGCAGAAACACTGTAAAATTAATGAATGTTAAAATGATGTTGGATTGAAAATAAGTGGCATTAGCAGCAAAGTTAATAAGAATATGCAAAAATGAATTGATAATGGATGAAAATATAGAGTTATAATATGTTAAGATATAGAGTTAAGATAAACGAAAGAGGGTAAGGATTTGCTGATTTGATTATTTAAATGGGAATACAAAAAGGGGAGGTGTGAGGAGGCCAAGGAAACAAGCTAATGAGTTTAAAGTTACAAAAAACGGATTTGTTTTTAATTTTTTTTATCTATTTGTTTTTTGTATTTTGTATTTTTATTATTTTTTCTTAGGTATTTTTGTATGTTCTCTTTTTTCATCTTTTTCTTTCTATATGACTTTTTTCTATTTTGTAAACTTATGTTTTTGTAAAATCTCAATAAATATCTTATAAAAAAAATGGAAGCACACCAGTGCAAGTAGATAAATAGGTACCACTGTGGCAGGAAGGTAAACGGCATTTCCCTACGCTCTGGTTTCTGTCACGGTGTCCTTTTGCACCAGAAGCGGTTTAGTCATGCTGGGCACATGACCCGGAAAGCTGTCTGTGGACAAACGCCGGCTCCTTTGGCCTGAAAGCGAGATGAGTGCCGCAACTCCATAGTTGCCTTTGACTGGACTTAACTGTCCCGGGGTCCTCTACCTTTACCTAGATGTCAAGGACTTGAACAGAGAAATTATGGAACCAGTTGGGGAACCACCAAGGGAGGAAGTCTTTTGCCTTTACTACCCTCCTGCACCAGCAGAAGTCCTTGCATGGGCTTTTGCTAATGGGATTTGTTAGTTGAATCCAGCCCATTGGCCGCCTTAACTATCAGAATTTCAAAAAAATATTGATTTAGCCCATTGTGTGTAGTCACAACACGATCCTTGTGTTGCCACCTTCTCAAGAAGAAAGGCGAATAAGTCCTCTTACCCAGGCAGACTGCAAACAAAAAATGTTTGACTTGCGAATTAATTTTTGCACATTGCTTTGGGGAAAACACACCTACATGGCAACAGTGAGATGATGTTTCTTCGTTCTGTCGTGGAAAAGCCTTTTGAAAAAATAATAACCTGTGCTTCCACAGAAATAAAGCATGCAACTATGTGAAAAGTGTTTACTTTTTAAAAGTGGAGTATCCTTCAAATGCCTTTCATAATCAGGTCCTTGAAATACCTCTTCCTGGAAGTAAGTCAGGGTGTGCCAATGTGGTGTAGTGGTTGTAGTGTCGGACCTGGGAGGTAAAGGTAAAGGGACCCCGACCATTAGGTCCAGTCGTGGACGACTCGGGTTGCGGTGCTCATCTCGCTTTATTGGCCAAGGGAGCCTGCGTACAGCTTCCGGGTCATGTGGCCAGCATGACTAAGCCGCTTCTGGCGAACCAGAGCACGGAAACGCCGTTTACCTTCCCGCCAGAGTGGTACCTATTTATCTGCTTGCACTTTGTGCTTTTGAACTGCTAGGTTGGCAGGAGCAGGGACCAAGCAACAGGAGCTCACCCCGTCACGGGGATTCGCACTGCCAACCTTCTGATTGGCAAGTCCTAGGCTCTGTGGTTTAACCCACAGCGCCACCCGCATCCCACCTGGGAGATGAGGGTTCAAATCCCCACTAGGCCATGAAGCTTACTGGGTGACCTTGAGTCAGTCACTGACCTACCTCACAGGGTTGTTGTGGAAATTAAATCAGGAGGGGGGAATCTATGCCATGTGGCTTCAGCTCTTTGGACTCTCGTTTGGCTCAGCTGGCATAATCAAGTAGCATTCTGGGGCCATGATTTAATGACTTTAATCACACATCTTTTCGCATACAGAGAATCTTTTGTCCCTCGCAGGACCCAGCGACCACACAGGGTTTTCCCCTTTATGTAATGCCACGAGCAAAACGGCCGTTTGCAAGACGAGAATGTTAAATGGCAAATGACATAGAGAGGTCAGGGCCTTCCTTCATTCCCAAGCAGGTTGTTAAAAAATAATAATTTAACCAAGGTGTGAAAATGGCATTGCCCTCCAAAAAACTGTATTTTGCAAATCCTGTACCACTCACTTGCATATGATTTATGATGGTGGAAAAGAACTTCCTGCAGCAGAATTGCTGCAGTTTTGCCAAAGAGTAGAGATCCATGCAAGAAGAATAAGGAAGAGCCACTTTTTCAAAGGGGCTGGTGTGAAATTGCACTGAGCTAATGAAGAATTTAGGAACATCTGCTATCCACTAGGTTCATTTTTAAAAAAAAAAAAATCAGTAGGAGGAGTGAGAGGGTGTTTTGTTCATCACCTTTAAGAATACTTGCCTACTATTGGCAGCCAGGGGAATCATCCACTTATAGGACTGAGATATAAGCAAGAACCCCAAATTCTGCAAATTCATTGGAGGGGGTTTTTGGTGCCTGAATTTTCAGGGGCGACAGCTCAGTTTTGTATTCAGCTACATCCAACTCTTCTGCTAGAAGTTTTGTCCAGCAGTTCTTACTGGTGTGCCCCCATTCCTCCCACCCACTGTGTGTCTAATTAGAAAAAGCTGGGTGGGGGGCATGAAAAAGGAGGGGGAAATAGCCATTAATGTGAGAACTTAAAGTAGGAGCCAAAGGAGAATTCAAGAGAAAAAAGAATCCCGGGGAAACTTGAGTTCAGATGATATACCTGAAAGAGCGTCTCCACCCCCATTGTTCTGCCCGGACACTGAGGTCCAGCTCCGAGGGCCTTCTGGCAGTTCCCTCACTGCGAGAAGTGAGGTTACAGGGAACCAGACAAAGGGCCTTCTCGGTAGTGGCGCCCACCCTATGGAACGCCCTCTCATCAGATGTCAAGGAAATAACTACCTTACTTTTAGAAGACATCTGAAGGCAGTCCTATTTAGGGAAGTTTTTAATGTTTGATCTTTTACTGTGTTTTTAATATTCTGTTGGGAGCTGCCCAGAGTGGCTGGGAAACCCAACCAGATGGGCGGTGTATGTATGTATAAATAAATAAATAAATAATAATAATTCCTGTGGCAGACTTCCACTGGAAGTGGTTCAAGTGAACAGGTCTGCTTTTGCAAGCGGCGCCACTAAAATAGAATGAGGTTGGAGCTCTTCTATGGAAAAAGAAAGCAGCTTCTCTTTTCGCAGAAGAGGGGAGGGGCTTGTTAGATCCACATACCTTTTCTGGGAAAACTCTGGAATTCCAGGTGGCCCGGATCGACCTGACCTGACCTGCCAGTCCCAGCAGCTGCTGCAGCAGCAGCTTTTAATGAGTGGATGCAGGGAAAATATTGATACACCCATTAGTAAATATGCCCCTGTTGTTTTCTTATCGTGCTCATAGTTAACTGAGGGACACAACTGCTTCCAGATACCCGTTGCCTCCCCTTCTGGGGCATCCCTAATCTGAGAATGTTGCCCAAGGAGAACTGTAGGTGGTCTGGCATCAGAAGAAGCAGGGGATGGATGCTTTGAATACCAGCTGTCTTTCTGAGGAAGTAAACGCAGTGGGGGGAAAGGGGGCCCACCCCAGATCTCTAAGGCAGGCAAGCTTTCAGCTCAGGCAGAAGGAATGTCAGCAGCCTTTGGAGGAAGACAGTGAAAGCTTCTTATTCTTCCCCCCCCCCCACTCGCCTTGGGACACAGTCTTCCTTCAGCTCTGCTTCCAGCAGCCCCGCTAAGAGCCAGCGAGACTAAGCTATATAAACTGCAGCCAGATATGCTGACTCTTCGAGAAACAGGTCCATGGATCTGCATTCCTCCCTTTGCAATGGTCAGTTGCAAATTGCAATGTCAGTGCAATAGACAGCTGCAGGAATAGGGAACGCCTGGACCTCCCAATATTGTTGGACGGCTCTCATCGTCCTGACTTATTATCTATGCTGGCTGGGAGATGAGAGTCCAACATTGCTTCCCCAATCCTGCTCTATTGACAGATGTATTTTTTATTGGATTTTTGATAGAAATTGTTCCCATGTCGGGGCTGGTATAACCGTCAATGGGTATTTCCTCAATCTTTTGTTGATTAAATTCCAAAAACCACGAGAGCTGCGAAGCTTAGAGGCAGCAATCAGCGCTTGCCAACGTCTTAGCTGCCATTCATACTTGGCTGACTTCTGTGCCTGTTTGTAAGCAATTTTGGCCTGCAAGTACTCTGGGGGAAGAGTTTCAGCTCCAGAAGATTTATATCTGTTGTAGATACAACAGAGAGAGAGTCTAGCTTGCTTACATTTGGAATCAAACCAAGGTGCACCGAACCTGGGTTGATCTCGGTTAACCAGGTGAGTCGGCATCGTAAAGAAGCTAGTTAAATCTACAGAGAGGTGGGAGAACCACTCCAATATCCTATTTGGTTCAGACAACTCCGCCACTGAAACAATAAGGGGTTCGGAGATATTCCTCTGGAAGAATTCTGCGTATTTTTGGGCCTGTTTCATAGACCATTTAATGCTTCTTACTTGAGCTGCGGCATTTAAACCTACATGAATTGGGTGTGAACCGCTAACCGGGTGCCAGTCGAGCGTTAGCTTGGCCGCTAGAGGTAGGTGGTCACTGAATTGTACATTGTCTACTTTAAAATAAAAGAAGTTTGAGAATAGGTCTTCTGAAACTAGAAGGTAATCTAGGACACTATTTGATGTTGTGCCCAAATGAGTGAATTCTCCTGGCACGTCCGGAGGGCAATTGCCATTCAAAATGTTCAAATTCATACGAATGGCCAATTGATAAAGAAGGACTCATGCCTCATTCACTCTGATGTCCTTAGATCTTCTTGATGTAAAAGAGATTAAATCAGATTTTGGGTAGGGGGGAGGTACCCACCACTTGGCCTTGATTATGGATTTTTGATAATTTTATACATATAAAACAAAAACACTTCAAATATTAAAATACAAGGTTCTTTTGAACCTTCAGACCTCCTTCCCTCCTCCATAGGTTCCATGTTTAAGTTTAAATTCGTTACATCTTTTACCCTTATCCATCTATTAGGTAAAGGTAAAGGGACCCCTGACCATTAGGTCCAGTTGCGGATGACACTGGGGTTGCGGCGCTCATCTCGCTTTATTGGTCGAGAGAGCTAGTGTACAGCTTCCAAGCCAGTGTACACGCTTCCTATTATGAAACTGAGTATGCGGAGTTGGTGAAACTGACGGGGAAGATCCAAAACCAGGAAGATCACGCATTTACTAATGTAAAGGGACCCCTGAATGTTAGGTCCAGTCGTGGACGACTCTGGGGTTGTGTGCTCCTCTCGAAAGCATTTGACGTGCTTTCGAACTTCTAGGAGAACCAGAGCAGCGCACGGAAACGCCGTTTACCTTCCTGCCAGAGTGGTACCTATTTATCTGCTTGCACTTTGACATGCTTCCGAACTGCTAGGTTGGCAGGAGCAGGGACCGAGCAACGGGAGCTCACCCCGTTGCAGGGATTCGAACCGTCGACTTTCTGATCGGCAAGCCCTAGGCTCTGTGGTTTAACCCACAGCGCCACCCAATTACCATAAATAATTCCACATTGCAAGTGTCATTACATCCCTGCCAACGATTTTAACTGATTACAGTGGTCTTTTAAATAAATTACAAATTTATTTCCATCTTTAGTAAATACTCCTGCCAACCTAGCAGTTCGAAAGCACGTCAAATGCAAGTAGATAAATAGGTTCCACTCTGGCGGTTAGGTAAACGGCGTTTTCGTGCGCTGCTCTGGTTCTCCAGAAGTGGCTTAGTCATGCTGGCCACATGACCCGGAAGCTGTACGCAGGCTCCCTCGGCCAATAAAGCGAGATGAGCACACAACCCCAGAGTCATCCACGACTGGAGCTAACATTTACCTTAGTAAATGCGTGATCTTCCTGGTTTTGGATCATCCCCGTCAGTTTCGCCAACTCTGCATACTCAGTTTCATCTGCCATTCTTCTTTTGTTGGTACTTCTCCTTCCTTCCAGCTCTGGGCTAGTAGCATTCTCGCTGCTGTCGTTGCATACATAAAAAGCCTTTTATCGTCTCTTGGTAACTCTTCACCTATTATACCTAATAAAAAGGCTTCTGGTTTTTTTACAAATGTGTTTTTAAACATTTTCTTTAGTATCGTCGGTACCTAACACCGAGTAAAATTGCTAAAATGTACAAAACAAGTTCAAAATTGTGTTGGAAATGTAAAGAGAATGAGGGTACTTTTTACCATATGTGGTGGACATGTACAGTGGTAAAGGCTTTCTGGAAAATAATATACAGTGGGACCTCTGTTTACAAACTTAATTCGTTCCGGAAGCCCGTTCTTACACCGAAAATGTTCTCAAACCGAGGCACGCTTTCCCCAATGAGGTGCCCTTCCACCAGTTGGCTTCTGTTTGTCTTCCGGTGCAAAGTTCGCTAGCCGGAACACCTACTTCCGGTTTTGTGGAATGCGTTGCCTGAATCATTTGTTAACAGCACTGTTCTTAGACCGAGGTATGACTGTACAATGAACTATTGACACACGTAAAGATGTCTGAGCTGGTTGCTCCATTCACAGACCGCATGGCTTTCAACAAACCATCCTTGCATTCCTGAATTCAAATGTGATAAAAGAGTTTCTGAATCGTTTCACCATTAAACAACATACCAGATCCATTTTGGGGGATAAGATGTAAGCCTATGTCTCCCCACCACACCCTCCCTCTAATCATAGTCTTGTTTTTTTAATTTTTTATCTTAATCATAGAATCATAGATTGTAGAGTTGGAAGGGACTACGAGAGTCCAACTGGCTGCAATGCAGCAATCTTTTGCCCAGTGTGGGGCTCAAACTCACGACTGAGATTAATACTTATGCTCCACTAACTGAACTATTATTTTGGAAGAATGTGGGCTCAGTAACCTGTGTTGGCAGTTCTTAAATGTTCACAAATAGTCTGATTTGCCAGTTATCACAATCCTTAAATCAGAGGAAAGCTTTATAAATATGTTGGAAAGGTTTATATAGTTCTTTTTTAAAAAAAAAAAGTTTCATGTTATTAAAACCTCCTTAGTTACCACAGTGTTTGGATTTCTAAAACGTTAAGGGGAATTTTGTTTCCAGCGGAAAAGCATGCCAAGTTGTGCTGGCTCTGTACTGAAAAACAGCAACTCATATATAAATACATGCATTTTAAAAATATACACAGGAATAGGCATTTTAAAAGCTAATTAAGGAAATGACTTTAAGGTCACTGGAAATTATTTGCAACGGCTCCATGAAGTGTATATGTTCTCTTTTATGTTGTTTGAATGTCACCGGAGTATGCCAAATAATAATGTGGGCCATGGTCAAGCAGAATAATTGTGTAAATGCAGCAGATGTTTAAGCCAAAGAAGCAGTTCTTTACCTAACATTTCATTAGCCGAGGGAACGTAGCATCTCAAGATGTTAGGCTGACTGCAGGCATAAATGGCTCTTCTGTGTATTTATTAATTTTATACATGGAGAGCGGACCCTCTAGAAGCATGAGCCAGCAATGAAGCTTCTATATTCAGATGGTGAACACACTTAACTAGCAGATGGAGCTGAGTAACAATAGGCGATCAGTCCTGCTTATGAACAGTTCTGTGGCATAAGAACTGGAGAAGAGGGGATTATTTATTATATCCTGGTCCAGCATGTTAGTCTTTGCATTCCTCTGGTCATATAGGTAATATTTTCCTAAAAGTCCAATGTTTATATATGTGTAAATAATAATAATAATAATAATAATAATAATAATAATAATAATACAGTGGTACCTCAGGTTACAGGCGCTTCAGGTTACAGACTCCGCTAACCCAGAAATAGTACCTCGGGTTAAGAACTTTGCTTCAGGATGAGAACAGAAATCGTGGAGTGACAGTGCGGCGTCAGCAGAAGGCCCCATTAGCTAAAGTGGTGCTTCAGGTTAAGACCAGTTTCAGGTTAAGAACAGACCTCCAGAACAAATTAAGTTCTTAACCTGAGGTACCACTATAATAATAATAAATACCAGGGGTGAAATTCCTGTTGACCTACCTGAGGCTAACCTGGGATAACTAGGGTTTAATTGAAGCAGCACCCCTAGGCATAATGTTAGATCTGTTAGAACATTTTCTACCAATGTGCTTCTGGTTTGCGTTATTCTAAACAGCTCTCCCAAGATTCAGAAATGCTTTATGTACGTTGGTGGTTTTGCCTGGTGTAGGCAACATGCTTCTCTTTTGCAAAGTTACTCAGTTAATAGTAGGTATGGATTATTGTATGTTAAGTTCATCTGCCCGGCTTGTGGTTGCAAGAGTGTTCTTGTTGCATTTTGAAAAAAGATGCATTTTTTGTGTGTGGACAGAAATGGAGAACATAAAAGTAGAATCTGTTTTTCAAGGACTGCTTTTTCCCTTTTTCAGGTATACACGTATAAACAGAGGTCAATCACACGCCAAAAAGTCACAGCTATGCAGCCTACAAGCTCAGAAGGTCTGGAAGACATGGCCGCACTGATAGACCTCCATGAAGGGGCCATCATGCACAATCTATTCCAGCGATATCAACAAAACAAAATTTATGTAAGTTCATTTTGGAGGGGGCTGAGGGAAATCTTTTGAGCAGCAAATTGCTATTTCACATGGGTGGATATATTTTCTTTGGATTTGAAAGTTCCCCTAAAGCGAGAGATGCTGGCACTATCGCTACAGAAAGTTAGACCTGCTGCCCCCTAAAGTTGTGTGTGCAAGAAGTGGGGGGTTCAGTGTGATATATAAATACAGTCGTACCTTGGAAGTTGAACAGAATATGTTCCAGATGTCCGTTTGACTTCCAAAATGTTCAAAAACCAAATCGTGGCTTCTGATTGGCTGCAGGAAGGTCCTGCAGCCAATCAGAAGCCCCGGAAGCCCGTCAGATGTTTGGGTTCCAAAAGAACGTTTGCAAACGGGAACAATCACTTCCGGGCTTGCGGTATTTGGGAGCCAAAACGTCCAAGTTCCAGGAGTTCGGGATCCAAGGTATGACTGTATCCTTGAGTGGTTAGGGACTTGAGTGAAAACGTTGGCAGCATTAAGATAAATTCAACAGTGTCAATTAGTTTTGATGGATGCAACAATGGAATACTGAACGGTTTAGCTTATGTAAAATATGCAGTGATTTATGTTATGCAAAATGAACCATGGAAAGAGAAGAAGGGAAGTTTTTGATATTTTATGGTTGTTCAAAATTATTAAATTATTATGGGTATTCAAAATTATTAAAAGAATAAAAATAAAAAGGGACTTGAGGATATCCTACCCTCAAGCCACTTCCTCAGGCCAGGAGAGCTTGAGATTAAACGGAGCACCCATTAAATGAAGATTAATTCAGATTAAACGAAGCAGTGGAAATCTTGAGATATCATGGATGAGAGCTAGGAAACAGCCAGAAAGATTTGGACGTAATGGCCTAACTCCATATTGAGTCAACTGTGGTTAATAAAAATTGCCATGGGGAAGTTCTGACACTGAACTATTAGAACTTGGCCACAACGATTTAGGAAGGGGAAATACAGGAGCAGAGTTGAAAATGTGGAAAGCCAGGCTCTGTAGAATTAACAAAAGCAGAAGGACTGCAGAGGTGTATTAGATTGCTCTGTCAAGAGAATGAATGAAACAAAGGTTAAGTGGGAGGAATGCCAGGAGATGGAGGGATGGATAGATAGATGTTTTGCGGGTGAATTGGTAAAACAACAGGGAGAGGTTCCGTAAGGCTCTGCAGGAAGTGGTCAGCAGGGCTTGTGGTTCACGGCCATTTTTAGAGGTGCTTTTTTGACTCAGATGTTTTAAACCTGTGGAGAACGTGGAGGTCTCTAAATGTCAGTTTTGATCCAGACAATAGTTTGCATTTTACTTATCTCTAAAGAACTGGAAGAGATTCCCCTTCCCTACATTTCTCTGAGTGGTTTACCAGTCAAGTCCCTCTTCTCATGGAACTCTGGAAAACTGTAACTCTGTGTGAAGAATTATCACAGAATTGTAGAGTTGAAAGGGACCCCTAGAGTCATCTAGTACAATTTACCTGCAATGCAGGAATCTCTGCTATAGCATCCATGGTAGATGGCCGTCCAACCTCTGCTTAAAAACCTTCTACTTCTGAGCAAGTCTCTTCCACCGTCGAACAGCTCTTACAGTCAGAAATGCGGTCTCCTAACTACTCTCAATGCCTTTAACAAACTACAATTCCCAGGGTTCTTTAGGGGAAGCCATGATTGTTTAAAGTGTTATGACACTGCTTTAAATGTATAGTGCATTTAAAGCTCAACATCAAAAAAACGAAGATCATGGCCACTGTTCCCATCACCTCCTGGCAAATAGAAGGGGAAGAAATGGAGGCAGTGAGAGATTTTACTTTCTTGGGCTCCATGATCGCTGCAGATGGTGACAGCAGCCACGAAATTAAAAGACGCCTGCTGCTTGGGAGAAAGGCAATGGCAAACCTAGACAGCATCTTAAAAAGCAGAGACATCACCTTGCCAACAAAGGTCCATATAGTTAAAGCCATGGTTTTCCCAGTAGTGATGTATGGAAGTGAGAGCTGGACCATAAAGAAGGCTGGTCGCCGAAGAATTGATGCTTTTGAATTCTGGTGCTGGAGGAGACTCTTGAGAGTCCCATGGACTGCAAGAAGATCAAACCTATCCATTCTTAAGGAAATCAGCCCTGAGTGCTCACTAGAAGGACAGATCCTGAAGCTGAGACTCCAATATTTTGGCCACCTCATGAGAAGAGAAGACTCCCTGGAAAAGACCCTGATGTTGGGAAAGATGGAGGGCACAAGGAGAAGGGGACAACAGAGGATGAGATGGTTGGACAGTGTTCTCGAAGCTACCAGCATGAGTTTGACTAAACTGCAGGAGGCAGTGGAAGACAGAAGTGCCTGGCTTGCTCTGGTCCATGGGGTCACGAAGAGTCGGACACAACTAAACAACAACAAGCATTTAAAGGGGGACTTGGTTTGAAACAGGGGAATCTTAACTTGAATTTTAACCGGCTGAACCTGGGCGACCTTACGGGTGTTTATTTTGAGCCCTGCTTTAAGTGTATTGGCAAATATGATGGCACAGGGACACTCCAGGTTAGGACATTTCAATCAGTGCATACATTTGAATGGTATCCTTTAAGCTGGGCTGCTATAGCCTGCACCGAAATACGAAATTTCAACATATTCTGATGGTGCCCGTGTTGAAAAACGTGACGAGGCCAGACTGTTCCTTGAGAAGCTTCATCTTAAGCAAAGCAAGGAATGTGCACATAGTAAAATGGCCGGTTAAAGGCTGTAATTTTGGGGCCTCCAAAGCCCAGCTCCAAAATTAGACAAGCCAGTGGTATATGATGGTTGTGTGACTTGCATTATCAACTGTGGGGCATGTCGCTAAGCACTGTTGAGACGATCCTTCCCTGGGACAGTTTGAGCTTATGCGGAAAGTTTTTGGGAAGAGGTCCTAAAACCACATAAGTACATATGTGATGCAGCTAAAGGAAAGGGCATTCAAATTACGGTGTTGGGAGTTGGCTCTCGCTGGATTCGCCTCCCGACACTCAACTGTTTCTGGCAGATGTGAGTTGAAAGGAGGTCAAAACAGAATGAAAGGGAACGATTTTAAAAAACGGTGAGAGAGAGCTAAAAATAAAACCATTAAATGTGTAAACTCACTCATGAGTCCTCTTTGATTCAGTGCTTAAAATGTGCCCGTTTTAACACATTTTCCATTGAAGCACAAGCAGTTTTTTAAAAAACTGAGAAATAGCCAGATCTTTATTTGATGTGGGCTCTCTTCATGGGATCGCTAAAAGCACATGATAATGATTCATATTCATGCTCTTTCCACAGTCATCTGGTTGGGAGCCAAACTACTGGCCTAGATAGACCTTTGGTGTGATCCAGCAAAGTTATTAAATATATATATGTATATGTATATATACATACACACACACACACACTTTTTAGATGTATATACATTTCAATGATTTTACATTCATTTTGACATTTTAAAACTTGACTTCCTTCCCTCTCTTTCTGCAGTTCCTTAAATTTATTTTTAATATCTTCTGCATATCCAAATTAATTTCCTCATTTATTCATCTTCTTTATATATATATACTCTTATATAGCTGCAGGTTATTACAATAATCCTGCCGGTGTTTTTATCTGTTTACAATTTATCTGTAAATATTCAATAAAGCATTTCCATTCTTTTGTAAAAAGTTTGTTATCTTGATTTCTTATTCTTCCGGTAAGTTTCGCCATTTCTGCGTATTCCATAAGTTTTGTACCCATTCTTCCTTTGCTGGGACGACTTCTTCTTTCCGTTTTTGGGCAAGTAACATTCTTGCTGCTGTAGTCGCGTACATGAGTAAATTTCTGTACAATTTAGGTAGTTCTATCCCTATAATTCCCAGAAGAAAGGCTTCTGGGTTGTTGTTTTTTATAACCAGCACAACTTTTTATTACACTTACCTGACTGAGTTGACATTCATTGCGTGTCAAGGTCCCCAGGGCCACCCCAAATAACTCACACATCACACCAAAATTTTAGTTTAAGGTTTTGGCATAATTTTGGCCACAATTTTATTAAAATACAAACATGTGAGTGGTTGCTTAGGCATTGGTTGCAACTAGCTGCCCCCACCATGGGGGACAGACTGACATTCCGCACACCTGCAAAAGTCAGAAAAGGGGAATACACTTGGGGGTAGTGACAGAGCAGGGAAGCTGCCCTCAGCCCTCCCCAAATGCAACCAGGAGCTCTTGCAGTGGCCCGAGCCCCCTTGACAGGGTGGACAAGCAATAGTTAGCCCCTGATTCCTCTAACGGAATCCCTTGCAGCAGCAGCATTAGAGGGGCAGGCACAGCCAATCCATGCCCCTCAACCAACCAAACCATAAACCAATGCCTAACCGCAACCTTACAAGTTGTGATGATTTGCTACGCAGTAGGCAAAAACCAAATGGCCCCAGCCAATCAGCCAGATGGACAAAATTCCTACCAGGCCCCTGCCTCAAGAGCAGACGACCCCATGACAGGCATAGCAAGGTCAAGCGAACAACCCTAATTCTAGGGGGGGGGGGGATGGGCAATCCGATGCACGGGCGAAAAGAGGAAGCCCTAGCCTCGTGCAAGGAGTTTTAGCATTTCTGGCTGTCAATCAACAAATGACAACATTAACTTCTTCCCAACAACAAGGGAGCCCAATCGGATCAGTGGCCAACGATCAATTAGCCTGCCCCACAACTTTGGAGTGTCCTGGCGGCCCCAACCGCAACACGGCTCTCCATGAAGGAGAACACGCTTTCCCTAGGAGTTGTTGTCTGAGGTTTCTGCTTCTAGTTTTGTGTCTTTTCTCAACGCACACAGTGAGGAAAGTACCAAAGAAAGCCTTGTAAGGATATTCCATATTCAGCATCTATGTGACATCACCAGGCAACAAACCAATCCCGTTCCCTTCTCACACCTGTCTTTCCTGTACACCTGACAGAGTCAGCTGAATCAACAAGTTGCCAAGCAACCAAGAGGTTTAAGGATCTGTCTGATCATATCACATTAGCTCTGGCCTTGGGCCAGTTCTGCATCAATAAGAAATACTAATATTTTGGAATGAAACCATTGTTTCCCCCCTAGGCAACTTCCTTTGACTCATAAGTTGTTGAGAAGGGGCAAATGACAGGCAGTGCCAGATAGAAACAGGGGGGTGCCTATGAGAGGTGATGCCCACTAGCCTACTTAGCCGAAATCCCAGGCTTATTATGTCCACGTTTCTCTGCACATTCCTGCTGTTCTGTTGATACTTTGCTAGCCACTCACGGTTTTTATTTACAAATTCAAGGCAGAGGGGGACTGTGTTCCTGTTTGCTTCTTTGATATCTCGGAAGCAGGAATGGGACTCAAATTAGCCTTGCAACGTTTGAATAATATACTGAATAGTTTTTGTCAGATTTAATTGGGTCTCCCATTTGCTTTATTTCTTCGTTTTGGTTCAGTAAGCTCTCCTAATAACACTTGATCCATCTAATTATAGCATACTTTTCTGTCTAGCTTTATTTGCAAGGGAACCCTCAGGGAGCTAATGGCTGCACAGTAATGATCAATGAAACAATGAATTGTTTTGCTCTTTCTTGAATTCTTGCCAGATACCAGAAATGCTCACGGAATTCAGGCCACTAGGTCTGTTTCCCTAATTTGCTAGGTTGTGCATGTGTTGTTGTTTTTTTACAGAGTACTGATGTTCTCCGTACTGGCTTCGCAAACATTTCCAAAAAGCGCTTGTCATGTATCTGGTCTAGGAGCAAAACCAGAAGGAGGTGGCCCATAACATTTCAAGATAGCTTTTTGCCAGCACTGCAAATTTCCCAGTAGTGGTATATGCTGTCAAGGGTGAAAATCTGTTACAAAGCTCTGTAATACGCATTTGTAGATGAGTCCTTAAAATGGAATTACAGCATATTATTTGCCCTTGTGGATGTCTGCAACTCAGATTGAAACGATGATTGTTATTCCATACGCAAGCATGCGTAACCAAATCTATCCATCTAGAGCAAGGCTGAAGAACCTTTGGTCCTCCAGGTGTTGTATGAATCCAACACACATCAGCCAAAACCAGCATGGCCAATGGCCAAGGATGATCAAAGCTGTAATCCAGAAACATCTGGAGGGCCAAAGGTTGCCCAGCACCGATCTAGAGAAACTGGTTTAAATAGTTAAAATAAAGACTGTGTCATTATTTACCCATTTATTGCTTATATTTCCACCCAGGCACCCAAGGCAGTTTACAGTTTTAAAATACAAAAACAAATCGGTGTTGTAAAATAAAGACAAAATAAAGACAAAGTCTAACATGCAGATCACTATCTGAGTTGGGGAAAGCATGTAAGTGTAAAAAAAAGGTAAAGGACCCCTGAGCGGATAAGTCCAGTCAAAGGCCACTATGGGGTTGTGGCGCTTATCTTGCTTCCAGGCCTGAGGGAGCCAGCGTTTGTCCACAGACAGCTTTCCGGGTCATGTAGCATGACTAAACCACTTCTGGCACAACGGACCACTGTGACGGAAACCAGAGCGCACAGAAATGCCGTTTACCTTCCCGCCACAGCGATACCTATTTATCTACTTGCACTGGTGTGCTTTCGAACTGCTAGGTTGGCAGGAGCTGGACAGAGCAACGGGAGCTCACTCCATCGCGGGGATTCGAACCACCAACCTTCTGATCAGCAAGCCCAAGAGGCTCAGTGTTTTAGACCACAGCGCCACCAGAAATACTACCCCTCCCCTAACATGCCATTCAGCCTCCCAGTAAATGGACAGTACAGTGGTACCTTGGGTTAAGTACTTAATTTGTTCCGGAGGTCCGTACTTAACCCAAAACTGTTCTTAACCTGAAGCACCACTTTAGCTAATGGGGCCGCCTCCTCCTGCCGCCGCGCCGCCGCTGCACGATTTCAGTTCTCATCCTGAAGCAAAGTTCTTAACCTGAAGCACTATTTCTGGGTTAGCAGAGTCTGTAACCTGAAGCGTATGTAACCTGAAGCGTCTGTAACCCGAGGTACCACTGTATAACTTGTGAACTAGGCACTCTACAGTCCTACCCCTTTGTGCTGAGGCCGTTGCTTGTTCTTTCTAAAGGGAAAGAATCACTCTTAGCTCAAAATGGACATAGCGCTTGAGGAATGGGGTGCCATGCTGCTCCCCCATCTCATAAAGCCAGTTGGCACCCCGGTTTTATATGAAGCGTGCCTTAAGCCCTATAACTGTGGAGTTCCTGTCCGCCCTATAGCAGTTCCATGTTACTTTTCAAAGGATGATTATATGAAAGGAACATTAAGCAACCTTTCTATAGTTGGCTCGTTTATGAAATAGAAATGAAGTCTGTTCCCAAGGCCCATGTGAATAATAAAGAACTTTGTGTAATAGTGCCATGCCGAAAGGAGGTTCTCTCCTCACCCTCCAACAAGTATTTGCAACTTGCTTGACTTTTCCCAGAAGGGGTAATAATTGTGTATCCCTGGCCAATTTCCCCCCAGTTATGTAATATTCCTGCCTTCTCCCTCCATCCCTTCCAATCACCTTTGCAGTGACTGCTCCAACCTCTTTTCCACGTTCTAAACATGTTTTGGCTATTAGGAACAGAAGCTTTTTCCCCAGCCATGAGACAGTTGGGCTAAATAATAATTTGGATTTATTTATTTGCTTACTTTGTGCCCTGCGCTTCCTCCAAGCTCCACAAGGCAACTTACAACACAGTGCGCAATGTAAACAACAGTAGTCTTCCCCGGTGTGGTGCGATGTATTGTGTTTCTTTTTAAATTGCAGCCATTATTAATAAATTCACATCTATGCATATTATTATTATTATTCATTTCAATTCTATACCACTCTATAATCTTAAGAAAAGATCTCAAAGCAGTTCACAGCATATTAAAACATCAAATAAAACAATCCAGAGTAAAACATTGCTGTAGGAAGTCAAGTGTACATTCAAAGCAACAGAATTAACAGGAAACTAAAATATTATCTTTAAACATTTCAGAATGAAACATTACAAATGAAGTCAACAACGGAATGCACATTTGATGCAGCAAAGTTAATAATAATAATAGTTTTTGTTTTGTTTATACCCCGCCCATCTGGCTGGGTTGCAAAAAACCCAAACATTTCAAATGAAAATGTTACTAAAGGAAGTCAGATATAAAATGCACGTTTAGAATAGCATGATTAACAGGAGACTAAACTATTATCATAATGCCAACTTTTTCACTGGGTGTGCGTTGTAGGTAGGAGCAGAGTATATAAATTCACACATGTAGATGTTGCGCAAATCTGTGCCTTCTTTTTGGGGAGATGTTTTTGATAATGCACAAATAGCCACCATACTTGAAGCCTGCAACCATGGTTAAGCGATGGGAAGTGTTATGCTTGTATATTGACTCTCGATGATGTTGAGGTGCAGTTAGGAAATTGCTGCTGCAAGGCTTCCTTCTGGGTGATGATTTAATTTTCCTGGAGACTGAAGTAATTTTGCAAATGTAAACACCTTTTTTCTTTTGCTCTGTGGATGATAAGCAAGTGTCTGGAAAGCAGATGGTTCTGGTACGGAGAATTCTAATTTCAATCAGTAGCCTTGTTTTTGACGCTTATTTAATAGTCTTCAGCTTTCTTTTGTTTAGCTTTTCCCAGCGACAAACAGAGAACGTTGCCATGTTTTTTCCTAACAGAATAAAGTTAGAGAGTGGGTGGTTGGGGGGCAGTGAGGGAACTTGATGCTTCAAAATAGAGCCTTGCACCCTCCAGTCTCCCACAAAAATATTCTCCAATCTACAGCATAACGCGCTGAATCGTAAAACTGGTGCCACTCAGTAAAGTTGTGGGGTAGCAGGGAGCCAGGTTGAGTCCAATAAAAGGCAATACATTTTGTTGTTACATTGGGGGGCCACCAGCTGGAGTTTCTGCAGCCAGGCCTGACCCCATGAGGAATACCAACTGGCCCCTAGTTGCTAACCAAGAGGAAAGAGAGTTGAGTAGATCTTGTGAAATCCATGACAAGAGTCAGTTCTGGCAGTCCACTTTAAGATGAGTTGGGTTGTTTTTCCTCCCTCACTTACAGTATTTTTCCTCAGAATGGACCTGCCATAAAGCTATTTCTTGATGACAACAACAACAACAACAACAGCAACAACAACAATTTTATTTGTATCCCAACCACTATGGGCAGCTTCCAACTTATATAAAACCATAATAAAACATTGCACATTAAAAGCTTCCCTATAAAGGGCTGCCTTCATATGCCTTCCAAAGGTTATATAGTTACTCATCCCCTTGGCATCTGATGGCATTTCACAGGGTGGGTGCCACTACTGAGAAGGCCCTGTAATCAGTGCTGTACGTATTTAAACCTCCTTTAATCATGTCAGTAAAACCTTCTTCACTGGTTAAATTTTGGGGCAAGCATCCCTTTATGTCTTGGAAGTATGTGGAAAGGCACAAATAGTTTTGTTTCTTTAATCTCTTAATCATTTTAAAGAACTTCTATCCAGCTATTTCACCCGGCAGGGCTCTCGGATCTGTGATTAATCGTTATCTTCTTGTAATCTATCCTGCTTTTCCACTGAGGTGAACAGAGGAGTACACAAATTTCCTTCTCTCTTTCTGGCATGAATGAAACCTGGGTTTTGCTGCAGTTTTATAAGAGTATATATTTGAAGTAGATGAATAAATGAGGAAATTATTTGGATATGCAGAAGATATTAAAAATAAATTTAAGGAACCGCAGAAAGAGGGGGAAGGAAGTCAAGTTTTGAAATGTTAAAATGATTGTAAAACTAGTGAATTGCATAAATAAAATTTTTAAAAAGAAGAAACTTGGGTTTTGGCTTTATAAGTGAGAAGTTCTCTCTCTTATTTTCTCGTACTTCTCCTGAAGCATTTATTCTGTAACCAGCTGCCGGATTAGATGGTGGGAAAGAAAACACATTCTTCTTGAGCAAAGAAACTTGTGTTTGCGTTTTAGAGGGAGCGTTTGAATATGTTGTGCGCGCTACATTGCATTGTGAGGCATTTGAGCTCTTGTGTGAACATAAAACATGATTACAGGGTTTGGTGCTTCTGTAAGAGAAACGGCCTGACTGGGCAGTAGCTTCTGGAAACATATAATCACAGCGACATGTTAAACTAAGGCTTTTAAGAAAGACGTTTTGGCCTCTAAACGTTTAACTTGTAATTTAGGAAGAGAGCTGGATCCAGTCCCTTACAAATTAGCACGAGACGGGCTGAAATGCAGGCCGCCCTGACCGTGGTTTCAGTAAATCAAGGTTGCTAGCATGCATGCGACCATTAATTACGACTCTCTTCGGGATTTAAAGGGGGGGGGGGAACGGGCATGGCAAACTGCAGGGCCTCCTCCTTTCTTCTTTTGTGCGGACTTGTGCTCAGTTTGTCGGCCCGCTTGGCTCACAGAACAAAGGAAACAAAGAAAAGCGTAATGAGCTTTATGATAACAGGGCAGAATGGCAAGCAAGAGAAGGAGATGTGACCTAATGTACAGTAGCCACCAAATAGAAGTTTGTATGTTTTTTCTTTGATGCTTTTTCCCCCTCTACGACGCTCCAGATTTCCCATGAACAAAATAATGGTGGTTGTAGAAAAGATAAGATATTCGGAATTGCTCGCTTGTACAAATTTCAACACAAGGTACAACCAGGAAGAACAGAATTCAGTTATCCATGCAAGTTAAGAGAGAGAGAGAGAGAGAGAAGAAAGATGGCTCTCAGGTTATTCCTAGTACGTAATACGGCTGGGTCGCGTCCTGTACCTTATCGTTCCAATGCTGGGTGAACAAGATTCAATACTGCCTAAGCCTGGCAGAGGAAAAACAAGCCTTTAAAAGTAGTTTTTTAGTTAAACCGCTCTTTTTTGCTAGTTATATTTATGTTTTGCTGCCAGGTTATGTCACCTAGCTGAACGGGTTTAGCATCTCTCCCCCTCCCCGGTCCTGCCTTTGACACACCTCTGAAATGACCCCCTTTTTAAGGGTTTACACTAGTTTCAGCTCTCCAAGGCTTGGCTTGGCTTTGCCAGCTGGGTCCAAGCGAAGCTGGGATGGAGGAATTATGCCCAGCATATTTCCAGTCGAGCTGAGCCTGGGAAGTTGTGCTGGCATAACCCAACTGCATCAGGGACCGCTTGGCTCCGCTGGAGATCCTCTGGATTCCAGCAGCGTTCATCCCTGCAGATCCTGCTATAGGATTGGTCCCTTAATCCCCAATGAGGATACGGAACCAACCCATTCATCTTTATTTTCTTCCTCTCTTTGTTGCACAAAAACTTCCATGACTCGCAGAATCTATCTCTCTCTCCCTCTTTTTGCATTGACATTCCAAACTAGGCATACTCAGTGGGACAATGCTAGATGAACCTTTTCGACCAACGGGTTGGTATTTGTGGAGTTTCACTGGTTGAGAACATTTGCCATTTACGTGCACATCTCGAATGGTATTTATACCAAACCCAGGAGAAAATGCAGTGAACCATCTTAAGACGGTTTGGCCGATTCTGATCTTAGTGTAAACAATTTGCCCTGCACCCAACCAATAAAAAGTTGTTACATTCAGAGTTTCAAATTTTGCTGTAGCTGCATAGGTGGCGAGCCCAAAATTTACTGCAAGAAATACTTGGAGTAATTAATTAATTAGTGTTTTTATGGAGCAGTAATAATAAAGATAAAGATAAAGACAATAAAGATATTATTATTATTATTATTATTATTATTATTATTATTATTATTATTAATATATACATATAAATATTTATATGAACTTTTTAACTGTACAGTGGTACCTTGGGTTACATACGCTTCGGGTTACAGGCTCCGCTAACCCAGAAATAGTACCTCGGGTTAAGAACTTTGCTTCAGGATGAGAACAGAAATTGTGCTCTGCCGGTGCGGCGGCAGCAGGAGGCCCCATTAGCTAAAGTGGTGCTTCAGGTTAAGAACAGTTTCAGGTTAAGAACGGACCTCCGGAACGAATTAAGTTCTTAACCCGAGGCTGTATAGCCTCTTTACACACTTCTGTTGGTTGGTTTTACCTTGGATACAGTTCTATTTAATCCTTGATTTTTATCCACTTAATGCTGATAAGGGCATCTTGTCATATTCTAATAGATCAAACAAAACATCTTTGACCAGTTACTGTTGTGGGTGGAAGTATGGTGGTGCCCTGGCAACAGTCTCCTAAAATTAAGAAAGTCACTCATAAGGCTCGTTATTGTAGGCCTTCCGAGTGGATTATGTCCTAAGTCTTAAAATGTGCATTTTATAGCCTTAGCAAGCACAGTACTGTGCAACTGTTTCCTTTGGTTGTTTTCCATTCTTTTCCTTTTCCTTGCAATTCTGGACATTGCTGTGCTTAAAACTTGCTGTGCCATATTAAAGGTTAACTCGTGAACTCAAATGTCTTGTAATCACATGTACACCTTGTCCCAGAATCCTATGTCTTTCTTTTTTCCAGACTTACATTGGTTCCATCGTTGCCTCCGTTAACCCCTATAAGACCATTCCGGGCCTCTACGACCACGCCACGGTGGAGCATTATAGCCGGCACCACTTGGGAGAGATTTCGCCTCATATATTTGCTGTTGCCAATGAGTGCTACCGCTGCCTATGGAAGCGTCATGACAACCAGTGTGTTCTCATCAGGTACCGAAATACTCTTTAATTGTTGCTGAATCTTAGATGTGTATGGGATCACACCAGTTGCTTGAATACGGACAGGGGGTACTCTTAATTCTTTCCCCTAGGACTCCATTAATCATGAGATTTGTGGAGACGTAGCTTTGCTGCATGATCTAAATGGCTTCTTAAATGACAAAGCCGTCTTGGCTAAATATCTGTCCTGTGGTCATTTAATAAACACATATATCGGCACTCCACACGCTCTGGCCTGTTCCCTTAGACCTCGTCTCACTCTGAACACTGATTTTTCCCACTGGTTTGTTGCCTTGCTGCACAGAGGATTAATTTGTCACCAGGAGTCTTGAATAAACACAATCCATCAAAAAAAGATCTTCAGGAAGCCCGTGAATAATGACAGCAACTATAATGAAAACTCCTGAACATGTTGGCTGGTTTAATCTGCTTAATGGAGCTTGGTTGTTTTGTCTGTTGTTTAACGCAACTGTGCTTTCCTTTAATGAGGATAGAATAGTTTCCAACATTGGCCCTGATGTTCATTGGGGGTTTTTATGAGGGGGGTGCCATTTCGTGACTTTACTAATGCTGATTGGTGCTGATGTTGCACCGCACGTCTTATTGTGCTTTTGGAGACATGAAAGGTGGGATTAGTACCTTTAGTTCAAGCAAGTAGCTGCCAGGATACCATTCTGCCAGCTAGACAGAGAATTACTGTTCTTACTTGTTTGTAATACCAGTACCAATAATATTATATGATAGCATATACAGCAATGTGAGATGCGGGTGGCACTGTGGGTTAAACCACAGAGCCTAGGGCTTGCCGATCAGAAGGTCGGTGGTTCGAATCCCCGCGACAGGGTGAGCTCCTGTTGCTCGGTCCCTGCTCCTGCCAACCTAGCAGTTTGAAAGCACGTCAAAGTGTAAGTAGATAAATAGGTACCGCTCCAGCGGGAAGTTAAACAGCATTTCCATACGCTGCTCTGGTTCACCAGAAGCGGCTTAGTCATGCTGGAAGCTGTACGCCGCCTCCCTCGGCCAGTAAAGCGAGATGAGCACCGCAACCCCAGAGTCGGTCACGACTGGACCTAATGGTCAGGGGTCCCTTTACCTTTACCTTATGCAGCTATGTGCTAAGCCTAGAAGCACCCATAAAAGTTGCACTTTTATACGTGTCAAAAATTTTTTAGAAAAGCACTTCCAAGGAGGAACTGTGAACATTTAATGCAATTACGTGTTACAGCTTTTCCTATGTTGTATAACTACAGGTAGGGGACTGGATGCTTGGGAAATACCACATGCAAACAAATTTCCTGCACATGGAAAGACAGCATGCTAGCCAAAAGGCTAGCCACGCAGCTTTCTTCTTAATGTGCAAATTTTCTAGGTGTGAGGAGTTTTGTTGCTTGGTCTGGTGGAGTGAATCATGCCATCTCTTCATGTGAACTCTGAAATGGAAACAGTCTCAGGAAGAGCTGAACCACATGATTATGCTTCATGGATAGTTTAGCGCTTAGTATGAAATTAATGTATTAATTAATATGTCTGAGGGTCATAAACATGTATTCGTGGGTACGCATGCCGGGAGCTGTGATTAGTCAGATATTACTAAAGCTCACATTCATCTCATAGAAGTTGTTGAGGTTTCGCTGGGCCTCAGCTGGTTTTACAATAAATTTCACTTCTTTTTTGGAGAATAGCACTCTTCCCTTTGACGAGAGAGAAGGCAAGCCATTTCCAGAGTACTGCTTGAAACACAGAGACCACGCCTTTCCCCAAAGGCCTGTTTCGTTCATGCAGTGAGGTAGCTCAGACTACCGCATTCAAAGATCGCTCTTTGCAGTGCCACCATTAACATAATTTTAACACACATTTTTGCTATCTTTATGTGGACACTGAAGCTTGAATTTGAATATTGTGTGCCCCCCTCACTTAATTTGCTGTTTTTGTCAGTGAAATACGCGGAAGTAGCTACTGGGAAACTGTCAGTCTCCGGCTTCCTGATATAGTTTGCTGAAGAAAGCAGCGCTTAAAATGCATCTCTTCTATTCTCGGCTCACACCAGTTGGCATGGGCAGGGCAACCCAAGAACAAAATCTAAAGCAGGAAGAGACCTTAAGGCAGTGTTCTGGAATCACAGGACTTCCAGAAAGCCCCTTGGACATGCTGCCACTTGTTTCCCTACATTGGGTCAATGTTGTGTCACGGTAAACATCCATTTTTTAATGATACTGTTGCAGGAAGCGTGCCGGTCAGTAAATACACAGTTCAAAGTTGGACTTAACTCTTTATTAGCAAAAGCACAACTTCCACAGACTTGGTCGAGTGTCAGGCCTAATGAGCAGAGCAGCTCATTCTCAGTGGTCTTACTCCATGAACATGACTTGCCGAGGTGGAAAGTCCCTGCCTAGTCCCCTCTCTGGGGCTTTTTCTAAGCAATCGAAGACTGTGCCTGCATGCAGTCTGCCATTGCTCCACTCGTTTCAGCCCTCTTCTGGTTCTGAGAGACAGGGAGAGGGGAGCTTGTTGCAGCAGGAGGGAGAGAAACCTGTGCCCCTTCACCAACCAGACTCATCTTTCCCTCTTGACCTTCCTCCTCCCTCTCATCTGATTCTGCCTCTGATTCTGCACTTCTCTCTGCCACTGACTCTCCCAGCTCACTAAGCCCTGTTATAGCTTCAGCTTCTGACACCCTCTCCTCCTCCCAGTCTTCTCCATCTGCCCACTTATTGTTGTCCCACCACAGGGCTCTGAGATTTCCTCCCTTGGTGGTTCCTCAGCTGGTTCCTCCCACCATTCCTCTGCATCAATCCAGCCCATCACATCTAGGTAAAGGTGAAGGAAAAGGACCCCTGGAAGGTTAAGTCCAGTCAAAGGCAACTACGGGGTTGCAGCACTCATCTCGCTTTCAGGCCAAGGGAGCCCACAGACAGATTTCCAGGTCATGTGGCCAGCATGACTAAACTGCTTCTGCCACAACAGGACACCGTGACGGAAACTAGAGCACACGGAAATGCCGTTTACTTTTCCGTCGCAGTGGTACCTATTTATCTCCTTGCGCTAGCATGCTTTCAAACTGCTAGGTTGGCAGGAGCTGGGACAGAACAACGGGAGCTCACACCGTTGCGGGGATTCGACCAGCCAACCATCTGATCAGCAAATCCAAGAGGCTCAGTGGTTTAGACCAGGGCACTACTCGCACTCATGGCATCTACCTACTGTGGATCTATCTATCTATCTATCTATCTATCTATCTATCTATCTATCATCATCTATCTATCTCCATCCATTCATCCATCTGTTTATCCACCCATCTTATGATCTGGGACATGAGGCACCTAACCATCTGCAGACACAGTACTGAAAAAGTCTTTTTTAAACAATTGAATCAAACGAATTAACAGTAAACAAGTTTCTACAGTGAACAGGCATAGCCAGGAGTGAGATGGGCTATTGCCAAAAACACTTGGGTGTGGGACAAGATCCTTGGAACTGTCAAACGCCGTGCGGTTTCTCATCACAGAGAAAGCAGGAAATCCTTTCAGCATTAGTCACTTTTTTCTTTTCTTTTTTGGCGACTGCTGATGAAAGCTGCTATGTTATGCTATCGGTGACACGTTTCATTCCAAATACAGTAGGACTTGTATCAGCGTTCCTTCATCTCTGTCCAGCAATAAATGGCAGAGCTGATTTCGTTGTGGGTTGCATGCTTGGCTGTCCAGCTTACAGTCAAACAGATCCCAGTCTCTTTAAGTTGCTAATGGAATTGACTCTTACTATTTCTGTGCAGCTTGTCGGCCCAGCTGGAAAAAGTCCCAAGTGCATAGTTGTCTGGGTCGCTTAAAAAAAGATGTTGTCAAACTAGGAATGTAAAATGTTGGACTTGCCTTGATTCTTCTTTGTGGGTTTTTCTTGTGACTCACACCTCCAATTTAGGCTACTATGTTGAGCAGGTGCTGGGTGTTTGTGTGTTGGATTAACAAGTGTGTTTGAAATAGGTGAGTTAAAGAGGTTTGTTGTGGTCAATCAATATCCAGTATTAATAATGTTACCTGGTTCTTGGACGTAGAATCATAGAAATGTGTTGGAGATGTAATGAGATTGAGGGTAAAGGTAAAGGGACCCCTGACCGTTAGGTCCAGTCGTGACCAACTCTAGGGTTGCGGTGCTCATCTCACTTTATTGGCCGAGGGAGCCGGCGTACAGCTTCCGGGTCGTGTGGCCAGCATGACTAAGCCGCTTCTGGCGAACCAGAGCAGTGCACGGAAACGCCGTTTACCTTCCTGCCGGAGCAGTACCTATTTATCTACTTGCACTTTGACATGCTTTCAAACTGCTAGGTTGACAGGAGCAGGGACCGAGCAACGGGAGCTCACCCCATCGCGGGGATTCGATCCACCGACCTTCTGATCGGCAAGTCCTAGGCTCTGTGGTTTAACCTACAGCGCCACCCATGTCCCAGAGATTGAGGGTATGTTTTATCATATGTGGTGGACCTGTAAAAGGGTAAAAGAGTATTTGGGAAATAATTCATGATGAATTAAAAAAATGTTTAAAAGTACTGTTCCAAAAACAAAAAACCCAGAGTCCTTTTTGTTGGGGATAACTCAGACGGAAATTCCCAGGTGTCAAACATCTCCACTTGGGTCTCATCTGTCCAGAGGACATTGTTCCAGAAGTCTTGTGGTTTTTTCACATGCAACTTTGCAAACCTAAGCCATGCTGCCACATTCTTTTTAGAGAGAAGAGGTTTTCTCCTGGCAACCCTTTCCAAACAAACCATACTTGTTCCGTCTTAATTGTACTGTCATGAACTTCAACATTTAACATGCTAACTGAGGCCTGTAGAGCATGAGATGTAACTCTTGGGTGTGTGTTTTTTGCAATTTCCTCTGAGCATTGCCATGAATTTGCTGAGCCATCCACTCCTGGGAAGATTGGCAACTGTCTCAAGTGTTTTCCACTTTTGAATAACCTTTCTCACTGTAGAATGATGGACTTTACATTGGATGGAGATGGCCTTAGAACCCTTCCCCAGTTTCGTGGGCAGTAGCAATCACTTCTCTAAGAGCATCGTGCTGTCTTTCCTCCCTGGCATTGCGCTAAAACACACCTGAATTCTCCAGACCAGCAAAAGGGTTATTTATGTATGCTACTACTGCAGCCCATATTTCATTAGCCCCAAAATGGAAAGTGAGTGAGGTCCTAACTAAAGAAGAATGGCAACTTGAGCTGACAGACTATACGCAGCTTGCAGACTTAACATATAGAATAAGAGAACAGGAAGAACATACATTTAGAGAAGATTAGAAAATGTTTATTGAATATACGGGGGGAAATTGTGTACACCTGAAAACTTTGGCAGCATTAAGAAAAATTCAACAGTATAAATAAGGTTTGATGGATGTATTAATGGAATATTGAATGGTTTAGTTTTTGTAAAATATGCAGGAATCTTTGATATGCAAAATTAACCACGGAAAGAGAAGGGAAGTCATTGAAATTTCAGGGATGTTAAAAGAGTATTTTAAATTGTATAACTGAAAAATTAATAAAATTTTCATATAAAATTAATCCTATGGAAGCAGTAAGGGTATACTTAGTTTTTCCACACATGATTTCTCAATTTTGGCTTTATTTCTGTTAAATAAATCATGACACGGTGTGATATGTCATGTGCTGCTGTTCAACTGAGGTTGTGTTTGCCTAATTTTAAGACCTGCTAAGGAACAGAATATTGTTATTATGTCTTCATATTTAATCCATTGAATTCAAAGAGGGTGCACTTTCTTTTTCCCATGACCGTATGTGATGTCAGGTGAACGGCACCTACATTAGTATGGTATGCTTTGTAACTTGCTTGTCTGCAAGTAATGAACGCTAGAAGCAAAGCAATACATTTGGATTTGGGGATGGTTTCTAAAAGGAAGCAAGTGCCCTCTAGCGGATTGCCTTATTATTTACAGCTTTGCTTTGGGTTTTGTGCAGACTCAAGCAAGTTCTCTATCTGACAATTGGCGACAATATGAATATAATGGGTTATTGGGCGACTGATAGATGTTTTCTTCAACTTGTGCAGAGGGTCAGTGCTCCCGTGTGCCTGAAGGAGCGTCTCTGCCTCATCGCTCAGCCTGGACACTGAGATCCAGCACTGAGGGCCTTCTGGCGGTTCCCTCACTGCAAGAAGTGAAGTTGCAGGGAACCAGGCACAGGGCCTTCTTGGTAGTGGTGCCTGCCCCGCGGAACGCCTACCCATCAGATGTTGAAGCGTTAAACAATTATATAACCTTCCGTAGACATCTGAAGGCAGCCCTGTGTAGGGAAGCGTTTAATGTTTGATGTTTAGTTTTATCCTGTTGTATTTTGTTGAAAGCCACACAGAGTGGCTGGGGCAACCCAAGCCATATGGGTGGGGTACAAGAAATTTATTATTATTATTATTATTATTATTATTATTATTATTATTTGCTGTGAACTTCAAACAGTCAATACAGTCATATCTCAGCTCCCAAATGCCTTGGGAGTTGAATGTTCTGCTCCTGAACGATTGAAAACCAGAAGTGAGTGTTCCAGTTTTCAAATTTTGGGGGGAAGCCAAATGTCTGGCGCGGCTTCCACTGTCGTTTCCAGCGCGGCTGCGCAGTTGGGAACCAATCGGAAGCTGCACCTTGGTTTCTGAACTTTTCGGAAGTTGAACGGACTTGCAGAACAGATTCCGTTCGACTTCCGAGACAGGTCTATATTTTACTGAGACAGTGAGTAATGCGAGACTCAGCTGCTGGCTTAAACCAAAGCGCCTCTGTCACGAAGTGAATATTCCCTCCATTTGCAGCCTTGACCTCCCTTGTAAGGCTGTTGTAAGGGTGACTGAGGTAGGATATTTGAGATGCTTAGGAATCTTCTAAAGTGCGATAGAAATGGGTCTACAAATTTTGGCGGAGCTTGGTAAACCAACCATGATTTCCAGCAACCCTGCAAAGCTCTGCTTTCTTGACTCACAGAGGCAAAAAGAGTGTTTTTCTTTTATACTGGCTACCTGACAAAGTCGGAGAGGTTTGTAGAGAGAGGAGGAGCTGCAGGCAGCAAGTTTGTGTTGGTAGCAGCCTGATTCCAACTCACAGGCTGCTTTCCAGCAGAAGATGCAGCCTGGCGCCATTTTGAAAAAGAGTTATTTTCTGCCAGTGGTTGCTTGCTCTGGCAGAGTATGCCGGCGGTTTCCCCCGCTGGTTGCTAAAATTAAATGTCTGGTTGCCACTAGCGACTGCAGGTGCAACCTGGCAACTGCGCATGCTGATTTAACTTCCTTCCACAGGGCCTGTAAGACAGAGCTATTCTGCCTGGCTTTCAATTTGAACTTAGCCCGATCTTTTATTCCCCTTCCTTCCCTCCCCTTCCCCTTTTTATGAATATTACCCACTCTGGATCCCACAGCTAATTCTCCCCTGGTCTCCTCGCTGGCCCAAATAGGACTAATTTAGCCAGCTAGTCCTGGTGATCATCTAATGTTTATTGGATGGATTTCCCCCCTAAATTGATTTTTGAATTCTGAATTTATTGTTATTCACGTTTATACTGTATTTTATGCTGTTTTTTTGTTGCATCAATTAAGTGTTTTAAATTTGTTGTTAGCCGCCCTGAGCCCGGTTTTCTGAACCGGGGAGGGCAGGGTAGAAATAAAATTTATTACTATTATTATTATTATTATTATTATTATTATTATTATTATTGCACTAGTATGGGGCATGGGATATGATTAAAAGAAAAACAAGATTCCCCGCCCCCTTTAAAAGCAGCCAGGATTGTGGTGGACATGGCAGGAAGGAATGATTTGTCCAAGGCAATTATGCCCAAAATGTGAAATGTATCTGATTATGGTATCGTTGCCTTTAAACAGTCTCCTGGAAGCCTCAAAGACTCTTTCTTCAGCCTTTAAGAGGAACATAAAGCAAATTGCTCTTTGGACAAGCATCAGACTTTTTCCACAGGGAGGTTTATTCTGACATACCAAGATAAAAGGATGGATTTGGCAAACTCTTTGGCCTTATCTCTTCTCCGTTGTGCAAGATACGGAGCCCAGAGGTTGAACCGAAGTGTGTTTGGAGAGTGCATGTGTTTGGTCGAAAGGGCATGTTGCCATTTGAGATTATGTAGCTTTCGAGATTTTGCGTGTGATCCCTCATAGCACATTAATCCAGAAGTGTTTGAGTGGGAACTATCTTTGTAAATAAGTGGAAATATTGGATGCAGACCTGTCCCCCTCAAAATATATTATGATTATTTATATGTCATGTATCTAAGAGATGACTGTTGCCAGAGTGGTGCATGCTCTAGTTATCTCCCGCTTGGACTACTGCAATGCACTCTACGTGGGGCTACCTTTGAAGGTGACTTGGAAACTGCAATTAATCCAGAATGCGGCAGCTAGACTGGTGACTGGGAGTGGCCGCCAAGACCATATAACTCCGGTCATGAAAGATCTTCATTGGCTCCCAGTACGTTTCCGAGCAAAATTCAAAGTGTTGGTGCTGACCTTGAAAGCCCTAAACAGCTTCAGCCCAGTATACCTGAAGGAGCGTCTCCACCCCCATCGTTCAGCCCGGACACTGAGATCCAGCACCGAGGGCAGTTCCCTTGCTGCGAGAAGCCAAGTTACAGGGAACCAGGCAGAGGGCCTTCTTGGTAGTGGCGCCTGCCCTGTGGAACACCCTCCCAGCAGATGTCAAGGCAATAAACAACTATTTTACTTTTAAAAGTCAACTGAAGGCGGCCCTGTTTAGGGAAGTTTTTAATGTCTGATGCTGTATTGTTTTTAATATTCAGTTAGAAGCCACCCAGAGTGGCTGGGGAAACCCAGCCAGATGGGCGGGGTATAAATAATAAATTATTATTATTATTATATGATGGCAAAAAACAGAGAAAGCTGGTAGAGGAGGAGGAGTAAAAGGAAGCTGGCGATAACTAACCACCCGAAACATTCTTAAAAAGTGCTTGTCACGTATCAGAAACCGGACAAAATGGCAGATACAATTTTCAAGTGCATCTGTGGCCAAATTATGAATGTGACTGGATCTCTAATGTTTGCTTTCCACTGTAAAAGGAGCTGCAAAACACACACACACCAATCAGCTGTATGGCCTTCCAATGAAAATATACAGCTTTTCCCCACATGGAGTGGGCAAGGGGTGTAGTAATTTAGATGCTGATAGTTTAGATGCCAGCTACTTTTACCTTGGGAGATGCATTCTTATATTGTTGAGTGTCATTTCTTATTTCTTAATGGGTAGGGTGTAAGTATAAATAACAGCAACTCTCAGTCAAAGAAGCTTAGTTCGCAGTGTAGCAAAGACTGGTTCTCCGATTTATATGGTTCTCAGATTTCAGGCTCTGCGCAAAGTCTATTAAATGCGACATTGATTTATCTTAGCTCTCAGAAGCTCTGCTTCTGATTACCTGCCTGGATACCATTTCTCAGACCGCGTCTAACAATAAATATTATTTATTTATTTAAAATGTATATCCTGGTTCACTAGCCAGCAATATGCTCTTGCGATGGCTAACAAAAAATGGGGGGGGGGGAAACCATTTTTAATTTTTTTAAAAAATGAAATCGTAATTACTGCCACTCACAGACGTAAAAAGCCTTTTTTTTCAATAAGCGTCCAACAAGTCTTCTTGAATTTTCAAGGTATGAGATCATTGGTACAGTTAACTAATTTAAGTCTTGTTTTCCTTTTGTCTTCCAGCGGTGAAAGTGGTGCTGGCAAAACAGAGAGCACAAAGCTGATACTCAAGTTTTTGTCCGCTGTGAGCCAACATTCGCTGGAACTCTCTCGCAAAGAGAAAACATCTAGTGTGGAACAAGCAATTTTGGAGAGCAGGTACTGTGTTCATAGCCTCACCTATCTTCCAGGCAGTAGGGAAGATACATGGAAGGAAGATATTTCGGGATTGACCGTTGTCTGCTTAGCAGTTAGAAAACAAAACTATGGCAGTACCATGGACGGGTAAACAAACCAACAAGCACGTCCCATCTTTGAGTGGCTGGGGAAACCCAGCCAGATAGGCGGGGTATAGATAATAAATGATGATGACTGAACATTTTCTAAACTATGGTAAGTACATTTAAGTGATCATACAGATGCAGATGGCTTCACTTGTTGGATGCATCAAACACTTTACAATTCAAATGGAAGTAAGGTTTGTTTTTCTTCCATAAAATCCATATTTTATAGTCAGAATTCTGACAGCCGAGCCTATATTTTAGCCTGCCAGGTGCTTAACAACCCTCCTGTATTTGCAATCTGAGCCACTATCCTAGGACTTTCCTTCTCATGAGTTTTCCGGGGAGTAAGACATCATTGCAAGAGAGAAGCCTTTTTGTGGGGTGCATTATTTTTTGGCAGATGTTGTTTGGTTGTACTTATAATTTACCCGTGTGTATAATTAATGATTCATTCATTGATGTTGCCGCGTGCGTCTCTAGCTTAAATAAGTTGTCTTCCTTTGAAAATGCCTGCGTTCTAATTGCAGGTTTCATAGATCAATGAGCATATCAAAAGAGAGAGGTTAAGGGTGCAACAAAGGTCACACGGATGCTGCAGAATCTCTTTACAGCATCCTTGGACTATTTCATAATAACTGGTTTAGAGTAATTACAGCTCTGTAGCCTTTTCTACCTGGGGGGCAGCAATGCTACAGCTTAGCAGGGACAGGGGGACAAAGTCAGATTTTTAAGTGTAATGGGGGGGGATATGTTTGTTTTACTGCATCAGACTCATTAAAATATGTCTAACTGAAGTGTTATTGTTTATATGGTGTCCTTACTGGATGTGGAAATTTAGGATGGGGTGGATCAACGAATGACAGGAATTGGGAATGTAATGTAATGATGGTAGACTTTTGGTAGCAGGCCAGGCCAGGAGCTGGTGAACTTGAGGACATATTTGAAAAGAGCTTGGGGTACATTTGAAAAGAGGGATGGGGGAAGGACAGATGGACAAAAGTGGAGAGAAGGAAGGCGAAAAGAGAAGACTACTTGCTCACAAATTTATTGACAGCTGCACAAATTATTATAGCCAGGAAGTGGAAGGGGCAAGCAGAATAGAAAATGGAAGAATAGTATAAAGAGGTGTGGGATATAGCTACTGATGATAAATTAACATGTGCCACTAAGGTAAGGCGGGGAATACGCAGAAGAAATAATTTTGGGGAGATATGGAGGGTGTTTGTTGAATTTGTAGTGTTAAAACAGAAAGGGGTCAAACCGTCGCAAGAGGTGTTGAAAATTTGGGAGGTTGGATAGTTGCAGTGGAATGGTCTTGTGGGTGGGATGCACATTTTTATTCTTATTTATTACTTTGTCAAAATATTAATATTATTAATAATAATAATTTTTAAAATGTAACGATTAAGAGAAGACTAAGGAAAGGCAGTTAAGGACAACAGAATGGGCAACTGAACACTCACCAGTTGATCTGCACTAGGGAGCAAGGATTGAACAATGGAAAATATACTGAGGATGTGGAAATAAAACCTGATGGTATAGAATTATCAAGAGTTACAGAAGCACAGATTGGAGATTGCCTCAGATTAATACAGGGTATCTCGGCACACTTAGTTTTTTTGGTTTTGCCCATGGTTTTACCCTTAAGTCTAGCTGCACGGGCTTAAGCTGTTTCTGGAATATTCCATTTGCAGCTCTGAGATAGCTTGATTAAATGCTCCCCCATATATAAATCTGCTCACACATTAAACAAAGCAAGCAGATTAGATGTCAAAGAAAAAAGGTTCTAGTCAGCCTCTTTGTTTTCTGTGTGGAGGGATTTTTTTCCCTTGGTGGGAACATTCAGATATGCAATCCCCTATCTGTGGAACGAAAGTGCATTGTCTAGGAGACAAAAATTAAAGATTAAGGAGTTAGCTGGCAGTACTTTACACTGGATATACTTCTTTAAAATCGAAAGTTCTAGTAAACAATGTTTATTCTTCCTCAAACAGCTAGTGCATTTGTTATCTATCTTTATTTTTTCCACAGCCCAATTATGGAAGCTTTTGGCAACGCAAAGACTGTTTACAACAACAACTCAAGTCGCTTTGGGAAATTCATTCAGTTGAATTTCTGTCAGAAAGGCAACATTCAGGGAGGAAAAATTGTAGATTGTATCCTTCGTACTCTGTGATTGCCCTAATATTTACAGTATGACAACTCTGCATTTTTATACAACAAGCAAAGAAGATGTTGCCCTTCTTTCAATAACACATTCCAAGTTCTTAAGTTAGAATGCAAAAATCTATAAAAACCAGTTCATACGCTTAGTACCAAACCTATGTATTTTTTATCCTAGATCATCCTGAAATTCCGCAGTGAAAGAATTTTGTTTCTAAAGTCTGTTACTGACCATGGTTTGTGTGAGTGAAACAAACCTTAGTTCTCTGGGTGAGATGTAACACTAAGCCAGGAATTGCTTGCTCTAGAGTGATTTCCATGGACAGGGTAAACCATTAACTATGCTTTACCATGTTGTGTGAACTAGGCCACTGAATTTTGTGGCAAATAAACAGATGCCAATTAAAATACTCACCCAATGACAGTCTTACGTTTACGTTAAAATAAAATAAAAATGATGGACACAAACGTTGCTCGTGCAAGTCTGCTAGGAAATTAATATATTGCCTTTAGTTCACCCCAACCTCCTCAGACGGTCAAATGAAACATTCTGTTCCTTGACTTTTCTACCTGCTGCCTGCTGAAGATTTATTAGAGAAGGTAAGTCAGCATTTTGATTTCTTTCAATGTAAAGGATTGCGCTGAGAATCTCACCTACCTGCCGAGCAGATCTCTAAATATGTTTTCTCTTGTAGAATCGAGTAGTAAGGCAAAATCCAGGAGAGAGAAATTATCACATATTCTATGCCCTGCTGGCGGGGATTGAGGGAGAAAAGAAAGGTGAGAGGCAGTCTTCTGCTTGAATAATGGTTTACAGTGCCCCTTGGACAGAGATTTTTCCTAAAACTCCTAAAATTTTATGATCCTAGTATTTTTTTTAATGTATGACCTAGGAAAATACCGTATTTTTTGCTCTATAGGATACACCCGACCATAGGACGCACCTTGTTTTAGAGGGGGAGAACAAGAAAAAATAATTCTCCCCCTCTCTGTTCAGCGCCCCTTCAGCGAAGTGGCAGGAGAAACGGAGCCCCTTCCATTTCTCCTCCCGCTTGGCTGAAAGGGCGCAGCGCAGCTCTCCCTCTCTGCTGAAGCCAGGAGAGTCTTGCTCTCCCGGCTTCAGCAAAAGGAACTTGAAGCCTGCGGAGCGCAGCGGGAACTCGCGCTGCGCTCCAAAGGCTTCAGGCGGCTATCCCTGAAGCCAAGGAGACTGGCCTCTCCTTGTGCGCACCTTGTGCGCACCGACCCCTCTCGCTCTCCAGGCTTCAGCGAAAGCAACGTGAAGCCTCTGGAGCACAGAGGGAGCGCTCCCTCTGCGCTTCGGAGGCTTCACGTTGCTATCGCTGAAGCCAAGGAGACTGCATTCGCTCCATAGGACGCACACACATCTCCCCTTAATTTTTGGAGGGGAAAAAGTGCATCCTGTAGAGCGAAAAATACGGTAAGTAAAGAGTGCTATGTTGCGTTATGTTATATATAGAGAGAATGATTGCCTAACAAAGATAGGTGCTAATCGTGATCCCATCATACCAAAAGTCTCTCCAAATCCCACTTCCTCCCCAAGTCTATACTTACTTACTTGCACCAGCGAATTGGGCACAATCTGCTCTAAGAACTAGGTTGTATAGTCTGAACCTAATTGTCTAATCTGAGTAAGACCCGTTGGGTTTGTATTGGTAAACTTAGTACCACATTGAAAAGGTACTAACTTTGAAAAAGTTCCTACCAGAGAAGAATAGCAGATGAAGTTAATGGACTATGCTGAAATGGCTAAATTGACCGGAAGAATCAGAAATCAGGAACATAAGGAATGGGGGAAATTTATAACTTACCTTAAAGACCATTGTAAACAGTTAAAATCATTAGTAGGATTGGAAGGAAAATCACTTGTAGTTTAAGGTTAAATTCTGGACATAATGGAAGAGGCAAAGGATTTGGAGTATCATAAACTATGCGGGAGGAAATGATTAATATTAGGACCTACAAAGGGGGGGTGGAAGTCTAGGAGATTCCTTGGAATCTTGTTTTTATGATTTATATTAATATACAGTGGAACCTCAGGTTTTTGAGCATCTCGGAAGCTGAACGATTTGCAACCCGAACACCAAAAACCCGGAAGTGAATGCTTCCGTTTTTGAAGACGCCTCAGAAATAGAACAACTTCCGAGGCATGTTTCTTCATTTTCTCAATGGAATTTGCCGGCCGCCCATTGCGCCTTGGTTGTCGACTGTTTCGGAAGTCGAATGGTCTTCCGGAATGGTTTACGCTCAACAACCAAGGTACCACTGTATCTCTGTAAAATTTTAATTTGAAAAACCAAAAAAAATAAATTTTCCAAAGAAAGAAAGAAAGAAACTTTGGCTTAGCCACCATCCTGATATGCATTATTTATTTTATTTATTAAATTTATAAATCACCCTTCATCAAAAGATCTCAGGGCAGTTCACAGCATTGCAGTTGCGACAAACATTCTGCAATCCCCTTCATCCCAGACATGGTATCACCTTTTGCATTCTCCTTCTGTATTTGTATCTGCATCTGCCTCCAGTCTCTATTCTCGAAGTGCACACACACACAGCAGTCTACCCGTGTGTCAAATCAGCGCAGGAATGGCACACAGAGGGGTTGTTTTGTGATACACTCTGCCACTGGAAATTTCCCAAGACTAAGCCGGAGAATTTCGCACAGAGCATTGTGAAATTTTATTCTCGAGGAATGCATTTGATATGCATTTCTCATGTACGCAAGCATCACTTTTGGGTAGCTGCTGTTGCTACCTAAAATTACCTCTTTATGTTAACCCAGACTTCCTCAACCTCGGCCCTCCAGATGTTTTGAGATTACAATTCCCATCATCCCTGACCACCGGTCCTGCTAGCTAGGGATCAAAAACATCTGGAGGGCCGAGGTTGAGGTAGCCTGTGTTAACCTGTCATGGAGAAACATTGCACATAATGGAGATAGACAGTACAGTGGACCCTCGGGTTACGTTACCTTCAGGTAATGTAACTTTCGGGCTGCAAATGCGGCAAACCCAGAAGTGTATTCTTCCAGGTTTCGCCGCGCGTGTGCACAGAAGTGGTGCCTCTGCTTACAGAATTTTCGGGCTGCGTACGGACCCCCGGAATGAATTACATTCTTATCCAGAGGGTCCACTGTATTATTTGGTGTTTCTTCTCTTGTGTGCTTTAAGCAACTTTTCCTTAATTTAAATGCAACAGTATGAATTAACTGTTTTTCCTGTTTCCAGATGCATTTTACCTATCTGTACCAGAGAACTATCACTACCTGAACCAGTCTGGATGTGTAGCGGACAAGACAATCAATGACAAGGAATCCTTCAAAGAAGTCATTGTGAGTTCGACATGCCCCTTCTTTACGGATCGACCAGTAACGTCACAAATTCTTTTGACATGGCAGTCACTTTAAAGTTAAGATTGTCTGCTAACAATGACAAGGTTCTGTAATGGAACCTCACAGCCCTTGTGGCAGTTTTGAGGCCTTGTGTATACTGTGTACCATCATCAGAAAAGCACAGCACAACCTCCCTGAACTGCACCACTCCAGAGGATAGAAGGTTTTAAAAATCACTGTTTCCCAAATTTGGGAATCCATCTGTTTTTGGACTACAGTTCCTATCATTCCTGACCACTGGTCTTGCTAGCTTGGGATGATGGGAGTTGTAGCCCCAAAACAGGTGGAGACCCATGTTTGGGAAACAATGATCTAAATCTTCCCAACCCTATTTCAGTGGCAACATCTGGGACAAAGCTACAGGTTGTTAGAGTCATACCCACTGTTTAGTGGCGCTGTGGTCTAAACCACTGATGATGATAATTATTATTTATTTATTTATTTATTTATTTATTTATTTATACCCCACCCATCTGGCTGGGCTTCCCCAGCCACTCTGGGCGGCTTCCAAAAAAATTATTAAAATACTGTAATACATCAGACATTAAAAGCTTCCCTAAACAGGGCTGCCTTCAGATGTCTTCTAAAAGTCTGGTAGTTGTTGTTCTCTTTGACATCTGGTGGGAGGGCATTCCACAGGGCGGGCGCCACTACCGAGAAGGCCCTCTGCCTGGTTCCCTGTAACTTGGCTTCTCGCAGTGAGGGAACCGCCAGAAGGCCCTCGATGCTGGACCTCAGTGTCCGGGCAGAACGATGGGGGTGGAGACACTCCTTCAAATATACTGGACCGAGGCTGTTTAGTGCTTTAAAGGTCAGCACCACCACTTTGAATTGTGCTCAGAAATGTACTGGGAGCCAATGTAGCTTCTTGGGCTTGCCAGTCAGAAGGTCGACGGTTCGAATCCCCGCAAAGCGGTGAGCTTCCATTGCTCTGTCCCAGCTCATGCCAACCTAGCAGTTCGAAATAGGTAGCGTTGCGGCAGGAAGGTAAACAGCATTTCTGTGCACTCTGTTTTCCGTCATGGTGTCCCGTTGCGCCAGAAGCGTTTTAGTTTTGCTGGCCTGGAAAGCTGTCTGTGAACAAACACCAGCTCCCTCAGCTTGGAAAGCGAGATGAGCGCCGCAACCCCATAGTTGCGTTTGACTGTACTTAACCTTTTTTTATGCCTCTGTGCATGGGTTATATGAAGTGGAGGAACCAGGGTGTCCACCATTTTCACTCTCCTGAGACTAAGCCTCAACAATTGCCATTGCAATAATAGCTCCTGGCTATGGGTGGTATCCAGTGAAGTAATACCATGAATAGACTGACTTTCACTCGTACTACTGAACTTCTTCTCCCTCTCCTCCCCCTGTGATCCTCACCATACAACTGCTCTGGGGATTGGCATAACCAGAACAGATTTCGGGAGGAGCAGCAGGGGAAATTCCATTGCCTGAATGAAAGTTGTTCCACTCATGTAGGGCATAGCTGTCAGCCGTCCCTTATTTGGTGGGAAAGTCCCTTATCCCAGCGCCGTGTCCCGCTGCTGTCCCTTATTGATGATGTCCCTTAAATTTCCCGGGTTTCAAAGGAAGCAGCTCCTCTCCCTCCCTCCCTGCCAGCCAGGGAGGAGGGAGGCTCCAACTGTGTTGCTTGGCTGCGTTGCTCACCCAATAAGGAGTCTAAGAATGACTGGGGGGTGGAGCTTGCATGCCTTGTACCGATCAAATCGGCTGTGTTGCCTGGGGACTCGCCTTTGCTCAGCGCTTCCCAGCGGAGAGGTGACGGTGGTTTTCCTTGCTGTATCCCCTTTGGTGGGTTGCTGCGCTGTTGGAACCACCACTTGGGGCTTCATTTGGCTGCTGGCTGGGCTTTCTGCCTTTGGCTCAGAGGGGCTCAGAAGTTGAACATACCTGTGTTCGGAAAATGCCTTATTTTGGCTGCTGATCCCTTATTTTCGAGGCTGCTGGTCCCTTATTTTCAAATCTGTAAGTTGACAGCTATGATGTAGGGCCTTCGCTGAATTCAACAGGGAGAGGTGGGGAAATGTGTTGTGTTAACCATCTCAAGGTCTCATCTTTTCCCTCCCCCAGACTGCAATGGAAGTGATGCAGTTTACCACAGAAGAGGTGCGAGATGTTCTCAGGCTGCTTGCTGGTGTTTTGCACCTAGGCAACATTGAATTTATTACCGCGGGTGGAGCACAGGTGTCCTTCAAAACAGGTGAAAAAAAGATGGCTGCTTCTTTGGTATAAGCGTTATTTATTAGGAATATTTATACCCTGCCTTTTCGGTTCAAAAATCGAACTGCCTCAGGCAACTTTTTTTTTAAAAAAATCAATTTAAAGCCAGCAAATCACCTCCTTGTCAAGGCCCCAATCCAAATTTTCATAATTGGTATTGATCGGCTCTGAAAATAAATTTGGATCGTTCTCCCTAGAAAGGAAAAACGATGTGAGTTAATATGTGCAGTCAGTTGAAGGGAAATAGACATCTGTGAATTATGAACTGCTTATTAGGCCATCGCTTTGTCTTTGCCCTACAGGGAGCCTTAGGTTTTCCTTGCCAACCCATGAGATGTTGCTGTGCTTGTCCGTGCATAATTCTATTAGTTTTAAAACTTTCATTCATCATCTCTGTCTGTTGCTAGCTCTGGGTAGATCGGCAGAGTTACTTGGGCTGGACTCAACGCAGCTGACAGAAGCATTGACACAGAGGTCAATGATACTCAGGGGAGAAGAAATTCTGACACCTCTCAGTGTACAACAGGTACAGTGAAGTTACTCTGGGGTATTTTGAATGTGTCTCCTGTTTTTAGAATATCTGGCTTTGGCTGTCTAGTCATACTTAGGGCTTTGTGAGATCTGGTTTTCAACATTGTGCTATATAACCAGCCAAACACCGCGATATATCACAGTGTCTGAAATAAGGATGGAACTGTGTGGAGGCTAACAGTACGACTGGATGATACCTGGATTTCAGCATCGTGATATATCGTGATTCTTCAACATCAACTTTGTTGGACAGGTCATGTTGTGCGGATGCCTTTTTATCATCTTCCAAAGCAACTACTCTAGTCTGAACTTAAAAATGGAAAGCATAATGGAAAGCATAGTGGTCCACAAAATAGGTTTAAAGACTCTCTCAAGGCAAATCTAAAAAAATGTAGTGTAAACACTGACAACTGCGAAATACTGGCCTGTGAGTGCTCTAGTTGGAGAACAGCCTTTACCAAAAGTCCCATGGACTTTGAAGACACTTGAACGCAGGACGAAAGGGAGAAACATGCTAAGAGGAAGGCACATTTGGCAAACATTCCCTGTGATCAACTCCTGCCTAGAAACCTACGTCCCCACTGTGGCAGGATGTGTGGATCCAGAATTGGCCTCCACAGTCACTTATGGACTCACTGTTAAGACCGTGTTCATGGAAGACAATCTTACTCGGCTACAAGTGATCGCCAGAGAAGAAGATATTACCACTTAAATATCGCAATATACCATAAGTCTGAAATAAGGATGTAGAGGCATTGACTGGCTTCATAGTTTCCCCCACATTGTGATTTTTGCATAGCACACACACGAGCACCATGATTCACGGTATATTGCCAGGTCAAAAACTATGAAACCAATATTACGATAGGGACTTCAAACTTGTTTGGGACAATATACAGTGGTACCTCGGGTTACATACGCTTCAGGTTACAGACTCAGCTAACCCAGAAATAGTACCTCAGGTTAAGAACTTTGCTTCAGGATGAGAACAGAAATCGTGGCACGGCGGCAGTGGGAGGCCCCATTAGCTAAAGTCGTGCTTCAGGTTAAGAACAGTACTTAACCTGAGATACCACTGTATTGATATATCGACATGACCGAAGGACAGAGAAGAGTGTGTTAAGGATGTAGGACAGGCATAGGCAAACTCGGCCCTCCAGATGTTTTGAGACTACAATTCCCATCAACCCTGACCACTGGTCCTGTTAGCTAGGGATGATGGGAGTTGTAGTCCCAAAACATCTGGAGGGCCAAGTTTGCCTATGCCTGATGTAGGACCTGCTCATGAAACTCTAAAAAGAGCACCACTGCTGTCTCCTCGATGTTACTTGTCAAATTGACGGGTGGTATACTCCAGTTTGAGTAAAACAGACCAAAAGAAACCTTGAGGTACAGTCTCAACGGCTAGAATGTCAAAGCCTGAGCTGAATCTCTGTTCAGGCTTTGAGATGAACTAGAGATGGAAACAGTGGAGATGCACATGTCCTCTTGGGGAAATGCTGGTTTTGTCTTATACAGGACAATGTTAATGAGAGGAGGCTCCTTTAGATGGCTTCCCGTTTGACCCTTTAATAACAGGCCACTTCCTTTGCTTTGCATTTTCACTTTTTGATTATTGGTAGAACGTTTGTCCGTGGAGTTTTTGTCCATGGAGTTTTCTTGGCAGGGGTACTGGAGTGGCTTGCCGGTTCCTGCTCCAGGTGGATCATGTTTAGTCAAAACTCTCCACTATGACCTGTCCATCTTGGGTGGCCCTGCACTGCGAGGCTCATAGCTTCTCTGAGTTATTCAAGCCCCTTCGCCAAGACAAGGCAGTAATCCATGAAGGAGTGGTAGAACGTTGCAGCTACGTATATCTGTATCTGAGGGTCGTATCCATGCTCAGCGATCAGAGTTCCACTCGTGCGGTTGGACTTCCTCTCCTCTCTGCAAGCACCCCTACAGCAGAGTTTGAGGGTGCACATCAGCTGAAAAAGGGGAGAGGAGGGGAAAGTTCCATTGCGAAAGTGGAAGTGAGTGGCGTGAGCGGAACAGCCATGTTGAATACACCCCTTCATCTTGATGTGGAGCTAGAGAGAAGAAGATATGTCAAAGTCCCATGGCTACAAAATGAAGATAGGACACAAACACAAATTGCAGCATTGGGAGGGCTGATGTGACTGTTTAGAGCAGTGGCTCTCAACCTTTTTTTGGGCCATGCCCCATCTAAGCATCTCTAAAATCCTGACCCGCTCCCACCCCCCGGGTGACATATAATTCTTATTATTCAAAAAGTGAACTCCTATTCATGTGGAGGAAGCCTAAAAGGCCATTCACTGTTAATAACTCATTCTCAAATTGCCCCCCTTAAACATCAAAATGCCCCCCTGTGGGGCATGTGCCCCACGTTGGGAACCACGGTTTTAGAGGAAAGCAGTGGAGCACGAGTATCTCTGTGTGTAAAAATCAGAGTACGCTTGTTATTTCTGTTTGCCCTGTGCTTTGAGTAATATTGTGTAAAGGACGTTGTGTCAAAAATCTGTTTGTGTGTGACAGTTGACCTGCTCTGCCTTACCTCTTTCCAGGCAATAGAGAACAGAGATTCAGCAGCTATGGCACTTTATTCCCAATGCTTTGCCTGGGTTATTAAAAAAATCAATGGCAGAATAAAAGGCAAAGACGACTTCAAGTCCATTGGAATTTTGGACATCTTTGGATTTGAAAATTTTGAGGTATGTTCCAAAGCTTTCCACTTGGCTTATCCTTTTTTTGTGTTCACCGTTTGGCTCATTCCTCCATAACTTAACTAGAATTGCCTGTTGCTGAGGGGGTTGTTGGGGCTGGGTGTTGTTTGGGGCTTTTTTTGTTTTGTTACAGGGGGTTGTTGCTGTTGTTTTTTTTGTATCTTCCTTCTAGATCTTGTTGTGATTCATGTGGAAATTGTTCGGTTTGGTTGTGTAGTTTAGAATGTTTTATTTATTGTTTACGGTGACTTCCATTATATTGTAGTTACCATATTTTTCGCCCTATAGGACACACTTTTCACCCTCCAAAAATGAAGGGGAAAGGTGTGTGCATCCTATGGGGCGAATGCAGGTTTTCACTGAAGCCTGGAGAGCGAGAGGCATTGGTGCGCACCGACCCCTCTCGCTCTCCAGGCTTCAGGAAGCTCTCCGGGCTTCCCCCGCCCCAGCCCCGTGGCTGGGGGGGGGGGGAATAATTTTTTTTTATTCGTTTCCCCCCCGCAAAAAAAACGAGGTGCGCCACGCCCTATGGGCCAGTGCGCCCTATAGGGTGAAAAATACAGTACGTATTTTTTCCATGTTCTAAGCCATGTTCTTGAGCATGATTTTAACTGTAGAAAAGTGGCATAGAAATAAAGTTATGCCTGTATGTGTTGTTTTTATTACCTGAACATCTTTTGTTCCTTTCCAGGTTAATCGTTTTGAGCAGTTCAATATTAACTATGCAAACGAAAAGCTTCAACAGTATTTCAACAAGCACATTTTTTCATTAGAGCAGTTGGAATACAGCAGGTAAGAACTGCAAAAGGCTTTTCTCTACCCCTACTGCCCTTTACATTTTTATTTTTATTTTGATGCTCAGCTCCATAGAGGTATTGCAGACCATCATGCAGTTCATTTCACTATTATTTTAAAACAAGCTGATTCCCATTCACCTTTCCTAATACGTGGACCAAAAATCTTTGTGTCTGAGAATTGTAATAAAATGTGCCTCTATGGTCTTTCTTAGAGAAGGACTCCCATGGGAAGACATCAGTTGGACAGATAATGGGGAGTGCTTGGATCTTATTGAAAAGGTAAACGTTTTTTAATAATGTGTGATGTGCAGTATCTTGAATTGAGTTTATACAAATTTAGCTACCGTATTTTTCCATGTACAGTGGTACCTCGGATTAAGAACTTAATTCATTCCAGAGGTCCGTTCTTAACCTGAAACTCTTCTTAACCTGAGGTACCACTTTAGCTATGGGGCCTCCCACTGTCGCCGCATGATTTCTGTTCTCATCCTGAAGCAAAGTTCTTAACCCGAGGTACTATTTCTGGGTTAGCGGAGTCTGTAAGCTGAAGCGTCTGTAAGCTGAAGCGTCTGTAAGCCGAGGTACCACTGAATAAATAATATGACCTCATGTATAAGACTACCCCTACTTTAGGAAGCCCAAAATTAAGAAATCAATATTTTAAAGTTGTTCACCTTTTTGGGGAAACTGCACAGCCTCGCATCACTTCCCCAGCCAATTCACCCAAGATTTACTGTATAAACCCGTGTATAAGACTACCTCCAATTTTTGACTTAAAAAGGGGGGTGGATATCGGCTTGTACATGGAAAAATACGGTATTCACTGCCTCAATAGTTGGTTTGCTTTTTTGTGAAAGGAAGTCTGCAAGTTTGAGGAATCTGTAATTATAATAATGGGGGAAGCTGTGTTCCTTTCTATAAACATTTTTCGTGGTTTGGGGTTTACAAAGATGAAACTGTGCACCAAAATGTTGATTTGGTAATACAATAACTGTTCATTTTGAACTTCAACATACTTCGCATGGCCACAGCATTGAATAGAAGCAAGCATTTCTCTCTTACTGCTTTGCCACCCTCTTCCCAGCTGGGCTACGGCATGGAGTCACATACAGAAGAGTAGTAAGGCACCTTTTGCAATCCGATTTAAGGATTCTTGCCTTGTTTACGTTCTTTAGCTCTTACCAATAACTGTAGATGACTTCAATGTTCTTGTTCTTGCCTCTTCTATCCAAGCCCCCAGTCCTTTAAAATTTATAAGTTTCACGTTGGGAACCAGGCAGAGGGCCTTCTCAGTAGTGGCACCCACCCTGTGGAATGCCCTCCCACCAAGGAGAAAAACAACTACCAGACTTTTAGAAGACACCTGAAAGCAGCCCTGTTTAGGGAAGCTTTTAATGTTTAATAGACTATTGTATTTTCATATTCTGTTGGAAGCCACCCAGAGTGGCTGGGGAAACCCAGCCAGATGGGTGGGGTATACATAATAAATTATTATTATTATTAAGCAAATTGCCAGGGTTAATGGGAGTGGTAGTTCAGCAACATATTGAGGGCCACAAATGGCTGCTTAAACCAGGGTTATGGTCGGCAAAACAGAATGCCTAGTTGTCATTTGGGGGCCAGGCGGCTCAAAAGTCATATTTGTCATTTTCATTGTGCAGAAAAAATGTAACAGGTAGAATTCTACAGGATGTGTTGCTAGTGTGTGAAAGCAGTACAGATCCAAGGATTCCCAGACATGCACCTCCAGATGATGGAGATTTCAGGTGCCACCCTGGCTCCTGGGCATCTTCACTGGGTTGCAAAATGCAAAATTTCAAATGCTAGCCACAGGTTAGTCACCTCTGCACTAGATGCTATAAAAAAGAGATATGAGGTTGCTGTTTTTGAAGGAAACCCTGCATTTCAGGCACTTGGAAGAATATTCCATTCAAATCCATTTATGCAGCTAAAAGCCCAGCACCACTGTGTTACACCATTTGAAAGAGGGTTTTTTAAAAATTACAGTCACACTTCATGTTACGTTTGCTTCATGATACGTTTTTTCAGGTTGCGTCCTGCGGCGACCCGGAAGTACCGGAGAGGGTTACTTCCGGGTTTCGCCACTCATGCATGCGCACAAGCGCCAAATCGCGCCGCGCACCTGCGCAGATACGGCACTTCAGGTTGTGGGCTTTTCATGTTGCGAACGGGCGTCCGGAACGGATCCCGTTCGCAACCAGAGGTTGTTGTTGTTGTTGTTTAGTCGTTTAGTCGTGTCCGACTCTTTGTGACCCCATGGACCAGAGCACGCCAGGCACTCCTGTCTTCCACTGCCTCCCGCAGTTTGGTCAGACTCATGTTGGTAGCTTCAAGAACACTGTCCAACCATCTCATCCTCTGTCGTCCCCTTCTCCTTGTGCCCTCTATCTTTCCCAACATCAGGGTCTTTTCCAGGGAGTCTTCTCTTCTCATGAGGTGGCCAAAGTATTGGAGCCTCAGCTTCAGGATCTGTCCTTCCAGTGAGCACTCAGGGCTGATTTCCTTCAGAATGGATAGGTTTGATCTTGCAGCCCATGGGACTCTCAAGAGTCTCCTCCAGCACCAGAATTCAACTGTACAAAAAAGAAAACAGAAGTATAAACCATTTGTGAGCCGCCTAATATTATTTTGTCTTGTGTCTTAATTACCCAGAAACTTGGTTTGTTAGCACTTATCAATGAAGAAAGCCATTTCCCCCAAGCTACAGACAGCACCTTGTTGGCAAAGTTACACATCCAACATGCAGTAAGTAATTTATTTCTCATTTGTTTTACAGATGTGTGGTGTGTTGCAGACCTTCAAAGACATAGTTGGAATTTCTCCTGTTCAGAGTGTCTATTGACTTTGCAAAAGTGTTTCTGGTTAAAATTTTGGGACCTGCATTGTGCTGATCTTCTTTGTGCGAGATAATGGATGGAGGTTTTGCACACAGTGTCTGTAAGAAAATCTTAAGTACCCAAACAGACATAGCAGGCCTTTTCTAAAGCCGGTCTTCCATTGAGTTCTGATAAGGAAGCTTATTCAGACCTCCTTCGATATTTCAGTTCCTCAACCTAAAAGTTTATCTTTCTTTTTTGTTCCCCTTTTGTAAACAGAGCAATCCTTTTTATGTGAAACCGAGGGTTGCTGTTCACAACTTTGGAGTGAAACATTATGCCGGAGAGGTAATTTCCTTTTTCCTTAATGTGCGTTGAAATTCTTCCAAAGAGCGTTTCAGAGGCAGTTCAGTTTTGCCCTGCAGCCACTTGCAAATTAACTGAAGCATTCAGCTTCTTCTCTGCTGTTTACAATGGTCCCTCTGTGAGAAGCTGTTAATAAGAGGGGCTTCTTTTTCCTCCTTTTTTTTAAATAGCTGAGCCTGTTCTGCCTCTTTTCAAATAGGTTCAGTATGATGTCAGAGGAATCCTGGAGAAAAACAGGGACACTTTCAGGGACGATCTCCTGAACCTCTTGCGGGAAAGCAGGTACCTCAAGTATTTTCAATCTGGGGGTCTTGATCCTTGTTAAGATGCTGGAAACAGTGGCCTCTGAGGGCAGTGAAGGTTGGGGACATAATATACCTCTGGTTTGCAGTTCTAAACAGACACTCTCCTGCACTCTTCATTTTTCTTGTACTTGCATTTGCTAAGAAGCTGTACCGAGTTGTGAGTCTGCTATCGCATGCAGTCTGGGCTGTGTGTGTGCGCGCTTTGATTTGTTTTGTAGGGTGCCGGTGCGGTATAGTGGTTAAGAGCGGTGGACTCGTAATTTGGTGAACCGGGTTCACTTCCCCGCTCCTCCACATGCAGCTGCTGGATGACCTTGGACTAGTCACACTTCTCTGAAGTCCCTCAGCCTCACTCACCCCACAGAGTGTTTGTTGTGGGGGAGGAAGGGAAAAGGAGATTGTTAGCTGCTTTGAGACTCCTTAAGAGGAGTGAAAGGCAGGATATCAAGTCCAAACTCCTCCTCCTCCTCCTCCTCCTCCTCCTCCTCCTCCTCTTCTTCTTCTTCTTCTTTGCCCTGCACTGTGGAAAGGGGATAAAGCTCTATGAATCCACCAATTTGCGTTTGATTGGTTGCGCCGAAGGTCAAGAGGCATGTTTATTCTGCCTCCCCTGAATTTTGCATACCTTAATCCTCCTTTAAAGGGATTGTGTGAGCCCACATTCTGCAATGTTTTCATCAAGTCTGTGAGACACCAGCCAAATACCGTATTTTTTGCACCATAACACTCACTTTTTTCCTCCTAGAAAGTAAGGGGAAATGTCTGTGCGTGTTATGGAGGGAATGCCTACGGGTGGCGGGGGGGATCTGCTGCAGTCGTGAGCAGAGGATCCATGGTTCCCCTTCCTTCCCTCCTCTGTGGCTCGCTTTGAAACAGCAAAGCGGGAGAAGAGCCGCTGAGTGGGGAGGAGAGAGGAACAGGGAGCCTGCTTGCTTTAAAGGAGCAAAGTGGGAGAGGAGAGGAGCCTTCTCCCCTTATACCCCTCTTCTTCATTATTAGCAGCATCCTTCTCCACCCACCCCACGCGTGTTCCTTCTCCCCTTAAACCCCTCTTCTGCATTAGCAGCATCCTTCTCCACCCACCCCACGCGTGTTCCTTCTCCCCTTAAACCCCTCTTCTGCATTATTAGCAGCATCCTTCTCCACACACCCCACGCGTGCTCCTTGTCCCTTGAGTGCTTTTCCTTCCCTCCCCACTTAAAACGTGGTTACAAAGCACGGATCCACATGGATCCTCAGGATTTTTGCATTGGGCTACTCCAAACTCACTGTCAGATCACATGTCTGTGGCCACAGCATGAACCACAAAAATCATACATCCACTGTTTCGTTTAGAATATTTTTTTTCTTGTTTTCCTCCTCTAAAAACTACGTGCGTGTTATGGTCGGGTGCGTGTTATAGAGCGAAAAATACGGTAATTTTTTTTGTCTTCATTCCATTTGGAAAAGGTTCAAATTGATTTTTCTTAATTTATGGAGTGACAATTTTTTGAGAGCTCTGGTTGTAATTTGCTGCATTCGCAGCCGAAACAAATTACGGACGTATAACAATTTGAGATTTTTATTATTGTTATTGAAGCGCATGTGAATTTCACATGTTTTACATTTTTCAGAATGCTTCACTTAATGTAGAATCTGAATGTCTTGCATTCCAACAGCGACTCTTAACCAGAGAGAGAATTTTCAGTAGAAAAAAACAACCACACCATAGAGTACTTGGAGGGGGGAACTGACATTGTTTGTCCTGCTTATAAAACGCGGGGCCATTTAGAGAAATCTTCAGAGAGATGTGTGTATCAGTATGTATGAGAATATAGACCTATAAAACTTTTATACACATATAGTTGTATGCGGAAGAAAATGCATAGCACATAAATACTACTCTGTGCAACACTTGCTACTAAGTAGCTACCTAAGGAGGCAATTAGCAAATCTAACTTATGGGGGGGGGGTTGCAGTGAGGGGTACGTGGGCAGGGAGCTGTAAACGTGAAGTCACCAATGAATATTAGCCTATTAAAAAAAAATATTGTACAGTATTGTATTCATAAAATAAACAGCAAAATGAAATGAAATACACAGTTACCTTCACCACAGAATGCAACTGCAATTTAATGATGTCAGACAATATTCAGTATTTTGTTACATGTGTTACGAAAGATCTCCAGTTATCTGTAAGTGCGGATTGTCCATTTTCCCAGTTGATCTTTGGAAGTACATAATTTTTATCATCATTAAGTTCTGCCAAGCATTTTGAAGCCATTCATCTTTTGTTGGTAAATTTGATTTTTTGCAGCTATTATCCATTGTAAGTACATTGATTGCTAAGTGCTGATGTTGGTTTTTTAATAGGTTACTCCAGTAGTTTTCTTATCTCCTTAATATACATATTTTAATCCTCGTTCTTCTACTAAATCAGCAGCTTTCATGGGAAAGTCAAAAGAGCCCAACAAAGAAAACAGACAATGCCTGTTGCTTAGTTTGTGAAATAAAGGAGGCAGACATAACTATGTACACATAGAAGCATCATGAGATTTTTCCTTAAAGGATGTTAATCAATATAATGTAGAGGCATGCAGAGGGGAAGTTGTTCAATACTTAGCAGAGCTGCATATGTGAAGCTTTTATGGCTATTCGGCTGAGGTTTTGTTATAAACACTGTCGGCATCTTCCCACAACCTGGAAAAACTCGTTAAAATCACATTTTTGCCCCATATTTTGCTCTTCTGAATTAACATTGAACCAATTTTGCAGTAGCATTTCACATGTTTATTTTATTCTGTGAAACATGGTTTCTCCTCTCCTGCTTCTGTTTCAGCCTCGATTTCATCTACGACCTCTTTGAACATGTTTCCAGCCGCAGCAGCCAAGATACTTTAAAATCTGGAACCAAACATCGGAAGCCCACTGTCAGCCTGCAATTTAAGGTGAGCTCCTTCATCCCGCGAGCTCTTCCAAGCGTTGCCTTTTGTGTGTGATCGGTAGGGCTGAATCCTCTTACCCACTCAATCTGCTCTGGTCCTTCCTTTTAGCTGATCAGACACCACATTTCAAAAAGTTATAATTTTGATTATTAGATGCATGGCTCTGAATGGTAGGCAGCCCTATTTAGGGAAGTTTTTGATGTTTAATCTGTTTTTAATATTCTGTTGGGAGCTGCCCTGAGTGGCTGTGGTATGAGTATATTATTATTATTATTATTATTATTATTATTATTATTATTATTATTGCTGCTGGGGATCACAGGTGACAGCCGCTGCCCTTGCATCCTTCTTGAGGGCTTTGGAAGTTTTAAGCAGAGGTTTGGTGGTCATCTGTCTGGGATCCCTTAGCTGTGATTCCTGCATTGGAGGGGGTTGGACTAGATGACCCTTGGTGTCCCCTGCAACTCTCCCGATTCTACGATTCTCTGTTTTCTGGTGTAATTTGCAGTCCTTGCCACTAGGTGCTGCTACGGCGACTGCTTGCAAGTGGTTTGCCAAGATAAGTACAAGGTACAATTTGATCCTTCCTCCCCTATTTTTTTTTTTGTTTTGTTTTTAGGATTCGCTGCATTCCTTAATGGCAACACTAAGCACCTCCAACCCTTTCTTTGTCCGCTGTATCAAGCCAAACATGGAGAAGGTAAGGTTTAAGCTTTTAAGATTGCATTTTCCTTGGCTCTTTCTGCCCGGTGACCATGGAACGCTGGCTTAACCTTGTTTTTTCATGATCACCACTACCTATAGAACAGCAAGATTCTGCTTCTAATCTCTGAGATTCTAAGTAGTTTTAAAGCTGGCCAACTTTCGGCATCATGTCCTCTGCAGTCCTTAATTGTTGGTTTACCTTACGCTTGTTGTGTGTGCTGTAAAGATTATATTGCTTTTCTGAAATCCTCTAACTGATAGATGAAACGGTTGGCAAAGCAGCAGCTTGTACTAAGGGTTAGCAGAAACCTTTGCTAGCAATTTTTTGGTCTTCTGAGACACCCCTCAGGCTGCAATCATGTACAATCAGAAGTAAGCCTCAATTAGTTAAATCCTGCTTATGCCCAGGTAAGGTGGAAAGCAGTGTAGATATATGCTTCAATCTCTTCTTAGTTTATTGTTGATTTTATGTTTCAAAGGATTGAAGGAGTTGTTTTCATGTTTTTTTTACTAATAGCTTATTGTTTTGTTCTCTTTTCAAACTGCTTTGAGGTTGTTTTTTCATAACCATCAAGTGGTATATAAGTTTGATGAAATAAATACAGTTGTACCTCAGAAATTGAATGCCTTGCGAGTCGAACGTTTTGGCTGCCGAACGCCGCAAACCAGGAAGTGAGTGTTCCGGTTTGCAAACGTTCTTTGGAACCTGAATGTCCAGCATGGGTTCCGCGGCTTCTGATTGGCCGCAGAAGCTTCCTGCAGCCAATCGGAAGCCGTGCCTTGGTTTACAAACGTTTTGGAAGTCGAACAGACTTCCGGAATAGATTCCGTTCGACTTCCGAGGTACGACTGTAAATGAAACAAATATTTGTGGTTGTTAAAGCAGATGTTAGTTTAATTTGTAGGTTGTTGATAGCTACTTGCTAAATTTTAAACCATGGGTAGGCAAACTAAGGGCCGGATCCGGCCCAATCGCCTTCTCAATCCGGCCTGCAGACGGTCCGGGAATCAGCATGTTTTTACATGAGTAGAATGTGCCCTTTTATTTAAAATGCATCTCTGGGTTATTTGTGGGGCATAGGAATTCATTCATTCCCCCCAAAAAATATAGTCCGGCCCCCCAGCAGGTCTGAGGGACAGAGGACTGGCCCCCTGCTGAAAAAGTTTGCTGATCCCTGTTTTAAACAATGCCCATGTTTTGCTTAAGTGTTTAAACCAGTGGTTTTCAAATTTCCAGGCGGCTCTTTCCATATTGAGGCCTCCTAAGAAATCACATAGGGACGCGGGTGGCGCTGTGGGTAAAAGCCTCAGTGCCTAGGACTTGCCGATCGAAAGGTCGGCGGTTCGAATCCCCGCAGCGGGGTGCGCTCCCGTCGCTCGGTCCCAGCGCCTGCCAACCTAGCAGTTCGAAAGCACCCTCGGGTGCAAGTAGATAAATAGGGACCGCTTACTAGCGGGAAGGTAAACGGCGTTCCTTGTCACGCTGGCCACGTGACCCGGAAGTGTCTGCGGACAGCGCTGGCCCCCGGCCTCTTAAGCGAGATGGGCGCGCATCCCTAGAGTCTGTCAAGACTGGCCCGTACGGGCAGGGGTACCTTTACCTTTACTAAGAAATCACAGCGCTATGTAGAGGAACTGTGGGGAATATTCTCATAATCTGTTCATATGGGGCCTTGGCCAGACCTCCTGAGTGTCTTGCTGCCACCTCAGATTAATGAAGGATGCATCCTGGTACCCACCCACTTCTCTGTAGCTCTGCGAGAAAAGATGGATCTTAGGCCATTCCTGACCTTCTCAGTGAGGAACTCGTGATAAGCTTCCAAGGAACCCAAGAGCTTCTTGGAACTCAATTTCTGGCTTAGATTCCAGTACTTTTAGAAAGAAACTCTTCCTTCCTTCCTTCCTTCCTTCCTTCCTTCCTTCCTTCCTTCCTTCCTTCCTTCCTCCCTCCCTCCCTCCCTCCCTCCCTCCCTCTTCTTCTTCTTCTTCTTCTTCTTATATTTTGACAAAGTAATAATCATAAATAAATAAATAAGAATAAAAATGTTCACCCCACCCACGAGACCATTCCATTGTGACTATCCAACCTCCCAGAATTTCAACACCTCTTGCGATGGTTTGACCCCTTTCCGTTTTAACAATACAGATTTTACAAACACCCTCCATATCTCCTCAATATCATTTCTCCTGCATATTCCCTGTCTTACCTTGATGCCACGTGTTAATTTATCATTAACAGCTATATCCCACACCTCTTCATTCCATTCTTCTATTTTATATTCTTTTTGCCCCTTCCACTTCCTGGCTATAATAATTCATGCAGCTGTCAATAAATTTGTGAGCAAGTCCTTCCTAGCCTGCGAACCTTCCACCCCATTGTAAATTGATAATAATGCTACATGTGGACTTTCGGTCAGCTTTAACCCAGTGATTTCTGTTATCTCCTTAAACATCCTATGCCAAAAAAATGTGCATATTTACACGCCCACCACATGTGAACATAATTCCCTGTTTCCTGGCATTCCCTCCAACATAACACCAAATATTCTTTGTTTATTTGATTTAATCTGACTGGTGTTAAATACCATCTCTAAACTGATTTATAATAATTTTCTTTTATTCTTACACCCATTTTCAACATCCATTTTTTATTTTTGATAAAACACCAGAGTTAACATTTGGTTGATTCAGTGTTTGCTAAGAAACATCTGGTGAGCTTCTGAAAAATTCCTAGTAATTACAAGAAGAAAGCTGGACTGTTGGGGTTGGGTTTTTTTCTGAATAGGGAGCCAGATATGGAACTGTATGCTGTAGATAATTATTTTTGACTTGAGTTTGTGCAAGCCGTTAATCGTGTTGCATAGTGTTTTGGGCACATGTGTGCAGAGCTTAGCTGCCCAGTTTTGGCTGGAATTGCAACTTGGATGGGTGGAGGGCAACCAAAAAGATTGAAGTGTGTATCTTGCTCTCATGAAAGGGGCTTTGAACAGGATTTTTAGAAGATATGTGGCGGATATGCCTTTAGGGCTCTCTGTCTTTCCCTGAGACTATATTTATATCTATCATCTATCTATCTGTATCTATCTATCTATCTATCTATCTATCTATCTATCTATCTATCATCTATCTATCTATCTATTTGTCTATCTAGCTATCTATATCTGTGCACACACACACATATATACCGTATTTTTCGCCCTATAGGACGCACTTTTTCCCCTCCAAAAATGAAGGGGAAATGTGTGTGTGTCCTATGGGGCGAATGCAGGCTTTCGCTGAAGCCTGGAGAGGGAGAGGGGTCGGTGCACACTGACCCCTCTCGCTCTCCAGGCTTCAGGAAGCTATCCACAAGCCTTGGGAGCCGGTCTCCCAAGGCTTGCGGAGAGCTGCGTGCATTCTGAAGCCTGGGGTGCACTGAACAGCGCGCCCCGGGCTTCAGGCAGCTCTCCGCAAGCCGGGGGAGCCCGGCGCGTCTTCCCGCCGGGCTCCCTAGGCTTGTGGATTGCAGCCTGTTCTGGGGGCTGGGGTCAGGGGAAGCTCGGGCTTCCCCTGCCCCGCACCTGGGGGGGGAAATAATATTTTTTTCTTTATTCCCCCCCCAAAAAAACTAGGTGCGCCCTATGGGCCAGTGCGCCCTATGGGGCGAAAAATACGGTACATATATATGCACTGTGCTTTTACTACTCAGTTCAGGATTTTTCCAGGTTCTTCCCCCACCCCCTGCCCAACCCGAGTATCTGACTCCTTGCCAAAATATTTCCTTGCATGACTATATGTTTAAAGCAAAGTTATCATAAGGCAACTTTGCAAACAAGAAACACCTCTTGTAGTACAAGCATGATGCTATAATCTACATGCGCATTTTAAACCACCACAACAACTTAAGGATTGGACATTCACAAAAGAAAGCATTACTGAAAGCATACATTTCTATGCAGTTAAGATTAAACCTTTTGTGCTTAAATGTACTGTCAATGCGTAGTACACACCCATACATCTGTGTGTGTGCGCGCGCGCACGCATGCACATTACTCCACATATTATGCTTCAAGAATGGCAGTAAGTCTTCCTGTGACTTGAAGGTAGACCATTTTAAAGAAATAAGGCTATTTCAGTTGAGCCTCTATTAAATAGCTTTCTTGGGAAACATAGCTCTGGTTTATACCCAGCCTTAGTGCATTGGCTGGTCTGAGTAACACCTCTTTTCTCAGATGCTTAGAATACAATTTTAGGAGATGGGGACATAAATAAATTACAGTACTATTTACACATAAATGCCTTTTACCTTCCTGCTGCAGCAGGGATTCGAACTGCTGTGGTCTAAACCACTGAGTCTCTTAGACTTGCCGATCAGAAGGTTGGCGGTTCAAATCCCCACAAAGCGGTGAGCTCCAGTTGCTCTGTCCCAGCTCCTGCCAACCTAGCACTTCAAAAGCACACCAGTGCAAGTAGACAAATAGGTACTGCTGCAGCGGAAAGGTAAACAGCGTTTTCATGCGCTCTGGTTTCCGTCATGGTGTCCCGTTGCACCAGAAGTGGTATAGTCATCTGTCCACATGACCAGGAAAGCTGTCTGTGGACAAACACCGGCTCCCTTGGCCTGAAAGCAAGATGAGCGCCGCAACCGCATAGTCGCCTTTGACTGGCTGTACCTGTCCAGGGATCCTTTACCTTTATTCTTATTATGGATTGGGACGTCCCTATTTTCATCAGAGAAATGTTGGCAGGTATGCCATTCATTTCTTTGTGGCAACAGATCTGCGAGCAAGGCCTGGGAACAAGAGATACAGTGGTACCTCGGATTACAGACGCTTCAGGTTACAGACGCTTCAGGTTAGACTCCGCTAACCCAGAAATATTACCTTGGGTTAAGAACTTTGCTTTAGGACGAGAACAGAAATCGCACGGTGGCAGCGGGAGGCCCCATTAGCTAAAGTGGTACCTCAGGTTAAGAACAGTTTCAGGTTAAGAACAGACCTCCGGAACAAATTAAGATCTTAACCCAAGGTACCACAGTTCACCATTCTACACGGAATGAGAGATGACACTCTTGTGTCTCGACACATATGCATCAGGCTGTGAACCAGCCAACAGGACAGAAATGACACATGTTTCTCCGGATGTCTGCCTGCTCTCTGCTAGCTTAAAGTCTTGGCCACGGAAAAGGCTGCCCTTGTGCGTGGCTTGGCGGAGAGTTGATGACAGGTGCAAAGTTTTAATTGGAAGGGACTCCCGGCGGGGATGAGCAGTTCGTATGAGCCGCTCACGTCATCAGAAGGAAACATGGCTACAGCTCGACTAGGGATAAAGTATCTTTTTGAGATCTCGATGGTTTCTCTCGGCCCTCTCCATTTGGCCGAAGGCATTATATTTCCTTTTCACAATGGGAAGAATGTTGTGCATCAGGGTTTAAAGGAATGTTGGGGTATGGGTGGGTCGAAGCTTTGAGTAGTTGTCTAGACAGCGCACTGCTCCCCCTTGTCATGTGTAACCGCCATATCGAGTGCTTTTCAAGATGACTCATGAGTTAAGCCAGAGCTTTTATGAGGAACGAGATTCTATAGGATGTGGGAGGTCAGTCGGGGACAGAAAAAGGAGACAATACAAGAACCCTCCTCACCTCTCCTCAAAAGAATGACTAAGCAAGGCCTGCCGTAGACACACAGCTCTGTATTCTGCCTGCCATGGTCTGAAAGGCTGATGACTGATGAATGTTTTAAATGGACTGACAATGTTCATTGCCAAGAGAATGTTTTAGGGTTGTTGTTTTTTAAAAGAAAATCCCTGTCAAAACAATGTACAGTGGTACCTCGGGTTAAGTACTTAATTCGTTCCGGAGGTCCGTACTTAACCTGAAACTGTTCTTAACTTGAAGCACCACTTTAGCTAATGGGGCCTCCTGCTGCCGCTGCGCCACCAGAGCATGATTTCTGTTCTCATTCTGAAGCAAAGTTCTTAACCCGAGGTACTATTTCTGGGTTAGCGACGTCTGTAACCTGAAGCGTATGTAACCTGAAGGGTATGTAACCCGAGGTACCACTGTATTGGACAGCAGCAAAAGAAAGATTCAACCTATTTGTGATTATCTTTCGTACGTTACATATTCTTCTTTGGTGGGGGCACCATTGCTGTTTGACAAGGGGCAGAGCGCGCCCCCCTGCCAAAAAAGAAAAGCAATTACCGTATTTTTTGCACCGTAACACTCACTTTTTTCCTCCTAAAAAGTAAGGGGAAATGTCTGTGCGTGTTATGGAGGGAATGCCTACGGGTGGCATGCCTACCGATTTTCCTCCTCTAAAAACTACGCGCGTGTTATGGTCGAGTGCGTGTTATAGAGCGAAAAATACGGTAATTCGTCTGTTAAACACATCTGTAGGTGTAGAAATCATTCAATATGTCAATACAAATGGAAGTCGTTAAAACTGCAGTTGCGATATAAGGGATTGGTATTTGGACTGGAGCGCAATTGAAATTTATAAGATTTTGGAACACAGAAAAGAATCAAACCATTAATTCTAGCACGTGGGGGGCAACCTAAATTGTATAATTTGGCGTCTTAATGATTGGTATTATTAATTGTATCATAATTTGGCATTCTGATAATGAAGCTATTATTGGATTGTTGTAATTCAAAACTAATAAATTATCACAAAATAAATAAATAAAAATAGTCTGTTAAACCAAAATGCTAAATTGTCGCAGCTCACATTATCGCTCCCCTCTTTCTCCTCCACCTCCAGCATGGCCAAAAGGAGAACATTGCAAGCCTTAGATATGTACCACCTTCTTCTTCTTTGGCGATCCCTCATAGCTGGGTACAATTGTCTTCCATAAACACAGTTTTAGCAATGAGTCCGTAAGTGACTGTGGAGGCCAATTCTGGATCCACACGTCCTTCCACAGTGGGGATATTGGTTTCTAGACAGGAGTTGATCACGGTGAGGGTTTGGAAAGCGTTCCTTCCTCTTAGCACATTTCTCCTTTGCGTTGAATTTGAGTGTCTTCAAAGCCCATGACACCTTTGGTAAAGGCTGTTCTCCAACTGGAGCGCTCGCAGGCCAGTGTTTCCCAGTTGTCGGTGCTTAGACTACATTTTTTTAGATGTGCCTTGAGACAGTCTTTAAACCTCTTTTGTTGACCACCAGCACCTGCACCATTCAAACCCTAAGCTATGGTTAATTCAAGCTGTGGGCTGTTATAAAGTTTGCAAATTCTTCACAGTTGTGCCACAGGAGGAGGGGACAGCATGTGAGCCTGAGGCTTGCTGCAACTCATCCTGAGAGTGCAGAATATAGTTTAGTGTTGCGTGTCTGAACACTTAGATGTGCTGCAACATCGCCACATGTGCTCCAGAGTCAGCGAGCAGTAAAAAGCAAGGAGCGGGAAGTGCCCACTGTGGAGAGCAAAGTTGGGTGGCCATGTGTCATGGATGCTTTAGTTGTGATTCTAGGAAAAATTGCCCTCCCGCCTTCCCATTCCAGAGCAAATAAGCATGTCCCTTCACCAGTTACGGGACATTGGTTTTGTAAGGCAATGTCAAAAGAATACCGAAACTCCGCAAGATGTAAAATGTGCTGAATGGTTGAGACAGAAGAAAATTGACATTTTCTCTTTTAAGGTGTGTGTTGTGCAGTTACTGGTGTTTGGGCTGAGCACAAGAACTGTGTGATTTGGTTCGATGTCACCTGCAAGAGATTGAGGAGCAGAAAGAAATTATTCCCCGTGGTTGGGAAGGAATAGCCTGGCAGGTTTTTGGAAAGAATCTATGAGCCAGGAGTTATTTTGAGAAAACCTGGTATCACATTTAAATCATGGAAGGCTCTGAGTGACTCTTGAATGTTTCAGAAACTGGATAGTTCTTGGAAGCAATACTTTTTCAAGTGGGTGGAAGAAGGGTGCGCCTGAGACAACAGAGCAACATTTTTGGAGACTGATAAGCTATGTCTTCTGTGGCAAATTTCCAAGCACAGTTATCCATTAATCTCATAATTTGACCTTCATTGAACCCAATGTCCATGGCGCTGGTTGTTTTTTGTAGGGTAAATACCTTTGTTGCTGTATAGCTTATTAAAAAAATGCCTTGTAGGCTCTGAAATGCATCCGCTGTTCTTCCCAGCTCAGTTTTGAATTCAGGATGCAGGCAACCTCTCCAGCTGCCCTTTTCCGTTTCTCTAGAATTACTTTAATATGCAGCAAGTGGTGTTGCATCTAGCTCATTATCTCAGAAGCTCATCACAAGGTTGCAGGAATTCGTAAATGTGAACCATGAATGAATTTTTCTGTATATATGGATTGAAGCAGCTCGGAAATCTGAGGTGAGAGACGGCAGGAAGACAGACAGAAAGAAAGCTTTCCCGTAGCAGCCTTATATCGTGCATAAATCTCTGAGCTGATTATTTGATGTCAATGGAAGACAATGCCAGTTTTTCTTAGAATGAATTGGTTCTCTGATGTGTAGCTGCTAGGAGATTTGTTAGTCTTTTTCTTAAGTTATTACTTAAGAAGGGGATGTGGGTGGCGCTGTGGTCTAAACCACTGTGCCTCTTGGGCTTGCCGATCAGAAAGTTGGTGGTTCGAATCCCCGCAGTGGAGTGAGCTCCATTTGCTTTGTCCCAGCTCCCAGTTTGAAAGCACGCCAGTGCAAGTAGATAAAATAGGTATGGCTGCAGCGGGAAGGTAAATGGCGTTTCCGTGCACTCTGATTTCCGTCACGGTGTCCCGTTGCGCCAGAAGCGGTTTGGTCATGCTGGCCACATGACCCAGAAAGCTGTCTGTGGACAAACGCCGGCTCCCTCGGCCTGGAAGCGAGATGAGCTCCACAACCCCATAGTAGCCTTTGACTGGACTTAGCCGTCCAGGGGTCCTTTACCTTTTTACCTTAACTTAAGAAGGCACTGAGGTGCATGGTGCCAGTGTAGCAAGGACTGCCCCTCACCTTTTTCAGATTTTGACATTTGGATCTAGATGTTCAGGGCCAGGACAAAACAGTGGACCTTGTTAATTCCAGAATCTACTGTTTTAAAGGACATTATTACTACAGTTATGACCTACCCTTCTCGGTTGGAACCCATGATATACATTTATCCCTGCATATTATCCCCACAATAACCCTAAGAGCATAAGAAGAGATCTGACTATCATATCAGAGGCCCATCTTGTTCTTACCATGGTCAAGCAAATGTCTATGAAAAACCCATAAGAAGGACTCTGGGGCAACAGCTTTTTCCCCACTTGTGACTCCTAGCAAGAATTAAGGGGCGCATTGCCTGCGATACTGCAGATGAGCCATCATGCTAAATCTTATTCTCCATGAATTTGTCTAAATCCTGTGGCGGAAAATTCCACAATTTAACTGAGAGTAGAAGTACTTCCTTTGTCTTAAATCTTCAGCTTGATTGGATGACTCTAGGTTCTAGCGTTATCTAAACGAAAATGCCCAAAATGTTGTAACCATCTTTCCTCAGTTGGCACTACAGTGGTACCTTGGGTTACATACGCTTCAGGTTACATATGCTTCAGGTTACAGACTCTGCTAACCCAGAAATAGTACCTCAGGTTAAGAACTGTGCTTCAGGATGAGAACAGAATTCGCGCGGTGGCGGCGCAGCAACAGCGCGAGGCCCCATTAGCTAAAGTGGTGCTTCAGGTTAAGAACAGTTTCAGGTTAAGAACGGACCTCCGGAACGAATTAAGTACTTAACCTGAGGTACCACTGTACTTCCCATCAAATTACTGGGCATAGGGAAGCAGAATCACTTATTGTCAAGGTTAGTACAGTGGTACCTCGGTTGTCGAATGTAATGCATTCTGGAAGACTGTTCGAGTTCTGAAACATTGAAAAACCAAGGCACAAAGAGCTGTCTACAAATTCAGTTGAGAAAATTGAAAAACACACAGCGGAATCCATTTGACTTCCGAGACGTGTTAGAAAACGGAAGCATTTACTTCTGGGTTTTCAGCATTTGGGTTCTGAAACGTTCGTCAACCAAGACATTTGAGAACCAAGGTACCGCTGTACCAAAAAGAACAAAAACACACACACAAGGAAAGAGAAAGTCTGGATCTATTGCCTCTGTCATAACCCTTGTGGCCCTGTAGGAAAGGGGAGAAACCACCCTAGAAACTGGGAAGAGACAGATGAAAACTAAACGCTTGCAGCCTTTTTTTATTTTTCAGCCAAATTGGGTCTTTTAGTGACTGCCGTATATCCTTGAGCCAGCAGGGGAAAAATCACTTGCCCCAGCCTGAGTTCTAGAACTGCGGCTTCAATTTGGATCATGTTCTCCGTGTTGACATGGTAACCACTCAGTAAGGTATGCAGGGCCTTGGTGAATAGCCACCAATAAAGCAGAGGGTAGCTTATTCCCTTCCAGCAAAAATATTTAGAGTTCCTAAACTCCCAGGCTAGACTTGGTTCGTTTCAAGCCATCTTGCTTGTTTTATCTCTTCAGGTCTCTTAAAGGAATCCGCTGGCTTCAAAAGCTATTTACATTCTCAGCACTCATAAAGAAAGATTAGCCCTTGCGTTCTCTTGGGTTAGGGAGTATGCAACAGTGGCGGCGGCTGAACCAGCGCTGGCTAGGCATGACTTCCTCTGAGTAGCAGCAGGAATGAATTAAAACAAGCATAGCCAAAGATAGCACATGAAGGTCTCTAAATACCAGCAGGCTGAAGAAAAAAGAGCCCTGTTTTGTGCGCAAGTTCCAGTGCCTCTGTGTGCTTCATGTGTGCTGCAGCAGCAGCAGCTGTTGCTGCTGTTACAGATGCAGTTTTGTCCTACCGATTAAAAGCTGAGAGAGGACAGAGCTTCACGAAGGTAAGGGAAATCTCTCAGAGACGTAGGAGTTAAAGATGTTTGGCTTTGGGGCTGAAAGTGCGATGACCAAGTTTGTCGCAAGGAGCATTTCCAGCCTTGTGTTTACTCCAAAGGAAGTCGATTAGCACAGAGAGATTTTTGAAGGCTGCAGAACTTTGGCATTTAAACAAGCAGCTTTTTGTGGGGATGCTTCCACAGTGTCCCAAGCTGGACGCAAAAAGGAAAAGTGACCAAACGCCCCTGTGCTTCGCTAAAAGGTCATCAATTGCTTTAATGCACCCGTTGCCTGTGATTTCTGTGGAAATGCCCTCCGCATTCCAAGGCAGTTGGAGTTTCTTTTAAAAGTGTGTGTGTGTGTGAATTAATGCATGCTTTGCTTGCAGTACAATTTGTGTAAAAGTTGCAGGAAGGGAGGTGGGTGGGAAAGAGTGCCAGATTTACGTATAAGCTAAACAAGCTATAGCTTAGGGCCCTACTCTCCTGGGCCCCCTCAAAAAATTTAAAGAACAAAACAACCCTGGATGTACATTTCCAAGATATAAGATAAAAAACAAATAAAATAAAACCTACATACAGTTAGAGCTTAATAATTATTTCACTATTAATATACTTCTTCTTAATTGTATTTCACTGTTAATATACTTCTTCTTAATTGTATTTCAGTTCAAGAATTACTTTGATAAAATACATATTTTGTTATGTGCAAATGGCTTTAGTTACCTATTAGGTCCATAAATTGCCATCTAGCATATGTTCAACACAAAAAACAGCGACAATTTGTTGTTGACAAAGGACAGCTGGACATATAAAGGGCCCCATTACCTTCAGTAGCTTAGGGCCTCATCAAACCTAAATCTGGCCCTGGTGGGAAAGGACGAAAAGCACAAAAGTTGAAAGGGGTTATCGTCCGAATAAGCTTCTTTCATGCATGCTCCCACAAGTCAGAATGCATTTTGCAATCCCTCTGGCAAAACCTGATGGTGCACATTTGTTGAGTCTGGGATGCAGTGTGCCTAGCGGAAGACAGAACAGTTTGCTGCCAGAAGAAGAAGATGACAGAGAGAAAACAACAAGTCATTGGGCATGACTGACCTTACAAAAAAAAAAAGAGATGGAGGATTATTTGTTTATTTTCAGGTTCATTACTGGCATATTCCACAATAACTTACGGGGAGCAAACTGGCACTAGAACCTTTAAATATATAAGGAAGAGTTTAAGGCTGTCATCTCCTAAGCATGCTTGCCTGAGTTCAAAGAAAATCTGGTTTTGATAAGATATAAAAATCTGTATCTTGCCTAAAACCACTTTGAGGTTTATATTACAATCAATCCATATGGCAGCAAGAAGTCTGGACTTCCCCAAGACTCTAAATTCAAATTGTTCTATCACTGAGACCCAGGAAGACATTAGACTAAAAGCTAGCTGCATTTCTGCATTAGTATGTGTATAAATCTTTAGGTTTCAGCTGGGTTGAAATAGCATAATAATGATAATACCCACAATATGGTACTATTATCACTATTGGCGTTGAATAGTAGCAGTTGCAAAGAAAGAAAGAAATCACACTTTTCTGTAATGCAGTGTAGCTTATTTCTATATGCTAAGTTACTTTTTGTATTTTCCTTAGCTTTAGGCTAGCAGTGGTGCGTTACATCTGTAAATTGGGATTCAGACTGCAGGTTGAACCATTTAGAAAGCATTTTATAACTAAAGCGGCAAATTACAGTTAAAAATATAGGAAGGATTCGTTGAAATCCTCATAGGAGCAGCTTGATTAATTGCGTACATCACAAATACTTTTCCAAGTGAGGGAGCCAGGCTAAGGTTGGATGGGTTGGAAGGAAGCTAAGCCAAGGTTTGCTCCAAGAAGTTTGAACGCACTAGGTGGGGCAGAGAAGAATTGGTTCACAGCTGGCAAGGCTGAGAAACAGGAAGGAGTCTAGAAGGCTAGGGAACAAGGTAGGAATAAGCAAGAGCGAGGTGGGGTTTTGAATCTTAAGTTGCATACTGGGACCAGTGTCAAAACTTTGCATCTTCATACCTTGTTCCTCTGTAGCTTGCTGAGACTATAGTTTGGGGAGTTTAAAAAACAAACAAACTGGTTAAGAAAGGGTGTTTGCTTCAGGCATAACATACTGTATTTTTTGCTCTATAAGACGCACCAGACCATAAGACGCACCTAGTTTTTGGAGGAGGAAAACAAGAAAAAAAATATTCTGAATCTCAGAAGCCAGAACAACAAGAGGGATCACTGCACAGTGATCCCTCTTGCTGTTCTGGCTTCTGGGATAGCTGTGCAGCCTGCATTCGCTCCATAAGACGCACACACATTTCCCCTTACTTTTTAGGAGGGAAAAAGTGAGTCTTATAGAGCAAAAAATACGGTAATTAAAACAGACCATGGTTCACAAGCCCAACAACAAACCTTGGCTTCGTATCATGGTTTGTTGCCAGAAAACTAACTATGCTTAGTCTGCTGGCCTAGGTTTAGACAAACAAACCACACTTTAGGAAACCATGACTTAGTGTTATGTGTGAACCAGGCCATTATCTCAAGAGGCAGGTCCAGGATTTCCACAGCCTTTGTTGTCCACTCTAGTTACGAAATCGACTACTAATCAGGTACAAAACTGTTTGCCCTAAATTTGTTGCAGTTGCACAGAAGTTTCGGATCTGAAGTTAACGAGGAGACCTTGCCTCACCGTAGTCAGATGTGCAAAAGTGCATTGCCAATGAGTCAGGAAGTAAACCAAACACCGTCGATCTCATAGTAATTTTTATCGGGTGAGGGTCAAAAAACGCTAGTGGGGAACTGTTCAAACCACTTGTCAACTTCGTGAGGCCACAGTAATTGCGACTGATCCAATCACAGTGCACCAGATGGTGCTCTGATCACCTCCCTAAGACTCGTAATAATCGTCACATCCAATTTCGAATGAAACTGAGCGGTCTTGCCATCAAAGTGCTTAGCAAATTTCTTACCGCATACTTTTAATGGGACTCTTCCAGCAACCCCATTCACCACCTTTAAAAAGTTCTGCTGGGTGGTTTCTCAGTTGTGATTGTGAAGTGAGCATTTTGCTGCTGCAGCCACCACCACATGGTAGCCACCAAAATTTGCTCAAACCTGTGTTCGGTCAGATTTATTCTGAGATTTTCACTACCTGTGCCCTTGCAACCATCCTTCTTACTCCATTGCCCGGAGTCTCCCAGCATATCAAGGAGACATTAAGGTTCGGCAGTGATGAAGAAGGCACTGAGGAGCAATGCTACCAAGAGATGGTTCCATTCTGCTGTCCCACAGCAAAACCAGTGTCTCTCAAGTGGAAGCCATGTCAACTGGGAAATCCTCCAGAGAACATTTGGGAACCCACCAGATTCCGTTTGTGTCCAGGGGTGAACCTTCTTAATCAGTCTCCCACCCAGCACAGGAGTTGTCAGCCTCAGACAAAACCTTACCAAGTAATGGTCTGTCATTGACAACAGATTCCTTTCCTTTCAACCCCTGGATGGTTAAGTCCAGTCAAAGGCGACTGTGGGGTTGTGGCGCTCATCTTGCTTTCAGGCCGAGGGAGCCGGCGTTTATCCACAGACAGCTTTCTGTGTTGTGCCCAGCATGACTAAACCGCTTCTGGCGCAATGGGACACCATGATGGAAACCAGAACGCACAGAAACGTTGTTTACCTTCCCACCGCAGCGGTACCTATTTATCTACTTGCACTGGCGTGCTTTCGAACTGCTAGTTGGGCAGAAGCTGGGACAAAGCAATGGGGGCTCACCCTGTCATGGGGATTCGAACCACCAACCTTCTAATCAGCAAGCCCAAGAGGCTCAGTGGTTTAGACCACAGCTCTACCCGCGTGGGAGATGGGAGCTAACGTTAGGCTAATGTACCTTTTCCACTATGTCCTAAGTCGGGTTGCCAACATTTTCTGGACCAGTTTCAAATGTTGAGAGAGTGTTATGGGTGCCAGTTACAAAATAGCTGATATTGGAGGTGGGGAGGATAACACAAAATGGGGAGAAAATGGGAGCACACATGTACACAAGGATGCTGCGTCTGTCTAAGAATAGTGGAGCATTCTTTGCTACCATGAAAAATAGACAAGGTGACCACACACACTTTCATCTCACAGAAATGGCTTAAAAGGCACCTGCATATTTTTCACCCTAACTTTCTTTCTATGAGGCCTAGATACCTTTAAAAAACATGAAAGCTCAGAGTTTGGAGCGTCTGCCTAGGTGCACCAGGGGAAGCCTTTGCAGGCACCAGGTTGGTGACCCTAAATGATGAGTCAGGTGCCCCTTACAATTTTTTTAAGTGCCTACCCCTGCTTGTTCTTCAAAATGTTTCTCGGCATTTTTACAGCTAAAGTTAATGGGGATTTGTACATAGAAATGCCTTGAGTGTATAATGCAAAAATATAAAAAACCTGAATTAATAGTCTTGGAAAAATTGATAGCTATATACAGCGCTGTTTTTCTAGAAAAAGAGATGTCAGAACTCACCATGAATCCTTGTTCTCTTATAATGGTAATGGAGCCCACCTGAAAGGTGCCAGAACTGAGTTCCGGCAAGTTCCAGCTGGAAAAAAAAAGCCCTGGCTATATAATTACTGGATGCGCCTCAAATAATTTTGATGGGCATTAATACTTAGTAATGTAATCACTGGGGATGCAGGTGGCGCTGTGGTCTAAACCACTGAGCCTCTTGGGCTTGCCAATCAGAAGGTTGGCGGTTTGAATCCCCGTGACGGGGTGAGCTCCCATTGCTCAGTCCCAGCTCCTGCCAACCTAGCAGCTTGAAAGCACGTCAAAGTCAAGTAGATAAATAGGTACCACTCCGGCAGGAAGGTAAACTGTGTTTCTGTGTGCTGCTCTTGTTTTGCCAGAAGTGGCTTAGTCATGCTGGCCACATGACCCAGAAAAACTGTCTGCGGACAAACATCGGCTCCCTCTGCCAGTAAAGCGAGATGAGCGCTGCAACCCCAGAGTCGTTCATAACTGGACTTAACTGTCAGGGATCCTTTACCTTATATATATATATAATTATTGGATACACCTCAAATAATTTTGATGAGCTTTAAGCTTACTACAGTGGTACCTCGAGTTACAAACCCCTCAGGTTACAGATGCTTCAGGTTACAAACTCCGCTAACCTGGAAGAGTTACCTCGAGTTGAGAACTTTGCCCCAGGATGAGAATGAAAATTGTGTGCTGGTGGCGTAGCGGCAGCAAGAGGCCCCATTAAGCCAAAGCACGCCTCTAGTTAAGAACACTTTCAGGTTAAGAACAGACCTCCGGAATGAATTAAGTTCATAACTAGAGGTACCACTGTAATGTAATCATAATGTTAACAGATGAACAAAGTTTTTCACTCTGAATGCCTATTTTTTAAAAAAAATGCACCAAAGTAATTATCTTTTGATATGTTTTTAATGGTCTGATAGAGAGATAAAGCAAATGGCTGAAAGAATTTCTCCACTTCCAGAGAACCACTGATAAATGCCAAGTCGTGTGTGGTGTCAGCTTTCTCAGATGAATGGCTGCCCCAAATTCAGCTGAAAGAACAAGGGTACCCATGGAGAGTGTGCCAGCTACCTCAAATTGTGCTTATTTCAGCTAAAAAATACAGCTCCTCATGCCCCTAAGTACAGTATGATAGACTCCAGTCCAAACACTGTAAAGTAACAGCTCTGTTGGAATAACTCTGACAGGGAAATGTCCAAGTTGTTTTCCTGTCAGAATTATTCCAGCAAAGGGGCTCAAGAAATACTTTTGGATTTCCTGTGGCTACATAGAACCAAATACGCCACTTAGAGATTTTTGAAACATAAAGTGGTATATAAATGTTTTTACATAAATAAATAAGGGCAGTCTTCTGCATTTTTACTCAGAAATAAGTTCAGCTGAATTCAGTGGGATCTGGACTCTTAAGTGCAAAGCACTGTGGGCAACACAACTTAGCCAACATTAAACCCTTTTACATCTCATTAGTTTCAGTAAGAAACTAATTTAAATATGTGCTTAAATTAGGGGTATGCAAAGCTGTGGGTTTGTTCCTCTCGTTTTCTGGTTTTTCCGACCTTAATTTCAGTATTCCGCATTTTCACTTTCGATAGGCACTTACCTAATTGACACCTTTTTGCAAACAGATTCCCCTCACATAATGCATGTTTGTATGTTTTCAAGAATGAGTGCATTTTACTGTGCACTTTCTCCCTGACATGATACACTTTTGTACACGTTATTTGGTTGGAGAGCTGTTGCCACAAAATTGGGAAGGGTAAATTTCGAAGGACAGCTTTGTGCCGGTTCATGGGTGGTTTTTGTGAGGTGCAAAAATTAAGTTCTTCCCAGCCTTTAACTTAAATCCCTCCCATGGATATCAGTAGATACTAAAAGTTTGATAGGAGTGTGTATTAAATGTCATGCCAATACAGACAGCAGATATTAGCACCTGCCGAAAAAGTATTCTCAAAGCTGTTTGCTGACAGCCCATACCTGTGGCTCAAAAGGTCCCTGTAAACAGGTGCATATGTTCCACTGAAGGCCAATAAGATTAGGCACTGTTAATCCTTTTTTCTAAACTGGGGGCTAAGTTACACTAAATTCTGCCTTGGCTGTGTTGTGCTGGCTGGCAACAAAGAGACATGAAATGCAGCTGAGGAAAACTCCACCCGACACTTAATCGCTTGCTGTAGGGAGGAGGTTGTATTATTTCTTGCATGCTTCAGCTTAGTACCTCTGAGGCAGTTCCTAAGGAACATGCAAGGTAAGCCTCCATTTCTTCTATTGCATTAAGCTTGGCATCTGAGGAACACGTGGCTTAGGTGCAGACCTAGGTGTTCGTTCTCTGCAAACCACGGTGTACAGATTAAAGTAAGGGTGGCGGGTGCCAATCAGAAGGTTGGCGGTTAGAATCCCCGCGACAGGGTGATAGATGATGATAGATAGATAGATCGATCCACAGTAGGTAGATGTCATGGGTGTGGGTGGCGCTCTGGTCTAAACCACTGAGCCTCTTGGACTTGCCAATCAGATGGTCAGCGGTTCGAATCCCTGCAACGGAGTGAGCTCCCGTTGCTCTGTCCCAGCTCCTGCCAACCTAGCAATTCGAAAGCACGCCAGTGCAAGTAGATAAATAGGTACCACTGAGGCGGGAAGGTAAACGGCATTTCCATGTGCTCTGGTTTCCCTCACGGTGTCCCTTTGCGCCAGAAGCAGTTTCGTCATGCTGGCCACATGACCCGGAAAGCTGTCTGTGGACAAACACCGGCTCTCTTGGCCTGAAAAACGAGATGAGCGCTGCACCCCAAAGTCAAATTTGACTGGACTGAACCATCCAGGGGTCCTGTACCCTTACCTTTACTAGTTAATATAAGCTATACCAAGACAGAAGATTGCTGCCAGTTGCTCTTTCTAGGTGCGCTCCCCACTTTTTGAACAACGCCACACAATTCTCTGAATGAAGGAAGCCCTCAGCTGTTGTGAGGGTGCCAAGTTGTGTGATGAAAACTAGCAGGTGGCGATATCATTTGATCCCTACCCTTGCGTGCTTAAAGGAGGGAAGGAGACATGGTATTGAGAGATCAGGGTGGAACTAAGGAGCCCTGGATCACATTTAGGATGTGTGAATGCCACGGTCACTAGGTTTTTCAGTCCTAAATCATAGAGTTTGAAATGAAAGGAGCTCTATGAGCTTACCAAGGGGATGGGAATAAATTTGGCCTTTGAATGCTGCCTGACCTTTGGTTTCCTAGCAACACAAAGCTGTTCAGTGGGATATTTTGGAGGTTCCTGATTTAAACATATCAAATATTAGCTTTGTGCTAAGGCTGGCGAATTTCCCATTTTGGCTAAGCTACAGGGAAATATCCAGAATTGTGCCAAATTGTTCCCCTTCTCCTTCCAAAATCCGTTGGAATTGTCAGGCACATGTTTACCTGTTGAATAAAAGCGCCAAGCATCCGATCCCCTGACTCGGTAGCTTTGTTAGTGTATCTAGTACCCATTTTGCTCCATGAAATCAGGGATGTTCTCTGCAGGAACAGACTGAAGCATTTCCTTCATGAAACAGGATGGTTTTAAATTAGTTTCTAGTGTGCCTTCCAATGTGGTTCAGTGGATTGAGCAGAACCAGTAGACAACTGAAGTTGTGTTCTTAGTGGATAAGAAAAGCCATCGCAGGTGAACCTTGAGTTCTTATAGGCACAGGTAGGTCACAGCCAAGCACAGTGCATCAGCTATCTACAGTGATCCACCAGATTGTCATTAAAATGCCAGTTACTACTTCTTTGGCGATCACTCGTAGCCGAGTAAGATTGTCTTCCATGAACACGGTTTTAACAACAAATCCGTAAGTGACTGTGGAGGCCAATTCTGGATCCATGCGTCCTTCCACAGTGGGGACATAGGTTTCCAGCCTATGTCACAGTGAGGGTTTCCCAAATGTGCCTTCCTCTTAGCACATTTCTCCCTTTCGTCCTGAGTTCAAGCGTCTTCAGAGCTTTTGAATATTAAATCATGAATTGTCTCCTGCTTCTTCCAGCATCTTAAAAGGCACCCATTTTAACGTTTTTGGTTATAATAATAATAATTTTTATTATTTTATTATTTATATGCTGCCGATCTGACTGGGTTGTCCCAGCCACTCTGGACAGCTCCCAAAAAAGGTATTAAAAGAACAATAAAACTATTCCAAACTTCTCTGAACAGGTCTGCCTTCAGATGCCTTCTAAAAGTCAAATAGTTGCTTATCTGTCTCAGCATCTGATGGGAGGCCTTTCCATATACATAAAGATATCTAACTGACTTAAATGGCAAATGGGTAATAAAAGACGGAAGGTTAATACTTGATTGGTTTACAGCTTACAGTGTCTAGACTACCTAGATACAAAACGAGTTGCACGTTGACATTTGAAGTAGGTGGGAATCTGAATCAGAGAGGTCCAGGATAAGGCAAGATTTGGACAGGAAAACGGAGACTGCTGGCAAAACCTGTTCAGGTGGTGTAAATAATCCTCCCTGCCATGAAATGGAAGTGCCATAAAGTCTTAACAACCTTTGTTTGCATGCTGTGCAAGGGGAGAGTACATCTGTCAGTTTAAGCCAGGGACCTTGTGTTAGGGATGGCACAGTTATTGTTCCGACACGTGGCAGAGACCTCCTGCCCATTGCCATAAAGTCATCCGGAGTTAGGTGGGAGAGGACATCTGCCTCTTAATTAATGTTTCACAGCATGGCTGTGTGTTTGTGTGTGTGTGTTTCCCAAATGGACAAATCTGCAACTATCTGAGAGCCTGATTGATTTTTCTTCCGCGGAAGACCACTGACCGATGACAATGTGGCAAAAGCGGGAGAGGACAGATTGAGGCTCTTCCAGCAGGGGCTGTAGGCTTTAATTAGGGTGACCTTAGATGAAATGGCAACAGACTTTTCACAGGTGGGGAGGAGGGACTACCAACAATCCCAGCTGGGGTCTGGAGACATGCTGCCAGTTTTAGTAAGGCGTGTCAGTCCCAAAGCTAAAGTGAAATCTTAAATCACCCTCAGCCCTGAAGCTAAAGAACAAGGCACCCCTAAATCTCCCCACCCCCATTAATTTGAACAGCTTCTGTTTTGAATGGTCACCCCATGTCTTTGGCTGACTTTGTCATCACTAGCATATCTCACACAAACACAGTTTAAGTCAATTTTGTAGGGGTTTTAGCCTATGAATAAACCTTTTCCATTTGAGTCCAGTGGTACCTCGGTAGTCAAACGTCTTAGTCGCCGAACAAATTGGCTCCTGAACGTCGCGAACCTGGAAGTGAGTGCTCTGGTTTGCAAACGTTTTTTGGAAGCCCAACGTTCGACACAGCTTCCGATTGGCTGCAGGAAGCTCCTTCAGCCAATCGGAAGCCGCACCTTGGTTTTCGAACCGTTTTGGGAGTCGAGCGGACTCCCGGAACAGATTAAGTTCAGGAACCAAGGTACGACTGTAAATGCTGTCAGTAGCTTTTCAGAGACATGGAGGCAGCAGTGTAGAATCTCTGTCCGCCATAAACACATTCCAACTTCAATGTCTGGGCCATGAATCGCCTTTGAGACTCCACCTCACCTGAATCTGACATGCACACACACATGCACAATTCATTAAGATGTGTATCAAGTGCTCTGCACCAGGATACATCATCGCCAGCAGCGTTGCGCCATTTGCTGGTGCCCAGGATGTGCCGTGCGCGGAGTACAGAGGGTGAACAGAACCGACTGCGCCAGCCCAGTCCTTGCCACCAATGCCACTGGGTGGGCACCGAGCAGGAGCGGGGCAGGGAGGCGGAAGGAGCCAGCTAACCATCGCGGCCTCTGGGGGGTAAATCCCTTCAATGCTGGCCGGGCAACCATTCAGCGAGGGGGTCCAGGATGCAGTGGGAAAGCAAAGCAGGATGGGGGTCGGGGGACACCTGGTTTGCTCCATCTCAAAATCATGCACTTGGGGCTATCCCCCCCCCACTACACCCCTGCTCACCACAGTATAACAGGATGACCTAAGCAAGGAATAGAGCCTTTGAGATTGCTGTGGAATAGCCTTCCAGCAGAGAATTTTCAGCAAAACCCCTATCTGTTGTTTAGAAGAAGCTGAAAAACATAACTCTGCAAGATAGTGCTTGGGAGTTTATTTGAAAGCTACTGTTTTATGGCCCTTTGTTATTTTGATCATTTTAATGGAAACAGTGTTTTGTTGTTGTTGTTTTCCTTACTTTGACCACATGAGAAGGCAAGATGTAAATTTGTGTTGCTGTTTAGTCGTTTAGTCGTGTCCGACTCTTCGTGACCCCATGGACCAGAGCACGCCAGGCCCTCCTGTCTTTCACTGCCTCCCGCAGTTTGGTCAAACTCATGTTTGTATCTTCGAGAACACTGTCCAACCATCTCGTCCTCTGTCGTCCCCTTCTCCTTGTGCCCTCCATCTTTCCCAACATCAGGGTCTTTTCCAGGGAGTCTTCTCTTCTCATGAGGTGTCCAAAGTACTGGAGCCTCAGCTTCACGATATGTCCTTCCAGTGAGCACTCAGGGCTGATTTCCTTCAGAATGGATAGGTTTGATCTTCTTGCAGTCCATGGGACTCTCAAGAGTCTCCTCCAGCACCATAATTAAAAAGAATCAATTCTTCGGCGATCAGCCTTCTTTATGGTCCAGCTCTCACTTCCATACATCACTACTGGGAAAACCATGGCTTTAACTATACGGACCTTTGTTGGCAAGGTATGTCTCTGCTTTTTAAGATGCTGTCTAGCATATAAATTAGTGATGGAGGTGCCAACGGCCTTGGGGGTTTTTTCTCCCATGATAATCATAGGAGGACTGAGGCTGAGAGTGTCTCGGATAGATTTGAACCAGGGATTTCCTGATTAGTCACTACAGAACACCTGACATAAAGACTTTGAAAGTACCAAAATACTCTGTTGGTTATTGTCTAGCCACCCCAGGGTTAGGCAGAACTTAGATCAGAATCTGCTGATGGCTATTTGGGTAATCAATAAGGGTTTCTGACATTAATATTCTAACATTAGCAAAAACTAACACACAAACACCCTCAAATAACACCCTCAAAAACACAACACAAACATAACACAAAAAGCCTCAAAAAATTACGTTGATAATGGGGAATGCTCAGGGAGGGGGGAAAAAGGAGTGGATTTTTATATTGAATTTGTGAGTTTGGCTATGTACCACTCACAAATCCCCCAACAGAGCCATGTGCTCAGAGGCACCCTGTTCCTTAATTCTTTGTGCATATCCGCAGACCTGAGTCACAATTTTGCATTGGCTCTGGTTGGTAGACCTCAGGGTTCTAGCAAAAAACATGACTACAAAGTAGAGCCTGATGACTGCCCAACTCTGCGTCAAACTACCCAGATCACATGTGTTCATAGCTGGGGCATGGTGAAGAAAATGCCGTGTAAGCAAAGAGCTGCAGATTACTCAAGCAAGGAGGCTGAGGCATTACGTAGTGATGGAAGGCAAACCCCCCCCCCCCTACACACACACACGCACACACACAGCAACTTGCAAGCCAGTCTGACTTGGAGAAGAACCCACATTAGTAATGAATAATCAGACCCTCAGTTTCCATTGGGTTGCAACTGCTTGCTACCTACAGTTGGCTTGTAAATTAAACCCTGGGCAGAAGAAGTGGGTTTTAAGGGGGGGGGGGAGTCCTGTCCTTGAGAGCCACAACTGGGAGACACACCAATAGAAAAAAACCACAAGGTAAGTTTCAGATATTTCTGTCTTTCAGTCTTGTTCTCCGTGGTAGTGGTCAGGTTCCGAGAGATGTCTGAAGAACTTGGTTAGTTAGCTCTTGTAGTTTAATTATGATAATCATCCTCTTTCAGTTTCCCTTTATTACTAATATTTTTGAAATAATCATAAATAAATAAGAATAGAAATGTGCACCCGAGACCATTCCATTGTAACCATAGGTAAAGGTAAAGGGGACCCCTGACCATTAGGTCCAGTCGTGGCCGACTCTGGGGTTGCGGTGCTCATCTCGCTTTATTGGCCGAGGGAGCCGGCGTACAGCTTCCGGGTCATGTGGCCAGCATGACTAAGCCGCTTCTGGCGAACCAGAGCAGCACGCGGAAACGCTGTTTACCTTCCCGCTGGAGCGGTACCTATTTATCTACTTGCACTTTGACGTGCTTTCGAACTGCTAGATTGGCAGGAGCAGGGACAGAGCAACGGGAACTCACCCCGTCGCGGGGATTCGAACCGCCGACCTTCTGATCAGCAAGTCCTAGGCTCTGTGGTTTAACCCACAGCGCCACCCGCGTCCCACCATTGTAACCATGCAAACTCCCAAAATTGCAAGACCTCTTGCGATGGTTTGACCCCTTCCCGTTTTAACAGTACAAATTCTACAAACACCCTGCTATCTCCTCAAAATCATTTCTCCTGCATATTCCCCGCCTTGCCTTAATGGCACATGTTAATTTATCATTAATAGCTATACCCCACACCTCTTTATACCATTCTTCCATTTTCTATTCTGCTTGCCCCTTCCACTTCCTAGCAATTTCCCATTTTCCCCTGTTTTCGCCATTGCCCCGTGTAACTAAGCAGCTCCTTTTCTCTGAACCCATCTCTGCAGCACAGAGCCCAAGAAGCTGTTGCTCTTGTGTCTCTCTCATTTGCATCCTTTTCTGTGCAGCCCCCACCCCATCAGAAGCCAAAGCCACACCAGGGCTAATTACCCTCAGAAAGGGAGGGGTTGCCATGGCGACTGAGCACTTTTTAAAGCACCAGGAATAGTCTTCATCATTGTTCAGTGTGCACGGAAAAGGTCAGCACTGAGGTTCCTTTCCGTATGAATTTTGGCCTCCTTGCTAAAGAAGAGTGAGTTGTGCTTGCGATGCCGCTAAAATGGTGAGTTGATAACTGAGCTTTATGACGCCCCTGTTATGAGTCAAATTCTTCGGTTCTCAGCTTGCAAGAACGGACACAGCAAAGTATTTCCATGGGAAAGGGACTTGTGGGAAGCAAAGGAGATCTTTCTCTCAGCTCCAAAATTTGTTGCTGTTGCAGAGAGAGGTGTTTGAAAGTGATGTAAACCGGCTGTTTTGTTTCATCTCCGAATATAAATGTTTCGATGAATAGAAAACAAGCATAGTTAGTCTCCCTGGTGGGCTGACATGGCTTTGATATTGTCGGGTTCAGATCTGCTCCGCTCATGCGTTGTACAATCCTGAGATTTATTTCAGGTCAAAGACACATAGGGAATTGGAACCTGCGATTAGGAAAAAATGCAACTTTATCTGTGCTTTATAGGAAATGTGTTCTTTGAAAAGGTTTTACATGAATCAAGTTTGTTACAGAGAAGCATAATTATTAGGGAGAAGGGACGATCACGCTCAGTGTATTGAAACATACTCTTGTTCCCTAAAGTATTTTGAGCACATTTCCTCATCCTGATCATAGACATGTTTGATTGCATGTTGAAAATGTAACTTATTATTGAGCGTGAATGTTTTCGTAAGGCAGAACGCATGAGTAACTTCATTTAACTATGAGGACAGCTTCCATGGTATCAATTAATCACATGAAGCTCAACATTGGAGTTCCACATGATTTTTATAGTGGAAACTTGAAGTGTGCTCGCTCACTGACTCACTGCCATGTGAACTCATGTATAGCCCACAAAATATTTTTCAATAGCCTTGCCACATTTAATCGTAAATATAAGAAATCATTTACTATGCCTTTTTAAGCTATAGTTCTCTGAAATTGATAGTCGACAGTAAATGTCTTTACCGAAAAGAAAGGCAGCAAAAAAAAACCCACGACTAAAAAAAATTACATGTTACTTTAGTGTCCTTTTTTAAAAATGCCCCCCCCCCATTTTTAGTTGGAATATTTAACATAATTTGTCTCCTGACTTTGCATTCTTAAATCAATTTTTCTGTCCAAGGGGCTGTCTGTAGAACACACTTCATTGCGCCCTGAATACCCCGTCCCCCTTTTTAAAGGAGCTTTTTTTTGTATAAATAAGCTAATTCTCAGCCGTTCCTGAAGGAATTAAGCCCATATTTTGTGTCAGTGGCATTTGACTCGCAAGCGGGATTTGATTACCTCTTGGGAATACAAATCAAGGCATTTAATTTCCCCCAAAGGCTCGCAGCAGTTCCTTTAGAGATGCTATTATATTGTATCATTGCCAAAGCTCTTTTATACTCTGCCATTACTGTCAACAGTTTGGAATTGCTAAATAGCAATGAAGGGGAGTGAGATGGGATTGCTGATCGGATTAAGTAGCGACTAAGGCTCTAAATGGGGGGCTGGGGGATTACCTCTGTAATTGTTCCTTTGGTTTACTGCCTTTGGAGGCCGGGTTGCTACCTTCTCTTAATTGGCCCTGTTGCTGCGCCTTTAACAACAGCCTAACACACATCTTTTTTAACCACCTGTCTCCTTGCCTCCCCAAAACCCACCTACTCAATTTCTGTATCTCAGGCACAAACGTAAAGGCATTAAAAAATAAAAAATCAAGCTCAGAGCCCCATTCTGAAGAGGAAGGGAACTTAATAGTCCTTAAAACTGATGCCATTTTACATTTGTGTATTTGTGTACAGATACCAGAGCACAAATTTTACCATTCTCTCATGGTGCCTGAAGTGTGTGAAGTGTAAAAGGCTGGTCTGTGTTCTCACTTTAAAGGTCTCAGAGGCTGGTACTGCCTTATTTTCCCTGTGGTTGAGATTTTAAAAAGCATTTACATGTGTGAATCCACATTTGACAAGGGGTATGCATCTTTTGAATTTAGGCATTTTTCTCCACAGGGCTCATCCTAAATCTCATACTTGTAACCAGTGTTAGAAATCCAGGTATATAAACTAATCACCAAATGGCACCTACGTTATGGATGCCACAATGACATTAGGCGCCAGGGTTTTTTGGTTTGGTATTGCAATTGTGTTGTTGTTGTTGCTGCTGCTGCTGCTGCTATTCCATTTCATATTTTAAAGAACAAATCTCAAAGCAGTTTACAACACATTGAGACATCAAATAAAACAATCTAAAATGAAAAAACCCCCAAGCTTCAAGGAAAACACAGTGGTACCTCAGGTTACAAATGCCTCAGGTTACAAACGCTTTCGGTTACAAACTCTGCTAACCCAGAAGTAGTACCTCGGGTTACAAATTTTGCCGCAGGATGAGAACAGAAATCGCACACCATCAGCGGGAGGCCCCATTACCAAAAGCGCGCCTCAAGTTAAGGACGGTTTCGGGTTAAGAACGGACCTCCGGAACGAATGAAGTCCGTAACCCGAGGTACCACTGTATCTCAGATCCTCCTTCTCCAAGTGACAATTTGCTTTCCCTAGTCGCCAACTTGGCATGCAGAGATCTCCACGTAGACCCATGCTAGTCGCAATACATGCCTGGCACCTGGCTAATTTTGAACGTTGCTTATAAAGTCACCTTTATCGGTTATTTATCAAATGTCACTGACTGTTTTTTTCTTTTGTTTTTTCAAGATGCCCGACCAGTTTGATCAGAACGTGGTGTTGAACCAGCTGCGATACTCTGGAATGCTTGAGACCGTGCGGATACGAAGGGCTGGTTTTCCAGTGCGGAGGCCGTTTCCGGATTTTCATAAAAGGTAAGTCTACCTTTTGTTTGTTTGGGTGTTAAGCATTTTAGATGAGGTGTGTAGTCCAAGTGAAGCATTTTTTTTAAAAGGGAAAATCACCTTGGTTTTTTTGTTCCCCCAGATACAAAGTGCTGATGAGAAATTTGACTCTCCCTGAAGATTTAAAAGGAAAGTGTGCTGCCTTCCTTCATTTGTATGATAGCACAAGCACTGAATGGCAGCTTGGGAAATCCAAGGTATAAGAGACAAGAATTCCTGATGCAAAACTAGATAGCTGTGTTGTTGTTTTGGATTAACATACAACCGGAGCTAGATCTTGCCAGGTGACTTTGCCTCAGTTCCTAAGCCAGCAAAGCTTGGTATATTTGTACCTATATTAGCAAACAGCACAACTCCCCACCCACAAACCCACCTGTGGTCTAAACCACTGAGCCTCTTGGCCTTGCCAATCGGAAGTTCGGCGGTGCGAATCCCCACGATGGGGTGAGCTCCTGGTGCTCTGTCCCAGCTCCTGCCAACCTAGCAGTTCGAAAGCACGCCAGTGCAAGTAGATAAATAGGTACCACTGCGGCGGGAAGGTAATTGGCGCTCTGGTTTCCGCCGCAGTGTCCTGTTGCACCAGAAGTGGTTTAGTCATGCTGGCCACGTGACCCGGAAAGCTTTCTGTGGACAAACGCTGGCTTCCTCGGCCTGAAAGCGAGTTGAGTGCCGCAACCCCGTAGTCACCTTTGACTTGTGTGCTTAGGGGAGTAGGACATCCCTAATACTGCAAGCCTCCCCTTCTCTAAGAAATAGAAAAATGGATCCATCTTGAAGGCTGATATTGATTGCCTGAGAACAGCTTTTGCCCACTTTCCTCCCAGACCCTCAAAATGACGCAGAATAAGTTCTTGCATCATATTATGAAGACACCCTCAATGTGTATGTTGTTGCGCTTTTCTTAAAGGTGTTTCTTCGTGAATCTTTGGAACACAAGCTGGAAAAGCAACGGGAGATAGAGGTTGGCAAAGCAGCCATGATCATCCGAGCGCATGTCTTGGGCTATGTGGCACGGTATGTAACAAGGAGTTGCCTTCTACTGCACCAGACCAGTAGACCTTCTAACTATGTGTACAACGACTAACAGGTATCCGCTTGAGATCGCAGACTTTCCCAACCTTGGTACCCAGGACAGAAGATCAGGGCTTTTTTTCTAGCCAGAACTTGCTGGAACTCAGTTCCGGCACCTCTTTTTCTGGAAAAATAGCACTGCATAAGATTAACAGACGATTGAGTTAGAGCCTCATGCACACAACTGCGTTGGAAGCTACAGCCCCTTCCTGCTTTGTATATTATGCATGGATTTTAATTGGTACAACTGCTCAGGATTCCCCTTCTTTGGGATGACATTTTTAGACTTCCAGCTTTTTTCCTGTCTGTCTGTCTCCCTGCAGCAAAAACTAATGTTGTGTTGGATAATGGTGCCATTTAGCAACAAGGGCCTTCACTGTCACACTCAGGAATTTCCAGGGTACTGCGTTCATTATATGCAGAGATGTAATGAAAGTATGTGGTATATGTTCCTTTCTTAAAACTTGGAAACGTTTTCTGTTTTTCTGAGGGGTAGCTTACACGCTATCTTTATCATGTGGAGTCTGAGACAACTTGAAACTATAGAATTTTTGGCTAAAGCAAGGCTATTGATTGCAAAAAATTGGAAAAGTGGTATTATACAGACAAAAACAGAGTGGCTTGCCAAATTATTGGAGTATTACAATATATCCAAAACAATGGGAGAAATTGGAAGGCTCTCAAAAGAGAAGATAGGCAAGGACTAGAAGGTGTTTAAAGGATACTTGCAAAATCATATTGAAAAATCAGAACTCATTAGAATAAACAAGTTCCGTTATAAATACTGAAATACTAAATAAGATGGATAACAATGTGTAACAGAAAAAGAAGTAGAAAATTGGTTTAAAAGTGTGTGAAAGAACGTAATAGAAGTGAAAAGAAATTGCAATTGAGTATATTGGAAGTCTAACACAAGGGTGGGGTGAGGGGTGGTGGTGGGAAAAGGAAGTATCTGTGGGATTGAGTGTGGGTATGTATGAATATTTTTAAGGATTGTATGAAATGTATGTTTATATTTTCGTAATATGTATGTATTAATGTTGAATTATTTTAATAATAAAATATTTCTGTTTAAAAAAAAATTATATAGAATTTTCACGCTAACTGGACTCTGGATGTTAGTGTACCCCATGCAACTGTATGTAGGAATTGTGACGTACAGTACTTCTGCAAGTACGTCTCTTATGTTATACAGACATAAGAAATGATCCACATCACACAGAAGAGCAGTTAGTGTCCGTATGTTACACAGCTGTTGGAGAGAAACCATCATGGGGCACCACATTTAAGCATTTTCTGTGTAGTGTAGACCCAAAGTGTTGATGGCCCCAAGTTGCACTATTTGAAGATTTGCTTTTGGTTGTGCAAATCACTTATTTGGGTGTGTTCCAAACATTTTTATTTGCACTATTTAAAGAAAAGAGATTTGTAGCCTTGGTGTATTTGCAGTGGCAGAAGGACAGGGGGGAAAACCCAACAGACCAAGCCATTTAGTTTGATTTTTTTCCTCCAAGGCACAAAAGAACAATAGAACTAGGTGACTGAGTTATAACGTTTTATTTGCTTACTTACCGCCATGCATTATGTACTAGAGTCTGAGTCCTAGATCCCATCTGTTTACTCCCCCCCCCAACCGAGTCAATAGAGGGGCGTTCAATAGATGTTTGGGCAATGAGGTCATTTCTTTTCATGTGTATATTAGACCTGCCCATATGTATTGAATGGCGTATCTGTTAAAAGAGCAAAAATACTTTTCTTATGGACAAAAGCTACCCTCTGATATACAACTTTCTTTAATTTCAGGGTGTATACATATCAAACAAGCTTGATGGATTACAAATAGATGCTATTAGTGACATAAAAATGCTTCCTTAACTAGGATGCATCTCTTCCTATTCTAGAGTTGGAGTCTAGTCATTCTAGTGAAATAGTACCATGAAGCACAAGTAAAGAATGTTCATGAGAGTGGAATTAATATTACTGTCTTTGCTGCCTAGAAGTTTTAATTTATCCCCTTGGTATTAATGGTTCCCGTTGCTGGTTCATCACACCTTGTCTTCATATAGATTTGTGTCTCTGTTTCATTTCAGGAAGCACTACAGAAAAGTCCTTTACTGTGTAGTTATCATACAGAAGAACTACAGAGCTTTCTACTTAAGAAGGAAGTACTTACTGCTAAAGAAAGCAGCCATCACTTTCCAGAAGCAGCTACGAGGCCAGATTGCCCGTCGTGTTTACAAAGGGTTGCTGGAAGAGAAACGACAGCAAGAGGAAGAAAAAAGGAGAAAGGAAGAGGAGGAAAGGTATGGAATACGTTATTACTTGACAATATCTGGTAAGCAACTTAGCTTTGCTGCAAATTAGCTTACAGCAACCTTTGTAATTTTGTGCAAGTTACTGTCAAGCAAGCACATTGGTTTCAGAAGTCACATCTTGAAAAACTGGATCCCCGTGTAATGATGTCTTGGTTTTGATTCCTTTCTGATATTTTCTTATTTAGAAAGCGACAAAAGCAGGAAGCAGAACGTCTTGCTCGGCAGGTAAGCTGTTAATGGTGTCCTATTCTCTTTTGTGTTTGAGTAGCTCTTATTGTGGAAAGCAGAACCTGGTGAGAGGACTTGATAAAGTTGTTTCTGTCCAATTTCTGCATTGTGCTTTTCTTTTCTTTTTCCTGAAGCAATATTTTTAAGGAAGGATTTACATGTTACATGAAGCATGGGACTGACAAAATTAGCAGTCCATGTTTGTTTCTCCTCTTCCATAAAACGTTCTATAATTTGCTCCATATGCTGATACTGTTTATCTCATTTTATTTATTATCCCACCCTAACCTATGGGTGATTGTGGCTTGTAACATTTTATAGTCCTCTCCCTGGAGGCTCACAATCTAAGACCCATTAATATTTACCATGGACCTGGGTGTTATTTTCTCAATTTCCACTCATAGCTGTCAACTTTTCCCTTTTCTTGCGAAGAATCCTATTCAGAATAAGGGAATTTCCCTTTTAAAAAGGGGAAAGTTGACAGCTATGTTTCCACTTCGACTTGGCACAAAGGATGCCCAGGAACCATCAGGAGTAAAGTACGATTTATTTCTTGAATTTAGGCAAGAGTCCCCAACAGTTCCATAGATCTGTAAAAAGCATTTGGGAGTGTCAAGTCTTGCAAACACAATATACCCAATTCTGCCTCTTCTTCTACCATATGAGCAACTGTCACAATGCCACGTACTTTTATCTGCCCCCTCTTGGAACTCCAGTGTGACTTCCTCTTGTCCCAATGCTGGACGCTATGGCTCCCCATCCTGCATCTCTTGTGTTGGGAGAAGGAAAGCCAAGCAGGCTGAGCCACAATATGACACACAGTGTTGCAGACGTGCACTTAGAACCCCACAATTGTTTGGTATTTCATCACCTCCAGAAGAGGTGATGAAAAGAGGACCCCACAGGGAACTACTGTTTTCAGCAACAACCTTGTGTGCCTTAAAATATGTCCTTCCACACCTCACACCCTGAGCTTCGGTCATGTTTTTCCTGTCCGCAGCTCAGTGTAATCAAATAGACTGTGTCTTGTGCAAAAGGGGGAGATGAGTTCTTCAACATGGGGGGGGGGGGAAATGTGGTAGAATTGCAGTTGCCTAGCAAGGCAAAGATTAAGGTATCGTGTTGGCAGATGAAGATGATGGAGTTTATGGAGCTGGCTGACCTCACCGGGAAAATCCGCGACCAGAAAGAAGAGGAACACCAAGAAGATTGGAAGAAATTTAAAGACTATCTGAACAAATATTGTGATATTAAAGATATGTAACCACTTGAAAAAACTAATCAGGCCTAGGATTAAATAAATAAATAAGAAAATGTACAATAAGAAAAGTTAGGTCATTATGAAATAACGATATTGGAAACTGCTACATTTAATTACAAGGAAATTCAGATGGACGAGATTAAAAGAAGTCAAGTAATATGTTTATGAAGATGGATTTTAATTAAGTAATCAAGTCTTAGTTTATGTGGTGATATATGGAAAATTTGAAGTATTTTATGTTTCACATTCTTCTTTTTTATTCTTTTTCTTTTGTTATTATTTATTCTCTTTTTTGTTATGCTTTTGTATGAAAAATAATAAATATTATTGTGAAAAGAAAAAAAAAGATTAAGGAATCTTGTGTGTCAAACTGCAGGCTGAGGAGGAGAAGCGGCGGCAGGAGCTGGCGGCCATTCAGAAAGCTCGGAAGGAAGAAGAACTGAAGCGGGAGCTGGAGAAGCAAAAAGAAAACAAGCAAGTCGAAGAGATCCTTCGCCTGGAGAAAGAGATTGAAGACCTGCAGCGCATGAAGGAGCAACAGGAGCTGTCGCTGACAGAGGCGTCGCTGCAGAGGCTGCAGCAGCTCCGGGACGAGGAACTGAAGCGGCTGGAGGACGAGGCCTGCCGTGCGGCGCAGGAGTTCTTGGAGTCCCTGAACTTCGACGAAATTGACGAATGTGTCCGAAACATCGAGAGGACTCTCTCTGTGGGCAGCGGTTTCTGCTCGGAGCTCAGCGAGTTGACCGGGAGCGCGGGGGGCGAAAAGCCCAGTTTCAACTTCAGCCAGCCGTACCCTGAGGAGGAGGTTGACGAGGGCTTTGAAGCGGATGACGACGCTTTCAAGGATTCGCCAAACCCAAGCGAGCATGGCCACTCGGACCAGAGGACGAGTGGCATCAGGACCAGCGACGACTCTTCGGAAGAAGATCCGTACATGAACGACACGGTGGTGCCGGCAAGTCCTGCCACAGGCAACAACAGCACGCTTGTTCCTTCTGGCCACGACGCCCTCAGTCTCCACAACTCCTCCAGCGGTGAATCCACATACTGCATGCCGGAAAACGTATCGTGCAAACCCCAGAACTCCACGGAGTTAATTACTCCCGATGCGGACTATGATTATGACCAAGATGACTACGAAGACGGCGCCATCACTTCCGGAAGCAGTGTGACCTTTTCCAATTCTCATAGCAGCCAGTGGTCCCCCGACTACCGCTGTTCTGTGGGGACGTACAACAGCTCTGGGGCGTACAGGTTTAGTTCAGAGGGTGCTCAGTCTTCCGTGAGTATTGCTTTCTTTGCCATTATTACAGTGGTACCTTGGTTAACCCACACGGGTGGCGCTGTGGGTTAAACCACAGAGCCTAGGACTTGCCGATCAGAAGGTCGGCGGTTCGAATCCCTGCGACGAGGTCAGCTCCCATTGCTCGGTCCCTATTCCTGCCAACCTAGCAGTTCGAAAGCACATCAAAGTACAAGTAGATAAATATGTACCGCTCTGGCGGGAAGGTAAAAAGCGTTTCCGTGCGCTGCTCTGGTTCGCCAGAGGCGGCTTAGTCATGCTGGCCACATGACCCGGAAGCTGTACACCGGCTCCCTCGGTCAATAAAGTGAGATGAGCACTGCAACCCCAGAGTCGGCCACGACTGGACCTAATGGTCAGGGGTTCCTTTACCTTTACCTTGGTTTACGACCACAATCTGTTCCAGAGGTCCGTTCGTAAACCAAAAGAGATCATAACCCAAGGCGCGCTTTTGCCAATGGGGCCCTCTAAAAAAATTGTTCATAATCCCAAAAAAATTGTTCGTAAACCAAAAAAAGTTCGCAAACCGGGACACGCACTTCCGGGTTTGATGCGTTCATAATCCAAAACATATGCAAACCAGACTGTTAGCAAACCAAGGTATAAGAATAATGTCAAGATTTCCTGGTTTAGCCGTCACATTGTCAAAAGTTATTGTGCCACAGTAATCTTGATTAAGGACTACACTTAACTACTACTACTATTATTATTAATTAGATTTATATACTGCCCTTCATCAAAAGATGAAGGGCAGCGTGGTCCATAAGATACAAATACAACCTGACAATCCAAAAGTGTAGTCACAGCTTGATAAAATAATTTTTACATCAAAGTATTTTCCTTAGTGGGGGCAGCCAACTCAGCACTTGTGGTTCTTCAAAGTACACAAATGTAAGGACATTATTTTAAGTATTATTATATTCCAAGTACAAATTCTAGGTAAAGGGACCCCTGACCATTAGGTCTAGTCGTGGCCGACTCTGGGGTTGCGGTGCTCATCTCGCTTTATTGGCCGAGGGAGCCGGCGTACAGCTTCTGGCAAACCAGAGCAGTGCACGGAAATGCCGTTTACCTTCCCGCTGAAGCAGTACCTATTTATCTACTTGCACTTTGATGTGCTTTCGAACTGCTAGGTTGGAAGGAGCAGGGACTGAGCAATGGGATCCCCGTCGCAGGGATTCGAACCACCAACCTTCTGATCGGCAAGTCCTAGGCTCTGTGGTTTAACCCACAGCGCCACCTGCGTCCCGTTTCTAGTTAGCAGCAATATAAAAACATAAAAATACCCAGTGCTTACTTTAATGACTGCTGTTCCGGTGTGGTGTAAACACCACTCCTTAGACCTCACAGGGATAACTCTCTGGAGTCTAACACAATAGGAATAAAATTATTTCCTGAATTGTATATGTCACAACAAGAGAAGCCACAGGGAAGAATTCCTTCGCCAAAGGGAAAAAAAGAAGTTTGTGAAGAGTCGGGGTTAAAAAAAGAAGCACTTCTTAATAGTTATTGTTTGTCAAAACATTAGGTTTTGGAAGTTGGTTTGTTTTTGCTGTGACTCAGAAGTTCATTTCTGCTGCTACCCATACAGGCAGTCCACTGAAAAAGTCATTTTTTTTGGTAGCTAGGCTGCAGTCACACTAAAAGTGAACTTGTTGCCTGTTAAAAAACGAGCACAGGATTAATTTTAGTGAACATGAATGACACAACGGATGACCAACAGGTCAATTTATTTTGTGGAAGCAAGGTAAATAGCCTTGGTAGAAAGAGACAAAGGGAAATAATATTTTTGCCAAAAGGAACATATTGTTTTAGGAACGCCCGTATTCTTGGTAGCGTGGGTAGGTGAGAATGCATGTAAGCTTACAGCAAAGGATCTGTAAATACATTAGTGCACCATACCCCAATTCTAGGGATTGCTTATGGGGAATGGACAGGGGACTTTGGCCTTCATCCCTTTCTTCCTTCACAGCAAGGAGAAGGGATCGGTCAAACACGGAGATCAGGAGATCCTGCATTTATATGAATGTACCACTGAACTTTTAACATCTGAATAAGGCTGGAATGTGATGAAAACATCTGCAGCTAAGCCTTTTCCTATCAGTTAATTTCCCTCCTTATGTTGATCTTCCAGTTTGAAGACAGCGAAGAAGACTTTGACTCAAGGTTTGATACCGATGATGAACTTTCGTATCGGAGGGATTCTGTCTACAGCTGCGTCAGCCTCCCTTATTTCCATAGCTTTTTGTACATGAAAGGTACAGAAACAGCCCAGAGTAACTTAAATAGCCAAACAAAATGTGGTGGTCTTCTTTCTCAAATACTGTGTATTCACACTACTTATCTGTGGGGTGATGTAAAGTAGAAATTATGATAAATTAGGGGCAAGTAATGAGTAAACAAATCCAAGAAGATCGTTAGAGGCCATCAATCAACTTGATCAGAGGTGCAAACTGTTGGCAGAGTTTACCGGGATACATGAAAGTGCCATAAAAGAGAAGTAAAAGCTGCAGAAATAGCTGCACTTAAATAGTCCATTTTTCAAATTCTTCCTCTGAAACAGTCCCCTCAAGACCAAGAATTTTGATCTATACCAGGGGTCAGCAAACTTTTTCAGCAGTCCACTGTACCTCAGACCTTGTGGGGGGCCGGACTATATTTTGAAGAAAAAAATATGAACGAATTCCTATGCCCCACAAATAACCCAGAGATGCATTTTAAATAAAAGGACACATTCTACTCATGTAAAAACACGCTGATTCCTGGACCATCCGTGGGCCAGATTTAGAAGGCGATTGGGCCATATCTGGCCCCCAGGCCTTACTTTGCCTGCCCATGATCTATTCTGTTGGTTTTCACTAGATTCTGTCAAATTATTGAGTTTCTGCATGTATAATAGTCACACATAACTCGACCTTGTATTTCTTCTTTTAATTTGTAAGAGTGATAGACCCATCACTCCACTTGCCGGAGCGAAGGCATTCTGACAAGGCACTTTGACTGAGGGTCATGTAATATGGATTATACCATCCACAGAAGGATTGGGTCGTGGAGAACAATGCTGGGATGAGAGAGCAACTAGGAGAAAAAGCCTGAAGCTTGATTGTTCTCTCGGATGCTGGTTGAGGGTAGAGAGCTTGAAACCAAGGGTACAACTCTGTGACAATCAGCTGTTAAACCTGGTGAATGCTTGCTTGTTTGACCCTAGGCAGTTTTCAATATTTATTAATTGTATAGACCAATGGTTTTAAGATTCTGCTTCTTATAAGCATCCAGATTGCCCGATGAGAAATAGTTCTGATCTACATTACATTCCCTTAGAAGGAGTGTTGGGCATATTGTTGTTGTTGTTGTTGTTAAACAAACGCAGGTTTCACAACCTATTTCTCTCCCTTTCCTCAAGGCGGGTTGATGAACACTTGGAAGCGCCGCTGGTGTGTCTTGAAAGATGAAACCTTCCTGTGGTTCCGCTCGAAACAGGAAGCTCTCAAGCAAGGCTGGCTGCATAAGAAAGGTGGTGGTTCGTCCACGCTGTCCAGAAGGAACTGGAAGAAGCGTTGGTTTGTTCTCCGGCAGTCCCGGCTGATGTACTTCGAAAACGATAGCGAAGAAAAGCTCAAGGGAACACTTGAAATCCGAACAGCCAAGTAAGCAAAGTCGACTTAAGGTGTCCTTGGAGGTAAAAAGCTCCTCAACTTCAAGGCACCATTCTTTCTCACCTCCCTCCGACTGGGTGTTAAAAGCCATGCCTTTCCCCTCCGCCAGGATCTTAGCTGAGGAGATGGTGTTGGCAGCCTCCCCGTGTGCTCCTCTGATCTGCAGAGCGGCACTAAGCACCCATTGTCCTCCCAGTCACAGCCCTTTGGAAACAAGCCTTATGTGCTCTGTCCAGATTAGCGTGAGCTCCAGGACTTTTAAAAAATCATCTTCCTAAAACAACACATAATAAATTTGCACGCGGCTGGTAGCCGGCACAGATCAATAGCTGAAGGAAAATGAGGTGGAGATGAAGGAGGTACATATTAAAGCCTGCATGGAGATAAAGAATGGATTGGTGCCTCCATGGAAACAAAAGAGGGGCAAAATTGTTCGTAGGCATTAAAAACTAGACTCCACTGGCTTAATATTAAGATAGACGGGGCATCAGGGTTCAGACAGTACGAATTCATCGTATTTCTCACTTCTCTGTCCGTTTTAGAGATATCGTTGATAACACTACTAAGGAAAACGGGATTGACATTGTCATGGCCGATAGGACCTATCATTTGATTGCTGAGTCACCTGAGGACGCGAGGTAAGAACTGTCTCCCCCTTTCCCCTTCCAGCCACTGATGTTTTGCAGATGTGAAGCCTAGTACTACTTGACCAGCGATAAACTCGCTGCGGGATTCTTTCCCCACCCACAGAAAAATAAAATAAGCAGAAGCAGTAGAATGGTTTTCAAACGGAGGCTTTCATACAGAGTTCTGCGGATGATATTCTAAGTTTTGGGCCCAGTGGCCAGGCTCCCAAAAGATATCCACAAAGAAAAGAGCTTAAAATGTACTATGATTTGCTATTGTCTCTAATAATGTTCAATCTGTGGTTTGATCAATTTTGCCCACTCTGATACATTTGCAAGTCGGGATGTAAAATGCTATAGCATGTGTAGTAGATGGGGCTGTAATTCCCTTTAGGGATAACACGCAGCAACTGGAGACTGTGTCAGGTAGAATAAAGCACCCTAAAACCCATGCTGCTCAGCAGATTAAAAACCTTCAGACTGCTCAAGATAACTGCTAGCAGAATAAATATTAATATTTCAGCAGTTACCTAAGAGAAGGCTACAATCTTTCAAAGTTACCATAGCTTGGAATTTTTCTCCTCCTCTCCCAATCTTGCTGTGGAGAGTTTCTTTTCAAATGGAGCAATGAGCTCATTGAAGGTTTTTTTAAAAAGCCCCTAATACCCTTTCTCTCTCCAGTGGTCTGATTCAATTTGTTCAATTCCCAGTTCTTTGACACTTGAAAATATTTACTTATTGCATGAATGTCCCATCTCAGCTCAAGGCGGTATACATTTTAGCCTCACATACTGCACAGTGGATTTGAGACAGTGATTGGTCCAAGGATATCCAGAGAGCTTCATCCCTAAGTGGAAATTTCTCCCACATTCTAGTCTCACACACTATCCACTTACACCTCACTAGTTCAGGTTCAAATATAGGATCCAGATCTGGTTTTTTATCACCATCTGTGATCTGTCGAAGTGCCAACAAGATTTACTAGCGTTTAAGGTGACTTTTCTCCTCTGTCACATAAACCATTTTTTCCTACAAACACGAAGATAATTGTTTGCATTTCAAAATGTGTGTAGTATACACAGCACCCACACGTTCCACTCTTAACATTTTCTTTATCTTTCCATGACACACTACGACAAGAAAGATTAAACACAAAGCTGTTTGTTGGCAGAGAATTGATTTGTGAAACATGGCCATCAGTGTTGTCCCCTGGAGATTTCCTTTTTTTAAAAAAATAATAATATATATTTATATTGGTTTTTCGATGTATACATTGTTATAAGAATTTAAGGTCACAAATAATATAAATTAAATGTACAAGGCAAACACGTACATAAATATATACACCGCATGTCTGAAACAGTACAGGAAGACAGTCATGAAACCATTTTGACTCTCCCAAACTACCCAAATGTTTCTCTGCAAGGGGGGAGGAAATCAGAAAACCTCCCCATTGTCTCTGTGCTCACAAATCCTGCCTTAAGGGCACATTTAAGGTGTGAATAGGGTGAGCCTGTGACCTGGATTCAGGAATTAAGTAGTTATAATAACAAGAGAGCGGCCAAAACCCAGATAATGCAATCAGGTAACCTGCCAGACAGGAGATAAACCACACAACCAGGATTCTGTTTTAGAGTGCCTCCTGTGATGTATGTATGATGTTTCTGGGGGTGGTCTGGAGTTTGAGAGTGGGCAATTTCAAAAGTCTATATAAAGGCGGACACACCTCTGTTCTGGTTTCCTCCTCTTTCCTGCTTGTGGTCAGTGAGGACCCTGTTGCAACAGTTTAATAAAGATCAGGCTTAATAGCTGTTTTGCTTCTCAATATTCTCTGGTTGGCCTCTATGTTATTTTCTCCTACGGATAGGGAACTCACTTAAGGACTCTATATGGGCTCTTGGATACACCATAAGGGGAAAAGGGCAGATTTTGTTTATAACAACATCCTCTAACAATATTTCTCTAACAATTTTCCATATTCGCCCCCCTCCCCTGGACTTCCCTCATATTCCCATTTTGCTTCATTTCCATATTACTCACCCTTTGTTTCCCAAAATTTTCCCAATACATATAATCTTACTTTTTGTTATATACAATTGTGTTTCCTTATTCATACCCTGCCAGTGAGTCCAATTCTTTATGTTGCTTCTTCATATATGTTGTAAATGGTCCCCATTCTCTTTTAAAGTCTTTGTTATCCTTTTCATGTAATTTATCTGTTAATTTTGCCAGTTCTGCATACTCCATAAGTTTCCCTTGCCATTGTTCTTTCGTTGGTATTTCTTCTGTCTTCCAAGCTTGTGCTAATATAATTCTTGCTGCTCTTGTTGCAGTCCCCTGGAGATTTCTGCCTACCTCCCAAGTACTTGGCTCTTTTAACAAAAAATGTACCAATGTACTGCAGAATTGAACCTCTCCTTCTTCCTCTGTTTCTCTTTATTCCCAGTTGTTAGGCTTTCATGTTCCTTATGTAAGATGTTCTGGGATGTGTGTGTGTGCAATTATATCCGTCTTTCATAACATTAAAAAACAAAGATCATTTCTTGTATAAACATTCTGACTTCAGTAATTCTGTTAGTGTTGACATTCCAGACACCTTCGTTATTTCAGAAAACCATTCTTTTAATATGGGAGCAAAATTAGTTCTCCATTTCTTAGCAACCAGCTTTTTTTGCAGCAGCTAGCAATTTCCATATAGTTCTTTGAGGCCCAAGACAGATTGTCACATAATACAGAGGACTGGATCTTCATGAGGATATTACAGTCATGTTTCTTCCACAGTCATGTTGCAATTATGGGTAGCTAATCCCTGGCCCAGGGGTCAGATCAAGCCTTCCCCACCAAAGCAAATTTTATCTCCCTCTATACATTTTGGGCAGCTGAGACTAAAAAAAGTGGGTTCTAGTCCTTTCTGCTCACATTAGGGACCCTGATGAAGAGGCAAATAATCCCAGATGTCTGTCATCAGATGAATATTTTTAATAAGCGCCAAGGCAGCAATAACCCCCTCTTCTTTGCAAATCTACATAAATCATCTGAGGATATAGACTTGTGCCCTTTGTGTATATGCATGCAAAAGTGAGTTGGCCAAACCAACTTTTTGCCACACCCACATCTGGCTTGCATGCATCCCTCAAAGAGTTGGTCACGGGTGAAGTTTTGGCCCTTGGTCCAGAAAAGGTTAGCCTTAGATGATCCCATCTTCGCATGAAGACAGAACAGAAAGGCGGGGACAGCACAGTGCAGCCTTTGTTCAACTCCTCTGATACTGGAAAAGATGCCAGAATAGTTAGTCATTATCTGTTTTCACCTTTGGCCAAGAATTAGTGTGAAGGGCTCTAAACAGAAACACCAGGAGGAAGTTAATGTTTAGCTGATTTAACTCGGGGACTATAAAGGTTCTCTGTTTAGTCAATCAAAAGCAACTTTTAGGTCTATAAATCAGTGTCATTCCAGACACTGCTGGTCTACATTTCCCATCATTGTCAGTCCTTGGCCAGGCTGACTGCCCCCCCCCCAGCAACAACTGGATGGGCCACAGCTTCCTTGTCTCTGCTATAAATGAGGGAAATAGCATGCATCTCCTACAAAATAATCAGAAATCAATCCCACTTAGAAAATGGATATATTTGGCAAAGAGAAGCGCTGGATTGCCTCGGGCAAACCCCCCTCTCTCTTTCAACCTAACTCAGTACATAGGCTTGTAATTATTATTATTATTATTATTATTATTATTATTATTATTATTAATATTATTATTTATTATTATTTATACCCCACCCATCTGGCTGGGTTTCCCCAGCCACTCTGGGCGGCTTCCAGCAAAATATTAAAATACAATGATTCATCCAGTATTAAAAGCTTCCCTAAACAGGGAACATGTCATGCTGGCCACATGACCCGGAAGCTGTACGCCGGCTCCCTCGGCCAATAAAGCGAGATGAGCGCCGCAACCCCAGAGTCGGTCACGACTGGACCTAATGGTCAGGGGTCCCTTTACCTTTTTAAGCAGGGCTGCCTTCAGATGTCTTCTAAAAGTCTGATAGTTGTTTATTTCTTTGACATCTGATGGGAGGGCGTTCCACAGGGTAGGCACCACTACCGAGAAGGCCCTCTGTCTGGTTCCCTGTAACTTCACTTCTTGAAGTGAGGGAACCGCCAGAAGGCCCTCGGAGCTGGACCTCAGTGTCCAGGCTGAATGATGGGGGTGGAGACGCTCCTTCAGGTATACTGGGCCACGGTCGTTTAGAGCTTTCAAGGTCAGCACCAGCACTTTGAATTGTGCTCGGAAACGTGCTGGGAGCCAGTGTAGGTCTTTCAGGACCGGTGTTATGTGGTCTCCCAGTCACCAGTCTAGCTACCGCATTCTGGATTAGCTGTAGTTTTCAGGTCACCTTCAAAGGTAGCCCCACGTAGAGCACATTGCAGTAGTCCACGTGGGATATAACCAGAGCATGCACCACTCTGGCGAGACAATCTGCGGGCAGGTAGGGTCTCAGCCTGCGTACCAGGTGGAGCTGGTAGATAGCTGCCCTGGACACAGAATTAACCTGTGCCTTCATGGACAGCTATGAGTCCAAAATGACTCCCAGGCTGCGCACCTGGTCCTTCGGGGGCACCGTTACCCCATCCAGGAGCAGGGAGTCCCCCACACCCACCTGCCCCCTGTCCCCCAAAAACAGTACTTCTGTCTTGTCAGGATTCAACCTCAATCTGTTAGCTGCCATCTATCCTCCAACCGCCTCCAGACACTCATACAGGACCTTCACCGCCTTCACTGGTTCTGATTTGAAAGAGAGGTAGAGCTGGGTATCATCCGCATACTGATAACCCAGTGTGATAAAAGCATCTGTGTCAGCTGTACCTGCGCTCCTTGAAGGAAAAATAAAATGCAGGAGGTAGCGCATGAATAAATGTGTCACGATATTTTATACACCCATTAACAATAAAAACCTAGCCAATAACATGCAGCATAAAATGTATAATAATGCACATTAAGGAGGAAATAGTCTCAGTTTTGCAGTGTTGGGTTGTGCATTAGTTCTTATCTCTTATCTCTATTGGGTGTAAAGCCATTGTAATTAATGCCCTGAAGCTGTCGGCTCAAAGTGGCATAGATATTAGAAAAAGGAAGTTTAGAATTTTTTATTTACTAAAGGACAATGTCTCAGTAAATTAAAGAGAGAATTGTGTCAAGATGAACACAACATGGCATTGAACTTTGTGGGAAATGGACCACATAAGTAGAGAATCGGGAGATACCTGCTATGTAAGGAATCAAAATAAGATTTTCCCACATATGGTGGAAGTTTGTGACCACAATGAATTATTGGAGGATTGTGGTTAATTTCATAAATGAACATTTTCAGTTTAATAGGATAGTAGACACTTTGGTTTGTTAAAACCAGTGATTATTTGGATAAGCAACCAAGTTTTCTGTCGTACATTAGCTAGAATTGTTTTTGCTAGTACTTGGAAAAGGAATCAAATATCAGCCAAGAATTAATAAGGAAAATTTGAGGACAGGTAGTGCTTTTAAAACAGCATTTTTGAGGAACATAAAAATACAGAGTAACTTTGAGAAGTTGGGGTCTAGTGATTCTATGTATGAAAAGGTGATTCAGGTAGGGAAATCTATTTCAAATGGATGACAAAATGTTTCGTGTGTTGAATGAATTGTGTATGAAATCTAGGTGCTTTTTTGTCTTTTGTTTGATAAATTTTGTGCATTCTAATCAAAAAGAAAAATGTTGTTAGAGATAGTTTTAAAGTACTCGGATACAGCGTTAGTGTAAAAATCACTGGCGGCTTTCCTGTGAAAAATCTCAGGGTTTCTGTCTACCAACGGAGAGCATTCCTTCTTTTGAATAAAAAAAAAAATCATCTTGTCATAATGGTAAATATTAATACAGTGGTACCTTGGTTTACGTATTTAATCCATTCCGAAAGTCTGTTCTTAAACCAAAGCATTCTTAAACCAAGGTGTGCTTTCCTATAGCAGTGGGGGACTCAGTTTACAAATGGAAAACACTCAATAGGAAGCGGAACATGTTTTTATTCCAATACAAAGTTCACAAACCAAAACACCTACTTCCGGGTTTTCAGCGTTCTTAATCCCAAGTTGTTCATAAACTAAGCTGTTCTTAAACCAAGGTCCCACTGTAGTGACATAATGGCACACAAATTGGAGAATGAAGATTAGTGGATTCAGATTCTTGAAACAAATTTATTTTGTATTTACAGACAATAGTTAATTGTTTTAGGAGCTCATTAACTGCGGTAGGGAGGGAGTGGGGTGCCTCTTGGCTTTATCTAGAATGTGGGGAAATGTGAATATCCTTCCAAGGAAAAATAAACGGGTCATCAGACATTTGTTTCATTTCAAGACAGTAGTAAAGACAATCCTCCTGAATGAGAATATTTTACTGATTTCCTTCTTTTTTCTGCGTTTTCTCTTCCTTCAGTCAATGGTTCAGTGTCTTGAGTCAAGTCCACGCTTCCACAGAACAGGAAATCAGGGAAATGCACGATGAGCAAGCAAACCCACAGAATGCCGTGGTAAGGAAGGCTTACACTCAGCTTCAGAATGTTGCAAATACTATTATAGCAATATGGTTGGTGGATCCTCCGGAAAAACAATCTCTCAAAGGACCTGTTGATGGCATTCTACCATTGCACTGTGGAGAGCGTATTAACTTATGGTCTGTGTGTGTGGTTTGGGAGCTGCACGGCCAGGGAAAAAACAATGCTATCCAGGGTTGTAAAGACTGCAGAGAGAATAATTGGGTGCACTCTTCCCACCTTAGATCAAATCTATGCTGCCAGGTGCCATAAGAAAGCGGCAGAGATAGCGCAGGATAGTACGCACTCCGGAAATGATCTCTTTCAGCTTCTGCCTTCTGGAAGAAGGTATAGGGTTATAAAGGCCAGGACTTAGCCGCCTGAGAAACAGTTTCTACGCAAATGCAATTCTGGTTCTAAACGCAGCATAAGGGGTCTCTATAGTATAGTGTATTTTTTAGTATAGTGTATTTTATAGTGTAGTATAGTGTATTTTAAAATGGGGTTTCAGAGTTGTTAGGGGTTTTTGAATGTTTTATGTAGTTTCTCAATTTCATTGTTCTGTATGGGACAATGACAATAAAGATATCGTATATCCGCTGCTCCATTTTTTCCAGGACAGAGGTGGCCTAGTTGCTGGATGAGTCCCGCCACTACATGTAGATTAGTGGTAGATCATATGCAGAAGGTGCAAGATTTAGCTTCCGGGATCTCCAGGCAGGGCTAGGGAAAACTCCTTTCTGAAACCCTGGCACGCTGCCACCAGTCCATGTAGAAAGATTCCCTTTTCCCCCTGTACTTGGCAAAGTAGGGTTGTTTCTACTTGCTGACAGTCTCCACCACCTAAAGCAGGCGTGTCCAAACTTTTTTCAAAGAAGTGAATGATGTGAACATGCGTGAGGGCCGACCAAAGTTGTTGGACTTTTTTAAAGGATTGAAGTTGTTGAGCAGGGGCCGGATTAAACCGACAGGTGGGCTGGATTAGGCCTCCGGGCTGGACTTTGAACATGCCTGACCTAAAGAAAGAGCATTCTCGAGTCAGGGTGCTGCAACAGAGAAGACCCTTTCATGCATTGCGCGGCAGTGGGTTTTGTCTGCCGCTAACAATAATGAGAACTTGTGTGCATTGCAGCAGTGTCCCACCTATGAAGTGGTAAAATGTTACAATGTTTGCAAAGAAGGTTGAATATGTTCTCCTTGGCATTTGAAGTAAATCAGAAACTGCTGATTGGTTTTCTTGTTGTGCTCTATAGCTTGCTTCAATTAATCAGCTTTTAAATAACAGTTAAGATATATTGTTCTATTTTGTGCACTATTGGAAACTAACCTGGAATCGTGTTGACATGATGGATGAGTCTACAAATTGCAGAGATAAATAATGAATAGAAAATGGGCATTCATGCTCCCCCTATAAAAGCCTCCAAAAAGTGGTGTGGTGAATTTGATGGCAGAAGTAGGAGCAGCTTGTTGGGGAAAACTCTGGAAACAAATTTTGACATGTACACCAAGTGAGATTGCCACAATTACAGTAAAATACCAATGAGCATACAGGCTGGGATTAAACATTTTTCTGCTCATGCCTGCAAGGCATTTTATCCCTTGCAGTAGTGCCATTATAAAATAAAGCCTTATCAAGAGTTTTTGTTCAACTTGCTCAAAAGCAACTGATGTTTTTCCACTACCTCTTAATATTGAATTCGAACCCACTAACCCTCATTCTCTAAATCATGTATTACCATCCACACATGAAACTAAACGGGCATGTATTCCATGGGCCAGACAGCACAATGTTCATTTTCCCTTTTTTTTTGTAGGGCACGTTGGATGTGGGATTGATCGATTCTGTCTGTGCATCTGACAATCCAGATCGGTAAGAACAAGTTCCACTTTCAGAAATCTTATTTTTGTTCAGCCCTTTGTTCTGAAACAGAACATGTTTTTTCTGCGAGACTATCAGCTTGAGAAATTAAAGAAGAAAAGTAAGGTAGAGCAGTTCTAAATTCAACTACTCTATTTTGCTAATTTGGGACGCGGGTGGCGCTGTGGGTTAAACCCCAGAGCCTAGGACTTGCCGGTCAGAAGGTCGGCGGTTCAAATCCCCGAGACGGGGTGAGCTCCTGTTGCTCGGTCCCTGCTCCTGCCAACCTAGCAGTTCGAAAGCACGTCAAAGTGCAAGTAGATAAATGGGTACCGCTCCGGCGGGAAGGTAAACGGCGTTTCCGTGTGCTGCTCTGGTTCGCCAGAAGCGGCTTTGTCATGCTGGCCACATGACCCGGAAGCTGTACACCGGCTCCCTCGGCCAATAAAGCGAGATGAGCACCGCAACCCCAGAGTCGTCCACGACTGGATCTAAATGGTCAGGGGTCCCTTTACCTTTACCTTTATTTTGCTAATAGATCGAGCATCTCTGTTTTGTGTTCGGAACCTGTGTCTTCATGTTGATATTTGGAATAAACCAGCAAAGGTTTGAGCTAATTCTCACTGAGATAGACCTGAGCAAGGTGGAACCAGAAACAAGTTTGGCTGTAGTTTTGAAATTGTGGGATTGTGCCAAGCTGTCAAATGTCAGTGTTTGAAAAACAAGTCAGGCAAAGTTGAATAATAAAGTGAATCAGCATTTGCTTAAATATACAGTACAAACAAAAGAGAATTGCTTTGTATGAGTCAGACTCACTTTGTTATGGTCCCAAACAGTATCCATGTTTACTATACAGGCCTTTTTTGCTTTATTTGTTTTTCCCCGTGCAGACCCAATTCATTTGTGATCATCACCGCTAATCGTGTTCTCCACTGCAACGCCGACACTCCAGAGGAGATGCATCACTGGATCACCTTGCTGCAGAGATCCAAAGGCGACACCCGAGTAGAGGGACAAGAGTTCATAGTGAGAGGTAGGAGCATCTTTCAGGTGAAATCCCCCTGCAAAATGGGGTGTTTTCCTTACTAAACTCTGGCTCCCAAAGTACCGTATTTTTTGCTCTGTAAGACTCACTTTTTCCCTCCTAAAAGGTAAGGGGAAATGTGTGTGCGTCTTATGGAGCGAATGCAGGCTGCGCAGCTATCCCAGAAGCCAGAACAGCAAGAGGGATTGCTGCTTTCACTGCGCAGCGATCCCTCTTGCTGTTCTGGCTTCTGAGATTCAGAATATTTTTTTTCTTGTTTTCCTCCTCCAAAAACTAGGTGCGTCTTGTGGTCTGGTGTGTCTTATAGAACGAAAAATGCGGTACTTGCTAATAACTTGAGGAGGCCACATTTAAGCAGTACATCTTAAGACGAAAAGCCAAAGCATGGATGTTTGCAATTGTCTTTTATGTCCAGAGGAGTTTTTAGTTCCTTTACGATGCCGTAATGAGAAGCAGCTCCTTCCTGTACTAGCCACAATATTGCTATGAGGTCTGTTGCCTCTCCTCATCCGTACCAGTCAGGCAACTTTTAGTTTATATATGATGATGCAAGACTATAGGACAGGCATAGGCAAACTCCGGCCTTCCAGATGTTTGGGACTACAATTCCCATCATTCCTGACCACTGGTCCTGTTAGCTAGGGATGATGGGAATTGTAGTCCCAAACATCTGGAAGGCCGGAGTTTGCCTATGCCTGCTATAGGAGGTTGGGGAAAATCTGAAAAGGCTACAACAAGAGAGTTGGGTGGGAAATCTTCTTAGAGTTGATTGAAGTAGACCCACTAGTGTCACTGATATTTTTGGCAACTCTGCCCCAAATATCTCCTGTTGAAGCTTGTGACATTGGGCTGAATTGAAAAGGATTCCTTCTAAAGCACAGGGAGGATTTTAGAGCTGGGTATTCTCCGTTTGTTAAAGTAGTTAGTTCACCCCAATGTTGGGGGAGCATTTATCATTGTCCTCTCCTTCCCTGAGAGGTGAAGGTGCAGTTTCAGGGTAACTGTGAGGACTAAATAGTTTCTGAGTTGCTTCAGAGAAGGGGATTTGGATTGTGGAATGTCAGCTTTAAAAAAATAAATATCCCTAGTACTTTCCCCCTAAAAATCTGGTAGCTGCTATCATGATAAAAATGCCAGTGGGTTTGGAAGAGTTTTTTTTTTTAAAGGGGGGGGGTTCTTTTCTAAAAAGTTTAAATATTGCCAGCCAACCTATTCAATTTTTTCCTTCTTCCCTGAGGGGGAAGAATGGAGGAATGATTTAGTACACACCCAACTCACACTCACAAAACAAAATCCATTCTTCACTGAACCCCATTGTACATGGCTTAGGTGTTAATACGTGACATGCCTACATGTATTAGACCTGACAACATTATGCCCAGATGTGCCTATTCAAAGAGAAACATTTTGGCTTTATCTGGACTTAAGAACGGTTATTAAGTCCTACATCAAAACAGCCTTCTGAGAAGAACTCAGTAAATGCTGTTTTATTGTTTTATGTGTTGTAAATAGCAGGGGGTTTTAAAAATATGTTTTGGGAAAGTGACTAGCAGCCAAAAGTTGAGAGCAGCCCTAGAAGAGCATCAGTATTCAGGAAATGTTTTTTCTCTAAACTAGGATGGTTACATAAGGAGGTTAAGAACAGCCCAAAGATGACTTTGTTGAAGCTGAAGAAGCGGTGGTTTGTCCTGACACACAACTCATTGGATTATTACAAAAGCTCCGAGAAGAATGCCCTCAAACTGGGCACCCTCGTCTTGAACAGCCTCTGCTCTGTGGTACCACCGGATGAGAAAATCTTTAAAGAAACAGGTAACTAATTTCAGCAGGAGCTCTTCCCCTAGATTCAAGTGATGTGGCCATTGAGAATCATATTAAAAATCGGCTAAAATGCTTTGGGGTTTGAAAAAGATTTCAATTTAAAGTGTTAGGCAAAATAACAAAAAGTGTATTCTTCAGCCTCCCAGATACACTAGTATATATAATTTTATGGTATTACTCAAAAAAAAAAGTCGTGATATGAGCCATCAAACCTCAGAAATACACTTTTCCCAAAAGGTTTCCACAATTATGGCCACTAGCGTACTGTTTTGGAGCTAGTGTGGCGCTGTGAGTTAAACCACAGTGCCTAGCGCTTGCCGATCAGAAGGTCGGCAGTTCGAAACCCCTCGACGGGGTGAGCTCCCGTTGCTCGGTCCCTGCTCCTGCCAACCTAGCAGTTCGAAAGCACATCAAAGTGCAAGTAGATAAATAGGTACCACTCCGGCGGGAAGGTATACGGCGTTTCCGTGCACTGCTCTGGTTCGCCAGAAGCGGCTTAGTCATGCTGGCCACATGACCCGGATGCTGTACGCCGGCTCCTTCGGCCAATAAAGCGAGATGAGTGCCGCAACCCCAGAGTCGTCCTCGACTGGACCTAACGTTCAGGGTACCTTTCTACCTATTCTTCCTAAATTGGCCTCTAAAGTGGTTTTAATTTGCACACACTTCAGAGATGTAGAGAACCGGCCTTTGCACCGTTTTGATCTGTATGATGTTAAGTAAGACAGGATACAGTATATCAGGTTACTTCAAGAAAGCAGTATACTATAAACATTAATAAGCCTGCAGATCAGACTTATGAACTGCACTCCTTTGAGTCACCCACCGTCACTGTTATGATTTTTGACAGCTCACCTTCACCACTTGTCTATTAATAGTTGGAGTAAATCAGATTAACAAGGTGTTTTCTTATTTACTCTTGCCTCAGGTTACTGGAATGTGACCGTGTACGGACGCAAGCACTGCTACCGCCTCTATACCAAGCTTTTAAACGAAGCCACTCGCTGGTCAAGTTCTATCCAGAATGTGATAGACACGAAAGCACCCATAGACACCCCCACCCAGCAGCTTATTCAAGACATTAAGGTAGGCTCATGGTCTTGGAAAAATACGCTTCGAGAAGACAAACAACCACATTATTTTCCACTCATAAAGAAAGAGAATTGTTAAATGTTCCAAAACTGAGGCAGTTGTTTGAAGAAGAAACTCGTTAAGTGTTGTGGGGAAAACTCCAATGAGGATTGTAATTGCTCAGTGGCATATCAGTGTTGGGGCAGGGGGAGGCAGAACAAGAACTGGGAGGGTGGTATATCCTGAAAGAGCTATAGCTGACTGGCTAGAACCTTGAACAAGAGCATTCCACGCTGCAACATTTTGTTGCAGTCCCCACTTGCAATAGGAGGTGGAGGAATACGACAACGGTAGTGACATTTGTACTACCACAAAGAGGTGCTCATGCTGCTCTGCATATTTAGGACTTGGAAATAAAACAAAAATCGAGAGAGTGCCGGATCTTTGTTTCATTCTGTTCTGTTTGTGAATTGGGCCCATGATACCAGGCAGCAGCCATAACAAACACAGTAGACTTTATCTCAGCCTCTAGGCAACTAACTGGTCAACGTGTTCCTATTTTGTCACGATATTGGATTCTTTTAGCTTTGCACTGTGCTGCTACAAATGGTTTAATGTTACTCTGGTTTGGGTTTTTTTAGCTCTCCGTTCTTATGTATTTTATTGTGATTTTTAGGGTGCACAGTGTTTATTTTAGTGGGTTATAACTCTTCTAAATTGGTGGTGATGGCTGTTACTTTTTCCAATTTTCATCCTCCGTTTCATCCCAGAGGAGCTCAGGGCAATACAAATAAAATAAAATTAAAATGTAACACGTTTAAAAGCATTATTAATGTCTAAAAATACTTAAATGGTCCTGGGTGGGTGGGTGGTGTGCTTTTTCCGGAAGTTTATATTCCGCTCCAAAAGAAGTCAGCTCTTTCTGGTAGAACCATTTCCCTTTTGAGATGTTGACCTTTCACAAGCATTCAGTGGAGGCTTGTTTTTCATCCTCGGCCTGTGAATAATCTTGCTATTTACACAGGAGAACTGCCTGAACCCCGAAGTTGTTGAGCAGATCTATAAGAGGAACCCGATTCTTCGCTATACACAGCACCCACTGCATTCTCCGCTATTGCCACTTCCATATGGGGACATCAACCTAAACGGTAAGTCCTGTGGACACTCAAGCCCATTCCCTTCCCTTTGCAAAACCACCTTTGCCTTGGGACAGTTTCATGAAGATGAGATGCCTTGGCTCCTTCGCTCATCACCTTAATGGTAATCTTCTCATCAGTTTGCTGCTATATTTAACCAATAGAGGTTGCCAGGGACTGCCAAGTGCTGTTCCCAACTCATCACTCCAAATCATACTCCTGGTTTCTGTTGTTGTTGTTTAGTCATGTCCGACTCTTCGTGACCCCCTGGACCAGAGCACGCCAGGCACTCCAGTCTTCCACTGCCTCCCGCAGTTTGGTCAAACTCATGCTGGTAGCACCTCCTCTGCCATTACATATATGCAAAGAATTCATTTGCACATATTTCCAGAGGCAAAATACAAGAGTCAAACTCCTAGGAGTAAAGGAGCTTCAGAGGAAGCATACAACATGAAACAGGTGAACAACATGAAACAATTCATCAGGAAGTCCAATGCCAACACCCATGGGCTAAATCAAGGCAAAGGTGTTTGGTTTTTTTAAAAAAAAATCACTGTTGTTGTTGTTGTTGTTGAGTCGTTTAGTCGTGTCCAACTCTTCATGACCCCATGGACCAGAGCACGCCAGGCCCTCCTTGTTTTTCACTGCCTCCCGCAGTTCCGTCTAATTCATGTTGGTAGCTTCGAGAACACTGTCCAACCATCTTGTCCTCTGTTGTCCCCTTCTCCTTGTGCCCTCCATCTTTCCCAACATCAGAGGCTTTTCCAGGGAGTCTTCTCTTCTCATGAGGTGGCCAAAGTATTGGAGCCTCAGCTTCAGGATCTGTCCTTCCAGTGAGCACTCAGGGCTGATTTCCTTCAGAATGGATAGGTTTGATCTTCTTGCAGTCCATGGGACTCTCAAGAGTCTCCTCCAGCACCAGAATTCAAAAGCATCAATTCTTCGGTGATCAGCCTTCTTTATGGTTTCTGTACCTCTCACCAATTCTCCTTCGCCATCAGTATTCTAAGCAGGAAAGAGCAATGTGAAACCAAGAGGGAAATAAACATTTGAACCCAACTGCATGGGGCTGGTTCATTCATACACTTCACGGGGGAAAGTTTTGTCAATGCCCAGGGAGCCTGGCTGAGGTTATGAGGAAGCTAGCGCTCCCCTAGCTTAGCTGCAGAGGGAGGCAGTGGCTTCCCCAGTGTGGAATAATACAGTGTTGGCCAGAATTTGCAGGAGCCAGACACAATCACTTTGCAGCCCACTGCTCCCCGCTCCAAATTAATTTATTTATATGATTTTTATACCTCCCTCCCCATCTCTGGACAGATCACACAAAAAAATTAAACCTTAGAAGTATACAAATAAAACAGAATAAAAAGCCAAGTAACAGTAAATGATACTGCAGATAACTTTTTAAAATAAATCATTTGATGCAAAACCGTTGGTATCCAAAAATTTGACAAAATAACCCAATTCCAAGAAAGGAGGAAAAACGGAATACAGTGGTACCTCTGGATGCCAACGGGATCTGTTCCGGAGCCCCAGCCGCATCCTGAAGTGAATGCAACCCGGGTCTGCAGGTCATGATTCGCCGCTTCTGCACATGCGCATGACATCATTCTGAGCATCTGCGCATGCGTGAGCAGTGAAACCCGGAAGTAATGCGTTCCGTTAGTTCCGGGTCGCCATGGAGCACAACCCGAAAACGCTCAACCTGAAGCAACTTCAACCCAAGGTATGACTTTAAGGGTAGACATTCGGACATCTATGCAAACTATGTATCTTAATTGTTCCAGTATAAGAAGAAAATGGGAGCTTTGTAAACACACCTGTTGAGACTTACTGTTTCAGATGCTTGCCCCATGTGAATTACAATAGTTTGATTGTCTGAGCAGCGAGATGTACTTCCATGTTCTGTTTTCTAGTGCTAAAAGACAAAGGCTACACCACCCTCCAGGATGAAGCTATCAAGATCTTTAATTCTCTGCAGCAACTTGAGTCCGTGTCAGACCCCATTCCTATTATTCAGGGTATTCTGCAGACGGGGCATGATTTACGGCCTTTGCGCGATGAGCTCTACTGCCAGCTGATCAAGCAGACCAGCAAAATGCCTAATCCGGGGAGCGTTGGCAATCTGTACAGCTGGCAGATCCTCACTTGTATGAGCTGCATGTTTCTGCCAAGCCGCGGGATTCTCAGATACCTGAAGTTCCACCTAAAAAGGTAAGCAGAGCTATAGATGCTTGCACACAATGGTGGGCCATGCAATAGTTTGAATAGTTTCGTATCTTGGAGATAGGCACGTTGTGGACAGGGACAGATCCCCAAACACCCTTAGAGTTGGGAGTAAGAGCAGGGCTCAGCAGGTTCCGCAGATGTCAGGAATTTCTGCCATTGGCCCATCAAGCAAATACTGGAAACTAACGCATCTTGGAGATGATGGGAGACACCTGTAGGACTGGCTGGACCTCAGGGAGCCACACCACATAAGGGAATGGCCAGGATACAAAGTGAGGGCAGGTAGGGCAGAGAGAGGGAGAATGAAACTGCCAAGCAGGAAAGAGACTCAAAGGAATCAGAGATGGAAGCAGAGAGGAGAGGCTATAATCTCCCAAGATTGGAACGCTGGGCCAAATCTGAGGCCAGCTGAGCCAGAACTCAGTGCAGAGAAGAGCTGGACTGAAAAGACTCCAGATGAGAGAAATGTAACCAAGCTGAGAGTCATATTCTGCCCAGAGCTTGAGGGAAAGAAGAACTGTGACTCCGGGAGGATGGAACAGCACAAGGCAGAGATAGGGGGCAGTTATCCACCATCAACATGCCTGCAAATATAAGATGTCAATACAAAGGAGCTTTCTATGCAACCACCTTGCTTGTGAGAATGAAATATTCATGGGGTGGTGGAGGAGTCTTTTGATATACAGTGGTACCTCGGTTTTCAAACAATCCGTTCCGTAAGTCCGTTCGAGGTCCGAAATGTCCAGAAGCAGAAGCCTCAAAATGGAAAACTTAAAATGGAAGTTGCAATTTCTATTCGACTTCTGAGGCGCGTTCGAAAACTGAGGCACTTACTTCTGGGTTTTCGGCATTCCGAAACATTCGACTACAGAGGTGTTTGAAAAATGAGGTACCAATGTAGAGGGTTGGTGAAAATGGTCTCACAACCACAACAGTAGTTGCTTGGGCTGAATGCTCTCACCATTGCCTCTTAAATGCTTTTCAAACCACCACATTCAAGAAAACAAAATATGGAGCAATTAAAACTCAGGGTTTCCCCCCACAGGGTGCGTGACCAGTTTCCAGGCACAGAAATGGAGAAGTATGCCCTCTTCATTTATGAATCGCTGAAAAAAACCAAAGGCAGAGAGTTTGTGCCATCCCGGGATGAAATTGAAGCCTTGATCAACAGACAAGAGATGACATCCACGGTCTACTGTCATGGTGGGGGATCCTGTAAGATCACCATAAACTCCCACACCACTGCTGGTGAGGTAAGATGAGGCTTGGACTGGATTGCCTGGGTTGAGCTTCAGGGTCTGGAGGTCCGCCATTTTGTGCAGTGCGATTGTGGCCTATTGAACTTTAATTTAAAGTTTTGTGTGACTTACTAATAACCATATAATTTTAGTTAGTGATCTGTCTTCTGAGATGCAGAAGCATATAGGGTGGTAGGCAATGACGTTTTACTCAGAGAAGATCTTTTGAAATTAATGGGTCCAACTGAGTAATGCTTATTAATTTCAGTGGATCTACTCTGGGTAAAACGCAGTGTTTATGAATGTTGCCTATTTTTCATTGTGTAGAAACATATTAGGAGACCCTAATAGTTTTGATTTGTACAGACATGCAAATCACAGTGCAGGCCCAACTATTCCAAATATGAGGAACAGTATGAGAGAGAAATGTGGTATAGCAGATGTAACAGTAATTTGCTTAATAATAATAATAATAATAATAATAATAATAATAATAATTTATTATTTATACCCCAGCCACTCTGGGTGGCTTCCAAAAAATATTAAAATACTATAATACATCAAACATTAAAAGCTTCCCTAAACAGGGCTGTCTTCAGATGTCTTCTAAAAGTCTGGTAGTTGTTGTTCTCTTTGACATCTGGTGGATGGGTTGGGTTGGATGTAGTTCTGTCTGTGCTTTTACTGATATTATGTTTTGTTTTGTTTTTTGAATAATATTTATTAAGGTTTCAAGGAAATTACAAAAATTGAAAAAAGAAAAGAAAAGATAAAAAATACAAAAAATACAAAATACAGAAAAATAAAAAACAATTGAAAACAAATCAGTCTTTCCATGTCTTATCTTTCATTTGCTTGTTTCCCTGACCTCCTCACACCTCCCTTTTTTGTATTCTAGTTCAGTAGTTGTTTCAGCAAGTCCTTACCCTTTTTGCTTTTATCTTAATATTTTATCTTAATATATTGTAACTTTACATTTTCACCTGTTAACAATCCATTTTTACATACCCCTTTATAACATTATTGCTAAAACCACATAACTTCATTCCAGCATCCCTCTAACATTCCTTGATTTTACAGTATTTCTGTAAATAGTCTTTAAATTTCTTCCAATCTTCTTCTACCGACTCTTCTCCCTGGTCTCGGATTCTGCCAGTCATTTCCGCCAGTTCCATGTAGTCCATCAACTTCATCTGCCATTCTTCCCGGGTGGGTAGATCTTGTGTCTTCCAATACTTTGCGATGAGTATTCTTGCTGCTGTTGTTGCATACATAAAGAAAGTTCTATCCTTCTTTGGCACCAATTGGCCGACCATGCCCAGAAGAAAGGCCTCTGGTTTCTTCAGGAAGGTATATTTAAATACCTTTTTCATTTCATTATAGATCATCTCCCAGAAAGCCTTAATCCTTGGGCACGTCCACCAAAGGTGAAAGAATGTACCTTCATTTTCTTTACATTTCCAACACTTATTATCGGGCAAATGGTATATTTTTGCAAGCTTGACTGGTGTCATGTACCACCTGTATATCATTTTCATAATATTCTCTCTTAAGGCATTACATGCCGTAAATTTCATACCTGTGGTCCATAACTGTTCCCAGTCAGCGAACATAATGTTATGTCCAACATCTTGTGCCCATTTTATCATAACAGATTTCACTATTTCATCCTGAGTATTCCGTTTCAACAGCAAGTTATACATTCTTGATAATATCTTAGTTTTGGGATCTAACAGTTCTGTTTCCAATTTTGATTTTTCCACCTGGAAGCCAGCTTTCTTGTCCAGATTGTAAGCCTCCCTTATTTGAAGCCAATCTTGCACTTTATCTTTTAGTTTCTCAAAGCTCTGCAATTTCAATTTATCTCCTTCTTGTTCCAAAATCTCCCAATATTTCGGCCATTTGGCCTCCATATTGAGCTTTTTCTGAGCCTTCGCTTCCATCGGTGACAACCACCTTAGGGTTTTACTTTCAAGTAGATCTTTATATCTTATCCAGACATTAAACTGTGCTTTCCTGACAATATGGTTTTTAAATGCTTTATGTGCTTTGACCTTATCGTACCACAAATATGCATGCCACCCAAATACATTATTAAAACCTTCTAGATCCAAAATGTCTGTGTTCTCAAGAAGCAGCCATTCTTTCAGCCAGCAAAATGCAGCTGATTCATAGTAAAGTTTAAGGTCTGGCAGGGCAAATCCACCTCTTTCCTTTGCATCAGTTAGTATTTTAAATTTTATTCTTGGCTTCTTGCCCTGCCAGACAAATCTAGAAATGTCTCTCTGCCACTTCTTGAAACAGTCCATTTTATCCAAAATTTGCAATGATTGAAACAGAAACAACATTCTTGGCAATACATTCATTTTTATAACGGCAATACGGCCTAGCAAGGAAAGCTTCAAGTTTGACCATATTTCTAAATCCTTTTTCACTTCTGACCAACATTTTTCATAGTTATCTTTAAATAAATTCACATTCTTAGCAGTCATATTAACCCCCAGGTATTTTACTTTCTTAACCAGCGTTAAACCTGTCTCCTTCTGAAACCTCTCTTTCTCAATCGCAGTTAGATTTTTCTCTAAAACCTTGGTTTTAAATTTGTTCAACTTAAATCCTGCAACCTGACCAAATTCTTGAATCAGTTCAAGTACTCTTTTGGTACTAGATTCTGGTTCCTGTAATGTCAATACTAGATAGTCTGCAAATGCTTTCAATTTGTACTGTTTGGCTCCGACTTGTATACCTTTGACCAGTTGGTCCCTTCTGATCATATTTAGGAGAACCTCCAGGACCGAAATAAAGAGCAGTGATATTATGTATCTGGTTTTATGATTATGCTTGGCTACTTTTAGTTGAAGAGCAGAAACTTTGCAGTATGCCAGTTGTTGGACATTCTTAAGGAGAATAGTCAATCTGTTCTATATGTGTATCTTCCAATAGTTATTGATGTTTCTAGCCAACTTAAAAACGTGAAGTCTATAATCTGGAAATGCTTTATCAAGAAAGAGCCTGGAGGAAAACTGATGTGAAATGTTGACTATTGAAAGTTAAAAACAAAAGCAAGCGCAATGAAAAAAATAGATGTTTGTATGCTTTTGAACATAATTTGTACCTTAGCCTTCAGTGTGGCTAATTGATGCTTTTACCTTTTACGGTCTAACATTCTTTGTTTTGTCTCGTTTTTGTTTTTTGTCTACTAGGTTGTTGAAAAGTTAATTCGGGGTCTGGCCATGGAAGACAGCAGAAATATGTTTGCCTTGTTTGAATACAATGGAACTACAGATAAAGCCATTGAAAGCAGGACCGTTGTGGCTGATGTCTTGGCAAAGTTTGAAAAGTGAGTGTGCCTCTGCTAATAAGTAAGCAATTAAAAGCCCTAACCGCAGCCTTTTAAATTTCCCTTTCGTGAATCAATGGCATCTCCCCATCCACTACCCTCCTGTAAAGAGGGATTAATGAAGCTCTTGTAAGCCTGGGAATGATTTCATCACTATTCATTGTGGTACTTGTGTTGTGCTGTCCTAAAATTTCCTCTCTCGTGCCTTACCACCTGCAACCCTCCCCCCCCCTTGGACTTTGTCTTCAGTCCAAGCCTTTTCTTCTTTATAATTTTCCACAATTGGTACGTCTCTAACAAAGGAACTAGTCACAACACATTTGCACAGGTAGTTTTCCCAGAATCTCAGTGGCAGCTTAAAGTTCATCTGTGCACCGGTCTCCTAACACTGCTGCTGAAACTGATATTGGTGCAAAGCTGGTTACTGCAATTGTGGCAAATAGTAGAAAGAGCTTCCCCAATACTTTCTCCTTCCCATTTCTCTAGCGGCCCTGTTTTATATTTTGTTAACGGACTGGTGGACCGGGTTTTAAACCTGCTTCAAATTTGCATCCAGTACCTTATGTATTAAGGGACGCGGGTGGCGCTGTGCGTTAAACCACAGAGCCTAGGACTTGCCAATCAGAAGGTCAGTGGTTCAAATCCCCGCGACGGGGTGAGCTCCCGTTGCTCGGTCCCTGCTCCTGCCCACCTAGCAGTTCAAAAGCACTTCAAAGTGCAAGTAGATAAATAGGTACCGCTCCGGCGGGAAGGTAAACGGCGTTTCCGTGCGCTGCTCTGGTTCGCCAGAAGCGGCTTAGTCATGCTGGCCACATGATCCGGAAGCTGTACGCCGGCTCCCTCGGCCAGTAAAGCGAGATGAGTGCCACAACCCCAGAGTCTGCCATGACTGGACCAAATGGTCAGGGGGCCCTTTACCTTTGCCTTATGTATTTGCTTCTGCTAAAGGTTTTACCCATGAATCAAATTTCTTCTGTGGGATTTGATTCCTTATATTATCCTGGTTAGGACCTCAACTGTGAGACAGCAATCCATGATCTTGCTCACTTGACTACCAGTTGCTCTGAGCCAGCTCCGTAATGCTAGATGCCATAGGCTTATTAAAGAAACAAAAACCTGCCTATAGATGGGAAAATAGCATTAGAGTTGGCATCCCCAACATTGATGCCCATGGGCAGCACAGTGGCCTCATATATATCCTTTGGCCCCAGCAGAGGCTCCTTGATCCTCCCAATTCTCTGTTTCATTTTTTGCAAAATGCAGTTCTTTGGCTGGTATATATGTGCTTGAGTGGGAGGTTGCCATTGGGGGGTGTTTGTTGCTTGTCTAAGGATCCTCTCCAGAGCTTTTTTAAAATAAAAAATAATAATAATAATAATGCAATATTTTAAACATTAGACTCCTGTGTCAAATAATCTGTTCTCATTATTTTGTAGTCTCTCCCCCCTCCCCATATTTGGAAATTACCATTCTTGCTGCAGCTAATGTATTTGCCATCATTATTTTGTCTTTTTTTTGGGGCGGGGGAACTTCTCCTTAATTTTCCTAATAGAATAACCAAAGGATCTGTCTGTAGTTTGCAATTTGTAATGACATCAGTTTTCCTAATCCTTTTAATCTAAAAGATCCCTGCAGTTTTCCAATTCCACTCAATATGCCTGAATCCCGCTTGACCTTGAGCACCTCCATCATAAAGTGGGACAGAGTTTGTACATTTTTTGTAATCTGATAGGCCAGTGCACACAAATGGGGTTACATTCAAACATGCAACTCCAACTCTACAGCCTGAACCCTATTAGTAACATTTGACTATTTGATTTTGCTGAATATATAAAGTGGTGTTCATGGAAGTTGATATTTGAGCCATAGATTAAGATCCTGATTACCAATTCCACATGTTCCACATAGCAAAAGTTTCAACTCACATCTTAAATACAGCTTTTAAATTTTATTGTCAGTTTATATTTGATTATTTGTACTCAAACTGCCGAGTATTTGTGTTTTCCCAGGCTTGGTGCTGCTGCAGAAGGTGAGAATACAGCCTGGAAATTTTACTTCAAGCTCTACTGCTTCCTGGACACGGAGCATGTGCCAAAAGATAGTGTGGAATTTGCATTCATGTTTGAGCAGGTACGGAGAGGAAATAAGGTTGTTATACTTTGGGGAAGAGTAAGTGATGTGAGATACACACACATACACACACACACAGAGGGAGAGGGAGAGAGACTCCATTCAAATCAAAGAGGCAAGCTGCTTTGATTGACACCTACCTGACGTAACAAGGATCTCCTAGTTTAAATGGACCTGGATTGAGGCAAATCAGCAAGGAGAGAGGTGAGCCCGGTGGTGCTCATTCCTGACTTTCTCAGCCATGTTTCGCAAGCCGTGATTGTTACATCACTAGAAATCAAGAGCCCTGCTGCATCTGATCTTGTTCAGTGTCCATTTTCCCACAGCAGCCAATCAGATGATGCCCATAAGCAGGACAGAGGAGCAGAGGCCCTGTTCTCCTGCCATTGTTGCTGTGCAACTGATATTTGGAGACATGGTGCCTCTGATACTGGAGGCAGCATATAGCCATCTTGACTAGTAGCTATGTATAGCCTCTATCCTCATAGATTTGTCTAATATCCTTTCAAGGCTATCACTGCATCTTCCATAGTTAATGTACTGTATTGTCCCCTATATTCCACGTCATTTGCCCATCAGTAAAATGGGTATAGGGATGCGGGTGGCGCTGTGGGTTAAACCACAGAGCCTAGGACTTGCCGATCAGAAGGTCGGTGGTTTGAATCCCTGAGACGGGGTGAGCTCCCGTTGCTCGGTCCCTGCTCCTGCCAACCTAGCAGTTCAAAAGCATGTCAAAGTGCAAGTAGATAAATAGGAACCGCTCCGGCGGGAAGCTAAACGGCGTTTTCGTGTGCTGCTCTGGTTCGCCAGAAGCGGCTTAGTCATGCTGGCCACATGACCCGGAAGCTGTATGCCAGCTCCCTTGGCCAATAAAGCCAGATGGGCGCCGCAACCCCAGAGTCGGTCACGACTGGACCTAATGGTCAGGGGTCCCTTTACCTTTTTAAAATGGGTATATATGTTCCATGCGTTTTGTAACTGTTCATGAAAATTACTTGTAGCAAGTAGCTATATCACTTTCCTGTCACTGTATCTTCTGGAGTTATAGCCAAACAACCTCACAGGATTCCTGCCATATAAAGTCGAGAACAGCCAAGCACCATCAGAACCTAAAGTAAAAATGTTTTTATTTCATGAAACATTCATGGATTAGAAACAATTTCCCCCAGAAGCTTTGCATGACCTATCATAAAACTTGGCAGGCTGATCTTTTGCAATTATGAGCTTTTTGTCATTTGAATTTTATTCATTTTCCTTTGTCACATCTGTATCAAACAACTGCACATGTACTTATGGTCAATTAAACGATACTTAACCCTTTATAATGCAACAATACCAAAGCCAACTTGAGGCTTGCAAGTATTTATAAGTTCATTCATTCCCTGGAGAAGATGCTGCCTGGGGTGCCCTCTGGTGGTTCTCTTCATTTAAGCACTCTTTATGCTTTGCCAGAGGTACCCCAGTGGAAGAAGCTTGTTCATATATATTTCCTGCTTTTTCAAGGAGCAAAAACGTATAAATAATGTACATAAATAATACTTGTATACAGTGGAATCTCAGTTTTCGACCTTAATCCATTCCGGAAGACTGTTCCATCTTCCGAAAAGTTCGAAAACCGAGGATCAATGGACTGGCCGCAAAGACAATGGAAAAAAATGAAAAACATGCCAAGGAAGCTGTTCTTCTTCTGAAAATCCTTCGAAAACGGAAGCATTCGCTTCCGGGTTGTTGGCGTTTGGGTTCCGAATTGTTCAGCTTCCAAAGCATTCAGCAACTGAGGTTTCACTGTACTACTTAAAAGCCTGCAAAGCATCTCACATATGTTACTTTGTTTTAATCTTTACAAAAGCTCTGTAAGGCAAATATTACCTTTCTTGTTCTGGGGTGTGTTTTTTGTGGAGGGAGCACTGAGGCTGAGAAGTAGTGGCTTGACCAAGACCACCCAGCGAGATTATGGATGAAACAAGATTGAACCTAGAGCCTTCTTGGTGCACAGTTCAGTTTTATTACCACTATGCTACAGCTGCAAATTTTGGATTCAGAATGTTCTGCTGCATACCTGTAAACGTCTTGTTTTCCTTTTTTCCATTAGGCACACGAAGCAGTGATTAGAGGACATTATCCAGCTCCTGAAGAAGCCCTCCAGGTCCTTGCTGCCTTGCGGCTCCAATACCTGCAAGGCGACTACACTTCATCCAATATCACTATGCCAGAAATGGAAGAAGTCTACCCACTGCAGAGGCTCACGTCCCGTATTATCCAGTCCACTAAAACATTTACCGCTGCGGAGAGGATAGAGAGGAAGCGGGCCAATTTTCTGGAAGGAACCCTGAGGAGGAGTTTCCGCAGCAGTTCCATCAGCAGGCAGAAGATGGAAGAGGATCAGATGCTTGATATGTGGGTCAAAGAGGAAATCTTCGCAGCCAGGACTAACGTGATTGATAAATGGAAAAAACTGCAAGGAATGAGCCAAGAGCAAGCAATGATCAAGTACATGAGTTTGATTAAGGAGTGGCCTGGCTATGGGTCCACACTCTTTGACGTAGAGGTGAGTATACCAAAATTCCATGGGCACTGCTGACAGCAAAATCATAAGACTAAATAAAAAAATAAACTACAGCTAAACAGTTTGTAGTATAGCACATAGTAACACATCTTGTATGGTAACGTTCAATGGGTTTGCAAATTTGTCTGCCTTCTCCTGCTGAATGTTTTAGAGGTGAGGGTATGTAGGTTTTGATTTGTTGTTGTTTAGTCGTGTCCGACTCTTCGTGACCCCATGGACCAGAGCACGCCAGGCACTCCTGTCTTCTACTGCCTCCCGCAGTTTGGTCAAACTCATGCTGGTAGCTTCGAGAACACTATCCAACCATCTCGTCCTCTGTCGTCCCCTTCTCCTTGTGCCCTCCATCTTTCCCAACATCAGGGTCTTTTCCAGGGAGTCTTCTCTTCTCATGAGGTGGCCAGAGTATTGGAGCCTCAGCTTCAGGATCTGTCCTTCCAGTGAGCACTCAGGGCTGATTTCCTTCAGAATGGATAGGTTTGATCTTCTTGCAGTCCATGGGACTCTCAAGAGTTTCCTCCAGCACCATAATTCAAAGCATCAATTCTTTATGGTCCAGCTCTCACTTGCATACATCACTACTGGGAAAACCATAGCTTTAACTATACAGATTTTTGTTGGCAAGGTGATATCTCTGCTTTTTAAGATGCTGTCTAGGTTTTGATTAGAACCTGAGAAAAGGGTTAAGGCTGTGGAATTCCACCTGCACACACCCAAATCCCCCTTCTGCCTCAGAACTGCATAAGAGAATGTCAGCTCCTCCCCTGCTTTAAGGAACTGAACATTTGTGACATTATGAGACCCTACTTTAATCTGCATCCATATCCCAGATTATCCATTTTACACTGAGGAATTGGCAACGGCTGCTGTGCTTAAGAGGCCAGGAAACTGAACAGTAAAACATTAGTGTATGTATATAAATCTGAGGACCGTGTAACCCATCCACTCAGCTACTACCCATCTTAAGGGCCGCATTTCCCCACACAGTTCAAGCATTTGATGTGTCTTTTGTGGATTAAGATTAGTAGCTAAATGTCCGGAGTGATTTAGGCTTAGATTTGTCTGTGCAAGGAATCAGACTTCATATGTACAGGTGTAGGAAATCATAAGAGGAGCATAGTCTGCAATAGTTAATTGCACATCCTTTCTAAACCAGTTGTGACCCAAAGGTGAGAGTGTTTAATTTAGTCCTTTGAAACAAGTACAGATCTCTCCTCTGACAATGGAAAAAATTGCGTAGGCTCAGGCAGATCACTCCCAGAATAATCTACCTCACTAAACATGTTCTATGAGAAAAGAGCATTGTATGCTAAAAGAAATACTATAAAAATGTATAATTTTAAATTGCATTTTTGGAATCATCATTTCTGTTTTCTACCATTCACCTTGACATTATTTTTCGCCAGTGTAAAGAAGGGGGCTTCCCTCAAGAACTTTGGTTGGGTGTCAGTGCTGATGCAGTTTCTGTCTACAAACGCGGAGAGGGAAGACCTTTAGAAATATTTCAGTATGAGCACATCCTCTCCTTTGGTGCTCCCCTTGCTAATGTCTACAAGATTGTTGTGGATGAGAGAGAGCTGCTTTTTGGAACACTTGAGGTAAGAAAGGAACTAGTCATTCAGTTCTGCTTTCCTTGTTTTTAAAATAAGCTGGATGAATAAAATGAATCCACTGTGCCAGTATTCAGAAATAGAAAGCCTTCCATGATTCTTTCGCCTGCACAATTTCACATCAGGATTAAAATCTTCAATGGCAATCCTACACATGCTTATTTGGGATTAAGCTCCATTGAACTCAGTGGGACTTGCTTCCCAGTAAGCATGCATTAGACTGAGACAACAGGAAACTTGTGTTAGGCTTGTGTGCACTTTTGCTCATCTTCAAAAGTGAAGTTCTGTAGGATTTTCAAATTGGCAATCTTGAGCTCTATGGGTTACAGTTCCATACAGAGTTATGTTGCTGAAGTCCCACTGAATCTACCCAGGTCTACTCTGAAGTAAGTCCTATTAAAATCAGTGGGGTTTACTCCCAGGTAAATGGGATTAGAATTGTATTCTAGAATTGTATTCTTATTTGGGAGCAAATCTCACGTGAGACTTACCTCCAAGTAATCTTATATAGGTCCAGGCTGGAAGTGTACAGTTTTTCTTCAAAATAAAAGATAAACATTTGCAAATTGTATTTAGTTTAGCTATTTAAAGACAGCTGAATGATCTTCAGAAATTTCACCGAATAGTATAGGTTTTCACACAAAAATTGCTAGCCTAATTTTCTTAGTAGACTACCAGCCCTGCCAACGTTTGGTTATAATTTTTTTAAGGTGTACATAGTTTTGTAAATTCTAGTCATGTGACTATTGGCCATTCAATTCTATAGCTTGCTGGGTAGAGTTACCTTTGCCACACTGTTTTCATTGACTACCAAAAGGCTTGCTGATTTCAACAAAATGTACAGTGGTACCTCGGGTTACATACGCTTCAGGTTACATACGCTTCAGGTTACAGACTCCGCTAACCCAGAAATATTACCTCAAGTTAAGAACTTCGCTACAGGATAAGAACAGAAATCTTGCTTCGGCGGCGCGGCAGCAGCAGGAGGCCCCATTAGCTAAAGTGGTGCTTCAGGTTAAGAACAGTTTCAGGTTAAGTACGGACCTCCGGAATGAATTAAGTACTTAACCCGAGGTACCACTGTATGTTTAACTATAGGCTGTGTTACAGCCAAGCTGATTTTTTCTGTGACAATTTATAAAATTAGCGCTAATCTAAAAGAAACCAACTTTTCCTAGAGTATACCACATCACACTGCCGGGAGGTAAAATCTCATAAATACACTCTTCACAACACCAAAGACCATTGCCTGAAGTGTGCATTAACTGGTTTTGTATTGTTATTGTCTTGGTAGGTTGTTGACATTGCCAAACTGATGAAAGCCTACATCAGCATGATTGTGAAAAAACGTTATAGCACCTCTCGATCAGTGAGTAGTCACGGAAGTCAAGGCAGCTCCAGGTGAAACGAGAGAGAGAAACTTGCTGTTCTGTCCTTTTGGAACATATCACCGCCAACCCGTTGAGTTTCTCAAAAAATGGTGATTGGAGGCACCTCTCAGGCTACAATCAAAACCGTGATTCTAGGAGAATCTTTATTCAACACGTGGTGTTCAACGAGCTTAGAAATAATAACAGCCACTTCCATAGTCCCATAAACTCGTTGGCTAGCATGCTTAAAGCCTTCTAAAGCTTTGTTACCTCTAGATAACATAATGTATGCCTTAACTTAATGCACTGCTTTCTGAGCAGTGAGAAGTGCCTTAAAATGTTTTAAAACCAACTTGCATTGATTTGTGATTATCAGAGGGGTTGTGTTTTGTAATAAACCACTTTGAATTAGCTTCTCCTTAATTTGCAGCCATCTTGCACTAACTAACTGGCTGGTTCTTACATGAGGAGGGAAAGAGAGCATCTTTGTTGGAATGCTGCAGGCGGCTTCCCGTAGGGACTTTAATAGCAATGCTGTATTCCCCCCCTTTTTTGTTTTTGTTTTTCATATGTGTGCATGCATATGACTCGGGTCAACTCTAATTTTATTCCACGTTTCACAATATTTTAAAAGTAAAAGGGAATAATAATGTGCAATGGTGTAAACAGTCTTTCTGTACATTTTAATAGTCCAGAGCTATAGTTGTCCCAAATGTTGAGTTTCTTTATAAGCCAGTTTTATTAACAAATATGGGGGTTTTCATAATTTTTGTATTTTCTTCTAGATAATTTTTCATTCTTTGTTACATCTGTATGTAACACACCTGCATTTCTGTACCTCCGCTGTATTATATATAACGTGTAGTTTGAAATACACTATATTTATAGACTGCCCTTAATACAGAATTGCCATTATCCGCGCAATATTCAATCATATGTCTTCAGTTTATACAGTTGGGTTTCTTAAGATATTAAACATTTCTTTTAAAATATTAATATTGTGGTCTTGTGGTATGCTACTTGGAACTTGCCAAATGCAGAACATACTATAAAAGAAATTAAACAGAAAAATTATGATATCTTACTTAATGTTGTGCATGCCCCTCTCAATTTTTTCTGTGTGCTAATTGAATGGCAGCACAAAACTGGAAAGTTCTAAAATAGGCTAAATTGCCAGATATGAGGAGGAGAGAAAACTATCCACAGCCAATAATAATAATAATAATATTTATTTATACCCCGCCCTCCCCAGCCAAGGCCGGGCTCAGAGCGGCTTACAAGCAATAATAAAACAAGATTAATGATTACAACTTAAAAACAAAAATAAAATACAACATTAAAATAATGGAACATTAAAATATTAAAATGTAGCCTCATCGCAGGAGGAGAAGGAAAAGAAAAAAGAAAGAGCTATATACTATAGGGTATTTCACACATATTCTTCATAGGCTCTATGTACTATGGAATAACAAGCTGTCATTGCCCTTACAAGTGCATTCTTCTAATTATGTTTGATTTGCAAAATATAGTTAATCTACAGGGCAACCATTATTTTAAAGACCGAATTCATAACTTAGACAGAGAAGGCAGACACTGAAGCTTCAAATCTCTGTGCATTGTATTTATATGCTGCTTTTTCAAGGTGCACCACAATGAGCATCAAAAACAGACTGTTTATTACAAAACCTAGTTGAACAGGACAAAGTCTACAACTCAAATGATACAATCACATGAAAGATCAAATTCAAAAAGCACTGTGAAGCACAGCCTGCACTCATTTTTCAGAAGGAACTATAGCTCTACCTTCACTGTCAGAACCACTAGCAAAACATCCAGGACAAAAAAACAGCTCCTTAAACCTGTCTGGAAAAGTGCAAAGCTTATTCACTAGGGAGCCCAAAGGCACTGCAATTCTTTAATCATTGGGGCTTTCAAGGACCTTGGGGAATGCACCTGCTTGCTTCAGAAATCTGGCAACGGTGGAGGGGGGGACGACCTCATGGTCCTAGGTTATTCATTCCTCCTTATCTTGTGATGGGTCTAATTTCAACTCACAAGTAGCTATGCTGTGTATCAGTCCAATTACTGTGAGTCCTTAGAACAGTGTCTGCATCTGTCACTGAAACAACTGGTGTCATTCCTATGCTGAAGCTACTGGGTTTAAGATTGATCCTTTTCTGCATGTGCAAACGGGGAGGGAATTGGATGCATGTAGTCTTGCTGTTGCCAGCTTTCATCAGTTTGATGTTTTGGGTGCTGCAGCTATGCTCTTAACTCCATTGGTCACAACCTCCAGAAGGCTGGACCAAATCACAGTCCTCCATCCTTACCTGTGAAGAGGCCCATTTATGTTGGTTCAGAAGGGGAGGGAAAGAAAGCGCTGTCCAAAGGGGGGAGGGAGCAAGATATGAGCTCCCATGAAGCTCAGCAAAGACACTATCTAATGTTTTGTTAGGGGGAAGAGTAGGACAATATATGCAGTACTGCTGGTTGTGCATTATCAGGATGTGGTACAAAGGAAGACCTGGAGATTTACTAGTCTATTTAAAACTTTTAGTCGTTAATTGGTTTGATATTTCAAACTACTTTTAAAAAGGAGCCTGAAAACTCTCCCCACTTTCAGCCAAGATTCCATTTTCCAACAGCACTTTATGTGCACAGAACACACCTCCTTAATAAAGGAGCTGTACCTTTTAAGGGATCCTGCCTCTTCTAATGTCACAATGTTAGGGTTCTGATCTCCTTAGAGACAGAGGAATCTTAAAGGATGCCGCACAGCCCACTAGGTCCACTTTGAAAGTAGGATATGCCAAGTTGTGACTGAATTTGTAGAGGTCTGTCCAGGTGACCTCCAGCATGTGACCAAAGACATAGAAGGAAGTTGTAAATAGTCCACCTTCAGGTACAAAGTGTTCAGAGCCTTGGGGATAGACAAATATCTAATACTATATAATACATACAATGGAGCTACAGAAGATGGGAAATGAGGTAAGCAAACAAGACAACAGGGAAAGTAATGTGTGGAGTGTGAGAAACTGCTTATGAGTGGGAATTAGTGTGATTTAGTTCATTCTGACTGCTAATTGAGGAGACTAGAAAAAGTATAGGAAACACCCCCCCCCCAAAGGAAGAACTGGAAATTGACTATTCTTATTTAAAACTTTATTGTACAGTACAGTACTTTATTGAATTGATATTTCAGACTACTTTAAAAAGGAGTCTTAAAGAGTCCAAAATGTCCTCATTTTTATCAGATAAAGATTCGGAGGAACTGTTCAAAGGAAACATTCAGAATTTGTCCCACAGCTTTAGTACAACCCAATCTATCTTGCTAAAGCTAAGGGGGTCTGCATCAATCAGCACATGAATAGGAGACTGCCTGGTGAACCCATACATGTTGTCTTGAATTCTGCGATGGAAGAAAGATGGGATATAAATGGACTAAGTAAGTAATCCACAGAGGAAGTTTGAGTAACTGCCAGTAACTGTTGGTTCTGAATATTCTACTGCTTCTCTAATCCTGGGCTCAGCATTCCAGAACGTCCGTGTGGCTGAAAGAGAACCCATCAAAATGATGGTGAGCTTGGAAATTCAAACTGCCCTAGCCCTCACTACTGGATGAAGAACTCTTAGCTCCCAGCTGTAGTTCTGCCAAAGGCTTTAACGCTCAAATCAGATTGGTTCATAAGGCAAACAACAGATTATATGGTTCAGCAGGTACAGAAGAGGTTCAGTGCATGCTAAGACATTGATACAACGATCAACATGCCCCCGCACCTTCCTTTTGAAGACTGAGGTGGACACAACTGTATTTGCACAGTAAGTGGCCAGAGTCACAAGACCAGGCAAGTAAACAGGCACTCCTTTGAGTGGGTTAACTCCACAAGGTTTGTTTTCAACGGTGTTGTCGTCTCCATAGAGACAGAGGTGGACTCGGCGCTGGAGCAACTCCATGGCAACAGGTATTAAGGTAGGGGTGTCTAATGTTGGAGGGACCACACTCCTTGGATCCTGATCTCCATCCTCCAGGCCACAGGACCCGTCCCCAGAATCAGGCACTTATCAGGGTCCTGATTCTACCTTTCCCATCCTGGGGTAGGGTCCTCCTCAGGGTCCTCCAGCTCCCAACTCTTCGAGCTTCTTCCATTCCTCGGGTCTGACCATTTTTTAAAAAAAACAAAAAAACCACCACTATTTATTTTGCTTAGTTTGGAACACTGTTGTTTAAAATAACTGACCTTGTAAGCAGAGTTAGATTAACAGAGGCAAAACAAGATCACTCATCTGAGACAGTTTCAAGGACAAAAGCGGCACCACCAGGTTTAAGAGGGCCTGGGCAAAATGCCTTCTGCTGCCCCTTCACCTTATTATTCCCTTCAATAGTAATAAGAAGTGGGGTGGAAGAGAATGAGCCCGTTTTTCTTCACTGATCAGACGGAAAAGGGAATTTATCCATACCTGCTTCTTAACAAGCAGTGGAGAAGGGACCTTTCTCTTTTACTAACCTTTTGTTGAAAAACTCTTATATGGTACATGCCTCCAGCATGCCTGACGGTCTCTATGAGTAGTTTTTAAGGAGGTTTAAAAAACTGATCTGAAATTAAACACTTAGCTGCAGACCCAGGGACAGTCCTGGATTTACAGAAGCCGCCCCAGTTTCTGATTTGATCCCGGAATGTCCCACTTCTCCTTAGGACTTACCTATTTTCACTGGAAAAATGTTGGTGGGTATGGAGTTATGTGACCACCAAGCCAAGGAGGTAAATAACTATGCAACCTTTAGAAGTTATCTGAAGGCAGCCCTGTATTATGTTTTTTATATACAGTGGTACCTTGGTACTCAAACGTCTCAGTTCCTAAACGCCAAAAACTCAGAAGTGTTCCTGTTTTCGAACGTTTTTCAGAAGCCAAACATTCAATGTGGTTGTCGGCTATTGTTTCCAGGGCATCTGCACCAATCAGAAGCTGTGCCTTGGTTTTCGAACATTTGGAAGTCAAATGGACTTCCAGAACGGATTAAGTTTGGTGCTTTTGTTTTTGCTATTTATTTTGCGTTTTTGTGGCTTTTTTTGGTTAATTTGTTTTTGTGACTGTGTGGAACCCAGTTCAGCTACTGATTTGATTGATTGATTGATTGATTGTGTTACATGCCTCTTGAGAAATGGAGAAAAGACCCGTCCAAACAGTGACTATCATCAGTGCAGATAAGATTTTTAAAAAAATTTTTTTTATCATCTACAGTACAATACTTATTTATATCATAGTGCAGTACATTGGTTATTGCTTTCATTTTATGGATCAATGGTCTCGTTAGATAGTAAAATCCATGTTAGTAAAATCCATGTTAAATTGCTGTTTCAGGAATTGTTTTTAAAAGTCTGGAACGGATTAATCCGTTTTGCATTCCTTTCTATGGGAAAGCGTGCCTCAGTTTTGGAACGCTTTGGTTTTGGAACAGACTTCTGGAACGGATTAAGTTTGAAAACCAAGGTACCACTGTACAGTCAAATCTCAGTTCTCGAACCGCTCCACTGCCGAATGTTTCAATTCCCAAACGTCAAAAACCCGGAAGTAAATGCTTCGGTTTTTAAACGTTCCTCGGAAAACGAACATCCAACGCGACTTCCAATGAGTTCAAGAACCGATTGGAAGCCGCGCCTCAGAACTCGGAACATTTCGGAAGTCAAATGTCCTTCCAGAACGGATTGCGTTCCAGTTCCGAGGTTTGACTGTACAGTGGTACCTTGACTGAAGCTGCCCAGAGTGGCTGGGGCAGCCCTGTCAGATGGGTGGGGTATAAATAATAAAATTAGAATTATGGAAAAGCAGTTTTTTTAAAAATTGGTAATATATATATATATATATATATATAAAAGCACATCCCTATTTTCATCAGAGAAATGTTGGAGGGTACGTAGCTGTTCATATTTTTATCTGTAAGCCATTCTGAGTCCTTGTCAGGGAAAAAAGCAAGGTATGTATGAATAAATAAATAAATACATACATAAAGCTTAATAGTAATAATAATGGAATCGTACATTTCCCTCAGCGACTCCTTTTCTCCCTCTCTAAAGGGGAACTTATAAAGCACCGAAAGCATTTTCCAGAAAGGTAGTGGTATAAATCATAAAACACGCCCCCCCCTTGCCCACCCTTACCGCCTTTCCAGCGCGTGAGGCGCAGCTTCGTCCCCGGCTTTTATTCTGTTTTTCCAAACGCCCAACGGCACCTCCCAACATTCTAAACCGCCACTCACCCACTGCGCTCGCGCCACGCCTCTTGAGATTTATACTCCGCTCGCGCCGCCTCGCCACGCCCAGCTTCTCCTCCTTTCACCTCCCCCGCCCCACTCCCGCCACCGCGCGCGCGCTCGCCCGCCGGCTTCTGCGCGCTCGCCGCTCTCTCTCTCTCCAAGCTAACCAATCGCCGGCGCCGCCCAGCCGCGTCGGAGCTCCTGGTTGGTCTGCGGCAGCCGAGAAGGCGGGGCGTGCGGGCGTGCCTGGTACCCGGATGTACACAAACCCCGCCCAGCCGGCTCGCCTCCTCATCTCGGTGCTGGTGTTTGGTCAGCCGCCCCGACCGAGATGGCTGACGAGAAGGAGCAGGTGGCGGCGCCGGGTCGCCTGGACTGGGAACGGCTGGCGGAGGAGGACGAGGACGGGGGCTGTGAGGCGAAGCCCGTCGGCGGGCGGGAGGCTGCGACTTGGAAGAGGCCGTTCTGCGCTTTGGCCGCCTTCCTCTGCGCCAACCTGATCTTCTGGTGAGAGAGACGCGCAGCCACTGCGCTAATCCTATAGACCCCCCACCCGAAACATACATATATATGCGTGCCCCTTTCTTTCGTTCTTTTCCCCCACCTCAATTGAGCCTCGGCTCACCCTCGCCCTCCGCTCCTGGGCTTTGCAAAACGTGCGAATGAGCTGTAAGTGGGATGGGAAGGGTGCATCTGAGCATGGGCAAAGTGCCTGTTGTAAAAGGCCCCGGCCGTTGGCTTCTAAACTAGCAGCGCCCGTTCAGACGTTTCCTGAGAGGGGCGTGAAAGCAAAACAACGCCACCCCCACCCCGTTTCTCTCTGTCAGTTGTTTTCAACCAGTTGTTTTCAAGCCTTGAATGATAGTCAGGGGTGCTGCGGGCAACACTGGCCTCTGTCCCTCTCTCCAGAGTGGCTGGGGAAACCCAGCCAGATGGGCGGGGTATATTAATATATATTTATATTATTATCTATCTTCCTCTCTCCCTCCCTCCCTCTCTGATGCCCTGGTACTGAAGAAGCATCCTTCTCTGAGCACGGTGCCTTTGCTTTGCTAGCCTTGTGAATTCCTGTTAAGGTGTGCTTGCTCTCCATGAATCTACCTAATCCTGCAAAGCTCATCTTGCGCTGGAATCCCATAAGTTAATTACTGTGCTGTGGGAGGAAGTGCTTTTAGTGTCAGCAAAATTAATAAATTATCTCATGCCAATTGAATAAATATATATTTTATTTTTAACTCCACGCTGATGTGGTTTTTATCTCCACAAGATGGAGAAGGGAGCATTCTTCATCAGAGGGCATATGTCGTACAGGTAGATTTGAGCCCCAGGATGGAGAAATCGAGCTCTGCCATCCTTGGTATTTCTGTTTAAATTGAGCGCTTCTTAACTGTGTTCACTTTGAAAGAGGCTCCTTTTGGTTTGTTGGGTGTTGCCACAAAATGTTTCCTACAGAAAAGCATGGGAAAGGAAACCCATGGAAAGAATTAATGATCCGGGGTGGGGTGGAGTGTGGTGGGGGATAACCACTCACTGAGGGTAAAGCAGTGCTAGTGGCCACGAAGTGGGCTTTGTGAGACATGTGTTGCAGAAAGTGAAGATGAATCAGCTGTGGGTGGATGATGCCAGGGAGCATCAAAGGCTCCTAAATAATGTTTGAAGGGAAGGTGGGGCGCAGATGTGGCAAGGTGAAATAATGACCAGGAAGTGCCCATAAAGTAGAGCATATAATCTTGCATAGTGGTTGCCTTGTGATTCTGCAAAGTTGACAAAAAGCAGAGTGACAGCATCCCAAATTGCACAGTCTGTTTCTCCCACTCTCTTGTCAAGGATTGGCACTAGACTGCCAGCCTGCTGGCTTTATGCTTGAAATTGTCCCTTTTCAGTAGATTCTTCATACTCTTATTTTCCTGGTGCCTAAACCAATCTCTGTCATTTCTCCCATTCTTTAGTTTTTCTGTTTCTCTGTGTTACCAACCCTGTGCTATAGGTAACTTCTCATTTTAACCTTTAGCCCTCTAGTGTTTTTCCAAACAAGAAGCATGTGCTTTTTTTCTTCAAGTGGCATCTGTAACTGAGATACTTTCCCCCCCTACAGTGGCTTGAAGAGAACATTCCTAGGGTCATTGCTTTTCATTACCGAGTTAAATACTCAATGGACTAGGATGTACACTTGCATTAATACAATGTCCCAAATGTAGATTCAGATTTTGAGATTAAATAAAGTACTAACTTGAGTTGCTTAAAGATTCATAAACACACCCACAACCCTTCTAGTGCTCATGTACCACAGAACCACTTAGCAACATATCTGCATGGTGCTGAACTTCCTAATAAGCAAGACTAAGCACGTGCTTAGAGCACCAGCAAAGTGGGGAACCAAAAAAAGGGAGAGAATTTTTTGAGTTTGACATCTGATATTTTAAAAAAACCTTGAAGTAGTTATCATAGAAAAAATCAGAATTTTGTTGGACTTCCTTGCACACTACTATGCTTCCCCCATTTTTCTGTTCTCTTTTTATTACCTATCCCCACCTGAACCAAGGGGCATCCTACTCTCCTAGATTGAAATAATGGAAGGAAATCAGTTCCTGTCCTGTGTTGCACATGGCATACATGCATGTACATTTCAGCATACATGTAAGTTTTGTGTCATTTTGAAAAAATGTTTATTTTATGGTTAGTATTGCTATGTATTTTGAATAACATATGGGGGTACCATACTCTTTTCAGTGCTTAGGGCTATAAAGGTCTTAATCTGGCCCTGCAACAAAAGAATTTATATTTCAGCAAGTATGTTAGCTATATAATTAAGAGGAGTGTTCCTATTATTTTACATGTCATATGGAGGAGAGTGGATAAGAATGTTTTGTTAAATATTGAGAGCTTCTTTTTTAGTACTCCTCAGTTGGACAGCAGCTTCATTATTGTGTAAAACATTAGCAGCACTTTGTCCTTTGATTAATTTGAAACTCCCTAGTACTGTATGTTAATTGAGGCTGCCTAAGTACCATAAGTACAGTTTAGGGTGTGTTGACCTCCCATCCTTTGTGACAGAAGTAGACTCTGAACTGCCAGGAAAAAAATATTCTAGGTATTTTTTAGGGTAACCTGTTGGGCCTGTGTATTGCAACCAGCTGTACAAATAAGTCTACTAGATGTTGTACTTGCCTGCTTCTACATAAAAGACCCCCATGGTCTGGGATCTTCCCAGGGGGCTGATGTTCACTGAGATGGGGGTTGTGTGCCTTATTTAGTGCCTATGCTGATGTTTTTGAGCAGTGCTGAAAGGGCCTTTTTATTTCCCCACTACAGTATTTTAACATCTGATGTTACAGTACCACTTCTGGTATCTGTTCAGAATTCTGCTTTTATTCAGCACCCTGCAGTCTTGTGGTGATGTAGTTTTAAATCTATTTTAAACCACCCTCATTCTTTTTATTAAGTGGGTAGTATATACATTTAATATATGACTGGTATATCGATGCAAATAGAACAAATATATACACATTAGAAGTTTGTGACACCCTGGCTGTGTTTGGACAGTGCTAACCAAGTTATACATGAGCCTTCTGCCTGCACATTCAGCTCCTTTGCTGCTCTCTGCAGAGAGCTATAATTAAACCAGGATGTCTCTAATTAACCATAGTTTCCCATTTTATCTGTTCAGGAAACTATGGCTACCAGCTTCAGAACAAACTAGTTTCTTAAAGCCTCATTGGTTTAAAATCCTGGATTGTTCCAAAGTGAGTAATTAGTTTTTACCTGTTCAGATAAACACAAAGCTGAGGTTAATTAGAAGTTCCTGGTTTAATAACAGTCCATAACTGGACCACTGAGATCAAAGAGAGGAAAAATCCAATTCTCTGCAAATGTAAAATTGCTTCTGTCCCTTCTGGAGGTGGTTTTTGCCTTCCATGGGTAACCAGGCAAATGGCTATTTTCAAGCCTGATTTCATCTCATGGATGTCAACCCTTTACATCTAGTCCTTCTATTTTCTTTTGAGCTATGCACTTAAAGTGGGGATTGAGGCCCATTGAATTCAACATGCCTTATTTCTGTTTACACATTAATCTTCTGGTTTGCCTATTTTCTACTGATGGTCATTGATATTGTCATTTGTTTCACTATATCCCATATCCCAGTGCAAACCATGAATACCTGCACAACTTGAGAAACTTGCTTTTAAGCTTATTAGACAGGTGATGCTTCTGGGTTTTTAATAGGTTCCAAGTTTATTTTTTTGTAGCTTTGGATTGTCCGGCCCTATAGCTGGATACTTAGAAGCATCTACACATTTTTGTCTTGATTTGTGCTTTCTAGGTTGCCTCTCCTGTAACAGCCTTGCAACTTATTAACCCACAAAAATACTTACTATCATCATGCCACACACTTGTCAATCACCTGAAATCACAATGAAGCCAGGTGAGCCATTTTTGCCTGCATGGATCTGAATCAAATAGTGTGGGTGCACAGCACTTTGTAAGTCTTGATGATCTGCTGTTCATTGCCATTTGTAAAGCACTGAGCACAAGGCTTTGTAGGTAGTTCCAATCAGATAGACAATAGTCTGTGCCCACAAACTCCCTTTTGGACCAGCCACAACTTTATTTGCCCCACAGATAGGCAGGTGGTTGTGGCTTGGCTGAAACAGCATCACTGACTAATTAGGCCTATGGGCCAGAGGTTCCTCACCAGTGGCTTAGATGTAAGGAAGCCAATTGATCCCCACATCCCCAAAAACAGTTATGTTTTTCTACTGAAATAAAAAGGAGAGGTGGGGGAACAGTAGCTCTTCACAGTTATAGAAGCTAACTACAGTGGAAGACAGGAATGCCTGGCGTGCTCTGGTCCATGGGGTCACAAAGAGTCGGACACAGCTAAACGACTAAACAACAACAACAACAGCATTACGTGGAAATGCTTGTAACTAAATAAAAAGCATCTCTGTGAGAGGGTTATTTAGAACATAGAAACAGAATTGGGAGAGGGTACAGCACCCTTTGCAACTGGATGGCAGAATATTTTGTAAGAATCCAGGCTTTCCTTGTTAATTTCTGTTTTTGTTCATCTCTAGTAGGTCACTGAAATGACATGCATTTTTGCAGGAGGTTGATGTCTTCACCAGAGAACATGCTAGCTTTTACAGAAACTAAGTACCCGTGTGACGCTGTTTGTATCATTCTTGTCTCTAGCAATAAGTATTAGATTAGGGACAAAGCTATTGTAGCTTAAGATGCTAAATTTAGAACATTAGCCAAGGGATTTCCATGTATCTCTTAATTCAATAAACATTTCAGAATGTATTTCTTTATCCCAAGAAGCTCTATAGGTTTTTTTAAAAAATAAATAAATCAGCAAGCATCTCTCTATTCTGAATCGCAGTTTGTTCTGAGCACTTGAAAAGGTAATTGCTATAATTGCTATAAGTTCCATTCAAGTCAATGGGATTCAAGGAGCCTAACCATGTGCAGGATGGGAACATCATCTGAGACAAGTTATGCACTATTCTGTTCTTATGAAACAGCTATAAGAATATAAGAGCTTTGCTGGATCGGACCAAAATCTAGTTCCACATCCTGCTTCTCAGCAGCAGCACAGCCGATGCCTCCATTAAGCCCATATGCAGGGCTTGAAAGCAATACCCACTCTTGCTTGTATTCCCAGGTGCTGGTATAGAGAGGCGTACTGCCTCTGAAACTGGATAATAGCCACTGATAGGCCTATCTTGTGTGGATTTGTCTAATCTTTAAAAACCATCTAAGCCGGTGGCCATTACCACTTATTGTGCCAGGGAATTCCAGTACTGTATTATGTGAAATACATTCTTTTGACTGTTCTAACCCTGCTGACCACCAATTTCTTTGCATTCTACAGTGTTCAGAGATGGACTTCTTACTCTCGTCTTTCTTTGCATGATGCATAATTATACAAACTTCCATTATACCCTTCCACTTATGCTTTCCCCACTCAGCTTAAAAAAATTCTGAAAGCTTTAGCTTTTCCTCATAGGGCTGATTCTCTTGATAACCTTTGTTGTGTTTTTCTGCACCTTCCTCTGCTTTTGGAGGCAGGGCAAGCAGCATTATGCACATGTGCATAGATTGTACGACAGCATTGTGGTACTGCCAGTTCTGTTTTCAAGCCTCTCCTAATGATCCTCATACGGAATTTGCCCTTTTTCACAGCTGCTGCATGCAGAGTTGACATTTTTACTGAGCTACCTTCCATGACCTAAAGATCTTTCCTAGTTGGTTACTTGGTTAATGCTGGCTCTTTTCCAGCTACTAGCCCCAGGGAGGCTGTGCAGATTTCGACAGGGTCTGGGTTTGGAGTGCATGAAGGCAAACCAGCTCCAGTCTGGGTGGAGCCTTGCAACTCATTTTTTGGGGGGTGAATGAGTTCTCCCAGACTAGGAACTATCAGTGAAGGTGCAAATAATGTTGGTTGCTAAGAGTACACTTTACCAGCTAAGGCTTGTTTCAGACTGCTTTCTATTGAATCGTATTTTATCAGTTGTATTTTAAATTGCTGGTATTTTAGTTTTTGTAACTCGATTACTCTGTGATTTTAATTATCTTTTTGTAAGCTTAATAAACATAAAGAAAATAAAGAAAAAACATCCCTGTCTTCCACAAGCACTCCATTGTTGTCTGACGTATTTACAAACATTTTATATTTTTGGTCTTAAACATTTTCTAAATATGTCCTCCACCTTGCCTTAGAGGCTTCTAATATTACCCAATTAAGCTCCCATCCGTTGTGTCCCTCTGCAGATGTTTTTGAGGTCTACATTTTACCCCAAAGCCCCTTCTCTTTTTAAAGCAGCTGCCATGCTCTTGGCTTGTATATAAAAATTGAAGGCTTCCTCTTATCAGCTGCCACTGATGGCAGAAAAGACTCAGAGTGCTGGATGTCTAGTTGTTTTGCCCTGTGTCGTTCTTCCCCTCCAATAAAACAAAAGTTGCAGGCACTGCATCTCTTGACAGGAGCAGCTCTTTCCTGAAGGAGAGGAGTAACCGCTAGCCTCTTTGTGTCTCTCCTTTCCACTGCTGGCTAGGAAAGGTAAGCTGCAGGATAAATATAAATGGAAAAGGCCAGCCAGGGATGATGACACCTTCCTGTTTGCAAGGAGATCTGCTCCTCTCAAGATGGGTATGGCAGTTGGGGCTCTCTTCTTCAGGAAAAGGCAAGCCAGGAGTCACTATTTCAAGCCTCTTTTGCCTCTCTTGCCTTTAGAGCAGGCGTAGGGAACCTTTGGTCTTCCAGATGTTACTAAACTAAAACTCCCATCCCTAGTTCAGCAAGATCTGGAGGGGCTAAAGTTGCCTCACCTGCTCTAGAGGCAGCTAGTGGGAAGGAACTTCCATGATTTTCAAGAAATAAAGAAGGGATTTGGAGAACAGCTTTAGAAAATGATGTCAAGCTGGTGGAGCCGTGTTCTCCTTTTAGACTGCTTTTCCAGGATAGCAGCATAGCATGTTGCCCAGTTCTCTATCTAGGAAGGAGTTCATTGAGATTGAAAATAACTGCAATTATGTCATGAGCAATGTATATCGAATCAATGGTAAATATTTATTTTGCCTTATTTCTAGGCTGCCCTTTAATACAAGGTTCTCAAGGTGGCATACCTATTTCTTTAAAAAAAACCACAGATATAAAATTCAGTATTAAGAATTGGCATTAAAAATGAATGTAACAGAAAGCAGTGGTCACAGAAGTTCAGCAGCAAAACTAGATAAAACCATGCTCCAAACAACTTATACTGTATGCTAGAATTTTTTTGGGGGGGGATTTAAGCCTTTGCCTGATACCAGAATGTTATCAGTGTTGTCACCAGGCAGAGAGCAGAATATAAATCTCAATGAGAAAAAAGGAAGGAGGAGAGGAAATGAGAGCTAGTAAGGGCTCCTCACAAACATATGAAGCTTTTTTGTGCAACTGTGAAGATAGAAACTTGAGTGTAATTAGTGTTTGAATGAATAACTGCTTTTTATAGTTGGGTGTAGCATTTTCAACCATGTCTCCCAGATGTTAAAACTTGTCAGTTGGGGCCACCTGGTATTTCATTGACAAATCTCCCCTTTTCCTGCTCGCCAGCATAAGAATAATCTGTATATGCTGGTCTTTTTCCTGGTGTTTCACATTATATCACATAGCCTTACAGCAGCTATGTAATATGGACATTTTTATTACCAGGTCAGGGAAGGGGTTCGTGACACAAGTGTGAGACAGGTGCTGCCCTGCTCCACAAAACATAGAGGTTTGTGGCTGATGAGTCTTGACAGCGCTGGCGTAGTATAGTGACTAAGAGTTCTGTTACGACTCACCAGCTGTGATACTCTACCTTTTGTGGAGTAGGAAAGTGACATTTGTGTGATGAACCCATTGATTAGTCTCTGCAGTCTGATGATAATGGCCTGCTATACCTTTAACTCCCTAATTCCAGATTAACTCTGTTAGGCCTTTCTCCTTAATCAGTGACAGCCTTCCCCAAGCTAGTCAGCCCTTCAGATATTCAGTACCCCTCTCCCACCACGCTCCCACATCATTCCCTGTGGTCAGGAATGATGGAGGGCACCAGCTTGGGGGGGAAGCTCTTTATAACTTTAAGTTACCTGACTTGCTCTTGTGCTTTCATATGGCAAGGAAACTTTATATATCTGCATGGTAAAATGGTTTTTCTCTTCTCCTCCTAGGTTCCTTGCACTGACTCCTTGGAGACTGTATCATCTAATTTCACATGTACTCCTTGGCGTTGTAATGCTGCAGATCATGCAGGATTTGGTCTTGTCTAGAGAAAGAGGTAAGACACTGCTTCAGTATCTGTTTAACATGCAAATGTTTATCAGCAATGTATGGAAACCTGTCAATATCCCTTTATCCTTCTAACTGCAGTACTAAAATTTTATGGTAGGCTTCTGTGAGGATTATGTTAAGTAGAAAGGTAGGTTAATATTATTAGCTTGCTAAAGAAAGACTTTCTGAACAGGGTCTCCTATTGCATACATTTATTCTTTGACATATTCAAATGCACCAGTCTCCTATAATATGTAGACCAAGACCACATTCTAGAGTTCTAGTATAGGTTTGTTTAAGGGCTCGTGTTTGCACAGTGGGATATGATTTTTTTCAGTAGAACATCAGGCCCCAATTTTGCATTTTTATAGTTTAGTTAATACAAGACAATGTGTGCATATACTGTAAACATTGGCCCATATGCGGAAAAATATCTTATTCAGCCTTATCTTGTTTTCAGGTGCACAGTTGTGGAGAAGCCTCACTGACCGGTAAGTGTTAGTGTTATATTGCTGGTGACTACTCAGTATTAGAACTTTAAAATGGTATTGGGACATTAAACACTTTAGCTCTAGAATAGATCTTACTTGCTGTCTAGATTAGCCTTTATTTATAGGACATTCTCCTACCCATATTTCTGTATTGACAATGTCCTTCTAGATACCTAGATACCCTCTAGGGATACCTAGAGCTTTGTAGCCTCTAGTCCTGTTAGTCTACTTGAAATATTTTAAGTATCCTGATCCCAAGCTTTATACAGGCTTGTACACCAGAGCCAATACCTACAATATTGTTATTGCATTATGTGTGTGTGGCAGTTTGGTGCACAAAAAGGATAAAGTGAGATTTGCAATGTGGCTCATCCCTTAACCCAGCAGTGGAAGTATTGTGAATGAGCTATAGAACCATGTGCTCCATTTTCCCTGCCACCATTAATCGCGGTTCAGCATTATGTCTGTACTTACGTTTTCATGATTAGTGTTAACCAGTGTTCACTCCTAACTCAAAATCGAAAACCAGGTTTTCAGATTTCAATACACCATTGTGGTGCATTGCATTTGATCATGGTAGAGTCAGGTGACCTTCTTGTTGAGTTCAGATAAAATTCTACCTTTTTTCTTTTGTAGTTTCATGACTTAATATTTTAAGTGCATTTTATTTTCTGGTACAGTACATTCCAGTGCCAAGAAGGTTAGATATGTTTCAAGGTGCAGGGTAGGGAATGAAGAAAGAGAAGGTGAGGGTTTATTTATAGCTGAACACATCTGTATTGTCTGTTCCAAAGTTGTACCATGTCTTTTCATGGTACTTTTCATATTCCTGACACTCCTCATTTGTGCTGTCCTTTCTTCTGTTATACAATATGTGAATGTTTCATCTGCTTACCACACTTTATGTGGGCTGCATTTTACCAATGGAATGACCTATAAAAGAAACTGCTAGTCACAGATCAGCAGTGGTGTGTGTGTGTCATGCACTTTCTCAGCCCCTTTCTGCCCCCTCCCATCTCTGCCTTCCATAGTTGTCAATACAGGGCACAACTGCAAGTGTTTTAGATAACAATATCCTTCAGAGAACATCTAACATTTATATCTTCTCACTAATTGGGCACATAGCTATGATTAGCATCATTGACAGAAGCTAAAAGAAAAAATGGACCTGCCCATAGTTGCTTACTTTTGAACAAGTGGAAGCATGCCTGTTTGCTGGGGGTTTGCAGGCTCTTCCAACTGTCTCTGCTTTTGGTTTTAAAGGAATGGGCCATATGTTTGGAAGCTGGTGTGAAGTTCCAGTAGAGGGCAGCAGAGTGTTATTTCCCTTTCCTATTGACTCTACTGTATCACAATCTACTGGTGAGGTTTGGGTAGATTTTAGTGCAGCTAAAACTGCCAGGCCCCTATGCCATGCCCTCCATTGCTGCATGATCTCTGGAAGGGAAGACGGAGCTTTCTCTGTGTTTTGATCTGTGGCGATCTTTTTGTGAGTGACTTTACCCCTTTGTCCCTTGCCTTTAACCGCCCCCCCCCATGAAACTCAAAAGCTCAACAAGTTTGAGCTGAACCAAAAAAAAAACGGGGGTTGATCACTGCCAGTTTTTAATTATGAAAGTAGATCACAGTCTCTTGAGAGTTGGCCACCTCTGCTGTAGAACCATGTTTCCCAACCTTTTTCCAATCGGGGCTCCTGCAGAATGGTTAATAAAAATAACAAATTGGGGGGCTCATATCCTTTTGGGTGGCCAGATATGGTTCACTGTTTTTAACTGTGTTAAAAGGCAATGATTTGGAAATCTTTATCCTTGCAAATAGAAATCCTGCTCTCAACCTGGTATTAATGGAACTCTTGGAACTGTAAACCTGAGAGTGAGTGACATAAAGCATATACAAAAACAATTTGTTGCACCTTAAAGACCTAAGAAATGTATTGTGGCAGAAGCTTTTGTGGAGTCAGTACTACTTTATCAGATGCATTAGTGAATTCTTTAGTTGGTGGGTATATAAAGGAGACAATGGTAAGGTGAAGTTGAATGCCAAGGAGATGCAAACATGAAATTGGTGATAATTAGAGCTTAAATATATGTTAAGTAGGCACACATTTGAACCTCTTACAGTACCAGCTTGCTGAGATAATTGTATTAGCACCTGTAGTGTGGCAAAGAACCATTGAAACAGTCGTGGGTAGCATTGATAACCAGATATTTGGTAAGCTAATTTAACACAGGTAGTGTGATTTAATACAGGTAGACATGGAGGCAGTGACAGATTTTACCTTCTCGGGCTCCATGATCACTGCAGATGGTGACAGTAGTCACAAAATTAAAAGATGCCTGCTTCTTGGGAGAAAAGTGATGACAAAGCTAGACAGCATCTTAAAAAGCAGAGACATCACCTTGCCAACAAAGGTCCGTATAGTTAAAGCCATGGTTTTCCCAGTAGTGATGTATGGAAGTGAGAGCTGGACCATAAAGAAGGCTGATCGCCAAAGAATTGGTGCTTTTGAATTATGGTACTGGAGGGAGACTCTTGAGAGTTCCATGGACTGCAAGAAGATCAAACCTATCCATTCTTAAGGAAATCAGCCCTGAGTGCTCACTGGAAGGACAGATCCTGAAGAGTTGGACACGACTAAACGACTCAACAACAACAACAACAACAGTGTGATTTTTTAAAAAAACAAACACCTTTGCCTTGATTTAACCCATGGGTGTTGGCGTTGGACTTCCTGATGAATTGTTTCATGTTCACTGTTTCATGTTGTTCACCTGTTTCATGTTGTATGCTTCCTCTGAAGCTCCTTTACTCCTAGGAGTTTGACTCTTGTATTTTGCCTCTGGAAATATGTGCAAATGAATTCTTTGCATATATGTAATGGCAGAGGAGGTGCCTTTCTGGAGTGTTTTCATTGCAACCACAACATAGCTCAGAACAGCAACTGTGGAGACCTGGTACTCCATCAGATTCCTTTTCAAGCTGATGCACATAAATTTATATCCACCACCTCCTCCTTGTTCTCCTTTATTTTGTTCCTTATCTTCCTAGCTCTATTGAAAACAGAAGGCTGGATTTTAAATACTTCCATAGAGATCTAAGATTCACAGGAACACAATTTAATGAATAGAAGCCTCTTTCCCATTGTTTAAGAAAGGTGTGGTATGTTTGTTTTTTAAACTTGTACATTTTTATTTGAACTTCAGTTACATTTTTTATATGTTATCTATTAACTGTTTACAGAAAATGGAAAATCTTACTAAAGTTCAGTGAGGAGGAAACAAGGTTTTGATTTGTTTGTAGGCAAAGACTGACTTTGTTGAAGTTTGAAAGATTATCATGTGGCTGTTGGATTTTTCATAGTCGGGAAAGTGTGAGAGAGTGAGGCTTGTGAAGCACAAAAGGGTAGAGCCCAGAATGGCTATTGCTGGAGAATAAAAATGTAGCCTTGTGACCTTTTCTTGTATCCTGGTTTTCGAAACACAAGCATTGGATTACAAAACACTCTATAGGAATTATTTACAGAAGGCACAAGAACCTGGAACAGCAGCAGCTGAGGTTCATGTGCAAACATCCGGGTTATGACGACATGGAGGGTGTGCTTCTCCTTCAGCACTTCTGATTAGTCACTAACTTCAGCAGGAATGTCCTGGAACGAGCTTATCATAGCATGTGAACACATCAGCAGAATAACATGTTTATTTCCTTTCAAGAGTTTCAGCATCCCCTCTGCTCGTATGCAGCATTGTGTTTTATGCAGCTCTGCATAGAAGCACAGCACATTGCAACACAGTTTCTGTGAAGCCATTTCCCTAGAAAACGGTAGAGATCCAATGTGTTTATGTGCCATAAATCACTTACGACTTTGAAGTGGTGCACTGTTTCTGTTTGTAGCACGTTCCCTACTATAATCTGCTATAGAAAACAACAGTGTCTGTCCTTGCTTAAGCTCTCGGCAGCATTCCCTGCAAGCCCTTCTCCCTAATCCCAGTGTCTGCAAGACTGATTTTAGCTTGGGATCTTTTTATACCTGAATATGTAGCAAGCACTCGTGTGTTTGCCAGTCTTTGGGGGCCTGTGGGCACAGCTGCAGACTGGAGAAACTGTTGTGAGCACCACACAAAAAAACACATGACAAGTACACACTGCAACCTACTCAATTAGCTACAAAAATACTGTTTTAAACCTAGCTTGGGGAGGGGTGGAGAAACGGACCGTGTGAGCAACAGGAAAGTTTATTTATTTATTGAATTTCTTACCTTTCAGCATAAGGACCCCTGGTGGGTAACTATAAATATAATATAAAATTATAAAAAGGTAAAACTGTGAAAACGATAAAACAACCAAAGCCATTCCAAATGGAGCGGAACCGTGTGAATTCCACAAAAGAGGTGGATCCCAGAAAGCACAGTACAGTGGTACCTTGGGTTAAGTACTTAATTCGTTCCGGAGGTCCGTTCTTAACCTGAAACTGTTCTTAACCTGAAGCACCACTTTAGCTAATGGGGCCTCCTGCTGCCGCTGCGCCGCCAGAGCACGATTTCTGTTCTCATCCTGAAGCAAAGTTCTTAACCCGAGGTACTATTTCTGGGTTAGGGGAGTCTGTAACCTGAAGCGTATGTAACCTGAAGCGTATGTAACCCGAGGTACCACTGTACCTAAAATGTCAAAAGACCATAGTAGAGCTGTGTGTCTTTAGCATAACAAGAGCTGTACAATGTTGATTCTCCAGAGTAAGTTTTTTTTTGGGGGGGGGGGACTCAGCAGAATAGCAGTATCCTGAGAAAGGGAGCAATTGGCTGTAGGGAGGCACTTCCACAATTTAGGAACTGCCGCAGAGAAAGCAGTCTCCCAGCCCACCATGCACCACACTTCTGAGGATAGTAGAATTACCCTCTTGGGACTCGGGTGGTGCTGTGGACTAAATCACTAAGCCTCTTGGGCTTGCTGATCAGAAGGTTGGCGGTTCAAATCCCCACGATGGCGTGAGCTCCCATTCCTTCCCAGCTCCTGCCAACCTGGCAGTTTGAAAGTACAGCAGTACAAGTAGATAAAAAGGTACCGCTGCGGCGGGAAGGTAAACGACGTTTTCATGCGCTCCATCACGGTGTTCCGTTGCGCCAGAAGCGGTTTAGTTCTGCTGGCCACATGACATGGAAAGCTGTCCGGGGACAAACGCTGACTCCCTTGGCCTGAAAGTGAAATGAGCACCTCAATCCCATAGTCAAGTTTGACTGGACTTAACTGTCCAGGGGTTCTTTACCTCCTTTTACCTTTAGAATCACCCTCTGAAAATCTTAACACCCAATAAGTTCAGTAGGAATGAAGATGGTCCTACATAGTGCAGCCTATACGGTGTGAATGGTAAAGAGGCATTTCTTTTCACTGCTGTTCTGTCCTATGGAGTGCTGCTGCACAAATCTCTTCCACATGCCTGTTGCAATCCACACTGTGTCTGTTAGAAGCAAGTTACATACAGACTGTTGTGATGTGTTTACTAGGCATTTAAAAATCTCCTCCAAATCAATAGATTGATGTGAATATTTTTTTTTAACTCTTTAAAGTCTATTCCATGTAATTCTCCTTCTGATTATTATGAGCAAAAACAGAAGTCTCTCATTATACAGTGGTACCTCGGGTTACAGACTCTTCAGGTTACAGAGGTGCAGGGTAGGGAATGAAGAAAGAGAAGGTGAGGGTTTATTTATATCTGAACACATCTGTATTGTCTGTTCCAATGTTGTACCATATCTTTTTGTGGTACAGTGGTACCTTGGGTTACGTACGCTTCAGGTTACATACGCTTCAGCTTACAGACTCCGCTAACCCAGAAATAGTACCTCGGGTTAAGAACTTTGCTTCAGGATGAGAACAGAAATTGCACGGCAGTGGTGCGGCAGCAGTGGGAGGCCCCATTAGCTAAAGTAGTGCTTCAGGTTAAGAACAGTTTCAGTTTAAGAACGGACCTCCAGAAAACGAATTAAGTTCTTAACCTGAGGTACCACTGTAATTGTAATTGACAGGACATGTAGTTTCTCCCTGGCACAAATATGCCCAAACTGTTTAGAAATTAAATTCCCTTTCATAGACATATTTCCCTTAAGGAAAATTTTTATCAGTTTACATGGAAAGCCCCTTCTGTAGCCAGTAGCACGCTCCAGTTGACACTTAGAAACAACAAACTTTAGAAGACCACATTTTCTAAGTGTTTCAGAGGACAGGTCTAATAATATCTGGATTAGTGATTCAGGCCAACTGTGTGACCGACTTGGGTGGTTCCTTTCTTTCCTTTCTGGACGTGAATAGGGTTTGATTTTCAGGCATGCTTTTTTGGACACCATGGCAACTATCATGTGTTGCTAGAGCATTTCTGTTCCAGCTGGCTTTCTATAGGATCTGAGAATCATGTTATAGTTGCTTGTATTACTCCTGCATACTACTGATATTTTGGTGTTTTTAGCATAATTTTATGTCTAACTTTTAAAGGCACATATATTTAGCTTTGTGTTTCCATTACAGTAGTGCTGCCCTTTTTGAAAGGGCATGGTGTTAAGCAAACAAAGAAACAATAATGCTTCCAGATAAGCTTCTTCAGCCTTGATAAGTAATTAAGCTTGCAGTGTAGCAGTGGCCCCAAAGGTGGTCACCTTGCAGTGCTTGCAGGAAAAATGAAAAATGAAGTTCCAAGTCCCAGAACTTCACAGGAAAGTTTTTCTAGTTGTAATTCCTTATGTGCCTTCATTGCTCTGTGACACTTCTTTCTGTAACAAATTCAGAGAATGTGATAGTGTGGCGAATTAGATATTTACCTGTTTATATTCTAATAAAATTGAATGGTATAAGTTTCAAGTAAGCATAATTTAAAGAACTTAAAATGGTAGGAGTTGGACAACTTAAGTCCTATTGAGTTTAATGGGAGAATTAAGTGCTACCCTAAATCTCTCCACTAGAATTTAATGTGCTTATCCTTGGCGGGATTATGCCAAGTCTTTGCAGTTTCATGTGTGTTTCTCTGGGGTCTTAATACATACGCAAACAACTCTGCTTTCATACAGAACTTTATTTTCTCAAAAATTAATAATTAACCTTGGTATGTTACCACTAAGATAATGTCTCCTGGTTGAGGCTGACTTCAAGGCTCCTTGAACATGATGAATTCTCTGTGAATATGGGCTGACTCAGTCTTTGTACATTTGGAAGTTGAGCTGCATGCATTTGAATTAAATGTGCAAAACCTGTTTCCAACATTGTTGTAAATAAGGAAACCTATGTTTAATGAGGAGCTTTGTGTGTGCATTAGAGACCTGTCAGAATAAATGTATTATAATAATACAGGAGTAGTATTATCATCATCATTAATTTACTAATCATCTTCTGAACAGCCTTGATGTATACTGAAGATAATTAAAAACAGTTAAAAACACAAGAACAGCAAATAAATTTTCAAAAAAATGTAGAAGAAATGCTATGTAAAATATCTCCCATTTTTAGAGCATTTGAAGGTGAGAACAGTTGAAACCATTCCAAATAATCAGGACTATGCAGTGCATGTTGCAAACTCTACATTTGAATTGGTTCAGTTGAACCAACTACAACAAATTTTGCCTGTGAAATAGATGGACATTAGGCAGTCTGGATTCGTGCATTTGTGCGATGGATTTATTTGCCGCTACCATTGTCACAGTATAGTTTTGTCTGCTTCGTTGTACTACCTCTAGGCAAGTTGTCTCCTCCTCTAATCATCTTTAAGCCAGTGGTACACAATGATGCTGGAAGAGAATGCCTGAGAGCAGCTGTGCCTGGCTATCAAGATCAGAGGACGAAAATTAGCCAGCGTTTGGAAATATAATAGGCCAACTGAGTAGTTCCACCACCACAAAAGAGGCATAGGAGATCAGAGATCTGCACTCTCAGAAGACAAATGATTCAGTTGGCACCATGTGCAAAAGCTAGGCTACTAACTGCGACCAGTCAGAGGGAACATATCTCAGCAGTTCTTAAACAGTTGCACTGGCTGCTGGTCCATTTCTAGAGGCTGCTCAAAATGCTGGTGATCACCTCTTAAAGCACGAATTAGTTTTATATGCATGTACCTCAAGGATTCTGTTGAACCTGCTTGAATGCTCCTTTTTTCACCAGTGCCCCAGGTGATGAGCAGGGAGAGGACACTTTATGTGGAATGATTGCCTAGCACCAAGTTTGATGCCTCACTCCTAAAAAGCAGGAGTGAGTTATCTGCTTCCTCTCTCCCAGTATGCCAGTTTGTAGGCTATGTTAAGTCAGCTGTCGAACACCCTTGCCCTGCTGAGCAGGAATTGAGCATGGAAACTTGCTATTGAAATTTCCAGTGTCTCTGACCTACCTACAAGGCAAAGTACACTAAGCCCATATCTGAAATTGCAATCCTGATTGACTGCTCATGTAGTCTGTTGTAATGGGCTTCCTGACAATGCAAATTATATGTCTCATCCCATCTAATAATGTCCAGCGACTGTACTTAGTTCCTTGTTTAATCTGAATCACAAAGATTGGGAAACTGTATAACCATAAAAATCGGAGAAAGAAATTGAAACCAATGGCCACATAAGAATGAAGCTGTGCCCTTGAGTCTGACTTTGAGGTTCCATTGGCCCAAAGAAGGTGTGGAATGCCTTCTGGAGAGACAACTCTTGTTTCATGAGCTTCAAAAAGTAGCCAAAGATCAAATAGCTAAATTCATACTGAACCTACAAAAGGCAACTTTTTCCATAAGTGACTCTGACAAAGCATTGTATTGGTTAGCTTGTCGCTGCATCTGTAAATAGGATTTTATTTACTGTGGTCAGCCTGACAGTGCACACTTAGACAAAGAATGGTTTACAATCCAACGTAGGCATCTAGAGACATATATTAAGGTAGACATAATTCTGACTTGTATGTGGTAGTAAAATTACCTGTTGTTCGTGGTGTGCTGCTAGCAGTAACCAGAACTGCACTTTCTCACATGCAGATACCAGCTGATGCCATATTCACATGACACATTTAAAGCACTATGATACCACTTTAAACAGCCATGTTGTTGTTTAGTCGTTCAGTCATGTCCGACTCTTCGTGACCCCATGGGCCAGAGCATGCCAGGCACTCCTGTCTTCCACTGCCTCCCACAGTTTGGTCAAACTCATGTTAGTACTTTCGAGAACACTGGCCAACCATCTCGTCCTCTGTCGTCCCCTTCTCCTTGTGCCCTCAATCTTTCCCAACATCAAGGTCTTTTCCAGGGAGTCTTCTCATGAGGTGGCCAAAGTATTGGAGCCTCAGCTTCAGGATCTGTCCTTCCAGTGAGCACTCAGGGCTGATTTCCTTAAGAATGGATAGGTTTGATCTTCTTGCAGTCCATAGCTTCCCCCAAAGAATTCTGAGAGCTATGGTTTGTTAAGGGTCCTAAGCAGGCATAGGCAAACTGTGGCCCTCCAGATGTTTGGGACTACAATTCCCATCATTGCTGACCACTGGTCCTGTTAGCTATGGATGGTGGGAATTGTAGTCCCAAACATCTGGAGGGCCACAGTTTGCCTATGCCTAGTCCTGGGAGTTGTTAGGAGGCCCCTATTCCACTTGCAGAGTTAAATTGTCAAAGTGGTTTAACAGTCAGTACCTCTTCACAGGTTCTCTTCTGAGAATTGTAGCTCTGAGAATGAAATAGGGGAGCGTGGCCTGACTGCCTACCACGTTGCTGCTTCTTTTAGTGAACAGAAGCTAGAACACTCAATATTCAATTGCTATAGAGGTTTCAAAAGCACACTTTTCAGTTTACTTCAACGGGTTCCTTTTTGAGGTGGGAGCGGGTTGTCAAGCGTAGGTGTGTGCAAATAGCAAACCACTTTTTCCAGCGATTTGGTATGTTTTATGCTTTAATCGGATAACTTGCATGTCTCTGCACAACCTCATTCCCGTTTTATCCAATGAAGTGAAAATGGCTCTCACTTGGAAAACAATATAGAAATGTTAATGCAGCTGAAAATTCAGAGTGAGAACCCACTTGAGATGGCAGGGAACATGGCATTCCCTGCCCCACATTGACTGTGCCTGCTGCTATCCCATGCATCTCATAGTAGTAATTGTCACTATCTATTGGTCATGGAAGCGCTGCTAGGAGTCAATACTAACGGCTGCCAAAAGTTCATTAATATGGGGCTGTGATGTGAGAAGGCTGCTCTTATCTTGTCCCTGCTGACATAATTTGGAGCAGTTGGTGAATTTTTCAAGCCTGTCAAGCATCCAATTGTTTACGAGGATGATACTCAAATGTTATACTGCTTTCTTGTGTTTTGCTTTTGTTGGCTATCTCTTGCGTGCTGACCATCTGCTGCTAAACACAAATCTTGAGCTACTCTGCCTGTCACATGGAAAGAAGGGACCATGTTAGGAAATGGCTTTCCTCATTTGAGAACATGCCAAGTAAAATGTTCATGTGCTGCTGCTGCTGTTCCGAGAAGGAAGCCACATTTACTTGGAAAAAATGTAGAACCTCCCATGATGTCACCTCCTTATGATGTCACTGGATCATAAGAGGCTAGTATGGGAGCAGGGAGGCTGTATGCTAGCAGTGTGACTGGTAGAGGTGGCCAGAAAAATATTAGCCAAAAACTGAGCTTGGGTTGGTAAAGGTAAGATGAAAGTGTAAAATGATAAATGTAAGTTGTCATTATTTTTTCCACGAGGCTGGCATAGCAAGCAAAAGAGGAGAAGGCAAGGCTCCAAACTAGTCGGGCAGATAAAGGTTAATAACTGGGTAGTGGTTACTGCTCACATGACCATAAAAGTGTTGGCTTCTGGACAGTGCTTGCCGCCTAGGAGCCTGTCACAGTATTTGGAATAAGGTGTGACCTGTTTATTCGTGGAATTAGCCAATCAAAATAGTACACTGTGAACTTCATTCAAGACAAGCAGGCACTTAGGATGTGTGTAAATATACCCTGTACCAGAGGGACTTAACAGGAGCCACAAAAGGAGACTCATAGACTGGATTTCTTCAAGCTCAAAGGAAGACTGACAAACTTTCCTTGAGCATTGGATTTACGCTTAAAAGAGACAAAAAGGAATGTCGGAAAGTGAAGACCTTGGACCGAGCGAAAGGTACTGTAGTTTTCTTTTCTGGAATTTTGTTGTTTGGCTTCCTTGATTCTTAGCATAGGAATACCCACTGATTTTTTGCCGTAGCTCTCCTATAAATAAATTCACACCTGTGGAAATGTGTATAAAGTTTCTTGCATGGCAGTAATAGTGCAAACAGCCATGTTTTTGAGCTTATGATAATAACAACATTTCATTCTGTAACTTCTAAAAAGTCACTGCCCATGCTTGCCCTCCCGTGAAGCTGCCAACAGAAGAGACTTGAAATGTCAGAGACACAAATAACTCCAGTGTAGTCTGTTATTGACAGATATGTAATGTATTACTACTAGAAAGGGCACAGTGTTCCTGTGAGAAATGCCTGTGGAATACTTCCTTCAGGTCAGAGCTTAAGTCTATATCAGGCCGTAACAAAAAAATTTAAGGCAGGGGTGGATGAGCTGTGTCCCTCCAGATGTTGTTGGCCTTCAGCTCCCCATTATCCCTGACCATTGGTCATGCTGGCTGGGACAGACAGAACTGTAATCCAGCAACATCTGGAAGGCCGCAGGTTAGCCTGCTGTAAGGGTGTAAAACAAAGGTGGGGAACCTGTCACCCTCCAAACACAACTCCCAGCAACCCCAGTCAGTATTTTTCAGTGGATGATGGGAGTTGTAGTCCAATAACTTTTGGAAGGGCAAATGTTTCCCACCCATGATATAAAACGTATTGTTGATTCTATCACATTTTCTTCTGAATCAGTATAATTCTCAAGAGCCCAATTTCTGTCCCCCTCACATAAACACCCATATATATTTACAGAAAATCTGAGACTAGAAAAGGTAATATATCTGAGTACCCATCCTATTAGATCAGTGAAATCAAAACCAAAAGAATAGAGCTAAATAAAACTGAAGAAGCAAAATGGATGATCAAACGTAGAACCCAGTACAATCATAGGACAAAAATATTGCTCTGAATAATTTTAAAAATACCTTTGAACCATTGATCCCCTAAACTGAAAAGAGAGACAGAATATATCCTTCATGGAAACTATGGGTGCTGTCAGAATTAATCTCATTCCAAAAAAATCATAATTCTTAATAGAAGATTCATTTGGAAACAGTCATGTCAATAAGCAAATGGCATACAGTGCAACTTTTTATTCTTTTCTTTTTTTAGAGAACTTGACATTTTAGATCTTAAAGCATTATTGTGAAGCAAATAGGTAAGACTAGAAATGGTTCTTTTGGAAGCTGTGATCAGAGACAATTATTTAAACATAGGAAAGCATATAAAGCAGGTTAGCATATGTTGATGGTGCCTGTGAAGCAGCATAATGCCTTATTCTTGAGATATTTTGCTCATTTAGACCTTTGGAAGGCACCCTGGGCTCAGATTGTATATGTGTGTGTGAAAAGAGGAATACTAATCTTATAAACACATAAAGTTTTGTGAGGCGTAGCAAATAAGCCGGACATTTTTATTTTTTGTCATTTTAACTGTGTTAATGTTTTGGACAGATAAACCCCTGGAAATTCTCTAGTTGTTCCTGTCACTTGTAATTCAAAATTCAGTCTTGGCAAACTTGTTCAATGTGAGGAAAAGAATAGGTATCAATCTGACTCGGTGAACAGATTACCAGGTAGTGTGGGTTTTTTATTGGCTTCTGTGGATAGTGTCACGTACCACAGAGGGTAGTGACTTACTGTATATGTGAGGCTATGGGGTGAGATTGTGCAGAGGTTTGGAGTTAAGTTTCAACATGGTGATGACGCACAGTTCTACCTCCTTGTTTCCACCATGACCCAGGTTTTTACCTACACAGGTTCAAACTGTGGTCAGTGGAGTCTGTCACTAGAATCATAGTAGTAGGAATGTCTCTAATACAGGCCATTTACAGCATTTGTATTCCCAAGGTTTAGTTAAAAAACAAAACAAAAAAACTTCTTTTGTTCCCCAGTCCTCGAATGTGATACAATCTTGGAATTGTAATTTGTTTTAAACTGCTTTTAACATTGTGTTTTAAATTCTTGTGATCCACCCAGGGACCTTAGGGTGAAGGGTGGGTAATTAATCAGAATAATAATATGTGGGTGAAGTGATTTATCTTTATAGTCTTTGGCTAAATTTGACTGGGCTGTATATAGGAACTTAAACATATCCAACGAAAACAGGTGTTGCTAACCCACAGCCCAGGGCCTGATACAACCCTCTCAGCAAATTGTTATGCTCTGCCAAGTCCTCATCAGTTTTGTCAGTGGCAAAAAAAATTAAAAGACATGACTCTAAGTTGTTGTTGTTTTTACAAATTTTTTTATTTGGTTTTTCAAATTTAAATTTTACAGAGATATATCAAACATATATCATAAAAACAAGATTCCTAGGAATCTCCTGGACTTCCATCCTCCCCTTTGTGGGTCCTATATTAATCATTTCCTCTCATATCTTTTATTATACTCCAAATCCTTTGCCTCTTCCATTATGTCCAGAATTCAACCTTAAACTACAAGTGATCTTCTAATCCTGCTAACGATTTTAACTGTTTACAATGATTTACAATAAATTTTCCCCATTCCTTATTAAAATTTTGGCCTTCCTGATTTCTGACTCTTCCGGTCTTTTTAGCCATTTCAGCAGAGTCCATTAACTTCTTCTGCCATTCTTCTCTGGTAGGGACTTTATCTTCTTTCCATCTCTGGGTTGGATTTAAACCCCTATACTCAGTCCACCTCCGTGCTACTCATTGGATCAGTCAATTGTTAATCATGGGGAGTGGGTAATAACCCCCCCCAACTCAGCTGATCTATGTGGATCAGTTACGAGGGAGTACTGTGTACTTACCATGTGTGACAGAGAGAGAGAGTGTAGGATAGCCATGCCATTTTTGGTCACACCCACTACTGGCATATGGCATTGAAGCTTGGCAAAGGATTAATGTGTCCCTTGAGTCCAACAAATGTTAACCATCCATGAATTATATGTACCATGTTTAATATATTTAATATGGTCCTGCTTGCTCTGCTTGCCAACCCCATCTTCCTGCCTCAATTCCCCCCTCCCCAATTATTTCCCTCTCCAGGATGGTGACATCTCCCATCTTCTCCCTGCCTCAGTTATCTCTCAGGACCACAACTTCTCCCTGCCTCCATTTACCTCCTCCAGAGTTTCCGTTTCCATCTCAGTGCCCCAGTTTCCCTCCCCAAGACAATAAAGTACTCTTCTTTTCTCAGCTTCTGAATCCACCAAATTGTCACAATATTTCCCCTTCCCCATAATTGCTCGCCTCATTGCAGCTTTTCGTCAGAAATGCAATGGTTCCCTTCTCTCTCTCTCTCTCTCTCTCTCTCTCTCTCTCTCTCTCTTGCTTTTTCACCTGCCGGAAAAGCCTCCCTTGTTGCCAGAGAGAAAGAGGAGATGGAGAGCCCATCTGACAGGTCATGGTGGTGCCTCCCCATTGTGTCTTCCTCTGGGGATTCTAGCTCTGAGAGTAAATAAAAAAGAGCACAAATATTATATAGGGACAAGTTTCAAAGTCCTTGCATTTAATAGTTTATGAGTCATTGTTGTCTTAATCAGCACATTGTCACAATGCTGTACATGGTATATTTCTGTGTGGATCAAACCATTCTTCATGCAGGTGTTTGTGTGTCTTACATAAGTCTCATTTTGCTTGCGAGGCAATAGAGCTAGAATTGACTCAGATGTTGGTTTTTCCAGTCGTCCACTACTTTGTATATTTATGTCCCTATAAAAGGCTTCTGTAGGAAAGTAATTACTGGTGGTAAAGGGAAGTTTTTAATGTTTGATGTTTTATTGTGTTTTTAATATTCTGTTGGGAGCTGCCCAGAATGGTGGGGAATAAATAATGGGTGGGGTATGAATAATAAAATTATTATCATTATCATTATCATTATCATTATCATTATTATTATTATTACATGGGGTTGCTAACATGAATCCTATAGTCACAAGGCCATTTTGGAGATCTTCTCCTGATACCCACAAATCTTCTGAGATCACCCACCCAAATTCTCACTGCTGCCTTTGTCATGAGGTGCTGAGGGTGATTACCTTGTAAAGCATGGGTAGGCAAACTAAGGCCCAGGGACCGGATCCGGCCCAGTCACCTTCTAAATTTGGCCCACGGACGGTCCTTGAATAAGCATGTTTCTACATGAGTAGAATGTGTGCTTTTATTTAAAATGCATCTCTGGGTTATTTGTGGAGCATAGGAATTCGTTCATTATTTTTTTCAAAATATAGTCTGGCCCTCCACAGGGTCTGAGGGACAGTGGGCCGGCCCCCTGCTGAAACAGTTTGCTGACCCCTGTTTTAAAGGGAGAAAGTACATGGAGCTGAAGTAGAAAATTGGAAGAGTGACACAAATCAATGTTCCGACCCTATTAGGTACATTGATTTCAAGTGGTCTGACAAACACACTGCAAACTTTTTCTGCTCCAAAGGTGTGCTCTGTTAATGTTTCTTTCCTACACCTATTTGCTGTGTAGGAAAATTATTGCACAAATTAAGCATCATTTTTCCTATACAAAATGGCTCCCATCGTTTCTTTTTTAAATTTGCAGTTACTGTGGTGCTGCTGCTGCTGCTGTGCTTGGCATTGGAATAGAGTGATGGTGGGGTATTTTCTCTTGGAATAAGTTTGTCATTCTTTCTTAGATAGGGATCTTTCTGCATTTACAATAGTATAGTTCCTGTTTGATCTGACATTTTTAAGAAATAATTTGTAGCTGATGGTCTACACCTTTAGTCACTTGTTGCTTTTGTTGGGTTGCCCTTTTCACACTTTTGGAGAGCTGAGCCTGAGCTGAGAAAAGTTTTTTGACTGTAGTCACACCCCTTTCATGTTCCAGCAGCCAGTAAATGCCTACATTATGAGCATGCACACAGAGATAGTTCTTCGTTGTTTTTTATTTATTTAATGCCCAGTATTCTAGAATTCTCATCTTATAAAAGTATAGGAAATTAGAAGAGGAACTGCATGTCTCCCTGAGGTATAGTGAACTTTGTTATTGTAATCAAATGTTGTTTTCAGCTAATGAATGCTATCATGGGCTGTACTTTGACTCAGTGCCATCCTCTCTCTCTGCCATATCTCTCCTCTGAACTGAGTTTCCAAACTGACAGCTAGTTGCCGCTTTACAGAACTTTGATAAAAGTCAGGATATTTTGAGATACAGTGAGCAGGTTTTTAGTAGCTTGTACTAGAATGGGGCGTAGAGGGACATGGGTGGCGCTGTGGGTTAAACCACAGAGCCTAGGGCTTACCGATCAGAAGGTCAGCGGCTCCCATTGCTTGGTCCCTGCTCCTGCCAACCTAGCAATTCGAAAGCACATAGACGTGCAAGTAGATAAATAGGTACCACTCCAGTGGGAAGGTAAATGGTGTTTCCGTGCGCTGCTCTGGTTCACCAGAAGTGGCTTAGTCATGCTGGCCACATGACCCGGAAGCTGTACGCCGGCTCCCTCAGCCAATAAAGCGAGATGAGCACCGCAACCCCAGAGTCGGTCACGACTGGACCTAATGGTCAGGGGTCCCTTTACCTTTACCTTTACTAGAATGGGGGGTGCAGGGGCACTGTGGTCTAAATCACTGAGCTCTTGAGATCTTTACCTTTTTACCTTGCTGGAATGCTAGCTGAATAATGATAACATTGCGTAGCAGCATGCCCCAAAATCTGAAAAACCTGCTAGTATACCACTATAAGCACAGAAATCCCTGAGGTTTTTAGTGATCTTTCTCCCTAACAGACTGTACTTCAGTGCTGTCATTGCAGATACCTAACCATGCACAGCATTCATTTTATTGTTAAGATGGGGGTTTTGTTAAACCCTCCCCACGTGCTCTGTTTGGGATTAAAAGTACCCACACTCTCACTTTATAGGCAAATGGATAAGAACGTGTTTAATAAGCACACAGGTCTGGTTCAATTTCTGGAACAAATTGATTGACAAATGTCAGACGTTACCTAGTTCTATCTCTCATTTCCATCTGAATCAGGAAAGGTGTCTGAGGTGCTAGATTTGGAGGCAGTGATGGGCTGGATATGGGACAAAAATTGAAGCAAAATCCTTAAAGACAGAGGTGTTATGTGTTCCACGTTCTCAAGTCCAGGAGGTGGGAAGACAGTTTGTTCTGGACGGATTAGCACTCTCCTGGAAGTGTAAGCTAAGATACTCCTGGATCCCACGTTGTCCCTTGAGGCTCAGGTGGCCTCAATAGTTGGAGTTCCTATTTCCAGCTATGGCTGGTTTGCTAGCTGCGGCAGGGATGATGTAACTAACATACTCCATGCTCTCTAATTTCCACAGTGGATTATTGCAATGCACTCTACATGGGGCTGCCCTTGAAGATGACTTGGAAGTTCCAACTGCCCCAAAATGCAGTGGCAAAATTACTGGCTGGAGTTGCCTTTAGAACACATATAGCCCCTGTTATAAAACTGCTGCATTGACTACCAGTTTACCTCTGGGCCCAGTTCAGGGTGTTCCCCTTCAAATATGGAGTAAGTTGGTTCCTTCCTGTTTTCAGTGACCCAGTATCTAGTTTATCTTTCTTTTGTCATTGCCTATTTACCAGTTAAATATTTCTCTTTCAGAGACTTTATAAGTCCACCTTCAATCTCCCTTCCAAGTGAACTATATGTTTTTATGTTTTCTCTTGAGGAAGCTGCATGGATAGCTTTCTAGTATGTATTTGTACTCTTCACTTATAGTTAAAATGGAAAGGATTCGATTAATAGGTCCCTCTAGCAGAAACCCAAGCAAAAGGCCTTCTCCTCCCCCCATATGCCCCCTCAAATTGGCTCTGGGGAGTCATGAAAACCCCCAAGAACAGCACACAGGGGAAGGAGAAAGGAGGTAGTTTCTTCAGCCAACCAACAGTGCTTGCCCTGATGAAGAGTTCTCCTTAACACTAAGTTGAGTTCCTTCCAGTATTTTTTTTTAATATGTAGCCAGTCTGATACAGTTGCAAAGGCAGATATGGAAGAGGGAAAGGATTTGCTATTTATTAGCTGAAGAAGTCTCCTTTCAAGGGATTGAAAAGGAGATGGTTGGTCCTGTGATGTTGGGGCCATCAGTTGACTTTGGTCATTGCTTTGAGGGAGGTATCTCTCAGGCTTTGGTTATTCAGAACATTTTTAATATACTTACTTTTTCATGAACTGTTTTGCAGTCAGTGATTGTTTACCTAAGCTTCGTTTCTACAAGAGTAGTAGAATCACCTTTCTGTATCCCTTCAAATCCCTCTTCAAAATGTAATGCTTCTACAAAGTCTGACTCAGCCTCCTAGTCCTATCCTAATTGGATTGCAAGCCTTTTGGGATAGGGACGAGCTGCTTACTTTGCGTATTGATGAACACATATTGATAAAGTGCTGTGCATACTGGTGGTGCAATCAATGGTGATAAGGTTTTAGAAATTTTGGTAGTTCTTTGCAGGGCTTTTTAAAGCCGGAGATCACAATCAGCTCTCAGATGGGTACCATTGCCATTCTAAGAGAAGGAGGGAGTAGCTCATGGTGAGCTCGTTTTATAGAAAAATAGCCTATTCTTTGTGGTTCTTTGTGATAACAGATATTCATTAAGCTTTTTGGAGTTCTACAAAAAATAATAAGAGTCTCGTTCTGCTTTAATAGTTTGCTTTTCTATCTTTTTCATAAAGATGCTAGAAAAGCAACTGACAAATTCTAGAGTTATGTGTTTATGTCATCATATGTGTTATGTTTATCCCTAACAGAATCTGTAGAAATAGGGGGGGGGTGCTTATTAACCTTCTGTGTCAAGCTGCCACTTGACTAAAAACTCCTACAAATTCAGCCCAAAAGATGCATCATAGATGCTTGCATTTCTGTATTCAGCGGGGGTTTAAAAAACAAGTCATGATCAAGAACAGCCTTTCCAATTTTAAAATAAAAATTGTTAGCAAATAAAGCCTTTGGGAATAAAGGAGCAGAGTGGGGGTGGGGAATCAGTTTGTCACTGTATGGAACAGATCAAAATGAGAAGCTGAATTGGGTGGTGAATATTCATCTCTGTTTTCAAGCGATTAGAGGTGTTGGGAATACCGGAAGCTGTGTAATTGCTAGCATTTTGTTTGTGCTTTTATAATCCCTTATTTGCCACGTCATAGTTACTTCATCCTAACTTGGAGCAAAACTAGAGCATCCATGCAGACACTAACCAACTCATGTGACTACAAAATTCCAGCACAGCTTTGGGTGGCGGCGGGGTGTGTGTGTGAGTTTAAATCAGTAATATGAGATGTTACTGACCTTTCTAAGAAAACCTCAGTGGTTTATTTTGCCTGGAGCAGATGTCTGGTTACAAACTGGCAGCATGAGACCATTAGTCATTTTCAGCGAACCTGATAGAACTGAATCTTCTGGCCCACGCTAGGAATGGACTGCAACACTTGTCACAACTGCTAGGTGACATCCTGAGTGTGTGTCCCTCTGTGTTTAAGCAGCTTTCACCAGAAGAAAGCCAAAACTTCAAGTCAAACATTCTTATTTCACTTCACTTGCTAAATATTTCTGTCTGTATGGGCATGCATAGCCTCCTAAGCTGGGCAGGATTTATCCTGGGACAGGCAAGTAAGAATGTGATGGAAATTTACTAAAGGCCTCTTCACAAGAAGGGGAAAGTGGGCTCAGGCAGCATGCTGTGAGGCAGCAGGAGGAGGTCCCTCACGAATAATAATAATAATAAATTTATTATTTATACCCTGCCTATCTGGCTGGGTTTCCCCAGCCAGTCTGGGCAGCTCCCAGCAGAATATTAAAAACATGATGAAACATCAAACATTAAAAACTTCCCTAAACAGGGCTGCCTTCAGATGTCTTCTAAAAGTCAGATCATTGTTTATTTCCTTGACATCTGATTGGAGGGCATTCCACAGGGCGGGTGCCACTACCGAGAAGGCCCTCTGCCTCGTTCCCTATAACCTCACTTCTCATGGTGAGCGAACTGCCAGAAGGCCCTCGCAGCTGGACCTCAGTATCTGGGCTGAATGATGGGGGTGGAGATGCTCCTGGGACAAGGTCATTTAGGGCTTTAAAAGTCCACATTGTGTACTGAGGCCTTCCTGGGATCCTGTTCCCACCTCACCCCATGTACCCTACAAAAAGCTGTTCCTGAAGGTTGCAGGGACCCTATGAAGAGTCATTTGCAGATGGAAGGAGAATTCAGCACCTATTTATGAGATTCAAGTGCCTGTTTAAGAAAAAAGAAACTTTTAGGTAAGGTCAGATCAGATCAGAAGAATCTTTATTTGCATCAACCGCTAGCCACAGCAATAAAATAAAATAAAAAATAAAATAAAATAATAATAATAATAATAATAATAATAATAACAATAATAATAATAAATAAAATTTTATTTATATCCCGCCCTCCCCAGCCGAAGCCGGGCTCAGAGCGGCTAACAACAGTAAAATAATACAATATTCTAAAATCATTTTATTATATGTACTGAAGAAAAAGGTAAAAACTTAGCTATGCAAAATACATTTTAGAGGTTTACATCAATAATCAAATAGATCTTATCCTAATTGCCCCTGCTAAAAAAATGCAGTTTTTGCTGTCACCTGATTAAAATTTTTGTGTCCTGTCCTGACTTCAGTTTTCAGTACATGTAAGCCTGGTAACAGAGTCTTTGCTTCTCCAATTTTGAGGGATAAAGCTAATGCTCTAGGAGGCTTAACATGCATAGGCACCAATTATGTGGCACAAATACCAGGTAGGCCCAGGGGTGGGGACAGGTTGGACAGGTGCGGCTCTACTGCCCAGATATGCATGCATTACTCAGCATCTGAATAAGCTTTAAATAACAAAATGTTGCACACAGTTTGTTTCTTTGTTTGCTTGCTTGCTTGCTTGCTTGCTGCAACAGCAGGAGGAGAAAGAGATCAGCTTAATAATATTTCATTTTAAAGTGGGTGATAATCCTTACCTATGTATCTCAAGGTCTGCAGGTGAGGCAGGAGAGGGGCACAGGGATTTGGTTTTCTTAGGGCTTTGATTTTTGATCTGGTGATAAACCAATTATTTTATAAATCCAAATTTTATACATCCAGTCAAATACATTTTATTGTTGTAAGCCACTTTCAAAAAAATTTAAAAAAATAAAAGCAACATAGAAATCACTTAACCCCCCCCCCCCCAAAATCCAGTGAATAATCAAAGCAAAACAAAACCAAGTAGATGTTTTATCATTTTGTTATGTTAAGAAATGAAACATTCCTAAAGCCATCAGTGCACTACCAGAATCGTTAAAAATTGGCATCAACCGTCAGGGAAACAGCTGAGCAAAGACGTATGTTTTAACAAGAGACAGACGCACCTCACTGTTAGTGCTTGCCAAATTGCAGAAATCACGGAAACGGGCGAGAAAGTGTGTGGGTATTTCCAAATGCCTTGTGCCTCCTTAAGGCGGTTTTCTACTGGATTGGGTTGGACAGGTTAGACTGCTTTTGCAATAAGGAATACTATTATTTGTTTAAAAAGAAAATAGGCAGGAAGAGATGCTTTGATACCTTGATATACCCAGTTGCAATTAAAGAGCTCAGTACCGTCCACACAGTTTTGGCCATATATTTTGTTCACCTGTTGCCTCTTGTTGCCACTGAGCTTTCAGGCCTTTCTGCAACATATATAAGAATAGAAGCTGTAAATCTGAGTGGCAAAGTTCTTGTCCTGCCCAGCGTTGACAGAAGTGGTTGAGGGATTAAAAAAAAAACCTTTGAGAGCAGGAAAAGCTCTTGTGCAGAAATGTCAAGTACAATTTAAGATGTGGCAGTTGCATTCGCTGTCTTTAAACAAGGCTGGTGTTTGAGTGCCATTTTACAAGCTAGGGGGTGGCAAATGTGTATTTGTTGCTGTCTGTATGTATATCAGGGAGCTGATTCCATTTCCTGGCATGCAGATGGAAACATGCATTTCTTCTGTATATATGCTACATTTTTGTGCGCAAATGTGTAGTTGCAGGTGGACCTATGAGAGTAGTCGGATCCAGCACTCGGGGCAGCAAGTTGATCTCCAGGAGGGGCCTAACCATCATATTATGGCTATAACTGAGGATTAGTTTTGCTGAGTAACAAAAAGGTGAAATTATTTGAGAGCAAAGTCCCTGTTTGTTTTATTTGTTGGTGAGTTTTTAATGTTTGTTTTAATTTTTCAGCTGGGAAGTCATTGATTCCAAGTCTGAATACAGGATCAGGCTGAACCAGTGCATGGAAGAAGCAATGATGAGTTTCTTTGTCTTTCTCCAAGAAATGTCTCACTTCAAAGAACAGAACCCAGGCAAGGTAAAACGAGGCTTGCAATTTATCTTGTTCCAATGAATAAACTTCCTGGTACTTTGTGTCAATAATCAATGTATAAACAAGGATGTTAACAGCAGAACCATATATATGTGTACTTAGTGGTCCCATTGATCTTGAGGGAAGGCAATGCTAACATACTCAACAGCATAAAGCATAAAGCTATGTATATGGGTGTCTATTGTGATGAAGCACTATTTAGCCCAAGAAAAAAGTTCCAGGATCCCTTTAGATAGTGGAAAAGATGCTGTAGTATAACTTTGGATTGTAGTCAACAGCACACTGTCTCACTGTTCTGTCCAGCATCCTTTTCCAACATTGCAAGTGCTTTTCCTGGTGTTGCACCGCTTGAATTATGCAAGACAACCACTTAAGATCGCAAAATATGTTGGACCAGGTCTCATTATGAGCTGCCAATCAGTTTTGGGATTAATGAAATCTTACAGGTATGAATGTGTACAATAAATTGAATTACTCTCCCCACTCCTCTTTTAGCCATTGTTGTGGATGCCAGCAGTAGTGAGCTGACTTCTGCACGATGACTAGGAGAATATCCGTTAGTAAAAAGGGTTGCCTGTATGCGGAAACACCTCTTGCTTAAATTACCAGCTTTGGAATAAATTGGGCTAAAACTAGCAGCAGGTTAAAACAGCTCCTCACTTCCCAGAAAGCACGCACACACTCCAGTTGTGTGTTGTGCATGTGCACATCTCTCACACCACCATGGGGTATCTGAAGAAACAGAGGGCAGTGTTCAGACTGGCCACCCAAAGTCGTATTACTTCCTGTTGCCCTCCCCACAACTTTGTATTTCCTTTGGAGTTGAAGTGGGGGCTCAGCCACCAGAATGATTGGGTGGGGATGCAACTGAGCTGCAGAAGAAGCTTTTCTCTGAGCTCCTCACTCACACAATGTATCTGTTGTGGTGTAAAAGAAAGTGAGTAACAAAGACACAAAAGATAATCCCCTATGGCTAACAAGCATTTTCATCACTCTTCTGATTTGTTTACTAAAATGATGGTGATGGAAGGTAGCTGTACACTTTTTGCTGTTGGTAAGAACATGTTAAAAGCCATGTTTTAGTTTAGATACTGAATGTGACAGTGATATCGCTAATCATTACTTGATGCTTTCTCTTAAACAGTTTTGCCTCCTGGTCTGCAGTGTGTGCACATTCTTCACAATCTTAGGAAGTTACATTCCTGGAGTTGTACTCTCTTACCTTCTATGTAAGTTTCTTCCAATTCTTAAGAGATGCAATAGTTACTTTACTTTCTCGGGGGGGGGGGGTGGCAGATTCCCATAGCAACAGGCAAACCACATTCTGCACAGAATTCACCATTGCAATTAAGATGCTTGAAAAGAAGACAAAATCGCATTTTTCCTGGCAGCAAAATAATTGTGGCTTAAATGTTAGGAAAATGTGATATTGACAAAGCTGAAGTTCTTAAGGGCCAAAATCTGGATTCCCTGAATAAATCAAGCAGTAAATCAATATTTATTTCCTTAAAGAGATCATGCTGCAGTATCATAAACTTTTACATTAGGTGTAAGTTGCATTGAACTAATTGAGACTTCGCCACTATGCTACACTAACTCCCCACACAATATATTCTTAGATGCTGTGGATTCCACTAAACACACACAGAGTGCTTTATTTAGCAATAGATATTTCTAACTTGCATGTTCCTTGGAAACAGACCATTTTATATGCTTCAAGAAGGATTTGTAAAGAGTATTCAAAAAATGGCATAGCTCAAAAGTTTACTTTTCTGCAAACCTGTTGTAAAAAATTGTAGAACTTACTTATTTATATTTCCTACTTCTGTTGCAGTACTATGTGCCTTCTTGTGTCCACTCTTCAAATGCAATGAATTTGGGCAGAAAGTATATAGCAACATTAAGCCACTTTTGCTGAAACTGGACTTTGGCGTTTGGGACTATATCAACCAAAAATTGAGAGAGAGAGCTGGTAAGCAGGCAGCTTTGAATAGATTTTTCTCCCTGTAAATGTCAGCTTTCTTGAGGAAAGAAGAAGGGATGTGTTATTTTTGTGGTTGCCAGTTTATCCACAAATACAAGCAAATACCAAAGAATCTTAGGCTTCCCATGAATGATAAGAGTAAAGTTTCAAAACCAAACAATGTTGTGTATCTTGGGAAAGTGAATATTTTTACTATGTATGCATTGTAAAGCAGTGTGCATGTAAAACTTTGTGTAGAAATATATAATAAATAAATGCTATATAAATAAATTTTACATATGTAGAATTTATGCACATAAATCTCTTGATTTCTTTGTTAGCTACAACCACAAAACCTAGGAATGTTTGACAAACAAAGTAGGTAACGGAAAGCTAATTGTCTGTAATCTTTTCCAGAAATTATAAGAACAAAGTTGGCAGATGACAACAGTGAACTAGATGTATCAGCCTTGTGTCCTAAGGTAGGTTGGTTCTATATTGAGTTCTCTAGACTACAAATAAGCATATTGACTGTTGTGTTTTCATTGTCCAGAAAGAGAAACATTTCTCAAGCGTTGTCCACTCCTTTCTACTTGTTTGCTGCAAATTCCAGGTGTGCTGGAATTTTAAGAAGTTTCTACAGCCTGAGCCTGTTTATTCAGAGGCATGTCAGACTCTGATCAGTAGAACTTACCGTATTTTTCGCTCTATAAGACGCACCAGACCACAAGGCGCACCTAGTTTTTGGAGGAGGAAAACAAGAAAAAAAAATATTCTGAATCTCAGAAGCCAGAACAGCAAGAGGGATCGCTGCGCAGTGAAAGCAGCAATCCCTCTTGCTGTTCTGGCTTCTGGGATAGCTGCGCAGCCTGCATTCACTCCATAAGACGCATACACATTTCCCCTTACTTTTTAGGAGTGAAAAAGTGAGTCTTATAAAGCAAAAAAATACGGTACTCAGGAGTGAGGGCTCACAGGACTGCAGCCTAGAGTAATGTAGGAGGCATTCTTTCTCTGAACCTGCTTTTTGGCATGAGAGGTTTGTCTTGTGAACGCAACAGGTACCACCACAATCAATTTCAGTCCGTGGAAATGAAAGTCACAACTCATCAAGCAATTAGAAACAGGGCTCTGATTTGTACAGCTGCCTTTGTATTATGGACCCTTTGCAACACAAAAAGATTTCATCACAATACAAACTTATGTGTCTACTTCTTCAGCACCTGGAGGATGCAGATATTGGCATTAACAGTCCTGTGCCGATTTTCAAAGTGTATATGTGACGGGGGATCAGGATCCCACAAGCCCATTCCACCTCTCCCTACAGCACACAGCCCTCACTTGTTTATGCATTCCATCTAATGTGTATATATAAAGATAGGGGAGGAAAGTTTGCCGCAGTGTGCATTACTTTACACTTGCATTGAACAGTATTGCCATTTCTGTGTCCATTCAATCAGTATGGAGACAGCCTTCTGGAGCATCTCACAATCCCTTGTATTGTGCATTTAACAGTGTATTGTTAAAATACATTACTATACAATGAAGCAACAATGAAATACTGTTGCTGCATAGTTGCAGTTTTTTTCTCCTTGTATCTTGTAGTTAGAACTTTACATTCCACAAGTATATAAAGCAAGAGTTTCTTGAGATGCTATCTAAGTTATACCTAGAGTAGACTCATAGAAATCAGTGGACATAACTAACTTGAATCCAGCTATTTCAATTAAATCAGTGGATTCAAGTGAGTTAACTTGATTGAATTCACATGGTGTAAGTTTTAAATGTGTAGGTATTCAGTTTAGCCTAGAATTTAAGAGTGCCATGCTTGACAGTTTTCTTTTTTTCAAAATACAGGTTAGCCCTACAGTCGTGGCCAGAGAGATGTCTGTATCAGATACTGATATATCGGAAGTATCTTGGACTGACAATGGGACTTTCAATCTTTCTGAGGGCAACACTCCACAAACAGACACATCTGATGGTATGTGCATCTTGCTTCCAAATTTGTGGGGGGGGGGGGGTTGCATATGAAAGCACTTTTATTTAATTCTGTCCCTCTCAAGTCTATTTTTAGTTTACCTGGTAATCTACATTTAATGATTTATGCACAAAAAGGTATCTTAAGTAGATACTTTTGTGTTAAAACTATAATGGTAGAAAACTAGACACCACCATCCCCAACTCACAGATGACATTTTCCTATTCTAACTAAAATATTTGTTCACTAACATTTGCTTTGCAAATGTTGGTAATTGTATCATCAGTGATCACTTCTCAGTGTGTTGTATGAATGAATAAGGCATGCACATGAATGTAAATGGTCTGAGGGTATCAGATGATTTGAGTCACTGAAGAAGCTAAGGGCAGACCTGGTTAGTAACCTAGATGGCGCAAACCAATCAGATAGGTAGGGTATAAAAAAAAATTATTATGTTTATGATTATGATAAAAAGAAACTGAATGCAATCAAATGAACTTATAACAGATCAGCTGCATGCTTTATTAAACCAGTGACCTTCAGCCTTTCCAAATCTTGGGTAACATTCAACAAATTTTACTCAGAGTAAACCTAGTGGCCCTAACTTAGTCCTGTTCATTAAATACGTTTGCTCTGAGTAAAATTTAGTTGATTACCATTCTTAAAATTTACCCTTTATCTATAACTTTAATATTTACCTCTCTAGATTTGTTCTCTCGGTCTTCTTTCTTCCTTTTCTTTTTGTCTGTTTTGGGGAGGAACTGTTGATGTACCCAGTAGGCATCATGTCTTACACCTTTAATCATTTTGGCCTTTTATGGAGTCCTTCCAAGTTGATTTACATGCCGACATTTGTTTTTGTTTTTGAGTATTCCTGGAAGTGGGCATGACATTTATTTATTCAAGAGATATTTGTGTTGTATCATATCACAGAAGCAAGCTGTTGATAATGGCTTCTCCTGTCGATTGTTCAATAGATTTTGATCGCCACGAGGAAGCTTTCGCAAAAGATCTCGCAGAATTTCCATCCGTGGAAAACGGTGCAGGAACAAATGACGACGACGATTCAAGCATTGGCATCCCTGTCCGTCAAGAGAGAAAAAAGGACCATCTCTCTACCACATCAGCTTGCCGTACCAGGCTGGATAAGGAGGGGCACTCTGCAGCAGGCCTTTCCTTGCCATTGATCAGCGACCCGGCTTTCAGCTTAGTAAGAGCAGTTGCCGGAGATGTTGTTACGTCGGTGGTGTCCGCAGCTGTCAGAGACCAGTTGCAGTCTGTGCAAGGCGACCCAAACTTAAGCGAAGAGACAGACACAGAGGAAGGCGACGATTTTGAACTGCTTGACCAGTCAGAGCTTGAGCAGATAGAAAGCGAACTGGGGCTTACCAAAGGCCAAGAGGCAGAACCACAAGAAAAGAAGTCTTTAGGCTTCCTCTCAAACCTGCTTGGGGGCCATTAACTGGAGCTGCTTAATAGTATAGAGAAAATAAAATATAGACCATGTGAAATGCAAAAGAAAAAAAAAAGGAAAATGATGAGCTGTAAGCTTTATCTATTATTTTAGATGTGCTGTTATGTCCTCCATGCAAAGTGTACTAACTTGTTGCAGATCAGTTGATGCTGGTAGTTTTGTTTCTGATAGTGATCCCATAGAAATGAAAAACGTATCTCATTATTTTGTATCAAATGAATTTAAGAGGCAAGGTTTTAAAGAAATAGATATAGATATATATATATAAATTGCCAAATGTAGCTCCCTTGTGGCTGTAACCAAATCCTTTTCACCTCCAGCCTGTTTACTCTTACTTTTCAAGCGTTTAGGAGCAATGCTTCAGGGAGAGAAGATATCAACAGGAATCAAGAAGCCATCATGTCCTAGTTACCTCCTATGTAGCAGAATATCTAAACCTCCAAGAGTAAACAAATGTCTGATAGGCTCAGAGACTCTGAACCCTTTTGCAAATATCTCTGATTTATGACTCCAGACATCATCATTGTAACTGATTGCCATCATTTGTGTTACCTATATGAATTCCTGGAGATTCTTTTCACACAGGACAGTGTGATGCATTTATACTTCCATTCTTGTAGGCCATTAGCCTAACAGAATGGCATAATTTCATGCTTCATGTACTCTTTTACTAGCTTCATAGCAAAAGGAAAGAACAATACATTTGAGGCAGTATATAAGCCATCTACGTGTAGTATATGTATATGCAGTGTGGGGTTGAATTTGGGTTTGGGGCAAGGAAACCAGGGAGATATTCAAAAACTGAATAGACAGTCTCCAGTTCATCAATTCTATGCTCTTAGGACCTAAGTATTACATTGCATCTAAAATGAAAGAAATTGACTGCTATATTCAGTTCCTCAAGAACTACTGCTTGCAAAAGAAATGTAGACTATTCTATTCCTAGCATATAAGTAGAGGCTGTTGCCATGAAACACTCCTAATTTTAACAACTTGCATATTGTGTGGCTGACTCTGGATCATCTTAAAATGTAACTTGTCTTCTCAGCTTTGTGGTTTACCTTTAAAGTTGACAGTAGCAGGCAGTGCCTTATCAAGGTAAACCAAAGTTTTAAAAAAAGAAATACTGCTAGTTCTAATAGTATGTTATAAAAAGCCAGCAGATTGAGGGACCATATCGGCTGTTTTGATTAATCTCAAACTGTTACAGATTTTTACTGGCATTCTAACGGACAGACATGGTTATGTTGTGAGCCTCTAAAAAGTACAGCCCCAGTTTATAGGGTGGTGCTCTTTTCCGACCATAGCATCCATTTTCAATAGGCAATGTGCGTAGTATCACTGCCCAAAATGTTAACTTGGGAAGGATATGTTAGGAGCTCAGTTTCCTTCTCTTCCTACGCAAGGTGTTTAAGGAGACCCCAGACAGACAAGACCAAACTACCCTAATGTCACCTCTCATTCCAAAGCAGCTTGGTCAACTATCTCCATGCTTGGCTTGATGATGATTTCACCTCCCATCAGATGGGGGCATGGTGAAATGGTTATGCAAAATGCAGGGATTTGGAAGGTACTACAGACTCAAATGGATACTTGCTTAGTACTGATTCTGCTAATGCCTGTGGTTTTATATATCACGGACACAAGCAGAATTGTGTGTCTGCCAAGTTTTCTGTTGGTTAAGTGGGTGCCTTCATTCTTCAGCCTAGAGTCACGTGGATGAAAGTGAATTTAGGCCATGCAAAAGATGGGAGACATAAACATTAATAATATTTACTCCCAAGTCCCACTGACTTTCAAGCAGGTTTGCTCCTTAGTGGGTTTAGGATTGCAACAAAGCAATTGCCTAATGCAAGATTCTGACAGTTGTTTCCTATCAAAGATGCCCCACAAATAGTGTACTCACTATCTCAGGTTTTTATGTAGCTCTGGCTTTGATACCATTGGGCAGTGCTCTTATTTTATTTTATTTTATTAAGAAGTTGTCTATGAACAAATAAAGGAATAGAGGAAAGCACTTCCACCCAAGAGAATGCTGTACCCATAAATAGAGATATGCTCAGCAGAAGCTCACAGTGACCTCTTCCCCTTGGGTTCCTTTTTCATGGTGGAAGTGCAGTTAATCAAACTTTATCCATTCTATAGATACGCCCCTTCAATCCTAAACACATTTACTTGGGAAAAAGCCCTACTGAATTCAGTGAGATTTACTTCTGAGTAAGCATGCACCAGATTGCGCAGTTAAATAGTTGAGGCTGCTTAGGGAGAGAGCAGGGAGGGGTTTGAAGAAGACTTGTAAGAAGACTGGCAGAGCATCTTCCTGACTCATACCAGCTGTGTTGTAAAATGTAACTGTGTGCACTTTATTGTTGTTTTTAGAAGAAATGTTTCAGGGATTTCCAAATATCCAATACTGTGGTGGTACTCTTAAAAGGACTGAAGTTCCAACGTTCATCATTAAAAGCAGCTGGTGGACCTGCTTGAGACTTCCTGTAAACCAGTTTTTCTGGTATCGAGACAAAAAAGTACGATCGTAATATTATAAAATAAAGCCCCAGTCCTGAAAACATTTGTTTGTGTAGCTGCACTGATTTCTTACTTCTTCCACCTTCAGCATCTTACACAGAAAAGAGATGTTGTGATTAACTACCTAGGGGTCTTTGCATTCTCTTTTGAAAATTCTGAACAGAGGCTGGAAGATTTGTTCTCCCCTGCCGCCTTTGAACTGCAGACTCTTGTTTAACAAAGCCCAAACTAAATTACAAACTCACATTTCAAAAACAAGTTTACAATGTGGCAAAAGCTGCAGTTTGAGGCCCCCTGCAGCATGGAAAATGTCTTGTATGCTGCTGCTTGGATTTTGGCTGCCTTTGTTGACATAGGAATTGATTCCCACTTAGTAATGTAATAACTTCTCTAAGGTCATCCTTGATGGTGAGAAAAAATATTTCAAATTCTTAGGAGCCAGCACCCAACTTTTAAGTATCAGTTCATCAAAGGCATGAGTAAACATTTGATTTCTAGAGGTCTATCATGGATATGGGCTAACACAGATTTCCAATCCTGCTAGTGTAGTCCTCATATTCGCTTTCTGTACTCCAAAACAATACAAATGGTATCAGAAGAAGCCTTACATTTCCTTAAATGTGCTCCAGGACATTCTAAGTAAAAACCATCACTATGCTTTACAAATTGCAGAATGATCCATAAAACACTGATGGGATCCCTAACCCACGGGGTCACAATTTCATGAAAAATCTGACGTTATCCAATTCATTCAAAAATGGTGCCAAACTCTAGCAAATTCTCCCTTGCAAGGCTCGGCGGTGCAAACAGAATATTTTACCATGTACCAAAAAAATCAGCCCTCAGTGACTTAAAATGCGAAAAAATATTTTTTCAAAAAAATCCCAAACCCATTGAGGTCACAATTTAACCAAAAATCTTATGTTGTCCAATTCATTAAAAAATTGTGCCAAACTGTAGCAAATTCTCCCCTGCAAGGTTTGGCAGGACAAACAGAATATTTTATCATAGACAAAAAAAATCATCCCTCAGTTTCTTAACCCACATTTTTTGCAAGAAAATCCCTAACCCAAAAGGTCGGAATTTCACCAAAAATCTGATGTTATCCAATTCACTCAAAAATGGTTATAAACGGTTGCAAATTCTCCCCTGAAAGGTTTGGCAGTAGAAACAGAAGAGCTTTTATCATAGGCCAAGAAGTCAGCCCTCAACTACTTAACCTGCGGAAAACATTTTTCTGAAAAAATCCCTAACCTTGCAGGGTCAGAATTTCAGCAAAAATCTGACGTTATCCAATTCACTCAAAAATGGTGCCAAATGGTTGCAAATTCTCCCCTGACAGGTTTGGCGGTGGAAACAGAAGAGTTTTTATCATAGGCCAAGAAATCAGCCCTCGACTACTTAACCAGAGGAAAAACATTTTTCTGAAAAAATCCCTAATTTCAGCAAAAATCTGACGTTATCCAATTCACTCAAAAATGGTGCCTAACTGTTGCAAATTCCCCCCTGAAAGGTTTGGCAGTGGAAACAGAAGACTTTTTATCATAGGCCAAGAAATCAGCTCTCGACTACTTAACCTGCGGAAAAACATTTTTTAAAAAATCTGACGTGTTCCACAAACATCCTAGTTATTTACAAATGCAGACACAACTGTATTACCATATAAGAAATTGTTCGTGGTTCCTTTTGTTTAAAGAAGGGAAGTTGGATCTAATACAGTCGTACCTCTGGTTATGGACTTAATTCGTTCCGGAGGTCTGTTCTTAACCTGAAACTGTTCTTAACCTGAGGTACCACTTTAGCCAATGGGGCCTCCTGCTGCCACCATGCAATTTCTGTTCTCATCCTGAAGTAAAGTTCTTAACCCGAGGTACTACTTCTGGGTTATTGGAGTCTTTAATCCGAAGTGTTTGTAACCCGAGGTACCACTGTACAATGAATTGTTGGTACCTCTGGCCTGCAAGGATTTCCCTTACACTTTTTGTTCTGTTCTGCATTTAGCAATAAACAAAAAGCTACCACTTACACTGGTACTTCATCAGGCCTCATTTCCTGTTACCCTTGAGAGAGAAGAAATTATTTTCCCATTTGTCTGCTCCTGGTAAGCACATAATTATGAGGACCTCTGTATGATCTTCACTACGGTAACTTCTCTCTTGCAAACTGATATTATATTACAATTTCCAGTTCAGACCCAGGGGTGTTTTCAGTATTTAAAATTTCAATGTGAGAACTACCCCTTAGACCCTCAAAGCAGAATGGATAAAACACTGAACTACTAAAAATACTTCGGATGTTGTGAAACTGCCTTTTGAAGATGCATACTTGAATGTTAATTCCATTGAAATCAGTGGGAGTTGCTTTGAAATGGGCTTAAATTCTTTAGCTTTGTAGGGTCTGCATTAAGATAAAAGCACAGATTGGGATTGGTTTCCCACAAGTGAAAAGGCTAAAGATGGTGGTTGGATGCCTCCTTGTAACTTTTAAACCTATTTTTATGCCTCCTGCACAAAGCTTTTTGCACTTCTCCTTCAGTAAAAGGGGAAGGGGGTGTACAGCATCTAATAATACCTGGCCAAATATCCTCTGAAGTTATAATTGAACTGATTTGAGGTTAGTGTTTGACTACTACAGAAGTCCCTGCAAGTTGGTTGTTTTGTGCATACATGTGATGATGGACAATGCTCTCCAGTTAATGTAAAGTGATAGCTGTGGTGGTATGTCAACCACATTTAAAGCTTAAGTTTGTGTGTGCAGCTATTTACATCAGCATATTTGGTAATAGCCCTTTTGCATCACACTAGTTTATAACCTCTGATAATACTAGTGTTGAGTCATGTCAACACATTAGACAAAATTTAGCATCTGCAACTAACAAAATCCCCTCTATCCTCTCCCATGCTTTCCACCATCTAATTCCATTGGATTTATGGGCTATAAATTTAATTATTTAAAAAATATTTTTTTATTAAATTTTCTGTTTTACAATTTAGATTATTCATTTAAACAACCTTAAAATGTCAGTGACTTCTCTTCTACTCTTTCCATGGTTCATTTTGCATAACATAAATCCCTGCATATTTTAACTAAACCATTCAGTATTCCATTATTACATCCATCAAAACTTACACTGTTGAATTTATCTTAATGCTAAGAGGAGAGTCAGGACACTGAGATCCAGCACCTAGGGCCTTCTGGCGGTTCCCTCATTGCGAGAAGTGAGGTTACAGGGAACCAGGCAGAGGCCCTTCTCGGTAGTGGTGCCTGCCCTGTGGAACACCCTCCCTTCAGATGTGAAGGAAATAAGCAGCTATCCTATCTTTAAAAGACATCTGAAGGCAGCCCTGTTTAGGGATGTTTTTAATATTTAATGCTGTATTTTTTTTAACACTTGATTGGGAGCCGCCCAGAGTGGCTGGGGAAACGCAGCCAGTTGTCCGGGGTATAAATAAATCATCATCATCATCATCATCATCCCTGGCTGGAGCTGATGAAAGCTGCTGTCCAACAACGCCTGGAAGGCGCCAGGGTTAGCCCAGAGTTGGAGAGAGGACAGAGAGCGGCCGGGGCAGAAGTGGATGCTTGTACCGAGCAAGCACCCAGTCCTCATCGCGCAGCGCCCGGAGTGGATACCGAGAGCAACTGAGAAGAATCCGGAGAACCAGACGCTGCCTTCCGTGGCTCTCGCGCGTAAAAGCGGGTGGCACCATGGGCTGGGGGCGTCCAAGCTGGGGCCCTCCCTCCTCCTTTCCAGCCTCTGCCTTGTGGGGCACGCAAAAGGGTCGGTTTAATTATTTAAAAAATATTTTTTTATTAAATTTTCTGTTTTACAATTTAGATTATTCATTTAAACAACCTTAAAATGTCAGTGACTTCTCTTCTACTCTTTCCATGGTTCATGTAACCCTCCGGGCGCGCAGAGGGCGCGCGAGAGAAGGAGGAGGAAGTGGGAAACAGCTGACAAAGCCGTCTTCCTCTTCCTGCGATCGAGAAGGAAAAGCTTCGACGTTGAAGCGTGGCTGCGAGGCCGGGAAAAGGGAAGGGAAGCGTTGCGTCTTTGGAGCCGACAGTGATCAAAGTTCGGTGGAATCTTCGCCGCTCCAACGTTCTCTTTCCCACGCTCAACGTTCTCTTTCCCACGCTCAACGTTCCATCGCGCTGCCTTCTTTCGCCAGCGTTCCGTGTCGTCGTTCAGGATTCGAGTCGCTGATATCTTTTTTCCCCCTCTAATAAAAACAACAACTTTTGCTTCCGACGCGGCCTTTCCAGCCGCTGGATTATGAGCAGCAGCGAGTCGCCCGACTGCTTGGCGACGTCAGGTAGGATGGTGCAAAGTCTCTGTGACGATGGAGCCAGGTGTCCCGTTCACTTAGGGCGTGTCAGTTTAGGAGCTGAAATTTAATGTTAGCCTATTTATTCAGTGAGGGGGTCTGAAAAACATGTTTTGGGGCATAAGGAATTTAAACCTGTTATTTTTGTGACAGCATTTGGCTTGGTAAGGGTACATTTGATTAAAAAGCAAACGAACTGCTCTCGGAATGCCAGAGAATTTTAATTTTGTCTTCTGAAAGTGTCAGGTAATAGAAAATATTTACAATATATAAATAAAAATATATAATATATAATATAACTGCCAAGTACTTGCCATCATTTTTAAGGATTTGTATCCACTATTGCACACATTTTATTTACCAGCAAAAACTTAAGTTACATTAATTTAACCAAAGGACCTTTTGAATTCCCTAGTCACGTTATAACTTTTTAGCACCCCTCATTTTTGGTATATGGAAGTTGAAAAATTAAACAGGCCCTACCAACTAGTGCATTACTGGTTCTGTGGAAAATACTAATCAGGATTTACTGTGCCAATATGTATCTTAGTTTACTTTGTTAGCATATTGTGCTGTAGGGGCAGATGGAGCTCATCAACCTGGAAAGACAAACCATCTTATTATTATTATTATTATTATTATTATTATTATTATTATTATTTATACCCCGCCCTCCCCAGCCAAGACCGGGCTCAGGGTGGCTAACAAGCAATAATAAAAAGTTGAATGAATACAACTTAAAAACAAGATTAAAATACAACATTAAAATATTGAAATATTAAAATGTAGCCTCATCGCAGGAGGAGAAGGAAAAGAAAAAAAGAAAGAGAGGGAGGGAATCAAATTGGCTCCAAGCCAAAGGCCAGGCGGAACAACTCTGTCTTACAGGCCCTGCGGAAAAAATCAGATCCTGCAGGGCCCTGGTCTCATGAGGCAGAGCGTTCCACCAGGCCGGAGCCAGAGTTGAAAAGGCCCTGGCTCTGGTTGAAGCTAATTTAACTTCCTTAGGGCCCAGGACCACTAGGGTGTTGCTATTTATGGACCTTGAGGCTCTCCGTGGGGCATACCAGGAGAGGCGGTCCCGTAGGTACGAGGGTCCTAGGCCGTGAAGGGCTTTAAAGGTCAAAAGCAGCACCTTAAATCTGACCCTGTACTCCACCGGGAGCCAGTGCAGCTGGAAAAGCTAGGAGAAGGAAAACACTTCTCCCAAACCTCCATGGCCTTTTTGGAGAACACAACACAAATCCAGAGTGGATTCCCAAAGATGGTTGGAGGGTGCCTTGTATGCCTCCCTCTGGCAACTCCTGCAGCCAAGCTGATGCCAAACGTGTTGCTCTGCTTTCCTTTGGACCACACCAGTGAGGCCAAGAGGGGAGTCTTGTTGTCTGGGCAGCCCAGGACCTCCAGACACACTACCCAGGCTTGCGCTCCTGGGAAGTCATTTTGGTGGTTTTACTTCATCTCTTTGCCTCTTGAGACAGACAGACAGATGCCAACAACATTGTGCTGATTTTGTCTGTTGGGGAAATCAATAGGACTTTGTTTGGATTGTGCTGCATCTATAATTAAGCTGTATTTTTAGATCCACGAGGTATGTAAAATTCCTGCCCTCCCAGGTTGCCTGTTTTTTCCTGTTAATATAAGGCATAATAATAATATTATAATTTATTATTTATACCTCGCCCATCTGGCTGGGTTTCCCCAGCCACTCTGGGTGGCTCCCAACATAATAATAATAATAATAATAATAATAATAATAATAATAATAATAAAGCAATAAAACATCAGACATTAAAAACTTCCCTAAAGAGGGCTGCCTTCAGATGTCTTCTAAAAGTCAGATAGTTATTTACTGTATTTCCTTGACATCTGATGGGAGGGTGTTCCACAGGGTGGGCACCACTGTTGAGAAGGCCCTTTGCCTGGTTCCCTGTAGCTTCACTTCTCAGCAGTGAGGGAACCGCCAGAAGGCCCTCGCAGCTGGATCTCAGTGTCCAGGCTGAACAATGGGGGTGGAGAAGCTCCTTCAGGTATGCTGGGCCAAGGCCATTTAGGGCTTTAAATGTCAGCACCAACATTCTGAATTGTGCTTGGAAATGTACTGGGAGCTGTGGCATTCATATGGAGCCCCCGGTCGTCTCACGGACTATTGACCCATACACCACTAAACCACTGCCACCAACCAGGTCCTCCCTGGTAAAATCACTTCAGTCTCAGTCAGCTTTTTAATTAATAAAGAGGAGTGTATTTTATTTCAGACAGAAAAGAAAACTTTTACAGCATAGCAAACGGTGTTCCTCTTTACTTTCTTAGTCTTATGTTCCTCTCTCTATCTCTGCTACCTCCCCCACACTCAAGGACCAACTGCCCTAACTGTCTCTCTATTACCAACTGCCTTTCCCAACCAGCCAACCTATGAAATCCAACCAACTACCCACCCACAACTCCTCCCAGAACTAGTTTTATAGACCCACTGACTCCACCCCCGGGGTCCTGTCTGTGCAGCCTATTTAACTATTTCCCCTCCAGCACTCTCTCATATATGTTAACGTCACAGGAGCCAATGTAGGTCTTTCAAGACCGGTGTTATATGGTGCCAGCAGCCACTCCCAGTCTGCAGTCTAGCTACCGCATTCTGGATTAATTGTAGTTTCCGGGTCACTTTCAAAGGTAGCCCCACACACATTGCAGTAGTCCAGGCAGGAGATAACCAGAGTGTGCACCATTCTGGCAAGACAATCTGTGGGCAGGTAGGGTCTCAGCCGGCATACCAGCTGCTGATTTTGTTTGTTGGAGAAATCAATGGGACTTCGAAGTGTTTGTTCGGATTGTGCCACATATTTCATTAACCTGTTTTTAGTTCCATGGGCTGTGTAAAATTCCTCCCCTCCCAGGTTGCCTGTTTTATTCCTGTTAATATAAGGCATGCCTAAGACCGTTGTGTTAAGCTGAATTTCAGGCTTTTGCTTGTCTTAGCTAACCTCTATTATGACGTTTGTGTGTTCTCCTTCCTCTCCAGCCGTGGCGTCGTACACTTGCATCACTTGCCGCGTGGCTTTCAAGGATGCTGATGTCCAGCGTGCCCACTACAAGACCGACTGGCACAGGTACAACCTGAAACGGAAAGTTGCCGAGATGCCACCTGTCACTGCTGAGAACTTCCAGGAGAGGGTTCTGGCGCAGAGAGCCGGGCTGGAGGAGCAGAACAAGGCGACTGCTACCTACTGCACGGCTTGCAGCAAGAGGTTCTCCAACTTCAACGCTTACGAGAACCACCTGAAGTCCAAGAAGCACCTGGAGCTCGAGAAGAAAGCCGTCCAGGCGGTCAGCAAGAAGGTCGAACTCCTGAATGAGAAGAACTTGGAGAAAGGCCTCGCTCAAGAGAACGTTGACAAAGATGCCATGAATGCCGCCATCCAGCAAGCCATCAGAGCCCAGCCCTCCCTGTCTCCAAAGAAGGCTCCCTTCTTGCCTGGCGGTGCTGCTGGGTCTTCGGTTGCTGCGGAAAGTAGCAGAGAGCATGCAGAAAAAGCTCCCCGGCTGCAGTGGTTTGAAGAACAGGCCAAGAAGCTAGCAAGAGAACAGTCGGAGGAAGAAGAGGAGGCCGACGATATGGAAGAAGGTAGCGGGGCAAGGGCAGTTTATTCTGGCAGCAGTCTTTTGGGGAGTTTGGATGCTTTAGCACAGGAAAAACCATCCATATAATTATAATAATAATAATTTATTATTTATACCCCGCCCATCTGGCTGAGTTACCCCAGCCACTCTGGGCGGCTCCCAATCAAGTGTTAAAAACAATACAGCGTTAAATATTTAAAACTTCTGTGAACAGGGCTGCCTTCAGATGTCTTTTAAAGATAGGGTAGCTGCTTATTTCCTTCACAGCGTGTTCTGAAGGGTGTTCCACACAGTGGGTGCCACTACCGAGAAGGCCCTCTGCCTGGTTCCCTGTAACCTCACTTCTCGCAATGAGGGCACAATTCACACTTTGAATTGTGCTCGGAAACGTACTGGGAGATCTTCTGGACTACAATTCCCATCATTCCTGGCCATGTTGGCTGAGGCTGATGGGAGGTGGTCAACAACAACATGTGTTTGTGTTGTCTGACCCCTGGTTTATTAGAAAGTCCCATTCATAGGCTTTGTACAGCAGCTAGTTCAAATCAGCAGTTTATATCTAGGTTGAAAATATAGAGGAGATAGGGAGAAATTGGGCTGCTTGAATATTTTTTTAAAAATTGTTTTAACAAAAATTTTATACCACTGGATTGTAAGAAAATCCCTAAGCTGGTTACGAAAATATAGAGCAATAAAATTATTGATAACAATGGTTAAATACAGGTATAGAAAAACATTCCGAAGGATTGTTAGAATTGATAGTAGCACAAAGCAGGTAAAACATATGTAGCTTCTACATGTCTCAACAGTCTTGCCTAAAGAAAAATGTGGGTTTTTTTTTGCCAATTATACAGCCTCAGCCCAGTATGCCTGAAAGAGCGTCTCCACCCCCATCATTCAGCCCAGACACTGAGGTCCAGCTCCAAAGGTCTTCTACTGGTTCCCTCACTATGAGAAGTGAGGTTACAGGGAATCGGGCAGAGGGCCTTCTCGGTAGTGGCGCCCACCCTGTGGAACACCCTCCCATCAGATGTCAAGGAAATAAACAACTCTCTGACTTTTAGAAGTCACCTGAAGGCAGCCCTGTTGAGGGGAGTTTTTAATGTTTGTTGTTTTATCGTGTTTTTAATGTTCTGTTGGGGTCCGCCCATAGTGGCTGGGGAAATTATTGTTATTGTTATTATTGATTTTCCAAAAAAATTAACCAACTATCACCAAATTAATTCAAAGTTAAAGCCTAAACAATTTTTTTTTAAAGCAGGCACTAAAAAGAAGACAGCACAGTGTTCTTAGGGAGTTTTTTTTAGTGTTCGCCTTGAACGCTCAAGCAGCCCAAATGATTTTGGAAGCAATCAAGGGGATGGTAGACCATTCATAATTATGAGATCACTAGCCTGCCGCTTGTATTGTATGGTTAACCTGCATCTTTTGGTCAGCATGAAAAGATTCCTCCTAAGCTTTTGCTTTCGCTTGGTTTGAAAGGTTGGGAGGATATAGACTCAGATGAAGATCTGGAGGTTCAAGAAGGACCGATGGAAGGGATCCCGGATGAGGCCGAGGAGAGTGCGTCTGGGAAGGATCACCCCAGCTCAGACGCGATCCCAGTAACCGACTGCTTATTCTGTTCCCACCATTCAAGCTGCCTCATGAAGAATGTGTCCCACATGACAAAAGTTCACAGTTTCTTTATTCCAGATATAGAGTATCTTGTGGATATCAGAGGTCTGATTAAGTACTTGGGTAAGTCTTAAGACATGCCAGCCTCAACTATCTCAAGCTCTCTTGATGATTTTAAGAGGGCATCCTGTGGCATTCATCTCAGTGTTGTTCCTCAGAGTAAAATACATATCATTTGAAACAGGGTGGATTTGATTTAAATCATTTTTTTTTTACAGAAAGACTCATTCTTGCTGGTATAATCTTAATATTTACAACCAGATGAAGGTTTCATTTTTTGAATAATAAATTTTCAGAGTAGTTTTTACAGTTATATCAAAAATTACAGATTTGGTTATACTATTAGAAATACATAGACAGATAATTATGAAATTATTGCGAGGTGAACTGATACAAGGCTATTATATTTGTGGGGGACGCGGGTGGCACTGTGGTCTAAACCACTGAGCCCCTTGGGCTTGCCAATCGGAAGGTTGGCAGTTCGAATCCCTGCGACAGGGTGAGCTCCTGTTGCTCTGTCCCAGCTCCTGCCAACCTAGCAGTTCAAAAGCACACCAGTGCAAGTAGATAAATAGTTGCTGCTGCGACGGGAAGTTAAATGGCATTTCCGTGTTCTGTGGCTTTTGTCACGGTGTCCCATTGCTCCAGAAGCGGTTTAGTCCTGCTGGGCACATAACCTGGAAAGCTGTCTGTGGACAAACACCGGCTCCCTCGGCCTGAAAGCAAGATGAGTGCCGCAAACTTAATTCTATTGTAACAAACTTAATTCTACTGTACAAACTTAATTCTATTATCAAATTTAATTCTATTGTAACAAACTTAATTCTACTGTACAAACTTAATTCTATTATCAAACTTAATTCTATTGTGTTTTATGTTCACTTAGTACGGTATGTAAATGTGGCTTGGGACCGTAATAAATTTCATGCAGTCATGAGTGCCGCAACCCCATAGTCGCCTTTGACTGGACTTAACCATCCAGGGGTCCTTTACCCTACCTCTTTTCTATTTTATTTGTGAAAGTTTTTGTATTTACTGTATAATGTGAAGCAGTGGTGTGGTCTTCCCGATGTTGCTAGACTTAAAACTTCCACGGGGTTAATTGGATTTGGGAGTTCAGCAACACACAGGTTTACCATCCCTGATGTACAGTAGAACAACATTTGGGCTGTGGAATGCTGTGAAACCACCAAATACGTTGCGTTAGTATAAGATGGGAGAGTACAGTGTGTGTATCTTTCTCCTCACAATCTACAGGAGAGAAGGTTGGCATTGGGAAGATCTGCCTGTGGTGCAATGAGAAGGGGAAATCCTTCTACACGACGGAAGCTGTGCAGGCCCATATGAACGACAAAAGCCACTGCAAGCTCTTCACGGAAGGCGATGCTGCTCTGGAGTTTGCAGACTTCTATGACTTCAGGTGGGAAACGGCAGCGGCCAAATTTAGACACACAGCAAATGAAACGTTTCAGTTTTGGCATTTGCATTGGTCTAGTATTGTGCTGGGACGCGGGTGGCGCTGTGGGTTAAACCACAGAGCCTAGGACTTGCCGATCAGAAGGTTGGTGGTTCGAATCCCCGCAACGGGGTGAGCTGCCGTTGCTCGGTCCCTGCTCCTGCCAACCTAGCAGTTCAAAAGCACGTCAAAGTGCAAGTAGATAAATAGGTACCACTCCGGCGGGAAGGTAAAGGGCGTTTCCGTGCGCTGCTCTGGTTCGCCAGAAGCGGCTCAGTCATGCTGGCCACATGACCCGGAAGCTGTACGCCGGCTCCCTCGGCCAATAAAGCAAGATGAGCGCCGCAACCCCAGAGTCGGCCACGCCTGGACCTAATGGTCAGGGGTCCGTTTACCTTTACTAGTATTGTGCTACTCGGGTAACATACATAAGCAAGACTCTTGTGGATGGGCAGAGTAACATTCTACTTCCCTGCTGCTGCTGCTGCTGCTGCTGCTGCTGCTGCTCCCTAACCATGGTTGGATCCTGGCATTGGAAACAAGTCACTTTATTCTTCTTGCTCACCATGTGTTTGCTTACTGGAGCTGTGTGGGGCTGTCGTTCATGTGGAAGCAGCCTTCTTCTCACTTGAGTGCTGACATGTCTGTTAGCCTCTTGAAAACCAGTGGCTTCCCCAAAAATCCATTTGACCTTTTAGAAGTCTGTTTGGCGACAAGCTTGCTTATATTGCTCACGTGAAGCCCAAACATTTTATTTCACAAGAATTTCTGCAGCAGTGAGACAAACGCTTGCTATAGATTTAGCTGGACAAGCAAAAGTACTGGATAGCTTCGATCCTTTGGTGTAGGCAGCAGAGGGGAAATGTACATCGGAAACATGTTAAAAGGTCAGTTAATCTCAGCCCACAGGATATGGTAAAGGGACCCCTGACCATTAGGTCCAGTCGTGGCTGACTCTGGGGTTGCGGCGCTCATCTCGCTTTATTGGCCGAGGGAGCTGGCGTACGGCTTCCGGGTCATGTGGCCAGCATGACTAAGCCGCTTCTGGTGAACCAGAGCAGTGCACTGAAACGCCGTTTACCTTCCCGCCGGAGCAGTACCTGTTTATCTACTTGCACTTTGACGTGCTTTCGAACTGCTAGGTTGGCAGGAGCAGGGACCGAGCAACGGGAGCTCACCCTGTCGTGGCGATTTGAACCACTGACCTTCTGATCAGCAAGTCCTAGGCCCTGTGGTTTAACCCACAGCGCCACCCGCGTCCCAGGTGTACCAGCTGATGGACCAAGAAATACGGGGCACAATCTATCAGAAATCACTTTTGCATAAGCCCTTTTGAATCTAAAATAGAACTTCAAAGAAGGTTGTGCTGCTAATACTACGTTTTCCCTTCAGCAGGCTGCTCAAATGCAAAGTGTTTTATTTTGTAAAATGTATAGGCTGCTTTTCACCAAAATATTTACTATGAGGTGGCCAACATACGTTATGAGTTGGTGTTCAGTGTCCACTAGTCATTCCTTTCTACCCTTAAACGTTGTAGTAAATGTAAACTTGAGTACAGGGGAACCCACAGTGGAATTCTTAATGGTTTCTGTGCTTCAGCTGTATAACTTAACTCTTCAAGCTGTCGCACGTATAAGGGGAAAGAATTCAAATCTGCAATTGCCTGGTAAGCTCAGAAACAAGAAGGTTATTTTTTTAAAAAAGCCTTGACATCTAGATTGTTTTAAACCTTTTTGATGGTGTTCAATAACAAGTTACTTAAATTCCCATATGTCTAGAAACAGTTCTCCTGTTTTTTTAACTACCCAAGATTTGGACAATCATATTTTGGCTTAACTATATGTTATTACGCCTTTAGGCCATTTATTAAGATGGTATATTAAGCCAGGATTTGATCATCTGAATATAACCACTGTCTCCACCTTGCCACTGGTACTTGGTCTCCAGCGATAACCTTTTAGCTTAAAACCTACATTCTGTTAGGTTATTGTTCTATAGCCCCATCATATGGATACAGTGTGTTCTTTTACAGCAGACTAGAATAATAGTATAGCCCTGTTTGTTTGTTTGTTTGTTTGTTTGTTTGTTTGTTTTGTTGTATCAAAATATATACAGCTGTATCATAAATATATATCACAGCAGTTTACAACAACATAAAAACATAAAACCAAACAGTAATATCATAAAGCATTAAAAGCAAAAAGAGCTTTAAAACAGGCATCCATAGACCATTGTGGGTGATGGTCAGCTGGGATTGTACCATTCTAGGTTAAGGTGAGGGATTTCATTCTTGCTTATCCCCATAGAAACAATGCAGACTCCTTGCATGTAGAAAACTAGTGCATCACAGTGAAAGCTATGCTAGAACCTTACTCCCTGGTATAAGTTCAGGAGTTCTTCTATTCCTTTTTAATTTTTTCAAAGGGGAGCATTGAGATATGCGGTCCTCTAGCTCTCATCTAAAGTGTTGCAATCCTCTAGCTCTCATCTAAAACCTCCATGTTTCCTGATTTTCCTGTGTTTGGCGCCTTCCTGTTTTCCTGGTCCTGGTACAGTTATACTACTTGACAGTTGTGAATGAGAAGATCAGCTTTGGGTGTGTTGAGAGATTTCAGAAGCCAAGTGTCATTCGAATGATATTCCAGAACCTTGCAGTGGCTTTGCTGTCACAGTTCTGGAGAACATGTAGCTGTTTGTGGCATATTACTCAAAAGAGACTTTCACCTCCTCCCCAGAAGTTTTAACGGGTAACCTGTGTACATCACTGGTTGGTAGCTGGTCTTGAGATTGAGCTGTTAAGCATGCAGGCCTTACTGAGGGAAATAACGCAGGATCTTGCTATTTCTGTTTCATAGGAGCACTTATCCTGACTATCAGGAAGGAGATGGTGCAGAGATGTCTGAAGAACTGCCACCGGAGAAGAATTTGGATTATGATGATGATTCAATGGAGCTGATTTTACCTTCAGGTAAGTGTATTCTTGAAATATGGCAGGATCATCCCAAGTGCTCACTTTACAGATTCATTAACAATTAGTTCAAGTCAGGGTGGGTAGTTCACACAGTTGCCTTCCAAATGACTTGCCTTGAAGGTGAGCAGTCCCTGCCTTTCCCCAGAATATTTAATAATAATACTGATTTTTTTATTTATACCCCAACCATCTGGCTGGGTTTTCCCAGCTACTCTGGGTGGCTTACAGCATATCCAAAAACGTAAAACATCAAGCATTAAAAACCTCCCAATACAGGGCTGCCTTCAGATGTCTTCTGAAAATTGTGTACTTTTTTTATCTCCTGGACATCTGAAGGGAGGGCATTCCACAGGGCAGGTGCCACTACTGAGAAGACCCTCTGCCTCGTTCTCTGTAACTTCGCTTCTCATAGTGAGGGAACCAGCAGAAGACCCTCTGAGGAGGATCTCAGTGTCTTGCCTGAACAATGGGTGTGGAGACACTCTTTCAGGTATACTGTGCTGAGGCCATTTAGGACTTTAAAGGTCAGCACCAACACTTTGAATAGTTCTCAGAAACGTACTGGGAGCCAGTGAAGATCCTTTATGACTAGTGTTCCAACGACTATGGTTCCAACGACCACTCCCAGTCACCAGTCTGGCTGCCGCATTCTGGATTAGTTGTAGTTTCCAGGTCACCTTCAAAGGTAGCCCCACGTAGAGCGCATTGCAGTAGTCCAAGCGGGAGATAACCAGGGCATGCACCACTCTGGCGAGACAGTCTGCAGGCAGGTAGGGTCTCAGCCTGCGGACCAGATGGAGCTGGTAGACAGCTGCCCTGGACACAGAATTAACCTGCACCTCCATGGACAGCTGTGAGTCCAAAATGACTCCCAGGCTGCGCACCTGGTCTTTCAGGGGCACGGTTACCCCGTTCAGGACCAGGGAGTCCCCCACACCCACCCGCCCCCTGTCCCCAAAAAACAGTACTTATGTCTTGTCAGGATTCAACCTCAATCTGTTAGCCGCCATCCACCTGCCAACCGCCTCCAGATACTCACACAGGACCTTCACCGCCCTCACTGGTTCTGACCTGAAGGAGAGGTAGAGCTGGGTATCATCCGCATACTGGTAGACACCCAGCTTTTGTACTAATGCTATGACTGCGGTGTGGGCATGCCTCTGTCCGGGAACCAGCATCTGTTGGCAGATTTTGACGCCCTGAAGCAAGTTCCTTGCTCCATCAGTTGTTGATCCACTGATGGTTGTGTTGATGTGCGTGGAGAAGTCGAGTCTGTTGCAGTGGAATTAGTCAACAAGAACTTTGTGGGGCAGGGCTGTTGAGGGCCTTTGTATCTCCTCCATCCCTAAGAGAAGAGTCTTAAAGAAAAAAGACCTCAGCCCAGTGTGTGCCACGTTATTGCATCTCTGCCCGTGCTCTTGCACTCCGATCTTATAAGGCATACTCAGAAGAAAGTTGTGTTGACTTCAGTGTGGCAGCATTCACAGTGAGCACACTGAACGTTGTAGACTTAACATGCAATGTTCCGGTCAAGGTCTGAAGGCACAAGCTCTACAGCAGCCTTGGGAAGCCTTAACTTCGCTGCCTTAAGTTCCATGTTGAAATAAAATGGGATGTAATTGTACTAATCATGAATAAACGGTTTCTTCCATTACTTTCAATGCAGCTTATACATGGGGACAGTGCTAACCTTCCCATTTGGTTGACATGCAGCAGCAATCACCTTGCAAAATTTCCAGGCTTCCGTAAGCTTGCTGGTCATTTTAGTATGTGTGTCTTTAATATTACGCTGCCTGAGAAATGGAGAAATCGCTTCCCGGCTTTAAAAATCTCATAGGAGAGGTCTGCAGGCGTATGACAACACAGTTCTGCTGTGACCCCGGCAGGTCTAGCCTTGAGATCCACATTTATGTCACTCTGAAGGAAGTATGTGCTTTAAATGGGAGAGCAAAACAAAGAATTTGATTTAAACCAGCAAAGTGGAGTGTGAGGTCTCAGGATTCTGCCCCTGTTAGAGTTCTCTTTGACTGATTAAAATCCTTATGGGGACAGGAAAGTTCTTTTTTTATAAAAAGAGAAGAAAAGAAAATCGGTGGTAACATATGATAAAGGTGGGCTGCAAATGAAATGAAATGCTCTCTTTCAGAGCCTTTTGAGTGATTTCTAGCACATTATAGTGCAGCGTCATCACATACTGTTGGAAGTGTTGCTGATGGCAGTGCTAAAAGAGAACACTCTGTGATCTGTATGTTCATTATCAACACACTTTTGTACAGGTGATGCCTAGCTCAGTTGATGATTTATTCCTGAAAATAGAGCTGTGCAGTGTAGAAAATTTGACCCTCAAGCTTTTAAACCATGGGTAAGCAAACTAAGGCCTGGGGGCTGGATCTGGCCCAATCACCTTCTAAATCTGGCCTGCGGATGGTCCAGGAATCAGCGTGTTTTTACATGAGTAGAATGTGTCCTTTTATTTAAAATGCATCTCTGGGTTATTTGTGGGGCATAGGAATTCATTCATTATTTTTTTCCAAAATATAGTCTGGCCCCCCACAAGGTCTGAGGGACAGTGGACTGGCCCCCTGCTGGAAAACTTTGCTGACTCCAAATTTAAACCGTTGATGCAAATATTTAAACATGTAAGCCACTAGATGGCACTTTGGGGATTCTAGCATTCCGGTTCCTGGACTCTGCTTGTTTACTAGAGATTGTTCCCATGACAAACGTTCGAAGTGGCCAACACATTCACATGGGTGTGGAATACGATAGTTTCTATTCCAGTATATCAGACTTGGGTCGCAGTGTGCATGTAGGGAACACATCCAGTTTGTCATGAGGACAGTACAGTGGTACCTCGGATTACATATGCTTCAGGTTACAGACTCCGCTAACCCAGAAATAGTACCTCGGGTTAAGAACTTTGCTTCAGGATGAGAACAGAAATTGTGCTCTGGCAGCACGGCGGCAGCGGGAGGCCCTATTAGCTAAAGTGCTGCTTCAGGTTAAGTACGGACCTCCGGAACGAATTAAGTACTTAACCCGAGGTACCACTGTATTACAATATAGCAACCTGCCCTCTTTTGAAGAGAGGCACACTGGAAGTCTCTGATTGTTCAAAGCTCCCCTCTTCTTGTTTCAGCTGCTCAGTTCTTTGTGTTCTCTCACCTCCCCAGATACACAGACACACATATCCATGATGATCTTGTGCTCTTTTTCTTTGGGGTAGCTCTGAACTATAGGCTCTGTTAAGAATAATTTGCCCGGGGAGAATTTTGACCAAGCATTACCGTTGAGGGCTATGTTTCTAATGCTGTGGCTGATTCAGCGAATACAGTTTTAGTTCTTGCAAGGCGTTAGCTCTTAATTTTGCTGCTAGGGTTTTGCTAAAATGATAACGAGTAAACAGAGCAACATGAAGAAGTGGCATTGAAAATACATTAGAGCACAGGGTGGATTTGATTTAAATCAAATCGATTTAAATCACTAGTCAGTAAGACTTGATTTAAATCATTTTTTTTACAGAAAGACTCATTCTTGCTGGTATAATCTTAATATTTAAAACCAGATGGAGGTTTCATTTTTGGAAGAATAAATTTTCAGAGTAGTTTTTACAGTTATATAAAAAATTACTGATTTGGTTATACTATTAGAAATACACAGACAGGTGATTATGAAATTATTGTGAGGTTTAATAAATTAACTGTTTATATTTGGACAACTTTTCTTCTGTACTTTATTGGAAGGAGAGAAATAATGATTTCCTTACAAAACAAGAACATTATAGCATATGGATCCATGTTTGTTACTGATGTGGTTAAACATTTTTAAAAATAAAAACCCCCCACTTAGACACATGAAAAACTTAAAACAAATCCTTATTTCCTGATGACTAGCCTTTGGACTATAATGTAACTTAAATAGAAAACTATCTTTAGAAAGATTTTTCCTCCAAAAGCATTTTATTTTCAAATTCAATTTAAATAAAAAAATCCGATTTAAATTTTTAAAATCCGATTTTTTTGATTATTATTATTTAAATCATTGATTTTTATCCACCCTGATAGAGCATCGCTTAACCAAAACTGAATAGGGAGAGAGTCTTGATTAGCCATTTTCCCTATTTGTTGCATGTAGTCTGCTATGGCAGTACGTAAAGAAAGGGGTGTTCAACTCCCCACCCCCAAATGTGTGAAATCCTTAGTGAAGTTCTGAAGAGCCATTGCAACTCCCTGCAATGGGATGAAATGCTGAAGTTCTCAGAATGAAGTGAGAACCACATTCTTAGCATGGTTGGGAACTGTTTTGGGGACAAGGGGGTCATATTATCCCAGTGGAAATCTGTCGGGGGCTGCATTCCAATAGTGGGTGAGGCCACATGCAATCATTAAACACACACACACAGCTGTTTCCCATGGAAATAGAGGCATATATTTAATTTTTAGTAACTCGAGCTTCACTGTCCATTTTCTCTGTGAATAGTTTTTTCCAAACTGTGTTAAAGGGTGTTGGGACTTTTTTTTCTAAAAAACTGTCCTGCCTATGCAGAAAGCGAAAGACTTTGCAAGTCCCGCAGAAGAATGCAGATTATAAGCAGAACTGCAAGCTCTGTCTAATGTTTTACAATTGTTTATGTGCTGTAAGCCGCCCGGAGTGTCTGGGGAAACCCAGCCGGGTGAGTGGGGTATAAATAATAAAAAATATTATTATTATTACTATTATTACTACTACTACTAAACATTTGTATCCTAAAACTTTCATGCAGGCATGCAGCTACAAAATACATGGATAACTTTTTGCATATTTGCAAGGAGTACAAGTCTGTCTCTCCCTGCTCAGACATTTCCCTCTCTACCATGATATTCTTGCAGCAGAACCGTTTGCAGAGGAGGGAGCTGCAATTGTATGCTTTACACATCATCAAAAACCCATTTTACCTTCTTCATGCTGAATAGCTGGTGGCTGGATTGCAGGTCCACGTCCACCCCCGCCCAATCCCTGATTTAAGGAAGTAAAAGATAGGTCTTTCTGTGGAATTGGGTGTTTTCTATACACCCATAGTTTGTTGGTTCTAGAGATGTTCAGGTTTGCGTTGTGCCTAAGTAAGTATTATAAACAACCAGGATCTGCCATATCCCATGTGGAGTTCTTCTTACCTGGATTTTAGTCTACAGTGGTACCTTGGTTTTCGAACGTCTCCGTTGACAGACGTTTCAGTTTTCGAACACCGCAAACCCGGAAGTAAAAGCTTCGCTTTTTGAACAAGCCTCGGAAGTTGAACATGCCACATGGCTTCCGTATTGAGTTTTCCGTTTTGAGGCTTCCGTTTTGAGTTTTCAAATGTTTCGGAACTCAGAACGGTCTTCTGGAATGGATTACGTTCGAAAACTGAGATACCATTGTACATCGTTTAGTCTTGTTTGGTATAGTAAGCTGCCCCTTGCAGATCTTGCAAACTGGAAAGGTATGATGTAAATCTCTACATGTTCTTTACATAATATGTTATTGACAGTTACTTCTACCCTAAATGGCATTGTCTACCCTCCCTTATGGCAGTGGTTCCCAGTTAGCTAAGTACTATGGACTCCCTGTTTTTCAGAAGCCAAGCCATGGACCCACTACTATTGAAAACGTTGATATCTCTATGGTAGTTTTTGTTATGTAAATGGTTTCACGGATCCCCCGAGTGGGTTACGTGTTCCCGCAATTGGGACCCACTTCCTTATGGGATTCTGAGTTTCACGGTGTGGCTAATGATATCCCCATTTTCCAGTTTACCTTTGTTTTAAAAGCTACTCTGTTGCTTTAATATTCACATTTCCTTCTTACAAAGGTGCCCGGATCGGTCACCGTTCACTGATGAGATACTATAAGCAGCGGTTTGGTTCTTCAAGAGCTGTGGCTGTTTCTAAAAATAAACATGCTGTGGGCAGAGTATTGCAGCAATATAAAGCTCTGGGATGGACAAGCGGCACAGGTAAGCAAACAGCATTAGTGTGTTATATCAATACAGTTACTAGACATTGTCCTTGAGAGGCATCTCTTTCAGCCATAAGAAGGGACATTTTCCTGGAAGTAGCCAATTATAGTAGCTGCCTGCTATTCTGAACTAGTTGGTATACCTTTTCAAAGAGCTGGTGTCTCTTAATTCCATGTGTGTAGCATCTGTCTAGAGCTTTTTTCAAAGAGAACCAGATTTGATGAAGTGAACATGTGTGAGGGCCATAGCTGTCAACTTACAGATTTGAAAATAAGGGACCAGCAGCCTCGAAAATAAGAGATCAGCAGCCATAATAAGGGATTTTCCAAGCACAGGTATGTTCAACGTCTGAGCCCCTCCAAGCCAAAGGCAGAAAGCCCAGCCAGCAGCCAAACAAAGCCTCAAGTGGTGGTTCCCACAGCGCAGCAACCCGGCAAAGGGGATGCAGCAAGGAAAACCACCGTCGCCTCTCCGCTGGGAAGTGCTGAGCAAAGGCAAATTCCCAGGCAACGCGGCCGATTTGATCGGCACAAGGCATGCAAGCTCCACCCCCCCCCCAGTCATTCTTAGACTCCATATTGGGTGAGCAACGCAGCCAAGCAACACAGTTGGAGCCTCCCTCCTCCCTAGCCGGCAGGGAGGGAAGGAGAGGAGCTGCTTCCTTTGAAACCCGGGAAATTTAAGGGACATCATTAATAAGGGACAGCAGCGGGACACAGCGCTGGGATAAGGGACTTTCCCGCCAAATAAGGGACTGTTGACAGCTATGGTGAGGGCCAACCAAAGATATTGAACTTTTTTTAGGATTGAAGTTGTTGAGCTTTTGTTGGGATTTTACCCCAGGAAATAAACTGCTATACAATTTTACCCCAAAGTTGTTGAGGATTAAAGTTTTACCCCAGGAAATTGACTGCCCTCGAAACAGACTTTGGACATGCCTGGGCTAGGCATTCTGTTACTTCCCTCTGCACCCAGTTGTGTGTGTGTGTGTGTGTGTGTGTGTGTGTGTGTGTGTGTGTGTATGTATATGTATGCATCTATTCTTTGGGAATTTTTAGAGGTTTCTGGATAACTGCTTTTAGAAACAGAATGCTGGGCTAGATTTAACTGGTTGCCAAATTTAGGCATGCTTCCTGGGCCCAAATTCAACACATCTCCCAACATCAACTGCATTTTATGTAGGAAGCCGCTAGACCTGTGCAGACATCATTGTAGGACTGGGTGCTTCTATTCATCGTAAAAGTTGCTTTGCCTTCAGGTTGAGTGTTGAATGTTGGAAGGTACTGTGGTTTAAACCACTGAGCCCCTTGGGCTTGCCGATCAGAAAGTCAGCGGTTCGAATCCCCATGACGGAGTGAGCTCCCATTGCTCTGTTCCGGCTCCTGGCAACCTAGCACTTTGAAAGCACGCCAGTGCAAGTAGATAAATGGGTACCGCTGTGGCAGAAAGGTAAACAGTGTATCTGTGCACTCTAACTTCCGCCACAGTGTCCCGTTGCACCAGAAGTGGTTTAGTCATGCTGGCCACATGACCCGGAAAGCTGTCTGCGGACAGACAGCGGCTTCCTCGGCCTAAAAGCAAGATGAGCACCGCAACCCCATAGTCGCCTTTGACTGGACTTAACCGTCCAGGGGTCCTTTACCTTTTACCTTGAATGTTGGTTCTTTCTCCATAACTTCAGGAGCAGCACTGGCTCGTGAGCGTGACATGCAGTACCTTCAGAGGATGAAGGCCAAGTGGATGCTGAAGACCAGCATGCAGAATAACGCTACAAAGCAGATGCACTTCCGCGCGCAAGTCAGGTTCTGAAAGTGCCCAGCGATAAGCATGACTAGCCTGAGCTTGCCTCGTTCTTTCTACAGTACTGTGGAAGGAAGATCCAGTTGCAGAGAAGTGTGGTACTGCCTGCTGCTATTTCAGCATGTTTCCCAAGGAGATCTCAGCCCTCGAACTGTAACTGGCTGTCAGACTTCAAATCAATAAAGCCTATGCATAAGAAAGCATGTTTTGCTGGTTATTTGCAGTACTGTGGTGCCCCGCAAGACGAACGCCTCACAAGACGAAAAACCCGCTAGACGAAAGGGTTTTCCGTTTTTCGATGCGCTTCACAAGACGAATTTCCCTATGGGCTTCCTTCACAAGACGAAAGCCCATAGGGAAATCTCCAGGACAGCGGGGAAGCGCAGCGCGTCTTCCCCACTGTCCTCGGACCTCCTCCGAAGGCTGGCGGTGGGGCATAGAGACCTCCTCCCGCCGCCAGCCTTCGGAAGGCTGCTCCGAAGGCTGGCGGTGGGGCGGAGAGACCTCCTCCCGCCGCCAGCCTTCGGAAGGCTCCTCCGAAGGCTGGCGGTGGGGTGGAGAGACCTTCTCCCCGCGCCAGCCTTCGGAAGGCTCCTCCGAAGGCTGGCGGTGGGGCGGAGAGACCTTCTCCCCGCGCCAGCCTTCGGATGGCTGTCCTGAAGACTTGCGGTGGGAGGAGGGTTTTCCTTCCCACCGCCAACATTCAGAATGCTGTTCTGAATGTTGGCGGTGGGGAGGAAAAACCCTCCTCCCACCGCAAGCCCCGGGAACAGAGGAGAAGCGCTGCGCGCCTTCCCCTCTGTTCCCGGACCTGTCCTGAAGGCTTGCGGTGGGGAGAAAAGCCCTTCTCCGCACCGCCAGCCTGGCAAGCGGTCTCCATAGGAACGCATTAATTGATTTTCGATGCATTCCTATGGGAAACCATGCTTCGCAAGATGAAAAACTCGCAAGAAGAAAAAACTTGCGGAACGAATTAATTTCATCTTGCGAGGCACCACTGTACAGTCATACCTCATGTTACGTTCTTTCAGGTTACGTCCTGCGGCAACCCGGAAGTACCGAAAAGGGTTACTTCTGGGTTTTGCCGCTCGTGCATGCGCAGAAGCGCGAAATGACGTCATGCGCAGAAGCGGCAAGTCACAACCTGCACGTGTGCAGACGCACCAATGCGGGTTGCGCTCTTTTCATGTAGCAAACGGGCCTCCAGAACGGATCCCGTTCACAACCAGATGTTCCACTGTATCGGCTCTCAGGTATCTACGCTGCGCAGCTGAGTTGCATTTCAGACACTTGAAAGATTTGTTGAGGAAGCATCAAACACATTGAACAATGCTGTTAGGTGAGAGGTCAGTATTATCCACATATTGCAGGGAGCAGCTGCTCAGAGAGAGGAGTTTGCTTGAGAGGTTTTTGCAGCAGATGAGAACTTAGAACCAGGGGCTTTCTAACCCATGCCCAGGCCAAAATGCTGTACAGTGGAACCTTGGCTTACGTACCGTCCTCCTTACGAATGCTTCGGGTAACGAGCTCCGCTAACCCAGAAGTAGATGCCCCTAGTAGGGAAGCAGGCCATAGCAAAAGAGGCCTTGCCGAAGTGTGTGGGGATGAGAGACTTTTGAGTAGATTAACTGGCAAATAGTTTCCGTTATTTCCACAGAAGCCTTGCCTCCAAATTCTGAGCCTTTAACACTTCAGTCCAAATCCTTGACTTTGTATTAAATCCCACAAATTCCAGTGGGGCTTAGTGACTTCCTAACCAGTTTTAAGACTGCATTGTGAGAGGTTGCAATGACCACTTTCAGCAGTGATTAATCTGTTACCTGGAAATTGCTTTTCTGTGGCGATGCTTTTATATTTGTGGATGGCATGGAGACAAACTGGTGACATGCTTCAATTAAATTGCATCCTAAATTGAAACCAGGGAGACATAGGTTTCTTACTCTGCCTTGAATCCCCCTTCTACCAGTTTTGCTTTGGTGGGGTTTTTTGGTCAGTAAATATATGACAAAATGCAACATCAGCCTCCCCCAGCATGGTGCAGAAGAGCAGAGATTCAGGCTTTTAAGAAAACACGAATACGGTTAAGTAGGAGGAACCCTTTAGATATATGCAAACTTACCTGGCTCCCTTTGTAAATCTTCTAGCTCTACCCAGGCTCAGGAGACACACTGCAATGCTTTTGAGCATCACTCGGGAGGAATATTTTTCAAGAGATAACCAGTCTGAGTCCATCACAAGTGGCCTTTCTCACAGAATCGTCGCGGTGCATACAATTAACATTCATCACACTCGAGTGGGCATCTCGAGAGAATAAAAACAAGGAGAATGCAAATCAGTATCACAAAAAACTGCCTGACCTCTGAGTTTATAATGCCTACTTCATCATCTTAGCCTGAGAGCTTTAGTCTTCATATTCATTTGCAATAGAGCTCTGCCCCACCACAGTTGCAAGAGCATAGACAGCTAGTTTCCTATGTAAAATAAGTTCAACAGATAGTGTCAGTAGATAATCCACTGCCAACTCATTTCTGCCCCTCCTCGCCTGTTTCCAGATCTGGAATAACAGAAAAGAGAAGGTCTTGAAAAGCATCTTAAGGGTGAAGGTTGTTCATATGTTAACTTACAAGTTCACCGTATTCCTCCTAATTCCCCTACCTTGTGTGGAAATTCTTCACAGTGGTTCTTTAATGAAAATGCCACAGATAGTTAAAGGTCAAAGGCCTGGTTATAATAGGGTTGCCATATTTTGAAGAGCAAGAAAGAAGACACATCTGCTGAGTTCTACTTTTAAGTAGATAGGGACATGGGTGGCGCTGTGGGTTAAACCACAAGGCCTAGGGCTTGCCGATCAGAAGGTTGGCGGTTCGAATCCCCGCGACGGGGTGAGCTCCCGTTGCTCGGTCCCTGCTCCTGCCAACCTAGCAGTTCGAAAGCACGTCAAAGTGCAAGTAGATAAATAGGTACCGCTCTGGCGGGAAGGTAAACGGCGTTTCCGTGTGCTGCTCTGGTTCGCAAAAAGCGGCTTAGTCATGCTGGTCACATGACCCGGAAGCTGTATGCCAGGTCCCTTGGCCAGAAAAGCGAGATGAGTGGCGCAACCCCAGAGTCGTTCGCGACTGGACTTAACGGTCGGGGTCTCTTTACCTTTTACTTTTAATTAGGAATCACTATGATGGCTCTGATTTTACATACCCATTAAAAAGAGGACGTATCCTGGAAAAAGAGGACATATGGCAACCTTAGAGGAAGGTTTTTGCCTGATGCCTAAAGATGTGTAATGAAAGTGCAGAAAAGGCCCATTCTTATGTTGCCACCCTTTGGATCACTTGTGGAGGAGGCACACAAAGAAAGACCTCAGAGTGGTGATTGAAGGGTTTGCGTTGGTTGATATGGGGAGAGACATCGTGGTCCTTAGCCGTTTAAGGCTTTGTAAGTAAAAACCAGCGCTTTGAATAGATATCCTTTTGCAGGAATGGCATTTGTCCTCTATTACTTCAGCATTAAAATCTAGGAAACTGAATTATTTTATTCTGCAGCAGTTTACGGACTGAACAATGTTCAAGAGCTTTCAGCCCATGATCTTAAAAATGCTGTCTACAAGGAAACTGGCTGGTTTATCTCTACCTGATTCTAGGTTCCTACCCTCCACAAAGAGCAGTGTGTAATAACAGCAGCTCACACAATGAGTGTTGTCAGTGAGTCAGCAATTTATTCCTCTTGCTAGAGCTGGGCAGCTTACATTTTCAAGGATTGTTTCTCGCTGACTTCCAGGAGCCTCGGCAGGCTCTATTGAAAAAAGGTGAAAATCCAACAAGACTAACCATAAAAAGGCTTTCTATAGTCACACATGCATAAAATGTGCTAGAATATTTCCACAACATATGTAAAGATGGAATCTGGTGGGCATAGTCTAAAGATATTACTTACCAGGAAAGTCTGTAAATAGACCATTTTCCCCTCTCATCACTTAAGTTTGGAGCCTGATGTTTACCTCGTCATAGAGACCAGCACTTCAGAAAGCCAAAATACACATGGGATGGCTGCAGGAATAACAAGAGTTTCCCCTTCACATACTTGAATCAGCCCCAGTTTGTGGAATGTGTAGTGCCAGCCAGTTAAGTCTAAAACAGGATGTCGCATGAGAGCCAGTGGGTAGGAATTTGAGACTTCCTCCTTGAAACACTTTGGCAATTCTGAGACTGGGGGAATGGAGATTTGCACCAGCAGCTGGAATAGTATCTATGGATACGTAAGGGCAGGTTCTGTTTACAACAATATCACGCAACTGTAAAAGTGCTGTTACTTTCAACTTTACCAAAGATAGAAGAAGAAGAAGAGTTTGGATTTGATATCCCGCTTTATCACTACCCTAAGGAGTCTCAAAGCGACTAACATTTCTCCTTTTCCTTCCTCCCCCACAACAAACACTCTGTGAGGTGAGTGGGGCTGAGAGACTTCAAAGAAGTGTGACTATCCCAAGGTCATCCAGCAGCTGCATGTGGAGGAGCGGAGACTCGAACCCAGTTCCCCAGATTGCAAGACTACCGCTCTTAACCACTACACCACAGGAGAGGGAGTGAGAGAGCACCAAACTGCAGCTGCCAGGTCCCAGATCAGAGCTGAAAGCTTTGGGTCTGACCTCTAGATTGTCTCCTGAAGCCTCACACACAATGCATACTTCTCCTGAAAATAACAACAACAACAATTTATTTATATCCTGCACATCTGGCTGGGTTTCCCCAGCCACTCAGGGCGGCTCCCAACAATAAAAAGGGATAAAACATCAAACATTAAAAACTTCCCTAAACAGGCATGCCTTCAGATGTCTACTAAAAGTCAAAGAGTTGTTTATTTCCTTGACAACTGATGGGAGGGCGTTCCACAGGGCGGGTGCCACTACCGAGAAGGCCCTCTGCCTGGTTCCCTGTCACCTCACTTCTCGCAGTGAGGGAACCGCCAAAAGGCCCTCAGAGCTGGACCTCAGTGTCTGGGCTGAACGATGGGGGTGAAGATGTTCTTCAGGAATACTGGGCCGAGGCCATTTAGGGCTTTAAATGTCAGCACCAACACTTTGAATTGTGCTCGGAAACGTACTGGGAACCAATGTAGATCTTTGTAGGAATTCGCCTGCTGGACTAATTGGCTCTGTCTTTTGGTTTTGCCTACCTCCTAGCAAATTTTGGCAGTTGAGGCATTAGGTAAGCCTAAGTCTTTGATGCGACGCAGGTGGCACTGTGGGTTAAACTACAGAGCCTAGGACTTGCTGATCAGAAGGTTGGTGGTTCGAATCCCCGCGACGGGGTGAGCTCCCATTGCTCAGTCCCTGCTCCTGCCAACCTAGCAGTTCGAAAGCACGTCAAAGTGCAAGTAGATAAATAGGTACCGCTCCGGCGGGAAGGTAAATGGCATTTCCGTGTACTGCTCTGGTTTGCCAGAAGCGGCTTAGTCATGCTGGCCACATGACCCGGAAGCAGTACGCCGGCTCCCTCGGCCAATAAAGCGAGATGAGCACCGCAACCCCAGAGTCGGCCATGACTGGACCTAATGGTCAGGGGTCCCTTTACCTTTTTAGTCTTTGATGGAGGAGAGGCTGTAACCACTGCCTGCCCCTCCAGTATTCCAGGGTACCCCCTTAAAGGGATCAGGAAGGAGTTGCTTCTGACCAGAAGCCCAGATGGTTGCTAGGACAACAGCACTCCTCAAGGCAGCAACCCTGTGGGGCTTTCCTGCTTGATGTATGTTATTGGACCCCTTTGCCTATAACATAGGGCTGGTGGTTCAATGGTTCTATCTAACGCCTTGCCAAACCCTACATCTGTAATCAATAAAGTTGTGGCCTGATTTGACTCAAAATGATGTGTCCTGTGAGCTTTCTTGGGTGGTGGTGGGCACCTGGTTTGGGCAAGGGAGTGCTCAAACTGTATGAGTATTTGGAATAATCTGCACATTATTTGGAATAATTGTTAACCCAGCCCAAGCTTTCTCTTCTAGACCCTGATAATCTCTTCCCAGGCAACAGATATTTGTGCTGTCATCCTTGTATAAAATGTGGTGCGATTGCAATGCCTATTTTCCCAAAGGAATATAATAGGCTAGTCTTAAATTCAAGCTTACTCTGAGAACCATTCTAAACATTGCAGAGAATTACTAACCGTACATTTATTACTTCTACAGAGCTTCCAAGGATATTTCAAGCACTTCCAAAAATACTCTGTCATAATCTTTTTAAATATATATTTTTAATGAGGATCACAGTCTGAAAGCGAGTTTATGACATTAAGGGCAGAGGAATCAAGATTTTAAGGAGGAAAAGACCAAGAAAACTGGTGGATATTCAGCTGCTGTAAAATATGGTAAAGGTGACAGAAGGGAAGGCAAACAGAACAGAGAAGGCACAAAAAAGTCTTTGGCTTCACATGTAGAAGTTGCAGGCATGAAGAGAAAGAGAGAATATAGGCACTTTAAAGAAATAAACAAAAGTTTTCAATGAATGTGATTTAAGAAGAAACCTAGGGGCATGCAAGGAAAAAAAATGACTCATTCCATTCATTTTCATTATTAAAAACCACACTGATTTCATTATTTATTCATTTAAAGCACATTTCTTGTTTTTATTGGTTTTACTGCTGCATTTAGCAGTGGAGCTAATTTCAGCAGCTGCCTCCCGGTGACAGACAGAATGTATTGACATTGCAGAAGGCCAGGGCCATTTCATTCCAGGATGCAACTTCCAAGACGTTTGGGGGGAGTGAAATGATGGCTGCCAGGAGGTGGCTGCTCAAATCAAGCACTGGTGCCAGAGTAAGGTAAGTTCCGTCATCCCCAAATAAGTGATGCCTGGGTAACAAATGAGATACCCCCTAAAAAGGACTGCACCACATTTTGCAGGGTTCCTTCACCTCCAGTCTGTGAAGTGGTATTATTCTGAATTCTTGCATTTCAAGGCTGTATTTTGTCTCCCTGCTTATTTAATTTATACGCAGAATACATCATGCGAAAGGCTGGGCTGGATGAATCCCAAGCTGGAATTAAGATTGCCGGAAGAAATATCAACAACCTCAGATATGCAGATGACACAACCTTGATGGCAGAAAGTGAGGAGGAATTAAAGAACCTTTTAATGAGGGTGAAAGAGGAGAGTGCAAAATATGGTCTGAAGCTCAACATCAAAAAAACGAAGATCATGGCCACTGGTCCCATCACCTCCTGGCAAATAGAAGGGGAAGAAATGGAGGCAGTGAGAGATTTTACTTTCTTGGGCTCCATGATCACTGCAGATGGTGACAGCAGCCACGAAATTAAAAGACGCCTGCTTCTTGGGAGAAGGGCAATGACAGGCCTAGACAGCATCTTGAGAAGTAGAGACGTCACCTTGCCAACAAAGGTCCGTATAGTTAAAGCCATGGTTTTCCCAGTAGTGATGTATGGAAGTGAGAGCTGGACCATAAAGAAGGCTGATCGCCGAAGAATTGATGCTTTTGAATTATGATGCTGGAGAAGACTCTTGAGAGTCCCATGGACTGCAAGAAGATCAAATGCATCCATTCTTAATGAAATCAGCCCTGAGTGCTCACTGGAAGGACAGATCGTGAAGCTGAGGCTCCAGTACTTTGGCCACCTCATGAGAAGAGAAGACTCCCTGGAGAAGACACTGATGCTGGGAAAGATGGAGGGCACAAGGAGAAGGGGGCGACAGAGGATGAGATGGTTGGATAGTGTTTTCGAGGTTACCAGCATGAGTTTGACTAAACTGCGGGAGGTAGTGGAGGACAGAGGTGCCTGGCGTGCTCTGGTCCATGGGGTCACGAAGAGTCGGACACGACTAAACGACTAAACAACAACAACAAGATGTATGATCATTCTGAAGTGCAAATATACACAGTGTCTTAAAACAAATAAAAAGAGGTTGTTGTCACTAAAATCGTTGTTGACATGCTGTGCAGCAAAATGGTTATGAACAGTAGAACATTTCCATAGCCCAAATTTGGTGGTCCTTTCTTCCCAGTTCCACTAGCAATGCCAGTTTCTCATATCCATCACATTGGCACGTCTGAGCCTCTGAAGTGTCACATTCGATGGTGAAGTGTATAGTCACATTGTTAATCTACAATATCACCAGTTTGTTGTATGCTTATGTGAGGAAAAGTAAAAAAGGAAGATCAATTTATTTCTTTTAATTGCTTTGAAATAGCACACAATCCGGGATGCGAGTGGCGCTGTGGGTTAAACCATAGAGCCTAGGGCTTTCTGATCAGAAGGTTGGCGGTTCTAATCCCCGTGACGGGGTGAGCTCCCGTTGCTTGGTCCCTGCTCCTGCCAACCTAGCAGTTCAAAAGCACACCAGTGCAAGTAGATAAATAGGTACCACTCCGGCGGGAAGGTAAATGGCATTTCCGCTGCTCTGGTTCACCAGAAGCAGCTTAGTCATGCTGGCCACATGACCCAGAAGCTGTACGCCGGCTCCCTCGGCCAATAAAGTGAGATGAGCGCCGCAACCCCAGAGTCGGCCACGACTGGACCTAATGGTCAGGGGTCCCTTTACCCTTTACCCTAGCACACAATCCCAAGGGGCTCTGGAGAATGTTTCTTTTTTAAAAATAGAGAGAACTTGTGCCATAATGTTATATATTACTTAGAGGGAGATGCGCTCAGTAATGCAGAACCATTTTATAAAAATGTATTAAGTCCTCTTACATCAGCAGTAGATTGAATCAATCATATTTGTCATGGGTTGCTCTCTTCAGCTGAATCAAGGTGTTTGCAAATACAAAGCTGAACAACAGCCAAGAGTTTCTGAAAATGCAGTCTCATCTTGGCTTGAATCTATAACGGTGAACCTATTCAGAGAAGTAATGCACCCTACCTAGGAAAGAACATTAAATTGATCACCTGGAAAGAATCAACAAGTATTGCATTTTTAAAAGGAGGGCAGCCACTTCCCTAACTAATAATACCATTGGATTTTTTCCCAGTTGTTCAACCCATTCATTTTCACTCAATCTAACTTTCTCTGAACCTTTTCTTTTTCCTATTTAGATACAGAATAGATACAGAATTCCACCTCAAAAGTCAAAAGGAATTATTACCCTTTTCCATCTATTGCTGGAGAAGAGGCCACAAAATGGATCCTTCACAGCAAACTTATGGGGAGTCCATAGGTTTATTTCCCCCAAAATTTCATCTATTAGTATATATTTCATGTATACGCTAAATAAAATTGCCACATATACACTGCAGCTTATATAAAAGTTCTCACTTTGTTATTATTCTTTTTAATCATACATGCAGCTGACCTTACTGTTTTGCAGATTTGAAATCTTAGAAGCTGCAGAAATCTGCTTTTTGTGCAGTCTCAAATACAGACACAGCAGTGAACTGTAGAATGATATACGTAGTACTCTCTGCAGTGGCACAAAGATCATTATTTTTGGGAGGTGTGGAAAAGATCTTGCTCATTATGTTCTTTACGTTGCATAGTGTTGACAACAAGCATTATTAGATGAGCACTTGACCAAAATTGTTCATGGCAGGGAACTGCATAAACTAGATTTTCTACAATTCCTATATGGAGGACAAGTTCTTAATACTAAGATGTCCCCTTTGTAATTCAAAGCCTGGCCTAGGATTCTTATGCAAATATGGAACAAATCTACTCCCGCAAAAAACAACAATGAAAGGGTTTCTTCAGGTCATTGTGATATGCCAAACATGCCATTTAATCTTTACCTTCTGCTGCCAGGTACTACGGCACTCTCAGATGAAAATTATTCTACAGAAAGACCAAATCATGGGAACAATTTCTTTTTTACAGTAATCTTTTAGACAGTACTTAAAGGTAAAGGGACCCCTGACCATTAGGTCCAGTTGTGGCCGACTCTGGGGTTGCAGTGCTCATCTTGCTTTATTGGCCGAGGGAGCCGGCGTATAGCTTCCGGGTCATGTGGTCAGCATGTCTAAGCCGCTTTTGGCGAACCAGAGCAGCACACGGAAACGCTGTTTACCTTCCCGCCAAAGTGGTACCTATTTATCTACTTGTACTTTGAGGTGCTTTCGAACTGCTAGGTTGGCAGAAGCAGGGACCGAACAACTGGAGCTCACCCTGTTGCGGGGATTCGAACCACCGACCTTCTGATTGGCAATTCCTAGGCTCTGTGGTTTAACCCACAGTGCCACCCGCATCCCTATCTAGTTAAAAGTAGAACTCAGCATATGTGTCTTCTTTCTTGCTCTTCAAAATATGACAACCCTACTATAACCAGGCCTTTGACCTTTAACTATCTGTGGCATTTTCATTAAAGAACGACTGTGAAGAGTTTCCACACAAGGTAGGGGAATTAGGAGGAATACGATGAACTTGTATGTTAACATACGAACAACCTTCACCCTTAAGATGTTTTTCAAGACCTTCTCATTTCTGTTATTACAGATCAGGAAACAGGCGAGGAGGGGCAGAAATGAGTTGGCAGTGGATTATCTACTGACACTATCTATTGAACTTATTTTACATAGGAAACTAGCTGTCTATGCTCTTGCAAGAATGGTGGGGCAGAGCTCCATTGCAAATGAATATGTGGTTTAACCCACAGCGCCACCCGCGTCCCTTATACATAAGTGCTTACATAAGTGTAAAGAGCCTTGTTATCTTTAACAAGATTTAAGCTCAGGCCCTCCCAGCTTGACAACCTCTCATTTGTAGTTTATATTTGGTGCAAGGCAAAATCTTAATACGAAGATGTACATTCGCCCCACTAGGAAGGTGGCTCTGCTAAGGCATTGGGTCTGCTTGTTTTTTTTGCAATCAGCTGGAGGTGAAATTAAAACGGTGGTTTCACATAGCCCTTAATATAGCGGTATATCATCCAGCCATGCCCTTTCTTTAACATTGAAGCACAAGTCAGTTCCATTCAACAAAGTTTCCTGGCAAAGTTAATTGGTAGCTTCGTCCTTACAGCTTCTGTCCATGTCTGAGGGATTACTGATGATCTGTTACTTAATTAGTCATATTCTGTTCCTTACATTAGGAGGGCTTTAATTACTGCTTTCCTTTTCCTTATTATCTTCTACTTGTTTTGACTATTTTCATCATCATAAGAATATAAGAATATTACATTATATTTTTTTACATTTTTTTTAATTGGTTTTCAAAAAAAAATATTCAAACAAAGAAACATACATACATACATACATCTTAACTGTACTTTATCCAATCTTAGTAACATTGTTAAGTGACTTCCTCAAATCCCCCTGGCTGAATTTCAGTGTATATCATTGTAACAGTTTTCCAAAACCAATTTTCTCATAAAATTAACTTAATCACTTAACATCTTTCTTTGTTTTCATTTTGACTTTAAACATATTATTCTCTAACATCACATATTTAAATCCTAAGCCTATCTGATATTTGCAAGTTTTTCCAATTAAGTTATCTTAACATATTTAACTAAATAGTCTTTGAATTTCATCCATTCCTCCTGGTACTCCTCCTCCTTCTGGTCGCGGACTCTTCCGGTCAGGTCGGCTAGCTCTGAAAAGTCCATCATTTTCATCAGTTGGGACTTCTTGTAATTTCCAATTCTTAGCTAACAAAATTCTAGCTGCAGCTGTGGCATACAAAAACAATCTAACATCTTTTTTGGGCAATTCCAAAACTATTATTCGAAGAAGAAAAGCCTCTGGTTTCTTAATAAATGTATATTTCAACATTTTTTTCAGTTCATTATAAATCTTCTCCCAGAAGTCTTTCACCTTGGGGCAGGTCTACCACATGTGATAAAAGGTACCCTCTTTTTCTTTACATTTCCAGCATAGATTATCACTATTGTGATAAATCTTTGCTAATTTGACAGGGGATAAGTACCATCTATACATCATTTTCATAATATTTAACACCGTGCATGCAGTGAACTTGACCCTTTTTCTCCACAACCTTTCCCAGTCTTCAAACATTATATTATGTCCCACATCTCTTGCCCAATGTATCATCACAGATTTAACTTGTTCATCCTTTGGATGCCATTCCAACAATAAAGAATATTACATTATATTGGCTACTATTTTTCGAAAAAGCAGACAAACCAACACTGTGGCTTGACATAAACTTTATGGATGTAGGTGCCATGATTCATGAAATAGGTTCTTTAGGAGGATAATGGCTCCCACAGATTTATGCCAACCTGCACATAATGTCTTCACTCCCCCCCCCATTCCAAACTATGTGTCATTCAAGTAGAAGTTGCCATCAATAACAACTTTTCTGTGGAATTCTATTACAAAGACAGGAATATACAGTGGATGACTAGAACACCAGGAGCAGAGTTAGTTGTGCAACTCCTGGGTCACATTGGGTGAAATGTGTGAAACCAATAGCCCCAAATAGCCCCAAACTATATTTTTTTCAGTAATTGCTACTAATTACAGGTGCTCAACAAGGCAAATAATTTTACCAGGGCCATAGACTATTTAAAAAGGTTAAGTTGTTTATTCACCCCCCATACTAAGGATCATTCCATATTTAGACTACTGGCTCATACACTATTATCTCAAAGACTCTTCTAATAGGTTATATTGCAATTCTATGGGACTTCTCTTGTAGGGCAGCATATAAATAATGTAAGTAAATAAATGAATAAAATATCAGTTTAGGCCATGCCAAATGGATACTCTATGCCACCCTGATGTTAAAAAGGTCTTCCAGAACGAGGAAGGTACAGTTTCTGTTTGTTTCTGTTTGATAAGTGGCAAGATTGTTTTCTGTTTGGTCTTTGGTCTTTGCTTCTTAAATATTCAGCTCAAAATATTTTTAAATCTGCATTTGTTTAAATGGATTAACTGTGGAACAACTATTTCTCTACCCGTGGGTGAGATGACAACTTTGCTAAGTGTCAAAAATGACAAAGATATTTATGAATGGGTTCTCCTAGGACAACTGCAGAATGAGTGTATGTAAATCAGAGGTGTTGGTCCAGTGTCAGAAGGCTGTAAGTCAATTATATAAGGGGTGGGGGAGAATCTACCTTGTGATCTCAGTTCCAGCAGCTATATAATGTTGTGCAAACAATGGCAGAACATTAGTTATAGAAGATCAGAGCAAATTTCCAGAAGTACTTAAATTTTGATAAGACAAAGTTATTGAAGTCATTTAGGAAACAATTAGATGGCTCTCTAAGAAAACAAAGAAAGGAACAGAGAAATAAACAAAGTTGCATATTAGTGCTGATGACTACATGCAAATATTTCCTCGGCATCATAAAGAATGTGATTGCTTTAGGGCAAGTGTCCATATATTACAGCTATTAAAGCTTCAACACAAAGTCCTTTCAGGAGGTTTTAATGATCAATGGATGACTAAATGAATGGGGAGCTGCAGGCTATTAACCTAGACTATAACCTCTATTAGCTGTGAGAGAAGGAAGCAAAAACAAGATGTAGCTTGAGTCTAAGATATCTACATAAATTTGGGGACTCACTAAATCTCATGTCTCTAAAATACTATAGTGTTTAACTGTAGCTTCTTAAAATAATGATGTCCTCTATTCTTTAACTAAAACAAGCTCATTTGTTTGTGTATTGACTTTAGGTCAAGGTGCAAAAACGAGATGTTGAAGATCAAAAAGGGCAATATTTAGAATAAGCTGTGGGAAACAGGCAAATATGAAACCATTGATAAAGGTAAAGGGACCCCTGACCATTAGGTCCAGTCGTGGCCAACTCTGGGGTTGCAGCGCTCATCTTGCTTTATTGGCCGAGGGAGCCGGCGTACAGCTTCTGGGTCATGTGGCCAGCATGACTAAGCCGCTTCTGGCGAAACCAGAGCAGTGCACAGAAACGTCATTTACCTTCCTACCGGAGCGGTACCTATTTATCTACTTGCACTTTGCCATGCTTTTGAACTGCTAGGTTGGCAGGAGCAGGGACCGAGCAACGGGAGATCACCCCGTCGCGGGGATTCGAACCGCCGACCTTCTGATCGGCAAGCCCTAGGCTCTGTGGTTTAACCCACAGTGCCACCCTCGTCCCTTGAAACCATTGATAGCAGCTCATAATTCTACCACATTAACGTGATCACGTGTGGAAGAAACCCTTTTCAAGCCTTAGTTCAAAGCCGCAGATGACAAATGAGGGGAGATAAATTATAGTACTTTTCTACTTTGTGAAGGCACACAGTAGATGTGAACATGCAGTATTTTATCACTGTGTTTGTGTGTGTGTGTGCGTGTTTCATAAAGATGGAAGTATCCAGTTAATGAGTGCTACTTCCCTTAATAGATTTATTAGTAATATTTACTTAAAATGCCAGCCATATCTTAAGAGCAAAGAAATGTGTCATTTTAGCTGGTTTCTTTATATGGCATGCAATTCATCACTTTCATTGCCTATCATTACAATGTGAACTAGAGTCTGGCCTTTGAGCTATCTGTGTGAAAATTAGTTTGGACACTGTGCTTGCCTACATTTAAACTACAGTGTAATTCTATCATTCAGGATGCTTAATGTGTCTTGATGTTTATTGATTTGAATAATACAGCCCAATGGTATGCAGATTTTCTTGGAAGTGGGTCCCATTGAGTTCAATGTGGTTTACTGTCAGTGTGCATAGGGCTGCACCCTTAGATTGATAAATACGCTTCCGAAAGACACTTGACACATAGTTCCTGAGAGGCTGTTAATTGATCCCTAAATGCACAGCTTCCATATGCTGTTTAAGTTTCCCAAAGTAAACATGATATACGGGAGTCCTTAGATCTTCAAGGCAATTAGTGGGCAGGAGTTAGCAGCTGCAATATAGAATATATATCCTTTAAGTTCCACTGAGGTCACAGAATCACTTCAGAACAAGTCAGCTTGAGGGCTGCACTTATAATAAGAAAAGTTGGTCTTTCTGCCAACACCAACAATGATCTAAAACCCAACTTTTTCTGACAACCAATTGTTTCACCTACACAGTGGTTCACCGTTAAAGAGGTAGTGTTTTAGAACTGGGATAGGTGGATAGGTTTAGTAAACAAGAAGCTGACTAACATCTGCCCTTTTAATTGTTCCTTTTCCAGGGAACAACGTCTATGATTGTTGTGCCAGCAGCATAGGATGCACGCTTATCGTTTCTAGTTTCTGGAAACAAGAAGTTTGCATATACGGAGATGGACAATGCAACTGTCCCAGCCTATTAGCTCTGTCTTGCTTGGTTGAAACTCACTCCGAATCCGATATTAATTCATTGGTTGAAACACAATGCGGTGGTTCATGGTTCTTATGGGGTGTGCTATGAGTAAAATGAACCTAGAGTTGCATTAAAGAACATGGGAGGAGTCAAGAAAGCGAAATAGCTACCACTATCAGTCCTTGAAGTTTCGACCTTTTACCAATCATTTCCTCCCCTCATGTTTTCTCCATCAGCTATGGATATCAGTTCTTCACATTGATGTTCTCATTCCCATGTTCCATGCCCACTGTACAGATGCCATTGTACTTTTTGCTTTCCTTTTCTCTTTCCTACTTGCTTTCTATTCTTCTAGGCTCAATGGTACCTGCTTCAAAGTGTTAACAGGATCACAACCTTGTCAGAAGATTAAGAGAACTATACAGTATATATTCATTAAATATTTACATCTCTTCACAAAATAATAATTGTAGTCTAATCAGAGAACCCCATCTCTCTTATAGGCTATACATTAGATAATGATAATGGAAATGAATACATAGTTCATTCTCTCAACAGGCTATGTAAACATGTGTGTGTGTGTGTGTGTTTTAAAACTAGGAGGTTGTTGTTTTTTTGTTGTTTTTTTACAAATATACAGGTTGGGAATGGGTGGAGTTTTTTTAAAAAAATTATTTATGCTTTTCAGGTTTATACATTTCACTAATTTTACAATCATTTTAACATTTCAAACCTTGACTTCCTTCCTCCTCTTTCTGCGGTTCCTTAAATTTATTTTTAATATCTTCTGCATATCCAAGTTAACTTACTTTGCTCATTTATTCATCCGGTTTAAATATATACTCTAATAAAACTGCAGGTTATTACAGTAATCCTGCCAATGTTCTTATCTGTTTACAATTTATCTGTAAATATTCCATAATCCATTTCCATTCTTTTATAAAACATTTGTTGTCTTGATTTCTTATTCTTCCGGTAAGTTTCAGCATTTCTGTATATTCAATAAGTTTTTGTATCCATTTTTCCTTTGCTGGGACTTCTGCTTCTTTCCATTTTTGGGCGAGTACCATTCTTGCCGCTGCAGTAGCATACATGAATAAGTTTCTATGCAATTTAGGCAGTTCTATCCCTATAATTCCCAAAAGAAAAGCTTCTGGTTCTTTTTTAAATAAAAGTTATTTTAAACATCCTTTTCAATTCATTATATATCATTTCCCAGTAAGCTTTAACCTTACTACAAAACCACCATGTGTTATGTAAACATTTATTATTGGACAGCATCAGCAATATATACCCTCTGAACACAATCTGGCCAGACAACAGCACTTGCCTGTATATCTTTTATTTTGTTACTGTGTTTTTCCTGTCTGTTTCACCATTCTCTTTTCTCTTTCCTGTGCATGTAAAATTAGCAACTTCTCTGTGCTTCTGTGCATGGATTATGAGCAACTGCAAATAAATTATCGAGGCCACAATGTGTGTGTGGCTATGCCCGCTGCCCCCCCCCCTGACCATTAGGTCCAGTCGTGACTGACTCTGGGGTTGCGGTGCTCATCTCGCTTTATGGCCGAGGGAGCCGGCGTACAGCTTCCGGGTCATGTGGCCAGCATGACTAATCCACTTCTGGCGAACCAGAGCAGCACATGGAAATGCCGTTTACCTTCCCGCCGGAGCGGTACCTATTTATCTACTTGCACTTTGACGTGCTTTCAAACTGCTAGGTTGGCAGGAGCAGGGACCGAGCAACGGGAGCTCACCCCGTCACAGGGATTCGAACCGCCGACCTTCTGATCAGCAAGTCCTAGGCTCTGTGGTTTAACCCACAGCGCCACCTGTGTCCCTTCACAGATTATAGGAAGTCATCATATCCTGGATGGAGGATTCTACAGCCTGTTTATAATATACCAGGCTGCACCACGCAGAGCTGCAAAGGATCTCTTATATAGCTATGGGCTATGGCTTGATAAATTGCATACCCCTCTGCCAGCATGGGGGATTCCCCCAGTATCCCTAAAAGCTCTTTGAATGCTCCCCAGCTCCTATCAGCTTCACTACAAGCAGGAATGTTCATCAGTCCCAGGCAGCTGGGTCAAGTTATTAATCCTGACAGATACTACTGCAGAAATGACAGAAGTCCTCTGCCTCCTAGCAGATAATCCAGCTCCTTGGGACTGATATGTAAAAAGTCAAGATAAATCTTAGTCTAAGAAATGGTCTCTCGGCTTCTTTTGCTGTTCAGCACTTGTTCTCTGGTGACAAATCTTCAAAGCACGAGGAGTGACGAGTGGTGTATTTTGTAACATTCCCAGCATAAGAGGGAAAAAATAACGCTTACATGAACATTATCTTGTGATTTCTCAAGCTATATCATTACATGGTCTCTGCATTTTCAAGTAGTTCAATTTATTTTCAGTAATGTTAAATTAGAACAATACTAGTATTTGATATAAAATATAAATAATTCTTCATAGTTCTGTTTTCTACCTCCTTATATATACACATTTTAAAAGCATTCAGTTTCTCCTTTAATTGATTTATGTTATAGGGTAGTTCTTCAGCAAAAGACTTTTATTGATTTTTGTGCTTGAAGAAGCAAAAAGGGGAAGCTACATGTGGTTATATATGGCCATAACTCTTTTTCATTTATCAATTCCATATATCTATTTCAGTGGTTGTATTTCAAAAATTTTGCGGCTTCCTCATCTGCATTAGCTCACATCTTTATATCCATCCTACTTAATTTGTTTTGTTAAAGTTTAAGGATCACAGTATAAAACATGAAATGCAGAACAGAAGCATAGATCTGTAGGGTTGAAAAATTCTCTTGTGAACATGTGCTTATACTGACGGGTACATCTAGGCTAGTATTGTCAATAGACTAGTTCTCAAGGCTAAATTAGATGTGATATTAATGCATTTTTAAAATAAAAAAGTAAGTAAGAACCACTGAGTTTAGATAATGCAAAGCCAACATGCCTTCTACAAGGATAAGTCTTGCCTCAGGACTTTTTTGGGAACTATTTCCCCAAAAAACCAGAGTCCTTTCTGTTGGGGATAATTCAGACTGAAATTCCCAGGTGTCAGAAAAGGTTATTTATGTATGCAACAACTGCAGCCCATGATTTGTTAGCTCCAAAATGGAAAATGAGCGAGCTCACAACCAAAGAAGAATGGCAACTTAAGTTGACAGAATATGCACAACTTGCAGACTTAACATAGAGAATTAGAGAACAAGAAGAACATACGTTTCAAGGTGATTGGAAAACGTATATTGGAAATGACTGTGTACAGCTGAAAGCGCTGGCAGCATTAAGATAAATTCAACAGTGTAAATAAGTTTTGATGGATGCAATAATGGAAAACCATTGGTATAGTTTTTGTAAAATATGCAGGGATACAAGATATGTAAAATGAACCATGGAAAGAGAAGAAGGGAAGTCATTGGTATCTTAGTAAGTGAAAAGTTTATCTGAAATTGTAAAGCAGAAAATTTAATAAAAATAATATTTTTAAAAAGTCCTGCTTCACTACCCTTTTTGAATTAGACTGACAACAAGCATACAAATAAAATTAATCCAGTGACAATGTGTATTTAGACCTTCAAATTGTAAAGACTGTGAGGAACTCCAAAAGGATTTCTCCAAACTCTGTGAATGGGCAGTAAAATGACAACTGCACTCAATGTAAGTAAGTGCAAAGTGATACACATTGGCACAAAAGAAGAAGACGATCTTAATTTCACATATACACGAATGGAGTCTGAACTGATGGTGACTGACCAGGAAGAAGATTTGCGGACATTGAGATGAAAAAGTCAACCCAATGTGTGGCAGATGTGAAAAAGACAAAATCCATGTTAGGGACCATTTTTCAAAGAGTTTGAAAATAAGAAAATATATTTGAAAATATATTTGGTGTGACCACATTTGGAATACTGTGCATAGTTCTGATCACCCCCACCTGAGAATGGATATTGTAGAGTTGGGAAAGGACAACAAAAATGGTCAAGGGGCTGGAGTGACACCCCATGAGGAAACGTTACAACATTTTGGACTTTTAAGTTTAGGAAAAAGACAAGTAAGGGAGGACATAATAGAGAAGCACAAGATGATGTATAGTGTGGAGAAATTGGATAGAGAGAAGCTTTCCTTTCTCTCTCATAATGCTAGAAGTTGTGGATATCCATGGCAGATGAAGATGTTAGACTTTTTGGAGCTGGCTGACCTGACTGGGAGAATCAGCGATCAGAAAGAAGAGGAATATCAAGAAGATTGGAAGAAATTTAAAGACTATTTAGCTAAATATTGTAATATAAAACAATAGAAGTCACTTGAAAGTTCCAAAATGGCTTAGGATTAGAGTATGAATGTATTTTAAAACATTATGGATTTAGGACAAGAAAGGAAGATAGTTATTTGAAGGAGGTAATTTCATTAGAAAGAGGATTTTGGAAAACTGTTACAAGGTGATTCAATGAAATTCAGATAGGGGGGATTCGAGGAAGTCAGTTAACAATGTCAATGAAATTGGGTTCTAGAATAATATTGGTTTATATTTTTGTCTTTTTCTTTTCTTTTTCGCATTGTAATGTCTTTTTCTTTGTGTGTTGTATTTGTTATAAATTTGGAAAATCAATAAAAAAAAATTGAAGAAAAAAGAAGTTGTGGACATCCGGTGAAGCCAAACACTGGAAGTTTGAGGGCACACAAATGAAAACACTTCTTCACACAATGTACATAGCTGAGTTGTGGAATTAATTTCCATACGTTGTGATTTGCTGCCAAATTGGATAGCTTTAGGCAAATCTATAAAGGCCAAGGCTATCAGGAGCTACTCGCCATTATGGCTATGTTCTACCTCCACTTGTCGGAAGCAGTATAAATACCAGTTGCTGGAAATCATAAAGTAGGGAGAGTGCTTATTGTGTGCTTCCCACAGGCGTCTGGTTGGCGACTCTGAAAACAGGATGGCGGATTAGATGAGCCTTTGGTCTGATCTAGCAGAGCTCTTATGTTTGCATAAGAACAAATGAGGTGCAGGTGTCTCTTGATGTGTGTGCGGATGGAGAAATGAGCTTTTCAGGGTATGCAAGGGAGCAGCAAATGCCTTTATGAATGTGTTACCAAATGCCTGAGAATTCTAATACATTTTCAGGTTAAAGATCCTAGGAAATGATATATAATGAATTGAAAAGGATGTTTAATTTTTGCCAGTTTAGCCAGTCATTTTGGCAAAAATGACAGACAAATTGAGATTTAATACTGAACAAACATTTATTCGGAAATGGGGTATGTATAAAAAGTAATTAAAAGGTTATTGTACTAATATAAAGTCACTGGCAGGACTGGAATGACTTCTGTGACATGATGAATAATTATAGAATATATTATTGATGATTAAAAAGAAAATGGAGATTAATAGTGCACCAGATAAAATAAGCAGTAAATACACGATGGGGTGGCGGGAAGTCGTTGGGAACTTAAGAAGAATGTATAGGGGGGGAAATGTGACTTTCTTTTTGTATTTATGTCTTGAGTATATACATATGTTTGTTATTACTTAATAACATCAATAAAGCATATTATTAATAATAAAAAAGGATGTTTAAAGTAACATTTGTAAAAAAACAAACAAACCTAGATGCTTTTCTTTTCGGAATTATAGGGACAGAACTACTGAAACTGTATAGAAACTTATTTGTGTATGCGACTACAGCAACAAGAATGCTACTGGCCCCCAAATGGAAAAAGCAGAGGTCCCAGCAAAGTAAGAAGGGATACAAAAACTTATGGAATATGCAGAAATGGTGAAACTTTCTGGAAGAATAAGAAATCAAGATAACGGACCCTTTTTTTAAATAAAAGAATGGGAATGGTATATGGAATATTTACAGATAAACTGTAAACAGGTAAGAACACTGGCAGGATTATTGTAATGACCTGCAGTTTCAGAAGAGCATGTATTTAAAGCAGATGAATAAATGAGCAAATTAAGTTACACTGGATATGCGGAAGAAGTTAAAAATAAGCTTAAGGGACCTCAGAAAGGGGGAAGGAAGTCAAGTTTTGAAATGTTAAAATGATTGTAAAATTAAATGTATAAACCTGAAAAGTGTGTGTGTGTGTATGCTATACAATACTATACTACTCAGAAATGTTTAAATGTTTATTTGATTGCACTTAAATCTTCCTGCCACACTCGCCATCCTCTCCTTGCCACATCAGGGTGTGCTGCATGGATTTCTTATGGACAGTGCCAATCCTGAATGTATTGGATTCCCGACCATTATGCTCATTTCCTTCAGTAGCCCTAAAGCTCTGATGGATTGAAATGCCTCTGGTCTATTTTTTGTGGGGGGGGGATCCTGCAACGGTGTTTCCAGTTTTTACATTGGAATCCACTCTGGATCAACACTGAGTAGAATTTCAACGACAGCGAGGCGAATCAGCTTCGAGGCCAGACAGGTCCCTCGAAGGAAACCTGAGGTAAAACAACCACGTGACCCCACAAGAAGAGGACATTTGGCCCCTTTGTGAGGTGAGGGGAAAGGTAGCCAGGCAACTATGTCGACGGGGAGGGAGGGAGGGCGGGTGGCTGAGGGACGTCGCCAGTCACTATTTTGGGGGGTGGGTGGGTGGGGGGCGGCAGAGTGCGTGTGCCCGGCCTCATTATGCGGCGGTTCCGCGAGTGACGAGGCGCGCGTCTATCTTTGGCGCGCTTTTCCCCCCCATCCCCACGCCCCTCCCCCCCACCCCACCTGGGCTCGCGCCCGCCAACGGTCTCCCAACGGTTTCTCTCGCCGCCGCGTTCTGAGGCGTCAGATGCGGAGGGGAGTCGCGCGCCGGCACTAAAGCCTACGCGGGAGGGAGGGGGTGCGCGCGCGAGGAGGAGGCGGCGGCGGCGGCGGCGGCTCGGCACGCGGCCACCGCTCCCCTCGCCAGCTAGGCGGGAGGCTCGTGCCCGTGTCCCAGCCCTTCTCTCCCCTCCGCAGAGGGGGAGGGGGCGAGACTGGGCGTGCGTGGGAGGGGGGACACACACACACGCACGCGCGTCTGTGAGGGGGGCCCCCATGAGCAGCAACGGCGGTGGCGGCGGCAGCCCCGGCGAGCCGCCGGAGGGCCCCGCCCCGCGCTCGGAGGCGACGGCGACGCCTCCTCCTCCTCCGCCGGCTCCTGAGGTAACGGCCGCCGCCGGCGGGGCCGTCCGGGGCGAGAAGCCCGAGACGCGCTCGGTGTGCAGCAACAGCAGCGGGGATGGCGGCGGGGGCGGCGCCGGCCCCATCTGCAAGATCTGCTTCCAGGGCGCCGAGCAGGTGAGCGCTGAGGCGGGACGGAGGGGCGCAGAGAGAGAGTGGGGGGGGGGAGACTCCTCACACACGCCTTCGTTAAAATGACTCGACGCGGGCTGGGGGGGCGGGCAGGGAAGGAGGGAGCCGCGCGCACGTGGCTCTCCAACGCCGGGCAGGCGAGGGCGGCCGTCAGCACCGCGGACAGCGCCAGCCGCCGCCGCCGCAGGGAAAGCTCGGCGGCGCCAACGAGGAAGCGGGGCATCCCGCGTCTCGCTTCGCCGGGATGGTAACAGTACCGTAGTGTTGGCTGGGACTTGTGGGGGATGTGTGTGACCGCCGAGGTGATCCCATTGACTTAGGAAACGGAGCGGCCATGCCCCTTCAGGGCTCGCTGGGACCAGATACAGATATTTATTTATTTACTATTAAATTGTAAGTGTGAGATCCGTAGATTTAAACGACCCGCCCACTGTGGCAAGGAAGCAGAGTGGTCATGCCCCTTCTAGGTTTAGTGGGAGCAGATGCCCATAATTGCTTGCTTGCTCGCTTATTTATTAAAGTGAGATCCACGGACTTAACTGCCCCACCCACTGTGGCAAGGAAGCAGAGTGGTCATGCCCTTTCTGGGCTTGGTGGGAGCAGATACAGATATTTGTTTATTTATTATTAAAGTGAGATCCACGGACTTAACTGCCCCGCCCACTGTGGCAAGGAAGCAGAGTGGTCATGCCCCTTCCGGGCTTGGTGGGAGCAGATGCCCATAATTGCTTGCTTGCTTGCTTATTTATTTATTTATTAAAGTGAGATCCACGGACTTAACTGCCCCACCCACTGTGGCAAGGAAGCAGAGTGGCCATGCCCCTTCTGGGCTTGGTGGGAGCAGATACAGATATTTGTTTATTTATTATTAAAGTGAGATCCACAGACTTAACTGCCCCACCCGCTGTGGCAAGGAAGCGGAGTGGTCATGCGCCTTCTGGGCTTGGTGGAAGCAGATACAATTTCATAGTAAATAAACAAATATCTGTAAGTGTGAGATCTGCAGACTTAACCATGCCACGCGCTGTGACAAGGAAGTGGAATGGACATGCCTATTCTAGGTTTGATGGGAGCAGATGCAGATAATTGTTTTATTTATTTGCTTGCTTGTTTATAAATTTTAAGTGTGAGAGATCCTCAGACTTAACCGCTAAGTAGTCAGGCCCCCACTAGGCTTGGTGGGAGCAAATACGGATAAAGTTTATTTGTTATTAAATCATAAGTATGTTGTAACTTAATTGCCAATTCCTGTGTGAGGCATTATTCAGAGAAGTTGTGTGGAACCATGTACATCTAACTAGTGTTTATAAGCAGTAGAGGCAGTGGTCATTTTTAGATGCAAAAGTGCAGGTGGTAGAGAATGCGGAATACTGATGAATGGGCCAGTGGGGATAAATATGTATTTGAAAACAGAAACTAAAGCTATTGGCAAGCACAGTGGTGTATCTATCACCTACAATATTAAGTGGATGGAGCTGGGTTGTTAGAGGGTAAAATGTGCTTATTACTGCAGCTCATAAATACACATCATGCCGTTTTGTAGGTAGTGGGATAACTTTTCCTGTGGAACTGTCAAACTGTAGGAAGTTACAAAGCACATGAAGGGAGGCATGATTCTCAAACCTCAACAAGCAGCCAGCACTACATCTTCAAGATTCCTGCATTGCAGAGGGTTGGACTAGATGATCCTCCTGGCCCCTTCCACCTCTACAATTCTATGATTCTTTGATTTTCCATTGATATTAGCCCTCAATCTCATTTTTTTGCTCGCTGCCAACCTAGACTTCATATATAGGTGTTTTTCTGGAGCCAAGCAAGAGACTGAGACTTATAAGAAAGGGAAGTTGTTGTTTTTTAAAATCAATTAAATATCAATTCCCTCCAGTCCATAGAATACTGTATGCAGTTGTATATGTATAGCTCTGCACAAGAATGTATGTATGTCTCCCTGCTCAACTTCACCTATCAACAATGTGACTTGTTTCTCTACATAGTCTGGTATTAACTATCTTTCCATTCTGCTCGGTAATTTGTAGAGAAAGAAGTTATCTGAATCAACAGTATGCCCTAAACCAGGATGTCATATAGTTAGAGCATTCCCAGTAGATTATGCCTAATCTATTCTCAAAAACCTTCAAAGAAGGCCATTTATAGGATATATATTTCCTTCCACATCCTGTCTAGTTTTATCAAAGGTAACCATACTCTTCTCCTCCAACCTTTAGTAAACTCTTTCCCATTTTTATATGTGTTGTGACAAATACTATTTCCCCATTGTCAGTGGCATTGTTATTTTGTCACAATACCCCACCGTTGATGCACTGTGTTCAACTTGTTGTTTCCAGGAACCCTAAATTAGGCTTGCCAATCAAAACGGCGGTTCGAATCCCTGCAGTGGGGTAAGCTCCTGTTGTTCGGTCCCAGCTCCTGCCAACCTAGCAGTTCGAAAGCACATCAAAGTGCAAGTAAATAAATAGGTACCACTCCTGCGGGAAGGTAAACGGCGTTTCCGTGTGCTGCTCTGGTGTTGCCAGAAGTGGCTTAGTCATGCTGGCCACATGACCCGGAAAAACTGTCTGCGGACAAAAGTCGGCTCCCTTGGCCGGTAAAGCGAGATGAGCACTGCAACCCCAGAGTCATTTGTGACTAGACTTAACTGTCAGGGGTCCCTTACCTTTAACTTTTACCACCAGCCCCAGCCAGCATGGCCCAATGATCAAGTATTGTGGGAATTGGAATCTAAAACATCTGGAGGGCACCAGGTTGGGGAAAGCTGTCCTAAATCATTTGTAGAAATCTCAAATTGCTAGCCAAATATCCCCCAGTCATACAGTAGTTTACATTGGTCCTTACTTGTTCCATTTTTTACCTTTCCATATCTTTAATTTATTGACATAGCGCTGGATTTTGTAACCACTCTTTGTAAGGATTTCCAGACTATTAGTTCTGTATAATCCACAGTTTAATGCCTGCTGTCCCCTCTTTCTCCAAGTTATTAATAACGAGTCAAAGCTGTCAACTTAAACAGAAAGAGCTCCGTATTCCCCCACTTGGTTCCCTTGCCTATTCTACCAAATTAGTGGTAATTCTTAAATCTGTCATTACAGCCTTAGAGCTGTCTCATCAGGTGACAATTTCCTGTGTTTGATACTTACGGCTCACTTTGTGGTTCACTGTGCTGTTTAAATTAATAGGCCCAAAGTTTCTATGCAGTGAAAACTGATTGCAGATAGCAACGGAATTTTTCCAAGGTTTCTGCAGTGAACATCAAGAGACTTCCCTTCTCCAGACTACAGTAAAGAGCTACTTCAACAGGATGTGTGCTGGTGATAGTGATCTGTTGTGGGTGATTGTTTATCTGAATTTGTGTATTAAAGAGGCATGAACAATGTGACACATGTTTCTTTGTAAGCGGATGACAAAACTCCAACATAGTCTAATGTGATGCTCTGAAATTCTGCATTGCAGCGGTACAGAATATGTGACTATGTAAATTAGATAGGTCTAGTAATGGTTTCTTTGCATATTCTACACTTTTTGTATAGTGGTGTAATTAGTTGTACTCTTTGGAATTTTGAATTTTAAGTTTTGTGAAGCAGTGGGAAAGAAGCTTTAGGATTCTTGGAAAGGCGTTAGGGAAAGGTTTAATTTTATACAAGAAGGGAGGCATGGACCTCCGGGAGCCAAGGAAAGAGGCTGATGAATCACTAAAGACTTACTCAGTGAATGTTGAAATCTGTACTCAGATGTTACCTACATATGCTTAAGTGTTCTAGGCATATAAAAAAATCTCAAAATTTGCATTATTTTAAGATGGACGTTTAGATTTGAGACTCTTGTTAAGCTGCAGGACATATTATTAGATGCCACATTCACCATTAATGCTCAAAAATTTCAAAAATTGCAAATGAACATTTTTGCAAATACAATACAAATAGTATTGCTCTTTGCTCAAAGAGTTAACTTGTCTATATGTTTTTCCTTTCTTTTTTGTGACCCTGGGATGGGAGAATATTGAATAATATTTCCGAACTAAACTGGTGGTTGGGGCCAGGGGAGGTTATTCCAGCTAATATAAATTTTTTTTTAAATGCCAGCAAACTGATTTTAAGAGACACTGTTCAAGGATTTGGAAGCTTAATATTATATTTATTATGACATTTAACCCTATTTGTTATTTTTCCTAGGGTGAATTGTTAAATCCCTGTCGATGTGATGGGTCAGTTCGGTATACACATCAACTTTGCCTGTTGAAATGGATTAGTGAAAGAGGGTCCTGGACTTGTGAACTCTGCTGTTACAGATACCATGTTATAGCAATTAAAATGAAAAACCCTTGTCAGGTAACATTTCAAAATTCCAATAATCATACAGAATGTATGAATACAGTAACAATTTTTTATACTTTGGTTTATTCATCATTTTATTAACTGCTCTCCATTCACTGAGTCTGCATGTCCTTATCATAAGACACAGTAAATATTTCCCATTCAGTTCATCAGTGAGGAAAAATATGGCAACATCAAGCTTAGGCATTAAAGTTCTTAACTTCGTCATACCTTAAGAGCTGTTTAGGTTCTGCTTAAATTCGCTTGACAACATAGGATTGCTCCAGAAATTAAATTCTGCCTGGCAGTGCTTTGATAAGTGCCAAATCTCTAAATCAGTAACGTGCAAGTTGAAATGATAGAGTGAAGATTATCCTGAGAAATTAAGGGCCGATTTTGCCAGATTTATGCTCCTTTACATTGTCCAAGGTACCGGGGTTGATATCAGTGTGCAATATTTTTGTATACATGATGTTAAATGTGCCTTTGCGCATTTCTCTCATGCTGTGATTCTGATGAAAATTCCTCCACTGAAGCTGCCATTTGCACTGGGATTTTGCAAACCCAGTGTATTAATCCACTATACTGTTGGAGCCCTTACGCCTCTTCAAAGCCCAGCACAGCTCAAGGGCTGGGAGGGGTGTGCACAACAAATTTTGGTCATCCAGGGCGCCTCTGGTGGGGGGCACACAGGAAGGGGGGGGAGCGCTGATGTACAAGCAGAAGTCCTTGCACAGGGCTTCCATTGATGGAGTTCCCACCCAATGTAGATAACAAATTTTGCAATTAGAATAGAGTTGGACTAGGCAAACTATCCCCAACCCCATCCCCACTAATTCCCCTGGTGTACCACCCATTATTCCACTATGCAGCACAAAACCTCCAGATAAAAACCTGGCAAACCAAAGGCTTCTATCACCTAATAGACTTTTTAAAAAATAACAAACCTTTGCCAACACAAGAAATACAAGATAAACTAGAAGACACCCAAATGCCCTGGTTAGCACAACACCAATTACATGCCCTCTTAAACAATCCAGCAGTAAAATCAGCAGCAACTAGGCCCCTGACAACCTTCTAAAACTTCCTCCTAACAACAAAGGGACACGGTAAAGGAATGGTATCTGCAATATACAAAATACTACTCCAAAATCCCACAAACTCCCTAGACGCAATCAAAAAACAATGGGAGGATGACATAGACTATGAGATTAATCCCACTCAATGGATCAGAATGTGGTCTAAACCCCGCTTTAAATCCATATCAACGAGAAGAAAAGAACTCACTCTGAAACTCACCTACAGGTGGTACCTAACACCAAGAAAACTAGCGCTAATACGCCCATGAACCTCACCAAAATACTGGAGAGGGTGCACCTCCATAGGCACATACCTCCACATTTGGTGGGAGTGCCCCAAAATCCAACTATTTTGGACAACAGCCATACGAGAAATATGTAAAATAATTAAGCAAGTATTAGAAATCACCCCAGAATTGGCCCTACTAAACATCTTCCAAGACAATAATGCCCATTTACACCACAAAGAACCCACCTACTTTCAGCAACCAGAAACACCATAACCAGGCACTGGAGAGACCTGTCAGGTGTAAGCATGGACCAATGGTACCAAATAGTATGGGAAACAGCCTTATTAGAAAAACTAACCAATAAACTGAAACTGACACGGGGACAAATGGAAGAAAATGCCTTCACCCTGGTATGGCTCCCCTTTATCACATACACAGCCCAACAAGACAACGACAAGAAACCACCAACAGCATACAAATCAGTATGGCTAACTTGATCGAAAACACCCACCCACCCCACTCACACATGAAAACAAAGATCACTACAGCCAATCACAAACAAACAAACAACCAGACAACCACACCCTAGGCCAACCCCAACCTCTCTCACCACCACAGGAACACAAGTGAATAGCAGAGAACCTGCTCAAGCGGCCCTGACACAAAACCACACATATCTTAAGTATAATAGAAACATCGCCACCCACCCCCACCCATCTTCCCCCGCCCCCCTTTCCCCCTCTTCTTCATAATGTCTCAACAAATGAAACTGATCTGTAAAAAATGTTACTTGGAGAAAAGAGAGAGAGAGAGATTACACATATTTTTGTAAACCAAGAAAATCTTTAATAAAAATACATTAAAAAAAAGAATAGTTGGGCTAGAATTTTAAAAAATGCATTTTTAGCCCTATTTCTAAAATCCCTAGCTTTCTTAAATTTGGAAATTCTGATTAACCCTATAGGTTAAATCTGGCAGAAAACCTGCCACTTCCTTTATTTAGTTACATCTCTAAGACCAGGGATGGAGAAGCTTAGGCTGTGGGGTGAATTAAGCTTTTCAGGCCTATCTATCTGGCACTCAGGACAATCTCCACAGCCCCACTCCCTAGTCACACCCACCCTCTCCCAGGCCATACCACCCCCAGCTTTGCTTTGCACCCTCTGTAGAAACTAGTCTACAGAAGCTACATTCATATTAATGGCTCTGCCTGTTACCATGTCCACTTTTGTTTCTGGCTCCACCTGCCACTGGCATATGGCTCCCAGAAGGCTGTCCAGAAGAGAATGTTTCCTACCTCTCTTCAGTGATGAATGGAGTTTCACTCACCTGGGTAGAATAGGGCACAATAATTCACTCTTCCCAATAGGCTTTGTAATATTTTATCATTTAGTATTGAAACAGTTTTTGTCTTCACTCTGTTGCTCCCAAATACATAAAGAGCTTGGCAGCTACAATGTGTAAAATGTGCAAGACATTTATTCCTGTTCATTCTACCTCTCTGCTGTAGGAAGTTATCAAAGCACTTACTTTTTCAGCACCACTATCAAAACATACATATTTCCCCATACAGATTAAATTACAAACTTTTATCACACACTTTCCCCACTACTCCCCACCCTTGTGAATTGATATAAAGCCTTCTTTAGGGATTCTGGAAATCTGGGACTATAACCCATTGGCTGGATGGGGAAGGGGATGAGGAGATGAATGTGCTAGTTCTGCCTCAGAGTTGAAGGGCAGCTGTCTGAAGCAGGGTCCTATATCCCACAAAGAGCATACATGAGTAGGAACAGGGACCCTTCAACTCATAGAGAGCAATACGATAGGGGGCAGAGATAGCATGTTGGCTCTCATGGCACCCCTCACATGTTGTATTACTAGATTTCCAGACCACCTAAGAGGATTAGACTGTATTATGTCTCATTCAATTTGGGAGGGGGGATGCTCTCACCCAACAGCATTCCTCTGACAAGTCATGCTTCTCTTTGTCTTGACACATAGAAATATTTAATGTCAGTAGTAATTCTCTTATTTGGCAAAGAATCTCTAGGCACAATTCCGTTAAGATCACATGAACATTCAAGTCATATTGTCTCCCAGAGACAATGCAAGCATCTCCTACCGTGAGTTGCTGACACCTCACTATGCCAAGGTCACAGGGCTTATTTCATCTGCTGCCATCCTTCTTTCTTCTACTTCTCGCCACTCCTACCCTGGTTTCCTAGCCCACATGGTTATGCATCCTGGTCCAAAGTGCTAATAACTTGGAGGAAAAAAATCTGTTTTGGTGTATATTCTGTTAGACAAACAGGGTTGATCCATGCTTATTGGCTGCCAACAATTCCTCTTTCCATTATCTCAATTGCTTACATAGGGCATAATCCAGGACTGGCCCATCCATGTGGCAAGGTGAGGTGGCCACATTGGGAGGGAGGATCCACGGGGCAACAGATCCAGCCTCCAAGGAATACATTGCCTGCTGCTGCTGTTGCCACAGTGGCAGTGATAGCTGTGTTGGATCTGCATCCTCCTCAGCAGCTACCCCACCCCCCGTGCCAGCTCTACAGCTGCCCCTTGACAAATAGGAGATGCTGCTGGTCTCCTCTTGCCCTTGCTCCCAATGTAGATCTTTGTTCTCCCCTTGTTCCTGATGTACATCTTCACTCACCCCTTCTTCCCTGGTGGGGAGGGGAACATTTTGTGGTTTGCCTCAGGTGCCAAAATGTCTGCGGCTGGCCCTGGTATAATCTCTAACTGAAGTAGAGAGCAATGGTGACTGTTGCCTACTGGGGAAAAGGGGAGGTAGAGCTTGTGGTAATTGAAACCAATTTTATTTCCAGGGAAATTTTTCTGTAACCAGAAAAACTGAAAATGACAAAAAATAGTGTGCAAGCGTTCATGTTTTCCAATATTAATCATCAGGTTAGATGCTGAAGAGCTTGGGAGAACCTAAAAGTTTGCACACCATTTTGTGGTTTTGTTTTTATTGTATTGTAATAAAGGCATTGTCATAATATGATTTCAGGATTTCTCTTATGGGCTAACACTGCTGCCATTATTTTCTACATTTAAGGTCTCCCACAACTGCATGGTTATATACTAATACCAGTACACTAGTAAGAATAGAACAATTCTTTTATGTATTATTCTAGCACATACTTTTTATACATTAAAAAAACCAATCTTTTAAAATTTCATTGAAGCAACATATGAAATGTTCATATGGTTATGAACTTGAGATGTAACCATTGTAGTGATGAATGTGGTTCTGTCTTTCTTTGATAAATGTGAGGAAATAGCTATAACCAAAATGCCTGTAATTTGATAGCTTCTCTCACTGTTTTTTTTTCCAGAGGTTTTACTAAATAGCCGAAGCTGACAAGCTTAAACAATTATTTTGGCTGAGCATTGTTCTTTTCCTTCATGAAAAATAATGTTGGGTTCTACATTTTTAAAAGGAGCATTTTGGAAGGCTAAAATTATTTTCCACATGAGCATATGTTGGTTTTTCTTTCCCTCTCTCTTGCACAAACAACATTGTTTTATGTAGCAGGATTTCCCTGGAGGCATTTTTCAAGTATAGTCATGTCCATCTATTGACTTAGCTTAAGTCAAATACTTTTAAAGTTTTTCTGATTTCCATGGTAGAGATAATTTTCAATCGTATACCTACTTTCCTAGGATTAAGTCTCATTGAAAACAGTGGAAGTTTTTCAATCATTCTTCTTCTTCAGTGTATAGAATTACACTGTTAAGTACATATAAAGTTTATGCAGGAAATTAGGAATATATTTTCTCATAACTGTTAGGTGATTTCTGATTTCAACATTTTTATGTGGTTTTTTATTGTATAATTCTTGTAAATGGCACTGATATTTTTATGAATAGTGATATATAAATATTTTTTATAAATATTAATTATAGTGTTCACATGGTTCTATATTTGCACCAAGTATTTAACTGTCATTTCTAAGCAGCATGGCATTTCTGTGTGACACTCCAAGCTCTTATTTAAACTTCTTAAAGTTTAAGCAGATTTAATGAGAGGCATGGAGGAGCCTATTGCACAGGTATAATGCAGGATACATGTAAAAAGGCTCTATGAACATTTTCATGGGTTGTCATAACAGACCTTCAATGTTTTTGTAAACATTTTATACCTTGTTATGTCTTCTTCCTTCTAGTGGCAAAGCATTACTGTAACTCTGGTTGAGAAAGTGCAGATGATTGCTGTAATGTTGGGATCACTGTTCTTAGTAGCAAGTGTAACTTGGCTTCTGTGGTCAGCCTTCAGTCCTTATGCAGTATGGCAAAGAAAAGATGTCCTTTTTCAAATCTGCTATGGAATGTATGGTTTTATGGATCTGGTGTGCATAGGTAAGGTCAAAAAATGAAATGATTCATTCATTTTGTTAAAGTTGATAAGAAATAATTTGGAATATGCTTTTTTTCTTACATATATAAATGTATGTCTGTTTCTTCAGGAAGTAGAAATCATACATCAGCAAAGTTCTCAAGTGTAAATCAACAATAAATAAAGCAAAGATTTTAAAATTGCCCAACAGCAGTTATTTGTACACAAAGCCTGGCATATAAAAGGGATTGGGACATGACACAAGGAGCATATCGGTCCAGTATTTATTACATCATCTCCACTGATTTTCAGTTTGTTTTCAAGCCCAATTCAAAGTACTGTTTTTATTCTGAATATTATAACCTTGAAGTCTCCTGCTGTTTGAACCCACCTGCTTACCCAAATAATCATTTAAGGCTCTGTTTTGTATCCCTACCCCCACTGTCTGAGGTGCGGCAGGTGGTCACTAGAGTGTTTTCAGTGGTGGTATCCAGGCTTATACTGTCCCATAAGAAACTCATTTAGTTCTCTCTTTGTTTCGTTTTTGATGCACAGTGAAAACATTGGGGTTTTTTTGAAGGTGTTTGGCCTCAATGAAACTTGAACATGTCCTTGATTTTGTTGTCTGCTGATGTCCCTGTTGCATTTTTTAATTCACTTCTTATTTTGTGTGTGTTTGTGTGTGTGTAATTGTTTTAATTTGTTCCGCTTTGTTATTGTTGCTAGCCATCTTGGGGGAACTTGATGAACAGAAAGATGGGATGCAAATAACAAATTAATAATAATGTTAGAAGTGGTTAAAAGTGCTTAATTATGGCTCAGTTGTAGCTACAGGTTTTATATTAGCACCTGCAGGGTTAGCATACTTTGCTGTTGCAGTGTCTGAGTCTCGCACTGCATTAATTTATTGTATATGTACACACACAATACATGCATGTACACACATTGCTGGACTACATATACCAGATGGTATAATCCAACAGGCCTTTGGCTTGGAGCCAATTTGATTCCCTCCCTCTCTTTCTTTTTTCTTTTTCCTTTCTCCTCCTGTGATGAGGCTGCATTTTAATATTTTAATGTTTCAATATTTTAATGTTGTATTTTAATCTATTTAAAGTTGTATTCATTCAACTTGTTTTTATTATTGCTTGTTAGCCACCCTGAGCCCGGCCTTGTCTGGGGAGGGCGGGGTATAAATAAAAATTATTATTATTATTATTATTAAGACAAAAAGTCACAGTTGTTTATATTTAGCTTTCTTTCTTTAAAGGCTGGCCTTTAATAAATTATATAATTATATAATTGATCAGATTTATAATGTAATTGATTAGGTTTATAACACTGGTCAACAACAAATTTGTTGTCTGCATTTTTTCAGCTGATTTAGGACGAATCAGATGCGCTGAATCCAAAAATCACATTGGTTTTGCTCAGTCAGGTCAAGTTTTTGAGCTATGGCAACATGTCTTTTTTACGTTTTTGTTCACATGTACGCTTGTGTGGAGCATTTTAGAAGAAGTTGGTGGGGGTAAAATGCTATTCCCACCGCTGCACATCAAGCTCGGCTTAATCAAGCAGTTCACCAAGGCTCTGGACAAGGATGGTGACTGCTTCACTTACTTGTGCCAGGCTTTTCCAGGACTGACCATGGAGAAGTTGAAAGCTGGCATCTTTGACGGTCCTCAGATCCGTCAGCTCATCAGAGATCCAGAGTTCGGAAACTCAATGAACGAAGTGGAACTGGAAGCATGGAAGGCATTTGTTCTGGTAGTGAAGAACTTTCTTGGCAACAATAAGGCCAGAAACTACACAGAACTTGTCAACAACATGCTGACTGCTTTCAGAAACCTGGGCTGCAACGTGAGCGTTGAGATGCACTACCTAGTTTCACATATGGACCAGTTTCCTGAGAAAGCCTTTCCTCCTCCCAGGAGGGGAGGGGTTGTGATCGGGAGATGATTCCCGCGTCATGCAGGGGGCGCTCCGCCCCCTGCTTCAACTCCAGGGCTGGCGCCACGCCCCTCCCCAGTTGGGCACCCAATAGGGAAGCTCGACGGGGGAGTGGCTTGCTGCTCAAACGCAGCCACGCCAGCGATCCCCACCATTGCACACACATTTTCTTCGAGTCACCCACCCTCCACTCCCTTTAGATTAGCTGTTCCTGAGACTTTGCTATGGACCTCTGGTTGGTCGCCCTGTTTAACCAGGGGGGCTGGTAGGAGTTTTTTCCAATTGGCTAAATTGGCCCGGCCTCTTGGTTTTTTTCGCCTACCTCGTAGCAACCGTCACAACTTTCGTGGTATTTGGTGGTTAGGCATTGGAATGTGTTGTTGGTGTTTTGGGTGGCAAGGTGTGGCCATCGCCTTCCCCGACAATTTTGGGTATTCCGCTAAAGGAATCCGGCGGTCGTGGATCCTGTCCGATGCCCGTGTGGCGGGGGGCCATGGCACGACCCTCGGTGACATCAGGAAGAGAGCCTATAGTTGGATTAGCATCAACAGGCTTCCCCTACTGGTGGTTAACCCCTCCTCAGACTCACCCCTCTACAAGTGGGTGGAGTCTAATGTTCTGTGGTCCAATGCCTAAGCCAATACCTTCTCACATGCTGTAATCAATAAAGTTGTGGCCTTTACCTTACCCATTAACCTTACATTCTGTGTCCACGTGTCTTTATTCCCCAAGCGGGGATCGGGTCCTCGAATCACAACCTGGGTTCAATGAGTGACGAGCAGGGGGAGAGATTCCATCAGGACATGAAAGAGATGGAGACCAGGTATCAGGGTCGCTGGGACGCAGTCATGATGGCTGACTACTGTTGGACTCTGAAGAGAGACCTCCCTGCCGCTGAGCATTCCAGGAGTTCCAAGAAATGGAAGTTCAAGCCCTGAAGTTTGAAAAATGGTGAAGCAACATGCAATTTACGTGTACTTACCTTTATCAATGTCCACCATTCAGTTTACAGTAATCGATGTTTCTATCAGGTAATCAATATATGTTGTTGGAAAAACATTTTTTTCTCTTAAAAACATATTTAGGATGATATGTGTTGACAAAAATCAGCTGATAATGCCACAAAAATGTAATCAATTTTGTCACAAGATCTGATTTTTTTCAAATCAACATAGCACAAAAACCTGACCTGATGGAGAGAAACGGATGCCATTTCCTGATTCAGCAGTGCAAAAATACCCTAAATCAGTTGTAGAAATCTAGATAACATTCAAAAAGTAAAAAATTGTTGCCCAGTGTAATGTATGTGCTGTGTCACCAGCTTATACTGAATCAGCAAACAAATGAAACATTTATGGTAGTATAAGTTTAAAAACCATCATTTTCTCTTGCTCAGAACCAAAAAAAATGCCTGGATGCATATCAGTTTATTACAACATATATCAATGGGTCCTGGCCACCTGTAATTCAGCTACTTGGGTTTACCTGTGCTTTGGCTCAGGGTACTAATTAAATTCTAATGCCACTTATTTAACAAATAAATGTGCTCAATACGAAGAACTGAGGGCATGAATAATTTGTCTCTTTTACTTTCAGGACTTATTGTGCATGAAGGGGCCTCAGTTTGCAGAGTATTTAAGCGTTGGCGGGCTGTCAATCTGCACTGGGATGTATTAAATTATGATAAAGCTACAGACATAGAAGAGAGCAACCGAGGAGAATCCACAACATCTAGGACTTTGTGGTTACCACTAAATGCATTTAGAAACAGAAGTTTAGTTCATCCAACACAGTTAACCTCACCAAGATTTCAGTGTGGCTATGTTCTGTTACATCTCTTCAGTCGAATGCGACCTCAGGAGGATTCATCAGATGACAACAGCTCTGGAGAGGTGGTTATGAGAGTGACTTCAGTGTAAAAGTTATGGTCACTGTGCTACATGCACAAGAACAATGTGCCCTGACCTCTCTTGCAGTATTCTGGAATGTAGTTACAATGAATGGTGAAACCATAGCACATAAAAATATATAAACTTTTTTTAATTTATGCTTTTATATGATCAGTTGAATTGCAAATACATTTTCCTGAAAAGGGTCTCTTTCTTTTTATACCATGATTTATCACTTTTTATCTATTTGTACTCGGCATTTATAAAAATATAATTTAACAATAGCTTTAATAATGTGGAGACAAATATTTTAAACTACAGCTATTTTTGATAGTTTTAAGTGTATTTTCAAAGTTCTAAGCCATCTATAATTTTCAGGACATGTAAACAAGATTAATTGGATGGCTTGCGTTTAGTATACCAATCAAATTCATCCAATGTGTTACTTCCAGTTGGGTAAAGGTATGTCTTTGATTTTTGTCTGGGGGAAATGTATAGTGCTGGGAGAGTAAAGGGAAGTGGGGGCTTGTATTCTGGATTTATCCAAAATGAAATAAAGTTTAAAGTTCATGGAAGATCTGTGCTCAAAACTGATGGGTAAAAGACAAACAGTTTTGTAAGAATGAGAATGCTGAAAATCTCTGAATTAATTCGGAAGCCTTATTTCATGTCATCTAGGTAATAAGAATACTGTTATCAATATTTAACAATATATGTACTATGGACTATTTTTGCCAAATTAATGAAAGAAAATCAGCATTCGCTTATACACTCCATTGCAGGGTAGATTTCCAGAATTGTGTTCCGGACTTCTGATTTAGCTGGAGTGATTTGTTTCTCAGTTTCACGAGAATTAAATTCAGTTATTGAAAGAAGTATTTCCTCATTGTATTTGACTTCTCTTCTTCTTTGTATCTTTTTTATGTATTCAATACATTTAAAATTTAAGATTTAGAGTCAAACTTCTCTTTCCACTAGAAAATAAGGTCCCAGAAAGACTTGCCATCAGGGAAAAAAAATACTATTTTTCCTTTGATCACAAAGAGCACCAATACAAAGCTCTTGCATCTTGTTCTATGGTACCTAGACAACTTTATCTTGTGAGACTGGAAGAAGAAAAGAGCTGAAAAAAATGTTTTGTGCAAACCAGGCCTCTCATCATTTTTTGCTCACCACAATGAGGATATAGGAACCAAAAAAAAGGTTATGTTGTCTTATCCTTTGGAGAGTTAGCAGAGCTTAAGTCCCGTTTGAAATTAATAGTTTCAGTATGTATGGTACCCAGGCTTGAATGCATTTTTAAAACGAGCTTTTACAACCTTCTTCACATGGCTTAGACCTAGAAGGCCTATATAGTTGGGCAATTAGGTGGGAAATTTGGTGAACCAGTACATGGTACTGTATTAGTTTTTAAGGACATCAAAAAGCATACTACAGGTCTTGAATATGAGGTTTTTAGATCATGAATTAGCAAGTCACGTGGCACTAAGATCCACTGTCAATGTGATATTCATTAAACATAACTGATGCAAATTATTGAACCTTAAAAAAACTTTATTTCGTGTAATGACCAGTTACTATTGCATGGGGCCTACAATCTTTTTTTATCAAAAGGCTGTTTGCTCCAGATAGTTTCATTTGAGTAAGAGAGCTCGCCAATTTGCACCATGGAAGAATTCTGCTTTCGTACCCTGTTTGTTTCTCTCATTGTCCACAACAGCACAGACCAACAGATTAAGCAAAGTAACAAAGAAGAAATATTGGGTTTAATTAGGATAGGCACTCTAGGCAGTTGAGAATTTATGCCAGGTTGTTTAATTTAATGTGCTGGATAGAGTTGGAATTCAGTATAGATTCTTTTTTAAAAAAAACAACAACACAACAATCTAGTAAACCTGTTAAAATTATTCAAAATCACAGTCATTCCTTTTTGTTCTTTCCTTCTGAATTGCAAAGGTGATTGAAAATGTGGCTGAATGACACATTGGAGAGCTACTATAAATAATTGTTGCCAGCCTGCAGCCCTCATTTTTCTTCAGATTTCAGCCTCTTTCAGACTGAACTGCCATTAACTTTACTTATTCTTCATTATTCCTATCCTTTTGAAATCCCTGGATGACATGAATTCAGTGACAAGTGTGCTCATTTATCCAAAGCTTGAGGCTTGACAACGCAATTGCTCAGTTTTTCTTTTTTGAGGTGACTAAGACTGTGCAATCCTATGCAACCTATGCACACTTGTGAAAAGTCCTGTTGACTATAGTGATACTTTTAAGTAAACATACATGCTCTTGAACTGCATTAAGAAAGCAATACTATGGAAAGATCTGGCAGGACGAGCAGCTTAGGATGCAGCAGATCTCTGGTTTAACTCTGACTGAGCCAGGAATCTGGTAAGTCTCTAACCCTGACTTAGCTGGAGAGATGCTGGTATAAGTTGCTCAGCTGGCTGAGGTGAGGGTGGTGTAAGTAAAGGTAAAGGGACCCCTGACCATTAGGTCCAGTCGTGACCGACTCTGGGGTGCGGCGCTCATCTTGCTTTATTGGCCGAGGGAGCCGGCGTACAGCTTCTGGGTCATGTGGCCAGCTTCTGGCGAACCAGAGCAGCGCACGGAAACGCCGTTTACCTTCCCACTGGAGCGGTACCTATTTATCTACTTGCACTGGCGTGCTTTCGAACTGCTAGGTTCGCAGGAGCAGGGACCGAACAACAGGAGCTCACCCCGTCGCGGGGATTCAAACCGCTGACCTTCTGATCGGCAAGTTCTAGGCTCTGTGGTTTAACCCACAGTGCCACCCGCGTCCCTCCGAGGGTGGTGTAAGTCTCCCCAAAAGTAGGGTTCCTTGGGTGTGGCAGGGGCAGGTCCAAAGAGGAGGGACTTAGACTGCATTTTAAGCAGACTCAGCTTGGTCGCATGACCTGGCAACCTGTTGTAGAACACTATTTTAAAGGCTTGCTTTCCCTCTGCCAGGTTTTGGAGGAGCAGCTGCCCAACCCCACTCCTGAATGGGGTTTGGTCTGGTGTAACTTTACACCGGATTAATTCACACTGGCTTGTTTTTATGCCAGCTTTGTGCACACAGGATTGCTCCCTCCAGATATTTTATTTTGTTTTGCTTGCACGGAAAAACTGACAGATGACTATGTTTGGCTGGCTAATTTGCCAGTCCAAAGAGTGTGTTTGCTTTGGGATGTCTTTCCTACAAAGCAGGAAATGATTGCTGTGTAACTGATTCCAAAAGCTGATTTACAGGCTTCCCTGCAATTCTAGTTACTTTGCCTTCAAAATCCCAAATTAATTTTCTTTGGCTGAAAAATACTGTAGCATCTTAGTAGTCTCTGTGAAGCGCCTTCATTTGAAATATCCATTCAAGAACAGCACAGAGAACATTCTCAAGGGATGAGGCCCACTTATTAAGCCAGAGCTTTCCAAACTGTGTGTTGTGACACATTAGTGTCAGCTGCAGTGTGTAGGTGTGTTGCGTAAACACTTCCTCCACTCCTCCAGTTTGCTGGTACAGTGGTACCTTGATTCTCAAACTTAATCCATTCTGGAAGTCTGTTCCAAAACCAAGGTGCACTTTCCCATAGAAAGTAACGCAAAATGGATTAATCCGTTCCAGACTTTTGAAAACAACCCCTTAAAACAGCAATTTAACATGAATTTTACTATCTAATGAGACCACTGATCCATAAAATGAAAGCAATAAACAATGTACTGCAGTCACACAAGCAATCAATCAGTAGCTGAACTGGGTTCCACACACACAAAAACAAAACAAGCCACAATGACAAAAACGCAAAATAAATAGCAAAAACAGACAGACTTCAGCGTAACACTTAAAATGGAAGTGCGGCACTCAAAACGGAAGCGTAACACTCAAATCGGAAGCGTAACAATCAAAACAGAGCATGTTCGGCTTCCGAAAAAAGTTTGCAAACCGGAACACTTACCAGGTTTGCAGTGTTTGGGTTCCAAGTTGTTTGAGTACCAAGGCATTTGAGAACCAAGGTACCACTGTAAAACTGAATTACTGTGTCGTGAAATGATGCATGTCCAGAAAGTGTGTCACCAACATGAAAATTTTGGAAAGCTCTGTATTAAGCCCTCTGGTAGCCTTCATCCTCAACTAACAGGTTTTCATATCTTCATCAAGAGCTAACAGCCCCCCCACCGGTTCTTAGAGGCCCACTCAGTGGGGGAGTAAGCAAGTTGGCATAAGGACCTTGCTAAGGTTAATCCGTCACCATATTCGGGGAGGAATTTTCTCCTGCAAATTGGCCAGCTTGCAGGTGTTTGCCCACCTTGTGGAGACTGTCACAGCAGTTCTTTATCTGAGCTGAGCTGGAGCTACATCAGTGTAAGTCCCTGACCCTGGCTCAGCAGACACAAGTCCCCAAAGGGGCAAGGCAAGGAGAGACACCTAAATTCTGCTTGCTTGGTAATGTGCCTAGAGCCCAAATCTCTAAAACTTGGGCCCACACTTACCTGCAGGCTTAGCCTGCAGTAGCCCATCCCAGAAGCTCCTAAACAGAGTTTGAAACAGACATTGTAGCAGAAGTTATGCAGCAGTATGTTACATTGGCTTCCTATAATTGGAATTTCTCTGTTATTGCCAAGTAAATACAGACAGGATTGCAACTTTAAACTGGTTTAATGATATTGCTAACGTTAGGCAACTCTTGTCATGGAGCTTTAAATTTATTGGGGTTTGTTCAGGAGGGAGGCTTCAGAATTTGCCTTCTCACTTCAGACAGGAATGAGCTTGGGTGTATTAGCTGTCTTCCCACCTAAGCAAGTTTAAAGGGCCAAATATTACCTGGGGCTTGAAGTGGGGGAGTATGGGGAGAAATTTCAAATTAGGCTTGGATGAATTCAGCCTGCATTTACCAAAACTGTGTTTTAAAGAGTGCATAACAACTGTGAATTAATAAATTTTAACATTTCTAACTAATTACAGTCAGTAAGCGTTAATTTGAGCAGAACAGTTTACAGTGGTACCTCGGTTTATGAACTTAATCCGTTCCAGAAGTTCATTCTTAAACTGAAACCATTCTTAAACCAAGGCGTGCTTTCCCTAATGAGGCCTCCCGCTGCCAGTGCCCTTCCATCATTCTGCTTCCATTCTTAGACCGAGGTAAAGTTCGCAAACTGGGACACTACCTCCAGTTTTGCAGAGTTCATAAACCGAATTGTTTGCAAACAGGACTGTTCTTAAACCGAGGTACCACTCATTAAGCAGTTGGTCCCTTACCTTACCTTTCCTGCCCTGATCTGGCTACAGTGATCCATGCAACGGTCACCTCCAGGCTTGACTACTGTAATTCACTCTACGTGGGGCTACCCTTGAAACTGTCCCAGAAACTCCAGCGGGTGCAGAATGCTGCAGTGAGGCTCCTCACGGGATCTCTGCCATAGAAGCATATTCACCCAGTGCTTTACCAGTTGCACTGGCTCCCAGTTTAAGGTGCTGGTTTTGACCTTTAAAGCCCTTTGTGGCTTAGGGCCCTCGTAGTCACGGGACCGCCTCTCCTGGTATGCCCCGCAGAGGACCTTAAGGTCCATGAATAATCATAGTTTAGAGGTCCCAGGCTCTAAGGAAGTCAGATTATCCTCCACTAAGGCCAGGGCCTTCTCAGTGATGGCTCCGACCTGGTGGAATGCTCTGTCCCATGAGATCAGGGCCCTGCAGGATTTAACTTCCTTCCGCAGGTCCTGTAAGACAGAGCTATTCCGCCTGGCTTTAAATTGGAACTTAGCCTGATCTTTTATTCCCCTTCCTTCCCCCCTCCCCTTTTTATGAAGATTAACCACTCTAGGATCCCACAGCTAATTCTCCCCTGATCTCCTCGCTGGCCCAAATAGGACTAATTTAGCCAGCTAGCCCTGGTGATCATCTAATGTTTATTGGATGGATTTTCCCCCTAAATTGATTTTTGAATTCTGAATTTATTGTTATTCACGTTTTATATTGTATTTTATGCTGTTTTTTTGTTGCATCAATTAAGTGTTTTAAATTTGTTCTTAGCCGCCCTGCGCCCAGTTTTCTGAACCGGGAAGGGCGGGGTATAAATAAAAATTTATTTATTTATTACATTTATTACTTTAAATGAACTAAAAACTATTAATGAATGTAGTTTGATATTAGGTATGATATGATATAATTTTTTTTAAAAAAAGTTTCCATATATTCCTATTTAGTTGTTTTATGCACTTCCTCACTGAAGGTGTAAGGGCAAGAAGTGTCATCAGCACAATTACTGCCAGAATATTTTATCTGAGAATTGTGAAACACTATAATGCATATTGGGCAGCAATGGATGAGGAGTGGTGGAAAAAAGGAAGAGAAGGGTTTGTTTTATTGTGGAGATAAGAGGGATCAGAACGTTTATATCTGATCATTGTTTCTGCAGAGGCATGTCGCGGTTCATGGTACAGTGTTGTGTTTCACTGACTCAGTCAAATGATCTATAAGAGCTCACTAATGCCCTTTAGTATGCACAGTAAGGTTGGCTAAGACTTGCTTGAACTCAGCAAAGCAAATAGCTGGTATTTATGCATCTTCTAACTTTATGTGAGGGACACGGGTGGCGCTGTGGGTTAAACCAGAGCCTAGGACTTGCCGATCAGAAGGTCGGCGGTTCGAATTCTCGTGACGGGGTGAGCTCCCGTTGCTCGGTCCCTGCTCCTGCCAACCTAGCAGTTCGAAAGCACGTCAAAGTGCAAGTAGATAAATAGGTACCACTCTAGCGGGAAGGTAAACGGTGTATCTGTGCGCTGCTCTGGTTCGCCAGAAGGGGCTTAGTCATGCTGGCCACATGACCCAGAAGCTGTACGCCGGCTCCCTTGGCCAATAAAGCGAGATGAGCGCCGCAACCCCAGAGTCGGCCACGGGTCCCTCTACCTTTACCTTTAATGGTCAGGGGGTCCCTCTACCTTTACCTTTAAGTTTATGTGAATCACAATGAAATCCACCACAACACCAAAGGCATTATCTGTGAGTCAAGCTGGTTTTGTGTACTACGATGGCACAGATAATGTTTCTTTACCCCAGCTCCATCTGCATGTAGTTATATGGAACTGATTCATAGCTGTCAACTTTCAGATTTGAAAATAAGGGATCAGCAGCCTCAAAAATAAGGGATCAGCAGCCTCACCTGTCCCATTGACAGTCTACGGGGTATCTAACAATCCGAGTTAGCAGCGGGAAGCAGCAGGAAATGGCACTGGAATAAGGGAATTTCCCACAAAAAAAGGGAAGGTTGACAGCTATGAACTGATTGCATCAGACTGTGGATGGGGATACACATCCTGAAAGTAATAGGATGTCCTTATTTTCATCAGAGAAATGTTGGAGGGTATGCAACACCCTCATTCAGATGCATGTTCTCATTCAGATCTTCTCTGCTCAGGGCATTATTGCTTTACCCAGTAAATCTCCAGAGGAATTTAACATTTTATAAATTAAAAACAACAAAAGTTTGGGAAGTTAGCATCAGTTTTACAGTGTAAAAAAGCTCAGCTGTTTTCAACATCAAGGCTTTCCTCTATAATTCCTAAAGGATTTCTTTTTAGAAAGCTTTACATTGTGTTAAAACTAGAATGTGGTATTAAAGGGCAGTTTATGTTTGATGCATGGATGTTTGAGAATTTTAATCCTGTTAAAGATACCATATTACTATATATGTAACATGTAGATCCCTTATAAAGCCACCCTATGAAACTTTTAAAGAAAACCAGGTCACTTCTACCCTAAAAAACAAATGGGATAATACAATTATGGCTTTCCCGAAGGAAGTGTGGGAATAATAGTTTGTGAGGTTCTTGAACCACAAGGATTCTGTTAGAACTCTCACAAAGCCAGAGTCCCTGGAATTTCATGAAATGAACTAATGCTACAACAGCTTTATCAATTTAATGGAAGCAGTTATTAACTGGTATACAATATAGTGTTATCTTTAATGTAATGTAATATATAGGGGTTGTATCCTTTTTCTTTTACTATATGGACACACAGTAAGGAATCAAAGTCATTGCTGGCTTCCTGAAACATTTGTAAGAAATTTCAAAAGAGGTGGGTGGCTCTCAGTTTATGGGGAATATTGGGAATCTTATCATTTTAACAGTGCATCATGTATAGGAGGGCATCCATTATTTCTGTAATGTGTGAAGATACACCTGGAGGCTGGATGGGAATTAACTGGTCTGGGGCTGTATAGTCGATTAGTCCAAAGCAGGGGATAAAATCCATTGCTGCAGATACAGCTCAGATTAGACTTACCATTCTCAGGCTGACCTTGAGCTCAGGCCTATGACTTATGAAATTCTGTTCTTCTGTGTTTTTGATAGGGAAGCGAAGTATGTTGGGAGGATTAATTTGATTTATAGTAGGGGGTCCTTTTTATGTTCCCTTTATTTGGAGTGGGAGATGCAGAGCTAAGTAGGAGATGAAAATAGCCAAACACAATGAGCTCATTTTTGCTTTGCAATTGAGCCCGCTGATGGCAAAAGGCTTTCATTTTGGGTTGGTCTTCACAAAAGTGAATACACGCTGGCTGCTTCATTACAGTTTGTACTCCAAAGCAGATCACTTTTTAACAGCTACTAATGTGTAGCACTGGTGGTGGTTTGTAGTATTTTTGTGCTGAACGGTCAAGCATTGATTTAAGTTGCTTAATATGCAAGAGAAGGAGAGAGAAGCTGAGATTACCGTATTTTCCGCTCTATAAGACGCACCAGACCACATGACACACCTAGTTTTTGGAGGAGGAAAACACGAAAAAAAATATTCTCAATCTCAGAAGCCAGAACAGCAAGAGGGATCGCTGCGCAGTGAAAGCAGCAATCCCTCTTGCTGTTCTGGCTTCTGGGATAGCCGCGCAGCCTGCATTCGCTCCATAAGACGCACACACATTTCCCCTTACTTTTTAGTAGGGAAAAAGTGAGTCTTGTAGAGCAAAAAATACGGTAACTAGGGAGCTAGAAACTCATACCCAGAGAAACATACCTATTTGGCTCTAGGTGTGCAGAATTGGCCGTGGCCTCAGATGGGGATGCACATTCTGCAGCTATATCTAAAAGGATGCATTCTAGATGGCTCTTGGTCAGGTGAGCATTGCAACTATAAGTATATGTTTCCAGATGCACACCCACACCTGTATGAATGCAAACCACACACACACTACTTGTTAAAACGTCTCTTTGGGCTGGGCCTTGCTGCTAGTTGGCCCCAGCGGCACTGATTCCAGTTTTGATTGATGGTAAAATGAAGAGCAATTAATCAGAACACCAATGCCATTACCATTAACTGATTCGACTGAAAGGGGAATTTTCTACATTAGTTCTTTCCCCCCAAGGACAGTTTTAATTCCAGTTATTGATTCATTCCCAGCCTTGATTACACCAGTGGGAACTGTACAGTATCATGTAATGCAGTGCGAATTAACCTGCTAACAATTATTGCCCTTGATTGGGAGATGCAAAAATATTAAATTGCTTGGGTCACAGTTTCACACTCCCATTGAGAAACTGCTCAGAAGTGACCTTTCAGACTACCGGAGAACACCCCAACCCCCACTTAAAACAGACAGCTTCTGTTGATGGAGGAATTTGCACGCTTAAATTACCCTGAATTATTCCCTGGCAGAATAAAAAACCTAATTCCCAATGGTAGCTTTCCAGTAAAGTAGATTTTCTGTGAATGAAAGTATATGCTCCATGATTTTATGAGCCATTTCTCTGAAGATAATGCACTTTTACAGCTAGGTCTTTGCACCAATGTTGAGACCTGACACACACACCCCCAACACTGCAGCCAACCATAATCCCTGTGCTGCATAACTCTTGCAGCAGTTGAAGAAGAGTGGCTCATAGAATCCTAAGTGTTGGAAGGGACCATGCAGGAATCTTTCACCCTACTTGAGGCTCAAACCCACAACCCTGAGATTAAGAGCCTCACATGCTACCAACTGAGCCGTTGATCTAGGATTAAAGAAGAATAGAGGGCAAGGAAGGCTTGCGCTATAGCCAAGGATATGTGACAATGGCCTTGGGTAGGTTCTACACAGGAACACAAACCTGGAAGCAAGAATGAGCATCCTTTTGCCATTGTAGAATCATAGAATCATAGAGTTGGAAGAGACCACAAGGGCCATCGAGTCCAGCCCCCTGCCAAGCAGGAAACACCATCAGAGCACTCCTGACATATGGTTGTCAAGCCTCTGCTTAAAGACCTCCAAAGAAGGAGACTCCACCACACTCCTTGGCAGCAAATTCCACTGTCAAACAGCTCTTACTGTCAGGAAGTTCTTCCTAATGTTTAGGTGGAATCTTCTTTCTTGTAGTTTGGATCCATTGCTCCGTGTCCGCTTCTCTGGAGCAGCAGAAAACAACCTTTCTCCCTCCTCTATGTGACATCCTTTTATATATTTGAACATGGCTATCATATCACCCCTTAACCTCCTCTTCTCCAGGCTAAACATGCCCAGCTCCCTTAGCCGTTCCTCATAAGGCATCGTTTCCAGGCCTTTGACCATTTTGGTTGCCCTCCTCTGGACACATTCCAGTTTGTCAGTGTCCTTCTTGAACTGTGGTGCCCAGAACTGGACACAGTACTCCAGGTGAGGTCTGACCAGAGCAGAATACAGTGGCACTATTACTTCCCTTGATCTAGATGCTATACTCCTATTGATGCAGCCCAGAATTGTATTGGCTTTCTTAGCTGCCGCGTCACACTGTTGGCTCATGTCAAGTTTGTGGTCAACCAAGACTCCTAGATCCTTTTCACATGTACTGCTCTCAAGCCAGGTATCTCTCAAACCATTGGTATCCTTTTGCCATTGTCTTGACTCAAGGGGCCCTTGTAACCCTCCAAATGTTGGATTCCTGCTCCATCAACCCTGCCCATCGGGGTTGGAGTCCTATAACAGCTGGCTCCCAACTCTGGCCTGGACTCGCCTTCCTTACTGGTTGTCATTTTGGTGGCTCTTAGAATACCATTAAGGAATAGTTGTGACAAAGAACCCTAACACCCCACTTCTCAATTCAAGTAAGATGCTTGGTGTAAGGGATTTCAGAACTTTCTTTATTCCTTTAGAGGGAGCTCTTGTTCAAGAAAGCATGGAACGACCAGTTTTGACGTGAAAGACGCCTGTGTACTATGGAAGAGACTATGACAACGCATTAGGGCTTGCAATATGGCGCTGTTGACATTACTGCTGTTCAAGGAACCGCGCCAATGATCACTGTCTCCAGTTATCATTCCTGCCATACTAGCAATGGCAGCCTTATTAACGTGTGCTATATAGTTATAATTCCCAGTTTGTTCCTCTGGAAGTGTATCTGTGAGTCAGGATTGTGTGGTAGGGGAACACCACCAGTGATATTATAATGTTTATGACAATGAAAATCGGATAAGCCAGCACTTGAAAGATTTAGTCTTTCAGCAAAATCCCAGATGTTTACTCAGAGGTAAATTCTATAGGTCCTTACTTCTAGGTGCATAGGATTGCAAGCTTTGACTATACTTAAGAATATTCTTTATTTAGACAAGCCTTTGGAACTCGAATGGCTCTTGTGGTCAGTAAATTCTTTCTGCCATGCTGTCTTATAATATCTAGTTATACTTCTGCATTCACTTTTTTTGAGGGGTGAGGCAGTGGGCTTATATGTTTCTGAAGAATGATGGAATTTACCTTGGCTTTAAGTATGGCGGGGTACAAATAATTTCAGTTAAAACAATTTATAAAAAGCTAAGCGCTGTATATAAAAATGGTAACACGACCACAGTTCCTGCCTTTATGGGCACAGTCCGCAGTAGACAAGACCGTAAGGGAGGATAAGGGAAATTTTAAAATGGAGGAGATGCAAGTGGAGAGAAGAAGAAAAAGTTGAATTAGAAAATATAAGAATGAGATGAAGTTTTAAGGATTCTTTTAAAAAAAATGAGGGAAGGAAATGAAGCAGTATCTCCATCAATATGCAAAGTCTATAAGAAATTATCGCTCCAGAAGATCCCATTCAATGCAGTCGTTGTCAATCTGCTTCCAGTTTTACATATTCACATTTACAGTACGTTCTGGGGTTTTGGGGGAGAAAAACCCCTGTTATGCTGGAATTGCTAGTAGTGTTTCTAAACTGTAGTAGTATGCAAACTGCTTTGCCATTAAGAAGAATCTACTTGCAAAAAAAAAGGGCTAATTATTTCTCAATGTGTTTAGAAAATCAAGGATTTTGGGAAACGTCAGTCAAATAAACAATAAAGATAGAAAGCTTTATATGTGAAATTAACATGATCTGCTTTTAAACATCTATTCTATTACTGCAGTATCTTATAGCACAACCCCATATATGTTTACCTGAAAGTAATCTGAAATAAGTCCAATGTGATTAACTCCTTAGTAAGTACACAGAAAAATTGTGCTGCGTGTTCCCCCCTCCCCCAAGATAAAACCATTTTGGGGAAACCACAGGGACCTCTGGAAATCAAGCCAAGATAAACGACGGATCCATCAGCCTTCTGCACATTGGATTGAGTGACATTTTGTAGCAGAGTAAGACCAATAGTGTATAATACATCTGGAGACCTTGTGAAATATTTCTAATATCCAGATCCCTGGGATTAGATGGGTCTACTGAGAGAAGTGAAAAGCAGGGCAGAATCGGGGCAAGAAGGCAGGACCTTGGCTCTGTACCTTACCTCTGTATTGGGTGTGTCCTGCAAATTGACAGTGTTCTGTTGTGCCCCTGCCTTTCGTTTCTGCACACTGCCGGTATGGTCATGTATGGTTTCCATGTAAGCCTGGTGAACCCAGCAGCCCCATTCACAGATACTTGGAACATGTTCCCTCCCATCTCCCCGTTTCTTCTGCACAAGCAAGAACTTCACATGGCATTGCAATTCTGAAGTGTGCATGCATGCGTTTTGCCATGCAATTGTATACACATTGATTAAATCAAGCCGCTATACCAATATATTGCTTTATTTCTCGGTAGTAGTAAATTAAGGCTTTATAGTGAGTCACAGAGTACATGCCAATCTAAACATTAAAGCCCATTTGGAACCAAGTTGTGTTATCCTTTTCCGTTTAGCGCAGCCAGCAAGATACCAACTTTCTTTTAGAAAAAAAAAGAAAACACCCTCAAATCTTGCGTAAGAGACCTTATAAGTTCAAAAGGCCCAGCTCTTAACCATTTTCCCTTCAGGACAGACTTACTGTGAGCTAAGGGTGGTGAAGAGAGTAGCTGGCAAGAGATAAGAGAACATCCTACTTAGTAGTCACCTTCTAATTGGAAAGAGGAAAGAAATTAAATGGATGTTAGCTGGTATATCATAGCGTTCCCCAGAATAGCTTGATTTGAGATGATCCCATCAGCCAGGGGCAGAGGAAGGGGGGCGGTGGGGGTGGTCCACCCTGGGTGTCACCACTGAGGGGGGTGACAAAATGGCGGCCACCACTCACTGTGGGGCCTGCAACGCACCCAAGCCATGTGTCTCTCCTGGGAGTGACGCGGTGGCTGGGGTGTACTTGGCCTTTAATGCGGTTGGATAGATATGATCAGTTTGTAGAAGGAAACTGCATGACATTATGAGTCTGCCCATGGAAGGGCAGCATTGTACTGAAAGAATGGACATGTGTCTATGCATGTATGTACATATGGAAGCCTCACAAAGGTAATCCATTTCACTTAAAACTAATCACCCCACAAGCTATTCCATTTGTCCCATTGATTTTAGTAGCAGAGATTTAAGCACATCCTTCAACACTATCATTGCAATCACTGGGACTTTCAAGAGCTTCACTTTGCAGGGTCATAGGGAGTGCTACTACAAGAATTGTTTTCTTTTCTTCCTTAACATACAGGTTTTTCCTCCATACCAAGGCCACTGATTAATTACATCACCTGTCTCCAGTGCAGCTATTTTTTAAAAACTGGAAAAACAGAGTGTTTTCCTTCCACATCTCCCTATAAGAGATGTTTTCAGCATCTGAACTGCCACTCAGAAACCAGTTGTCACCTGACCACGGGGGATTCCGCCTGAAGATATAATCACCCAGGGCTGGTTTTCATATCCAAGGACCAAAAAAATGCTTTGCCAAACACAAATTGGAATAGCATTTCCCGAAATACAAAGTATCTGCGAAATGATCTTCCATAAAGAAAGGAGGAAGGAGAGAGAATTTATCAAGCTTTCAAAGGGCAACGTCTTGCTGTTAATCTGAGTAGCTGTGTTTTGGGAAGAATTTGGTAGTCTAGAATGAAGGTGGCAGTTTCTCTTACATCCAGGAGCCTACCCTTGCAACATTTAGCCACGGGAGAAGACTTTAGGTTAAACACAAAGCATGGCAGGCAATGGGTGAGCCCAAACATAGCTAGCCAAAGCCCTGAAATAGAAACCCAAAGTGTCTTCTGCAACATATTGACGTTCTGTGGTGGCAGTTGTATTGAGGTTCCTCAGGATTCCCTAAAGCTACAGTCTGAAAACTACTGATTTTGAGAAAACTCCAAAATCTATGTCAATTATGTAGAGGCAGCAATTCTCTGACCCCTTTTTAGGCTCTGAGTGGTGATTTCTGAGGGTGACAGTGCTCTGATTTCCCTAAACAGCTGGTGTCCTTCAGTCATGATTTCAAACACACTGACTTAGCATCTCTGGCAGTCCTTTGACAAGACACCCACTTGAGTTGTCATGCCCACATGAGATTGCAACTGAGTGTCCATAGGACATTGCCTTTTAAGTCTGTAACAGTGCAGAAATGATAACAACTGGTCTGACTTTTGTGGGTTTTCTTGCACTAGAGTGTACAGCATCGAAAACCACTGTTCCCCAAGGCTATGACCTTACAGGCTAATTGCTTTACTGTCTGGGAAATATCTCTCTGCCCCAGACAAAGAAATAGAAAAGGCGAGTGGAAGTAATTTTAACAGCACAAGGAACCAATGCCAGCAAGAAACAAATATTGGATGCCTGTGACTCCTATCAGATGCTACGAGGAGGATTTTGCCACTGAAAATTACAAAAAAAGGCCATTGCCTTAAAAACCTTTAGTAATAAAAGAGGGTTTCTCTTCTCCAAACTGCAAGTGTCCAGACTCACTTTGTATGTTGGATTTGCTGTTTTTCTGTCTCAATGAAAGAGCAGTTCATATTTTTCAAAAGTTCTGGTGTCCTTCATATTTGAGGTCTTCCCTGGTTTATTGAATTGGTTTCAACTTTGCTTCAGGTTATGGAAAAGCACCTGCAATACAGCAAGGCTTCTGGGTTTTAGAAACCAAGGAAAATGTAGTTTTCTTAAATATTTTCAATTAAGAATCCATCAGCTAAGCCTCCTTAAGTATACCTAAGAGCTCCACTCAGACTTATTACACATCCCTGGTGTTCGTGGGGCATCAGAAATATAGCCTACGTTTAATAGCTGTTGTTTGCATTATAAACAGGGGGAATATAGCTGCACTCAGAAAACTGTACCAGTTTAAAGAGGGAAAACGTGAGCCGCTTAAAGGAAATTTGTGAGAACAGAAATCCCTGGTCTGGACGCTCGTGACTTGACTCTGTAAGCAGAGCCTATCCTGTCCTCCATTTCCCCTTCCCGTCTATGGGGATATTTATAGATTTATGAATAAACTAGAAAGTGCCTGCATGGGTAGAAAGGGAAGCATTTGAAAGACAAGTCCTACACAGAGGGCAACAGGAGGAGGAGTGAGGAGGAGCGGAAAAAGGAAATGGGGATGAAATTGGGATGGGTGAGCACTGGCTTTGCTGAATGAATGTTAAGGAATTTCGGTCATAAGGCCTTTCACAAATGTCATAACACTTCTTATTCATGCCTTCTGAAGGAACTGCCTTTAAACCTCAAAAAGCTAACGCTTCATACCATCTTTTCAGACTAATAAAAACATGATGGGCATGTATACTATTGACCTTATTCCCACTGGTCTCATTTCATGTTCTTGTGGCACTACATGGTGAGCTCAATATTAATGGAAAGTGTCATGCGTGTATTGAAAGTGTAGACCTAGCAAGGATCCTACTGTGTTGTTTTGGGCCAGCCATTCCCGAATTACAGTGGTACCTCGGGTTAAGTACTTAATTCATTCCGGAGGTCCGTTCTTAACCTGAAACTGTTCTTAACCTGAAGCACAACTTTAGCTAATGGGGCCTCCTCCTGCTGCTGCACCACCGCGGCACGATTTCTGTTCTCATCCTGAAACAAAGTTCTTAACCTGAAGCACTATTTCTGGGTTAGTGGAGTCTGTAACCTGAAGCAAATGTAACCTGAAGTGTATGTAACCCGAGGTACCACTGTACTACTGAGAGCCCAACCTCAACTTTTCTGTACATTGCCTGTTCCACAGAAAATGGTATAAAGTTCAACAGAATGGAATCCCCAAGGACATCTTCTATGGGGAACTGGCTTCAGGTACCAGGCCTGTTGGCAGACCAACTCTGCGCTACAAAGATGTCTGCAAAGATGACACGAAGGCTGGCGACATCAACCCTGCCCTTGCAGAAAACTGCATTGCCTAGAGACAGGCAGTCAAGTCATGTATCTGTAACAGTGACCAGAGGAGGAATGGCTGCTGGGAGGAGCAGAGAGAGAAGAAACACCATGGTGCATCTGCAACAGCACAACCAAACGCCTTAATCTGCCCCAGCTGCAATGAAACATGTTTCTCCCATATTGGTCTACACAGCCACAGCTCCAATGGTTTGACTCCCCCTCCCCAGGCGCACTCCTCCATCCTCTCCTGAGACAGATGGATGCCAACAAATGATATTTTAGACAATATGCAGCCTGCTGAACCAGGGTGTAGCTTTGCTTCTAGTAAAGGTAAAAAGGTAAAGGACCCCTGGACGGTTAAGTCCAGTCAAAGGCGACTATGGGGTTGCGGCGCTCATCTCGCTTTCAGGCCGAGGGAGCTGGCATTTGTCCACAGACAGCTTTCCAGGTCGTGTAGCCAGCATGACTAAACCACTTCTGACGCGATGGGACATTGTGACGGAAGCCGGAGCGCACGGAAATGCCGTTTACCTTCTCGCTGCAGCGGTACCTATTTATCTACTTGCACTGGCGTGCTTTCGAACTGCTAGGTTGGCAGAAGCTGGGATTCGAACCGCCGACCTTCTGATCAGCAAGCCCGAGGGGCTCAGTGGTTTAGACCACAGCGCCACCCGCTTCTAGTGTATTGCATCAAAGAGCAGACAGCAATGTAAGACTCAGATGGGAGTAGAAGGACTGACTGTGCCATGACAAGTTTTATGGGTTCTCTGATTGTCGCATTTGTGTCATAGGCTGGCCACCCATTGGCTAAATGAAAAGAGACAAGGCTAACAGATCCTGAGGGCATGAGGAGAAGACAGGCGCAGATTGCAGGTTTGTGATTATGAATTCTAACTATAAAGGATCTACTATAGTGTAGTTTTGAAATGCTTAAGAGTTTCTTTGGAGTCTAGCAGAAAGCATTGAGTCCGAGAAAACCCACGCCCTTTCAGATCGGGGATGGAAACGTGTGGCTTTCCAGATTTTGTTGGTCTCCAATTCCCATAACCCTCAGCCAGCAAGGCCAGGCAAACTCCCGGCAAGTCACAGCTTCCCTGTAATTGTTTTAGAGATAAATTGTGATGGCAGGGAGGTAACGAGAAAAGAGCGTTGCAAGAGCTACAGATGCTTCTTCCAGGGGACAGAAAACTTTGATGTAATCTGAGTTAAAGGAAGGTGGCTTATGACACTCTTCAAAGAAAAGTTCTCAACAGGACTCATGACAGACACAAAGAGCAGGGAGCAGGCAATTTGTTCAGTGCTGAACATCACATTCAAAACACACCTGTGCCAAAGCTAGTTTGCTGCTGGTTGCATAATTACAATGACTCGTAATGACCAGAGTTGGGGGGTGTATTGCACTTCTGCCTTGACACCATTGTTCATTCAACTGTAATTCCAGCACTGAAAATGTAAAAAAAACTCACACACCCTATAACTAAAACAGACAAACCTGACAACCTCTCAAATGACAACATGGGCTAAGTCTAGATATTATGGCCCTAATTCAGCTAAAAGGTAGCCATGGTGAAGTTTTGTTGAAAGCAATGAGACTTGTCATGGCTTCTTCCATTTGTTCAGTAGGATTTCCAGTACAATCCTATGCATGTCTACTTGAAAGGAAGGCTCATTGTTTCCAATGGAATTTACGCCCAGGTAAGTGTGTATAGGGCTGCAGCCTTAGTCACAACTCACTTGGGCATTTGAAGCCAAAACCAAACTGGGACTTCTGTTACTCTCTTTCCAAACTGTACACACACACACACACAACTATCTTGTAGCTCAGTAACTGTAAAGGCTAGAGAATTACGTTTTTAAAATACTAAATGCTGGCATTTTAAAGATTTGAACAAGGCCACTAAAAGGTGTCTTAGGGACCAAATGTAGGTGATGCTAAGCCTCTATGTTTTCTGCTTATGGCACACAGAAAGTACAGTTGCTGTATACAGACATTCCGTGCAAGTGTACATACAGACATGTTTAATACTTTGCTTTCCTCAACAAGTGAGACCTGTCGCTTCAGAAAAAGGCAGGGTTGGTGTGCTCTATAATGCAGCGCTTGCAGTGACGTTTGACAAACCGCAAGGCTTCCACCGAGATCTCGCAATCCTGCACGTTCATCATCTGCAAATCAAAGCAGTTGGCCGCCACAATTTGCAGGCCTTGTCCGGTGATGCTTTCGCATGACTTCAGGCTCAGCCTCTTCAGATTGAAGCAGTTCAGAGCCAGGAACTCCAAGCCGGCGTCGGAGACCAGAGGGCATTTCCCAATGTCTAGTGACTTGAGTTTTGTGCAATTTTTGGCAAGGTACTCCACTCCGTGGTCCGTGATGCCCTCACAGCCCCGTGCGTTGAGGTATCGCAACTTGCTGCAGTACTTGGCGATGTAGCGGATGCCGACGTCAGTGATGCGGGCGCAGTGGGCGATGCTGAGGTACCGCAGGCGCAGCTCCAGCTTGGCGATCTCGCGCATGCCGAAATCGCTGACAAAGCGGCAGTCGCTCACGCTCAGCTCCCTGATGGACGTGCAGTAAATCATCAGGTAGCGGAGGCCTTCGTCGGTGATGCGGATGCAGCGCCGCAGGTACAGGTGTGTCAACTGAGTGCAGTGGGCGGCAATGGTGTGCAGTCCTTCATCTTCAAGGACAAAGCAGTCCGTCATGTCTAGGTAGCGGATAGAGATCTGTTTTCCATGTAAAGGAGACAACTTGATGGAAGCTTCACGGGTTAGGCTGATGCATGTAACTTTGGAACAACCTAAATTCGGGGAGGAAAAGAGAAGGTGGTTATTTTGTGGCTCTGCATCGATGACTACTTCTCCTTTAAGAAAATAAAATACCGTATTCTTTGCTCTATAAGACTCACTTTTTCCCTCCTAAAAAGTAAGGGGAAATGTGTGTGCGTCTTATGGAGCGAATGCAGGCTGCACAGCTATCACAGAAGCCAGAGCAGCAAGAGGGATTTCTGCTTTCACTGTGCAGCGATCCCTCTTGCTGTTCTGGCTTCTGAGATTCAGAATGTATTTTCCTCCAAAAACTAGGTGCGTCTTGTGGTCTGGTGCGTTTTATAGAGCAAAAAATACAGTAACCTTATTTAGCGGGGTCTTCTATGCTAGGAATTGGAAGCTTCAGGACCTGTAAAAGAGTTTTGGGAAATAATCCATAATACATTGGGAAAAAAATTATTTAAAAGTACTTAAAAAACAAACAAACCAGAATCCTTTTTGTTGGGGATAATTCAGATGGAAATTCCCAGGTGCCAGAAAAGGTTATTTATGTATGCTACTACTGCGGCCCATGTTTTGTTAGCCCAAACATGGAAAACGAGTGAGGTCCCAACCAAAGAAGAATGGCAACTTAAGCTGACAGAATATGCACAGCTTGCAGACATAACATATAGAATAAGAGAACAAGAAGAACATACATTTAGAGAAGATTGGAAAACGTTTATTGAATATATGGGAAATAACTGTGCACAGCTGAAAATGCTGGCAGCATTAAGATAAATCCAACAGTGTAAACAAGTTTTGATGGATGTAATGATGGAATACTGAATGGTTTAGTTTATGTAAAATGAACCATGGAAAGAGAAGGAGGGAAGTCATTGATATTTTAAGGCTGTTTAAATGAGTATTGAAAATTGTAAAACATTACACACACACACAAAAGGAATTTGAGGTTTCATGCAAGGAATATAATTAGTTAGCATCTTCAAGTAACACAAAATAGGACGTATTCCGCAGTTTGATACCTCTGTTTTGTTTTGTTTTGTTTTTAATTGTATGTAACAAGCAAGTAATATGTAAGTTTGGTGGAAGCTTACCTATCTTGATTGTGTCAGTAATTAATGCTATGTGTGCGCTCTGTATTTGTAAAAGGCCTCTGATCAATGTAACCAACTTTATTCTGGACTCTGGCCACTTGAGAGTTTGGATGGCAACTACACTTATGTCCTGGGCAAACTGCTGCCAAAGTATATGGAACGTGGCCACCCCTGGCTTGCACGAAACCAACTACCTGGGTTCATATTCATAAGGGAAGGAAAGACATGATTCACATGCTTGCACATTGGTCATTGCTGTAGAGGGAAGTGAGGAGCAGATGGGGCTCATCAACATGGGAAGGTAGCCCACATAGGAGAAGCAAAACTCTGATCCTAAACCTCCACTGCCTTGCAAGATATCTTCAGGAGAAGAAAATGCTATGGAGTAAACCCTACACAAATCTGGAGTGGAGTCCCAAAGATTGGATAGCGCCTTGTACCCATCCTTCCATCAACTCTGCAGCCAAGCTGGGGCCAAACATATTGCTCTACTTTCCTTTGAACCACTTCAGCAAGGCCAAGAGGGGGTCTTGTTGTCTGGGCAGCCCAGGACCTCCAGACACACTGCCCAGGCTTGCACCTTGGGGAGGTCACTTCAGTGTTGCTAACACAGTGGTTTGACTTCGCCTCCGGAGGTGTACTCCAGTGTTGAAGCAATGATTCTACAACATCAACTTCGTTGGACTGGTCATGTTGTACGGATGCCTGATTATCGTCTCCCAAAGCAACTACTCTATTCCGAACTTAAAAATGGAAAGCGTAATGCTGGTGGTCAACAAAAGAGGTTTAAAGACTTTCAAGGCAAGTCTAAACAAATGTAGTATAAACACTGACAACTGGGAAAGACTGGCCTGCGAGCGCTCCAATTGGAGAACAGCCTTTACCAAAGGTGTCATGGATTTTGAAGATGCTTGAACTCAGGACGAAAGGGAGAAACATGCTAAGAGGAAGGCACACTTGGCAAACCCTCACCATGATCAACTACTGCCCTGAAACCTATATCTTCACTGTGAAAGGACGTGTGGATCCAGAACTGGCCTCCACAGTCACTTATGGACTCACTGCTGTGTTCATGGAAGACAATCTTACTCGGCTACGAGTGATCGCCAAAGAAGAAGAAGATGACTCCATTGTCTCTTGAGACAGACAGATGCCAACATCAACACTGGTCTTTAGAGGGGCCCAGGTGATGTAACTGATTCATGCCAGTACCAAAAGGCTTTTGCCTACACTCTGGTCTGTATGATCCAAGCTGCTTCTCCTAAGGAATTATGATGCAATGGCAGAGGGTTAAAAGGAAGATTTAATCCATGCTGTGAGAGCTGCAAGCAACTTTGCATCATGTGTGTTGTATCTGCCATGACACAGCATGACCTATGAGCACGGCCAATGTAGCCTGCAGATGTCAGGAAGATTTCTCAGATGAATATCACCTATTTGGGGACTCCACAGCACCTACAAGAAAGGTAGGTAATTCACCCACCACCTTGTCATAGAAGATCTTTCTGCCTGTGGTTTAAATTTAATGACATTTTCCTGTGGCTGAAACCACTTTTCCTGTCCCAAACAATAAAGATGTAAAAACCTGCAGGCTCATAGCAGTTTTCCGCAGAGGAAATGTAAAGGATTTGAAATGGAAGGAGAAAGTTTCAAGAGAGCTGAAAGAACTTTGGCCAGCCTTTGAGATAATGGTTTGCAGTCAAGCTCACATGTATAGGAAACCTGCCCAAAACTGATCTCTCTCTTAAAAGTGGAAAAAAACTGAATGCTAACTTCTGTGTGGTTTTGACATGAAAATATTATTTCCAGGATACCTAATTGAACAGAACCTGAATGACTCAAACAAGGCCTTGGGAAACTTTCAAGCTGTCAAATGGTCACAGTAATATTCATAGAATAACTGGCTATTACTACTATTATAAATAAATTTGTATACGGCCTTTTCCTGCAGGTCTCAGGGCAGTTCAGAGGATAATAATATAATAATTTAATAATAATTTATCATTTATACCTCACCCATCTGGTTGGGTTTCCCCAGCCACTCTGGGCAGCTCCCAACCAAATATTAAAAATACAATACAGTATTAAACATTAAGAACTTCCCTAAACAGGGCTGCCTTCAGATGTCTTTTAAAAGTAAGATAGTTGCTTATTGCCTTGACATCTGATGGGAGGGCGTTCCACAGGGCAGGTGCCACTACCAAGAAGGCCCTCTGCCTGGTTCCCTGTAATCTCACTTCTTGTAGTATACATAATCAAAACAAAAACAACCCATTAATGTCCCCAACATTCTAAAAGGGAGTTGGAGGAGAGTTTTTGCCTGGTACCTAAATGTGTATAATGAAGGCACCAGGTGAACCTGGTTCATGCAAAGGACAGGTCTCACTGCATGGTTACAAATAGATTCCCAGAAAAAACGCACCTTTAGCAACATGCACACATTTGGAAACATGCAGGTGTACTCAATATATGTGCTGAGCTGGATGCACACCTCCTGCCCTTGCATGTTCAGTCTGTTCCACGTGATTATGGACACCAAACTCACTCATCCGCTCCCTTTTTCTGCCTTAATGCTCGCTCACCTAAAAGCTATAGATTGTGTGCACCTGCATCATTCAGTGATGCAATGGATGACTCTGCTCAAGAACATGTGGAAAGGAATGTGGGTCGTGACAAATCTCATTCTCTCATGTGCAAATCTCCTGGATAATTCTATCTGCTTCCTGTCACATATGTCTGGAAGTGAGCCAAAGTGGTTAAATCATCCATACACACAAACACACCACTGTATCTCTTTTGCTATTCGTCGTGAATTTATGCAGCTACTTTCCTTTCCTTTATCTTATTTATGATTTTCAGTTTCATATATTTGAATAATTTTACCACCATTTTAACATACAAAAACTTATGGAATATGCAGGAATGGCGAAACTTACTGGAAGAATAAGAAATCAAGATAAACTTGTTATAAAAGAATGGAAATAGTTTATGGACTATTTACAAACAAACTGCAAACAGATAAAAACATTGGCAGGATTATTGTAATAACCTGCAGTTTTATAAAAGTATATATTTAAAGCAGATGAACAAAAGAGCAAATTAAGTTAATTTGGATATGCAGACGATATTAAAAATAAATTTAAGGAACTGCAGAAAGAGGGGGAAGGAAGTCAAGTTTTGAAATGTTAAAATGATTGTAAAATTAATGAATTGTATAAACCTGAAAAGCATAAATATTTTTTTTAAATAAAAAACCCCAGCTACTTTTAAGTCCCATTGATATTTGTCTGTAACACTCAATGGGTACTTCTGATGTGTGGTTCAATAGGCTATAGATGCTGATATGCATCACTGTATTCTTCGTATCCTTTTAATATGGCAATAATTTGAGTTCAGAGAGGCAGCTGAGACTTGGTCTGCCAAGTTTCATTAAGAGGAACCGGAAACATGTGCACATTCCTTAGCTCAGACAACCTCTCCAGCAGAGGGCAGTATTGCACACACCGTTTAGCACAACGTTTTGAATATTTGAGAATTAATTCAATCTCATTCTGTTGTAGCAACTGCAATGAAGAGAACCCTGTAGAAACTAAAGACTTGGATGGGCAAAAGCGACCATTGCAGCTTCTCTCACCTTCCATATTTTGAAGTTAGGGAAGTTTTAAGTGAGGGAAGTTAGGGTTTTGAAAAAGGCCTCATGAAAATAAATCAGCATTTTAATGAATATTTCTCCTGATCTGCACATTTTTGTGTGCATTTTTTACTAATCTAAGCATTTTTGCAAACCAATTTCCCTATTATAATGCATTTTTGTATGTTATTTTCACTAATATATGTACATTTACACCAATACATGCATTTTTGTGCACATTGCTTGTCTGAATAACTGCATCGCAATATTTGGGAACAGCGAATTTCAAAGGATGACTTTGTTTTGGTTCGTGTATTGTTTTGGAAAGTGCAGTCTGGTAGGTCTGCCTTTAAATGCAACCTGAACTGAATTTATCCCACACCCCTAGTTGTATTACAATAGCTAGTCTTTAAGGTGCCACTGGAGTCTTTGTTGGTTTTGTATACCTGAGGCAATTTCTACCTCTGCAAACTATGGCTTTAATTGAAAAGACACATGAAAGACAAGCCCCCACTAATTTAAGCATAAGGTCACTTTGGAGAGATGAGGATTAGCCTTGAAGGTTTTTTTAAAGATCAGAAAATGGAAAAGAAAAATACATCAACTAGAACACAAAGGAGTTAATATTGGGATTTAGCTTTTAAGCATTCCATTCACACACAAGCAAACCCATTCATCCATCATTTTTTCATTTCCCTATACACAGAGGCTAGAACCGGCATTCCATAGCAAATATCAGGTACCGCTAAGCAGATACAAGTCTGAACCCTGGCATCTGCAACAAGAGGGCTTTAGCCCTTTGCCCCATGCAGTGGTCCTGATCTGGAGACCTATGCCTGCAATGTGCATTGCCAAGCAGCAAGCAAAAATAACAAAAGCTGTTGGGTTAAACTTCCTATTCCTAGGAGCCAGCATGGAGGTTGAGGAGGATAGGGTGTGTGTGAAGAGGAGAGGCCCTGGGGGCCAGATGGGAAGACTTTGGGGGCCACAATAAGCCTATTCTTTATTTATTTATACCCTGCCCATATGGCTGTGTTTCCCCAGCCACTCTGGGCAGCTCCCAACAGAATATTAAAAGCACAATAAAACATCAAGCATTAAAAACTTCCCTAAACAGGGCTGCCTTCAGATGTCTTCTAAAAGTCAGATAGTTGTTTATTTCCTTAACATCTGATGGGAGGGTGTTCCACAGGGAGGGCACCACTACCGAGAAGGCCCTCTGCCTGGTTCCCTGTAACCTCACTTCTCGCAGTGAGGGAACCGCCAGAAGGCCCTTGGAGCTGGACCTCAGTGTCCACGCTGAATGATGCAGGTGGAGACACTCCTTAAGATATACTGGGCCGAGGCCGTTTAGGGCTTTAAAGGTCAGCACCAACACTTTGAATTGTGCTCGGAAACATACTGGGAACCAATGTAGGTCTTTCAGGACCGGTGTTATGTGGTCTCGGTGGCCACTCCCAGTCACCAGTCTAGCTGCCGCATTCTGAATTAATTATAGTTTCCGGGTCACCTTCAAAGGTAGCCCCACGTAGAGCACGTTGCAGTAGTCCAAGCGGGAGACAACTAGAGCATGCACCACTCTGGTAAGACAGTCGCAGGCAGGTAGGGTCTCAGCCTGCGTACCAGGTGGAGCTGGTAGACAGCTGCCCTGGACACAGCGCCTCTTAGTTGAAAAGCCAGTGTGGTGTAGTGGTTAAGAGGGGTAGACTCGTAATCTGGTGAACTGGGTTCACGTCTCTGCTCCTCCACATGCAGCTGCTGGGTGACCTTGGGCTAGCCACACTTCCTTGAAGTCTTTCAGCCCCACTCACCTGACAGAGTGTTTGTTGTGGGGGAGGAAGGGAAAGGAGAATGTTAGCCACTTTGAGACTCCTTCGGGTAGTGATGAAGCGGGATATCAAATCCAAACTCCTCCTCCTCATCCCTGACTTAAGCAAAGTTCTCCACCCAAATTTAAGCACAGATATATTTTCTATTACCTGACACATCCAAGTGTTCCAGGTTGGGACACAGCGACACCACATCGAAGACCGCTTCGTTGGAAATATTGTAGCAACCCGACACCTCTAACTGCCTCAGTTCAGGGCAGCATTGAGCAATAGTATAGAGTCCTCTGTCTGTGAGCCGCCTGCAGCCACTAACAATTACCGTCTCCAACATGAGACAGACGTTGGGCGTGTCCTGGCAAAGTCGCCTGGTCAGCACCTTCAGGGCTCTGTCCACGTTGATTGTCTCGCCCGTCAAGCGAATAGTCCTCCAGAGATGGGGGTCCCAAGCAAGATTATACCAGCGGCGACACACCCGGGCGCAGCGGCACAGCTGGTTGGTAGGCAGGAAGGAGAATATCTGGATCACCGAATGGTCCGGCAGCCGGTCGATGTTAGCCCGTTCCTTCTGAAGTCGGGAGGCAGACCGGATGAGAGGATGGGTGAGGCGGGTTGGAGGAGGCGAGTGAACCATTGCGATGGTCTCCCCGGTAATTGAAGAGGACGATGTGGAAGATCCACGGCCATTCTGCAAAATGTGTGAATTTGGCGGACATATTAGCGCTGGGCTGGGCGTGCTGAGAGTCCGCATGCTCAGGTCCGAATCTGAAAGAAACCAAAACACATAGCGATGAGAATGACCCATGTTTTGGAGGAGCACATGTTTTAAAATATCATGAAGCCATCAGAAGGATTTGGATTCTGAGCAATAGAATATGCCCCAAAAAACTGATTGATGGTGCTAATCGAAATCAGATATTGACCCGATTTGGCCATGACTTATGTCAGGAACGAACCAGAGCAAGCCTTGGGCTTGTATGCTCTCCTGTGTTCTGTTGGGACCAGGAGTCTGTAAGTGCTTTCTCTTTCTTTCTTTCTTTCTTTCTTTCTTTCTTTCTTTCTTTCTTTCTCCCTCCCTCCCTCCCTCTCTCTCTCCCTCCCTCCCTCCCCCTCTCTCTCTCTTATAGTATCTTATAGTTTTTGTGTCACCTGGAGTCATAAACTGTGGTTACCCCTATGATTAATGTCTTACAAGCCAACAGTTTCCCCCCAATAAAGTTTGAAAAAAGATATACAAAAGTTAATGTCAAAATTTCCAGTATCTTTTTATATCAAAGATAAAAGAAACTAATCTAAATAAAAACAAAACAAAGGAAAACAAAGAGGCAAAGAAAAAAGAAATTCCAATTCTTTGTTGGTCAGCTATATATGTAGAAAATTATTCAAAACATCCACTCCAATATTACACCCAACAATTCCACTTTCTATAAACCAATATTTTCTTCCATCCTCAAACCCAAATATCACAAGTCCATTTTCTTTTTCATGTAAAAAGTTGCAAAGGGGTTTCCACCCTTTAGTAAATATTGACAACGATTTTTCTCAAACTAAACACATCAACTTCACCAACTTGTAAGGCAAAACATGGGCTATGAATCTGACTTTCTGAAATTAACCATAGTTAGTATTAACCATAGTTCTCAGTTCAGATGACACAGGAAGCTGCATTTAAGGAAAAGTAGATGATTCCAAACTCCTCCTCTGGACTGCATGCTCTGTCAAAACTATGATATAATGCAAAGTATGAACATAGCTGTTTGAGTCACAGGAATGACTAACAGAACATGCATTTTAGTAACAGATTTCTATACTGTAAACGTGGGATGCGGGTGGCGCTGAGGGTTAAACCACAGAGCCTAGGATTTGTCAATCAGAAGGTCGGCGGTTCGAAACCCCGCGACAGGGTGAGCTCCCGTTGTTTGGTCCCAGCTCCTGCCAACCTAGCAGTTCAAAAGCATGTCAAGTGCAAGTAGATAAATAGGTACCACTGTGGTGGGAAGGTAAACAGCTTTTCTGTGCACTCTGGTTTCCGTCAAAGTACCGTAAACACAGATATGTACTACCAACTCTTCATCCTTAGATATAAGGAAATTGGTACGAAAATTCAGCGATAGGGAAGTGTATTGTTTTTCCTAAGCATGTATTTAGAGGGCTTTCCCAGGAAACTACTGTCAGGTGCACTACAAGGTGTACTGAGAAGGGAAACCCTCCCACATTTCAGTTCATCCTGTCCATTTTTCCCACCTAGATCCACTGGTACACGACCCCTGGTCACTTTTCCCAAAGGAAATGTGGCCCTCAGCTCTGAAATGTTGCTTAAAGGTAAAGATAAAGGGACCCCTGACCGTTAGGTCCAGTCGTGGCCGACTCTGGGGTTGTGGTGCTCATCTCGCTTTATTGGCCGAGGGAGCCGGCATACAGCTTCCAGGTCATGTGGCCAGCATGACTAAGCTGCTTCTGGCGAACCAGAGCAGCGCACAGAAACGCCGTTTACCTTCCCGCCAGAGCGGTACCTATTTATCTACTTGCACTTTGACGTGCTTTCGAACTGCTAGGTTGGCAAGAGCAGGGACTGAGCAATGGGAGCTCACCCCGTTGCGGGGATTTGAACTGCCGACCCGGCAAGCCCTAGGCTCTGTGGTTTAACCCACAGCGCCACCCGCGTCCCTCGTTGCTTACTAGTCAAAGCCATTCAACAGGGGACTTTTTTTATAACTGAAGGAAAAGGCTTGCTTCCAGATAACCTTACTGGCATTGATTCTTGACACAGTTGTAAGCAGGGTGGATTTGATTTAAATCAAATCAATTTAAATCACAATTTAAATCACTAGTCAGTAAGACTTGATTTATTAATTAATTAATTATTTTTACGAAAGACTCAGTCTTGCTGGTCTCATCTTAATATTTACAACTAGAGGAAGGTTTTATTTCTGGAAGAATAAATTTTCAGAGTAGTTTTTACAGTTATATCAAAAATTATTGATTTTATTATAACTATTAGAAATACTTAGACACATAACTATGAAATTATGTGTGATTTAATATGTTAAAATTAGAAGAAATTATTGTGAGGTTTAATAAAGAGGCCAAATAAAAGGTCATGCTCAATCTCTACCCACAAACCCCCCAGCCCCCACCAGCATCTGGCATTGCTTTAAGCGAGCAGAGAAATTACAAGTTGACAATTGGGCGAGGCTTCCTCCAAAACCTCTTAATCAGCTCTTGGCAGAGACGCTCAGTCGTGTCAGACACTTGCAGATTTGAGGAAAGGTTGACCTTTTACCTTGTCATGACTAAGACTCCTTTTCCTATCCCAGATCAGATAACAAGGTGGCTTCTCGTGTCAGCACCGTACAATGTTTCTTGTGTTAGTGCAGGGATCAGCATAAGTCTCTCAAATGCACAACTACACCCTTTGGGCACCATAACTATAAAACAATGCAGTTTTCAGGTTATAATACTGTCACCTGCTCCAAGACGTCTACATGTTTGCTGGTACAATGCAGAGCAGGCGCGGCAACTCCTAGGAGAGTTCCTCACCATAAGAACATAAGAATACGCTTGTAGGATCAGGCCAGCAGTCCACCTGTTCTAGCATTCTGTTCTGACAGTGGCACAACAGTAGTCTCGCCTCTTGGGGTTTCCAGCTACTCAATATTATCTTTCCACAAGGGCCAACACTGATGCTGAAATCCAGCATCGCCTGAGCTCTGCAAGTGCAGCTTTCTCCCCACTGAAGTGCAGAGTGTTTGAGGACCGGGACATTCACAGGGAAACCAAAATGCTTGTTTACAAAGCTATTGTACTACCAACATTACTGTATGCTTGACCACTTATAAACGCCATCTCCAACTCCTCGAAAGATTCAATCAACGGTGTCTCCAAAAATTTTTACACATCACTTGGGAAGATAGGAGAACTAATGCCAGCCTACTGGAAGAAGCAAAGATCACCAGTGTCAAAGCGATGATTCTTCAACATCAACTTCGTTGGACAGGCCATGTTGTGCGGATGCCTGATTATCGTCTTCCAAAGCAACTGCTCTATTCTGAACTTCCAAATGGAAAGCTTAATGCTGGTGGTTAACAAAGAGGTTTAAAGACTCTCTCAAGGCAAATCTAAAAAAAATGTAGTATAAACACCGACAACTGGGAAACACTGGCCTGAGAGTGCTCCAATTGGAGAACAGCCTTTACCAAATGTGTCATGGACTTTGAAGATGCTTGAACTCAGGACGAAAAGGAGAAACGTGCTAAGAGGAAGGCACATTCAGCAAACCCTCACCACGATCAACTACCACCCAGAAATCTATGTCCCCACTGTGGAAGGACATGTGGATCCAGAACTGGCATCCACTGTCACTTATGGCTCACTGTTAAAACTGTGTTTATGGAAGAGAACCTTACTCGGCTACAACTAATTGCCAAAGAAGAAGATTCGGGAGCATCCTGACTCTGACCATAGTGTGAAGCGAACCAATAAAGCACCAGTCCTTCTTCAGACCTTTTTAAATATTTCCCAAGCATTCATGCCCTATCACTGTCTCTGCTAGTTTACAGTCATACAAAGAACATGCGGAGAAAGCCTTTGACAACATTTCTTGGAATTTTATGAAGAAAAATCTTCAGGGGATGGGGGTTGGTCAAGGGTTTGAAAATGGTATAAGTGCAATTTACTCACAACAAAAGGCTAAGTTAATAGTTAATAATGTGATGACAGAGGAATTTAAGATAGAGAAAGGGACACGACAAGGCTGCCCAATTTCCCCATTGCTTTTTATTTCGGTCCTGGAGGTTTTGTTAAATATGATTAGAAGGGACCGTCTGATTAAAGGTATTCAGGTCGGAGCCAAACAATACAAATTGAAAGCTTTTGCAGATGACCTAGTTTTGACGTTACAGGAGCCAGAATCTAGTACGAAAAGAGTATTAGAACTGATTCAAGAATCTGGTCATGTGGCAGGATTTAAGTTGAACAAGTCAAAAACTAAAGTTCTTGAGAAAAACTTAACACCGATTGAGAAAGAGAGGTTTCAGAAGGAGACAGGATTAACATTAGTTAAGAAAGTAAAATATCTGGGGGTTAATATGACTGCTAAGAACTTAAATTTATTTAAAGATAACTATGAGAAATGTTGGACAGAAGTGAAAAAAGATTTAGAAGTATGGTCAAATTTGAAGCTTTCCTTGTTGGGTCGAATTGCAGCTATAAAGATGAATGTATTGCCAAAAATGTTATTTTTGTTTCAATCATTGCAAATTTTGGACAAGATGGACTGTTTCAAGAAGTGGCAGAGAGACATTTCTAGATTTGTCTGGCAGGGCAAAAAGCCCAGAATAAAATTTAAAATATTAACTGACACAAAGGAAAGAGGTGGATTTGCCCTGCCAGACCTTAAACTTTACTATGAATCAGCAGCATGCTGCTGGTTGAAAGATTGGCTGCTTCTTGAGAACACAGACATTTTGGACTTAGAAGGTTTTAATAATGTTTTTGGGTGGCATGCATATTTGTGGTACGACAAGGTTAAAGCACATAAAGCATTTAAAAACCATATTGTCAGGAAAGCATTGTTTAATGTCTGGATAAGATATAAAGATTTACTTGAAAATAAAACCCCAAGGTGGTTGTCACCAATGGAAGCAAAGGCTCAGAAAAAGCTCAATATGGAGGCCAAATGGCCGAAATATTGGGAGATTTTGGAACAAGAAGGAGACAAATTGAAATTGCAGAGCTATGAGAAATTAAAAGATAAAGTGCGAGACTGGCTTCATTATTATCAAATAAGAGAGGCCTATAATTTGGACAAAAAAATTGGCTTCCAAGTGGAAAAATCAAAATTGGAAACAGAATTGTTAGATCCCCAAACTAAGATACTTTCAAGAATGTATAACTTGCTGTTAAAATGGAATACGCAGGATGAAACGGTTAAATCTGCTATGATTAAATGGGCACAAGATGTTGGACATAACATTATGTTTGCTGACTGGAAACAGTTGTGGACCACCGGTATGAAATTTACGGCATGTAATGCCTTAAGAGAGAATATTATGAAAATGATATACAGGTGGTACATGACACCAGTCAAGCTTGCAAAAATATATCATCTGCCCGATAATAAATGTTGGAAATGTAAAGAAAATGAAGGTACATTCTTTCACCTTTGGTGGACGTGCCCAAAGATTAAGGCTTTCTGGGAGATAATCTATAATGAAATGAAAAAGGTATTTAAATATACCTTTCTGAAGAAACCAGAGGCCTTTCTCCTGGGCATAGTCAGCCAATTGGTGCCAAAGAAGGATAGAACTTTCTTTATGTATGCAACAACAGCAGGAAGAATACTCATTGCAAAGTATTGGAAGACACAAGATTTACCCACCCTGGAAGAGTGGCAGATGAAGGTGATGGACTATATGGAATTGGCGGAAATGACTGGCAGAATCCGAGACCTGGGAGAAGAGTTGGTGGAAGAAGATTGGAAGAAATTTAAAGACTACCTGCAGAAACACTGTAAAATTAATGAATGTTAAAATGATGCTGGATTGAAAATAAGTGGCATTAGCAACAAAGTTAATAAGAATATGCAAAAATGGGTTGATATTGGATGAAAATATATAGTTATAATATGTTAAGATATAGAGTTAAGATAAATGAAAGGGGGTAAGGATTTGCTGATTTGATTATGTAAATGGGAATACAAAAAGGGGAGGTGTGAGGAGGTCAAGGAAACAAGCAAATGAGCTTACAGATATCAAAAAATGGATTTGTTTTTAAATTCTTTCTTACCTATTTGCTTTTTGTATTTTGTATTTTTATTTTTTTGTTTTTCTTTTTTACGTATTTTTGTATTTTTTTATTTCTTTCTTTTTATATGCTTTCTTTTTTTATTTTTTTGTAAACCTCTGTTTTTTGTAAAATCTCAATAAATATTTATATAAAAAAAAATACAGTCATACAAAGAACAACAGCTTTAATGACAGCGTGGTATTGGTAAAGTATAGCGGGAGGGCAATTTAAAATTGCCCTGTGTGCTTTAAACATTATTTTCCACCAAACAAGATAACTGGCTTGTTTTATCAAGGCACTTAATTGCAACACTTGTTTAAAATCCTGGGATGTGTGTATTTATATTATGGGGAACTCAACATTGAAAAGGCAGGCCATTATTTTCCCCTGTGTGATTATCGGAGCTATTTTGCACGATGATTATAATTATAGTTTCCCTCCAATTCTCAGGATTGTTTGTTGACCCTGAAATAAGGAGGAGGAGTGGTTGTTTGATGAAGAATGTGCAGCTATGCAGCGGTGTAAGCCCTTGTTCTCTGTACCAGATGTGAAGATTTAGTGCCATAATGAGAAGAGATTGTGTATAAACATGCACTGCGGAGTCAAATATTGAGGTCAGAAGTGCAGCACGTGTGCATATTGTATATTATTTTAATTTTTAGCCCAGCTTTCTGCACCCACCTGCCCATGGTGACTTGCGACAGTTACAAAACACCTTTAATAATATTATCAAAAGCACAAAACAAGTACCCCCCAAAAGCAAGAGCAGGAAAAAACAGCAGTTGATGCAAAACCACTATCACTCTTTGCCTCCCACCGATGAGCAACTGAGATGCAGCGACAAAATTCTGTCTCAATACTTTTCATTCATTCAGCTCAATGGGGAGAGGAGAGCTGAGCCTTGTAACATGTGGTCTCATTCAAATGCATTTACTTACTAAGGATCTCCTGAGGCTCTGGGTTGGTACAGTATCAGTGAACAATTGCATCTAAAAGGGTTGTCAGGACTTACTCCTTGCCTGTACTTCCAGATTCTTAATGGGCACCTGTGAGATCGTACGGCACTTATGGTGGTGGAGACAGGTTGGTTCATATTGACACCAATGTGTGGCTGATGGTTGGGTACTATTTGCTCACTTAAAAAGCAGTGTTTTGTTTTCCAGTCTCTTTAAACTGGAGGAGGAACTGGGAAAACCTGACTGGGTTGCCTGTGGGTTGAACCCAGCAATGAACAGAATAAAAATAAATGCTGTGAAAGAGACCATAAAAGCTATGAAAGAGAGAAAAGCAGAAGTGATAAATAATAGACTTGGAGATAGAATCATAGAATTGTAGAGCTGGAAGGGACCACAAGGGTCCCTGCAATGCAGGAATTGTTCACCCAACACAGGGCTCAAACCCACAACCCTGAGATTAAGAGTCTCGTTCTCTCGCAACTCAGCTACTTCAGGTTTGCATGAAAAGCTGAGAAGAGTGTTTTCTTTCACATATCTTGCTTGGGTGTCGGGGACCTTGCTGAGGATGGCTGCACTTAGGAAGAATGGTGGGGGCCACCCCTCCCCCTGATCCTGACTCTTCCCAGGAAGAGGAGGACAGCATAGATTTGGAACAGTGGTTTGCAGAAGGGCACAGTTCAGAAGGCAGAAGCTGGGAAATACTGGATAGGGAACTACTAGCAGAAGAAACACTGGAAGAGAGAGAGTTGACACATTCACAGTCTCTGGACAGCATTCACCCCCCCCTTCTCCAAAGACACATAGAGCTCAGAAAGTGTTAGAACAGAAAGCACAGAGGGTACAAATTCAGATTACAAAATGTAGGAGTGATGTAGATTAATAGGGACGGAGGGGGGAGTGACCCTTAATTGGGAGCACCGCCATTTCTAGAAGATGTGTTCTTTGTTCTCTCGCTGTGATTATTAAAGATTCTAACTGGTAAGGTGTTCCTTTTGTTCGATCTCTTATCCACTGACATGGGGGAAGAAGCCTGACATTGGGCCACTCACTTCCATTGCAGCAATGGATGAACTGAAGAGTGGAGGCAATGGTTTTCCTGACCCATAACTCTTTGACCAAGTAGCTGTGGTGGCAAGTTGAGTGACTGGATCCCTGGATCACCTTTTCCCCTCACACAGTCGAGAGCAGCAGAACCAAGATTCCTCCACCCTCTGGCTGTATTGAACATCCCAGTGCCTGGGGACACGAACTCTGAAAGTTCAACCACGTGACCGTAAGACACAAGAACTGCACTGCACTTAATATCTATGACACATTGGAATGACAGGTCAGACCAGAGCACAAAACGTGAGGAAGGTTTGGAGTTCTTTTGTGAAAATCTGGATTTAATTTCTCCCTCCGCCAGTTCTGTCCCTTGCCACTTGGCAAGAATGATTTTTGCTTCCCGTATTTTGAATAGAACTAAAAATACCACAGTTGCCTTTGTTTAACAAACAAAAAGCAGCAATCTGCATATGCGAAGTCTGCCAAGACATTTTTGGTTTTGCATCAGCATCTTCAACGGTGCCAGCGCAGCAACTCTGCAAAGGGTTTGTCATTGCCGCAAAGTCACTTGGATACAGACATATCAAGGGGAACAGTTATGTTTATACATACAGTGTGTGTGACTTAAAATAAATACACATGGTGAAAGCGAATCTTGCAAAAAGACCAGACTAAGTTTTTTTCCTTAATTGCTGTAATTATTGCAGGAATTACATAAGCAAAACAAAATGCTAATTAAGGTTTATCTAAGTAAGGCTTATCTTTTGCCAGACAGCTAAGCATTGTCCTGCTAAGAATTCATGATCCCTGAGGATGGTTCCTTACCAGTAACACACTAGTAAGACCAGCAATATAACCTTGCAGTGTGCAGCTGTTTTTGTACAGGGATCTGCCTGGCCGGCCCCAAATATGGTAATATTGCAATACCAAAGTTGTGAAACCTCCTGATCAATTTGGTTGCCGTCTTCCGCACTTTTCCCAGCTCTGCAATATCCATTTTGAGATGCAGCAACCAAAGCTGTACACGGTATTCCAAGTGCAATCGCAACATAGAAATATGAAACTAAAATGCCTGTTATATTTCCGGTTCACTCATTAGGAATACTAATTCTGCTCCTTGGTGGACAAGGGACAATATTTGACTTGGATCATGATGTGACCTCTTGCTGTTGGTTCTTTAGTCCGGTGTTTTCCAAACTTGGGTCTTCAGCTGTTTTAGGACTACAATTCCCATCATCCCTGGCCTTGCTAGCTAGGGATGATGGGAGTTGTAGTCCAAAAACAGCTGGAGACCCAAGTTTGGGAAACACTGCTTTAACATATCAACTGTACAGACACACAAGGAAAATGGTATAAACGAACCCAGATGTAATTCAGTTTACATTTACGTATGGCTATTTACTGGGGGGGGGGGATGGTTGGATAGTGTTCTCGAAGCTACCAACATGAATTTGACCAAACTGCGGGAGGCAGTGGAAGACAGGAGTGCTTGGTATGCTCTGGTCCATGGGGTCACGAAGAGTTGGACATGACTAAACGACTAAACAACAACAAAATTATTTATACCCCATCCATCTGGCTGGGTTTCCCCAGCCACTCTGAGCAGCTCCCAACAAAATATTAAAAACACGATAAAACATCAAACATTAAAAACTTCCCTAAGCAGGGCTGCCTTCAGATGTCTTCTAAAAGTCACATAGTTGTTTATTTTCTTAACATCTGATGGGAAGGCGTTCCACAGGGCGGGCGCCACTACCGAGAAGGCCCTCTGCCTGGTTCCCTGTAACCTCACTCCTCGCAGTGAGGGAACCGCCAGAAGGCCCTCGGAGCTGGACCTCAGTGTCCAGGCTGGACGATGGGGGCGGAGACGCTCCTTCAGGTATACTGGGACGAGGCCATATAGGGCTTTAAAGGTCAGCACCAACACTTTGAATTGTGTTTGGAAATGTACTGGGAGCCAATGAAGGTCTTTCAAGACTGGTGTTATATGGTCTCAGCAGCCACTCCCAGTCACCAGTCTAGCTGCTCAGGAGTGTGGGGAGGTGGCGGCAGTGCTTGGGGGCACAGGGAAGCCGAACAGGCAACGTGCATTGGGTGTCGCCATTCCTGCTTTCTGCTTGGTGTGTGCAGCAGCATGCAAATGCGACTTGAAGCACAATGTGTGTGGGGAAACCTTGCTGTGTTTTAAGCCCCTAATGCGTACATACCCTTAGCTACACTAGCAACCACGCCAACTTCCCCTTGAAGTTTCTGGAGCCGTTCCCTTTGTGCTATTATAAATACATAAGACCGAAATCACAGAGAATGTAAACTTGGCGGGGCATCCAAACGACAACAAAACAACCAAGACTCTCATGGAGTCAGGCTCTTTTATGGGATGCAAGTCCATCCCTCAGTTGTCCACCCTTTTCTCATAAGCGTATCTAAACCTAAATAACGAGGACCCTACATTTACGAGAGCAATTAGTCTTTGTTTAGAAAGGCCTATTTGTCTGTCTCCTATATTTTTTAGTGTTTCCCAACCCCTTTTCTTTGCCTAAAGCAAACAATTCACTGTTTGGATTTTTAATTGAGAGCTGGCCACAACCCATGTTTGTTTCATGTAAGGAAATCTCTTTTCACATACAAAACGATGTGGAGATATCGAATTTTCATGAGACCTGGAATGCCAGCTTTATGAGGAGAGACTATAAGAGAACATATGTTTCTGACTCAGGCATTTGCAAGGGTTTTCGTTTGCAGCTTCACTGAAAGAAGGGGATAAGGATGTTTGGTTTAGCAACTTGGCCTGGGAGATAAGCACTCTGACCCAGAAAGCGCACTGACACACAAATACAGCTCCTGCGTAAACAGGTCGCCCTCAGGACTTCGCCAAACTGGTGAGCTTTGACTGTCATGCAGACAGTGGCGTAGCGTGGGGGGTGCAGGGGGGGCGGGCCGCACCGGGCGCAACATCTGGGGTTAGGGCAAATCCATGGGTTAGGGGGCGCAAATCCACGGGTTAAGGGGCGCAAATCCACGGGTTAGGGGGCGCAAATTACTTGCCTTGCCCCGGGTGCTGACAACCCACGCTACACCACTGCATGCAGATAGTTCCATGTTCCGCTGTGAAACGCTTTTGCTTTTTATTTTTTAACCAAAGAGAGAGAGACAAATATTAAAAGGGATTCTCTGCTTCTTATCCAAGTCCTGGGACATTATGCAGAGAGATGTGGGGAAGCCACAAACATCTGGTGCATGAAGTCTTAAGAGAGCTGAGTTGGGATGGAAGGAGGATGAGGAGGGCACAGTTGCATAAACATAGGAACCCCAAAACTGCTCTGACCAGGAGTGTTAGCTTGGACCCATGACCATGAGTGCCCAGGGCCATGGGTGCCATGAGGTGTGCCTGGCCCTGGCGCCGGAATTTGTGGGTGCCCAGCCGCTTCATAGGAAATTTTGTGGGTGCTTGGGGATCCAGCGCCCCAGGGCCCCAGGGAACTGGCACCTATGGCCCTGACAAAAAAGAAAACAGCAGAGTCAGCTAAGGAGTTCAGGAATAATAATAATAATAATAATAATAATAATAATAATAGTAATAATAGTAATAATACTGTAATAATAATAATAATAATAATAATAATAATAATAATAATAATAAAATTAAATTATATCCCGCCCATCTTGATGGGTTTCCCCAGACACTCTGGGCAACTTACAACATATATAAAAACACAACAAAACATTAAACATTAAAAAACAAAATATCCTATACAAACAGCAAACGAACCAATAAAGCAATAGAAACCAATAACAAAAATAATGAAAACAACAACAGTTTAGTTATACCCAAATTAAAATAACCACCAACCCCAACTAAGTATTTAATCAACACCAACCCGGCAAAAACGAAACAGAGGAACCAAAATTAGAACAGTCTGAAACATTTTAAAACATTTTAGCCAGTTGTCCCAACACAAGAGTTGTTCCAGCAATGTCCCTCTGGATTCCCAGGAGCCTTTTTTAGCTGTTCAAGGTGAGTCTGGGCTTCGCCACCTATGCCAGGGGGAAATAGGCCTTGCAGCAGGGAGCAGTCTTCTTTCCAGCAAGGAAATTAGTTGTGTGTCCTTGTTTCTCAATTTGATCCTTTTACATGTTTCTGTATGTTTTGTGGTATTTTATGTATTGTGACTTGCCATTATTTTTATTGATTATAGTTTAGAAATTATTTATTCTGTTTAATTATTATTCAATGATATTTAATTTTATGGTTTATTATTATATTCAAAGGGATTGTTGAATATTGCTGTATCTGATATAAGTTATTTTCAAGTTATGTTTTTATTGTGACTTTTTTGTATTGGATCAGGTTGTTATCAGGTATGTGATCTACGCTATTTTGTCTATTTCTTCAGCTTTCAAGCCACCTTGTGCATAGTAATATAGAAAGGCTGTATACAAATTAAAAGTGAAATGAAACAAAAATGAAAATTGAAGAAAGATGCTGACAAGTTGGAACGTGTGCAGAGGAGGGCAACTAAGATGATCAAGGGTCTGGAAACCAAGCCTTATGAGGAATGGTTGAAGGAGCTGGGCATGGTTAGCCTGGAAAAGAGGAGACTGAGAGGAGATATGATAGCCATCTTCAAATATCTCAAGGGCTGTCACATGGAAACAAGCAAACTTCTGTTCTCCTGCTCTGGAGGGTAGGACTCGAAACAATGGCTTCAAGTTGCAAGAAAGGAGATTCCGACTAAACATTCGGAAAAACTTTCTGACAGTAAAAGCTGTTCAGCAGTGGAACAGATAACCATGAGAGGTTGTGGACGCTCCTTCCTTGGAGACTTTTAAGCAGAGGTTGGATGGCCATCTGTCATGGATGCTTTAGTTGAGATTCCTGTTATTAAATATACCAAGAAATAAGCACACCAAGAACTCAGGCCAATGTACGTTTCAATAGTGGGAGTGGTCCCTACTCGCAAATCAATAGTCGATAGTAACAAAAACTAATCCGTTCAAAAGTATGTATTCTGACAAGGATTACAAACTCACATAGAGATTACAAACTCTAACAGAGATTACAAACTCAAACTCATAATAATATGTATAACACAATAATTCGTTACAGAATTGGAGATAAGAGTTTATGAGTAGAGATGAGTTCATGTTAGTCCATAGTCAGATTCGTCGTGGAGGTCTTAGTTTCAATCATTGAGTGGAAGTCAGAAGTCAATTATGGATTACAAACCAGGACAGGGCCCTGTTTCGATGTATTCCCCTTCATCAGCTAATTTTTAAAGGGTTGTGTAAGTTTGAAGACTTTCGGATAAATATATCCTGCTATTTTCTATGTTTCTCAAGGATAACAACTATGTGTGGGTAGATCAACGTGTATCTTGAGCTTTTCTGTGTGTACTGTTGCTCTCTGCAGGGTCTTTATCTCACGATACTGGCTAATAACAACTGTTGAAAGCAGCACTGTTTGAAACAGAGCTACATAAGCGACCTAACTTGCAATTTTCTTACGAGCACAATTGTTTCTTGGGTACACAGCTTTCGTCTTATGGCACAGTCCTTCGAGGAATAGCGAAGCTGCCCACACACTATTTCATGCCAGGAAAGGAGCAGTCCATTTATGTGCTGCAAGCTCTGAGGTAGACTATTCAGTGAATTGTTCGCATTGACCTTTACGGATGACCTTTCTGACCAGAGCAGAAAGGTCAGGCCTATTCTTGACAACGAGACTTTAACAGCATTGCCGAGGAAAGCAACTGAGAAAACACAAGCATGTTTTGAACGCTTCCCCATGTGGCTTGTTTAGGAGGGAGAAGAAGCCCACCGCTGATTCCTGGGATTTTATTTTATTTCTAAGTGTTTTAAGTTCTGTGGTACTCTGAAGAGTTTGTGGAAATGTGCATTCTATTTCATTTTATCGCTCGTACTCTTTGAAGCCACTGGGATCTGCTTATCATTTGGGTAAAGCGAAGAGCAACTGTCCACATAAAGTCACAAAGTTGCAGGCTATACCATGCTTGTACTATTTAAAAAGTATATACAGAAGCATTAACTGGGATATTGTCTCCATAAAGAGGCTTTACAACCAGTCCATCATTTTTATAGGTTGCAATCCACTGTTGAACACTGTCAAGCTAAGTATAGTGGAAGTGAAGAGAGAATTTATAAACAATACGTAGATGCCATATATCTCGTTTTGAGTGTGGATCTGAATCTTCTTCGTTGGCGATCACCTGAAGCCGAGTAAGATGATTGTCTTCCATAAACATGGTCTTAACAGTGAGTTCATAAGTGACTGTGGAGGCCAATTCTGGATCCACATGTCCTTCCACAGTGGGAACATTTGTTTCTGGACGGGAGTTGATCACAGTGAAGGTTTGCCAAATGCGCCTTCCTCTTAGCACGTTTCTCCCTTTTGTCCTGAGTTTGAGCGTCTTCAAAGCCCATGATACATTTGGTAAAGGCTGTTCTCCAACTGGAGCACCCACAGGCCAGTGTTTCCCAGTTGTCGGTGTTTATACTACATTTTTTTAGATTTGCCTTGAGAGAGTCTTTAAACCTCTTTGTTAACCACCAGCATTAAGCTTTCCATTTTGAAGTTCAGAATAGAGCAGTTGCTTTGGAAGACGATAATCAGGCATCTGCACAACATGACCAGTACAACAATCACAACAGAATAAACAAACTTATTCTGCTTCTCTCCTCCAAATATATAGATATGAGAGAGAGAGAGAGAGAGAGAGAGAGGTGTAAAAGGGCTTTTTGACTCTATTTCACAAAGATGGCACCCCTCTGGTCTTGTATGTCCATGTTCGTAATGGTATCCCTTTCTCTGCATTGATTTTACTTGAATCATATTGTTCTGAAATGTCAATCCAAATTAAGCCAACCCCATTTTAACCCTCACTATACGCAACTTAATTCTGTGGTTAGTTGCTTTGGGCTGCAATTTAGTATACCAATATCATATATGATATCCAGACAACATGCTGGAGTTTATACACCTCATTTTAATTAAAAAGTGAATAAATGGTGGAATTACACAATGGGTATGGCATTGTCTTGATTTCTATATGCTCTGTCTCACTGTGGAATTTTATAATATGCAAAGCACTCAGAGAAAGGTAAGTAGGCTTAGGCTGCAATTTTGAAAGCACTTACTAGGGAGTATGCCTCATTGATGATGGAGGGCACAAGGAGAAGGGGACGACAGAGGACGAGATGGTTGGACAGTGTTCTCGAAGCTACAAACATGAGTCTGACCAAACTGCGGGAGGCAGTGGAAGACAGGAGTGCCTGGCGTGCTCTGGTCCATGGGGTCACAAAGAGTTGGACACGACTAAACGTCTAAACAACAACAAGCCTCATTGAACTCAGTGAGACATATTTCCAGGGAAACATGCATTGGATTGCACCCACAAACTTGCAAACTATCTGGCTTCAGAAAAAGAAATAGGTTGTATTATGGACAAGGAGCAGAAGAATAACTCAAAGGAACATCAAGAATATAGGGAGCAGGGGACGATGGCGATATGTGAGCCAAAAACCTAAGATGTGAAATACAATAATAGCCTTTAAAGTGTAATCCACGCTAATAGTCACACATCTGAGTATAGATGCACATTGTGTTTAAGTAGGTGGTCTCCCATTTAGTCAGAACCTGAACAAATAAAGGTTTTGTGTCTCCAGAGAGAAATCTTAAAACCCGGTCCAACACCTTAGAAGAAGCCAATGTAAAGAATTTTTGATCTGATCACAGCAGCAAAAGCACACTTTTGTTTTTCAAGCAGCTTTGCAGCAGCCTAAAGGAAACCTGGAGACCTGTCTCCAAGTCTTGTTTTTTGAGAACTTACTAAAGGAGCAAATAAAAGTTCAGTTATGAATTTCAATAACAAGGGCGATTTATACCTCAGAAACATACGAAAAACTGGAGCTTTTCCCTTCACCAGAACTTTGAAGCAGAGCAATCACTCAAAAATCTAAGCTGAGCAATTGAACTCAATCTCCTCAGGATAAGGGAACAGGATAGCAAATAGAGAAGAGGCAACAATTGCTAACAATTTTTGGTTATTTGTTCATTTCACTCCAGTAACATTTCTGGCACAGAGAAAAGCATCTGGTATGGGCTCCTAGGATTTTTCTGTGATTACCATGACAATAAATACTTTCCTCATCAGATGGAAAGTGTATGTGTGTGAGGGAAAATGTGTTTCATCTGATTCCCTGCCATCCTAACCCTGGGGAGACTTGCACTGACAATTAAAAATTGTTGGCTTTGGGAGCACAACGAAGGTGGTGTTTGACTGTGAGAGCATCTGTGTTTGGAAGAGGGGGTGGGGGAAACCACAACTTTATTGACCTATCATAATCTTCATCTTCATTATTACCATATTCCTGGATAGAATGTAGTAAAGAGTACAATTCCAATCACTTTCAGTACATTTTATGCCAGTCTTAAATGAATCCCATTGTGAAGTCATAACGGCAACTGCATCACAGTGACCCCTCCTCCACGCTGTGCACATATTCAAGGCTATCTACTTCCCAATAAAGATCTAATTTAAGAAGATGCAAAGAATGGTACTGAAGAAATATTCACATCTTAAAACCACAGCTACACCAGAAAACAACAACAAGAAACATCACTTCACTGCTACGTTGTTCTTTTCTCTCTCTGGTGGAATTTACACACATATAAAAACCATTTTGAAAATGCGTGGCTTTTTTTAAAAAAAAACCAACAAGTGTTTTTAAAAACACATTGAATTTTCCGTAAGGCTCACCATTGCCATCTAGTGTCACATTGTAGATTGCATTTAAAACACTCTTAAAACGTTTTATTTGCACCTGTATAGCTGAGTCCTCTACTTTTCCCTGATATTTTTAACAGTTTTTACTTTTGTACAGGCTTCATCACTGTGAGTGCAACGAAACAGTCATCAGCTACAAACCAAGTTTTAAAGACCATTTAAAAAAACAACCCCAAAATAAATTAAAATCCATTTCTCAGAGTTCCAGGTGCGCTAGGGATTATCTGAGCAAATGGGACAAGGATGGAGAACAAGGTGCCCCTGCAATATCATTGGACTCTAACTCCCATTAACTCCACAATAATAGCCTTTGTGGGAGATCGTTTTTATTTGATTTTACAAATATAAATTTATAACACTACCAAATACATATCAATATAAAGAGATTTCTCTGAATCTCGAGACTCCCCCCCCCAAAAAAATCCCCTCTATGGGTCCTATTGTCAACATTTTCAACTGCATATTGTTTCATAATCTAAAATTTATATCTATCCATATTGTCCATCATATGTGTTCCATTACAAGTGGGATTAAAATCCTGCTAATGTTTTCATCTGCCTACAGTGGTTTCCTAAATAAATTATAAAAAATTCCCATTCTTTCTTGAAGTTTTTGTCTTCTTGGTCCCTTACTCCGGAATAATAGTCTTATTGTGGATGCTAAACTCCTTGAATCCCTGAATCCAGCAAGTGTTAAAAGCTAACCAAGCCAGGCTAACTTCCTGAACCCCTAGATCCAGGAAGTGTTACAATATAATTCAGGCTAGCTTCCTGATGAGGTCATTGCCCCTTAAAGAGTATTACCTGCCTTCCCAGCAACAGCAGACAGTGTGGAGCTGTGAAGTAATACACTAACACTAACACTAATACTAATACTTATACTAATACTGTTGTTGTTTAGTCGTTTAGCCGTGTCTGACTCTTCGTGACCCCACGGACCAGAGCATGCCAGGCACTCCTGTCTTCCACTGCCTCCTGCAGTTTGGTCAAACTCATGCTGGTAGCTTCGAGAACACTGTCCAATCATCTCGTCCTCTCTCGTCCCCTTCTCCTTGTGCCCTCCATCTTTCCCAACATCAGGGTCTTTTCCAGGGAGGCTTCTCTTCTCATGAGGTGGCCAAAGTATTGGAGCCTCAGCTTCAGGATCTGTCCTTCCAGTGAGCACTCAGGGCTGATTTCCTTCAGAATGGATAGGTTTGATCTTCTTGCAGTCCATGGGACTCTCAAGAGTCTCCTCCAGCACCATAATTCAAAAGCATCGATTCATCGGCGATCAGCCTTCTTTATGGTCTAGCTCCCACTTCCATACATCACTACTGGGAAAACCATAGCTTTAACTATACAGACCTTTGTCGACAAGGTGATGTCTCTGCTTTTTAAGATGCTGTCTAGGTTGGTCATTGCTTTTCTCCCAAGAAGCAGGCGTCTTTTAATTTTGTGACTGCTGTCACCATCTGCAGTGATCATGGGGCTACTACTACTAATAAATTATTTATACCCCGCCTATCTGACTGGGTCTCCCCAGCCAGTCTGGGCAGCTTCCAACAAAATATTAAAAACAGAACAAAACATCAAACATTAAAAGCTTCCCTAAACAGGGTTGCCTTCAGATGTCTTCTAAAAGTCGGATAGTTGTTTATTTCCTTGACGTCTGATGGGAGGGTGTTTCACAGGGCGGACACCACTACCGAGAAGGCCCTCTGCCTGGTTCCATGTAACCTCACTTCTTGCAGTGAGGGAACCGCCAGAAGGCCCTCGGAGCTGGACCTCAGTGTCCGGGCTGAACAGTGGGGGTGGAGACGCTCCTTCAGGTACTTACCTGACCTGAAGGAACTTACCTGACCTCTCAGCAATGCAGTTAGCAGGATGACACAGCGTAAAAACATTAGAAGGAGACCCAGATCCATCCCATCATGCCATCCACTACTTCTCCCCTATTAGCTCCCTGGGTAGCTAATCTGAAACTTTTTATGACTGCCTTCCAGAAGATGCTCTGAAAAGAAGACTATATACAATGCCCCCACGCTCAGCAGCTCTGAAATGGGTGCAAGTTACAATTATGAACCTTAAAAGCTATGGCCTTGAAGGAAGAGGGACAGGCCCCAAACAGAAGCTGAATTAACAAGAGGAATGCTCCATATGTTCTCTTCCCTAAACACTTTAAAGACGTCCTAGCAAATAGAAGGAGAAGAAATGGAGGCAGTGAGAGATTTTACTTTCTTGGGCTCCATGATCACTGCAGATGGTGACAGCAGCCACGAAATTAAAAGACGCCTGCTTCTTGGGAGAAAAGCAGACAGCATCTTAAAAAGAAGAGACATCACCTTGCCAACAAAGGGCCGTATAGTTAAAGCTATGGTTTTCCCAGTAGTGATGTATGGAAGTGAGAGCTGGACCATAAAGAAGGCTGATCACCGAAGAATTGATGCTTTTGAATTATGTTGCTGGAGGATACTCTTGAGAGTCCCATGGACTGCAAGAAGATCAAACCTATCTAGGAGTGCCTGATATGCTCTGGTCCATGGTGTCACGAAGAGTCGGACACGACGAAACGACTAAACAACAATGTATTGTGACTTGCTGTTATTTTTCTTGATTATAGTTTAGTAATTATTTATTGTAGTTGTTTAATTATTATTCAATGATCTTTAATCACGACTAAACAACAACAACAACAATACATGAGCATCCAGAGATTACTTAGCCGAATAAAAGAAAAACTTACGTCCACATTGCAAGTATTTTCTCATTTGGTTTGGAATTCTTAACCGAAAAGCAACACAGTTGATAGAGCTCATTTGCTAAGGCAAAGAGTGAAGGAGCTGGGAAACTTAGGGAGGTAATGAATGAAAATAAATGGAATAAGATTTGTTTCAGTCGTTTCTTGCTCAGAAGAGATGGCTGCACAAAGTGACGTTCCTTTAGAATAAGCAGCAAGCTTGGTGTTAACTAACGGAACAAAGTAGGTTTCTCATTTATATTGTACTTCTCATTAAAGAGAGATTAAAGTGAAGGTCTCCTGCCTCGCTAAGAAGTGGCACATAACACAAAACAGTTAATGGGCCTCTTATTTCTGAATCTGCGAGGCAGCAACTATCTGAGGACTCTGTTTTCTTTACTCCCCCCAATCGCCTCATGTAATTATGCTAAGAACCTCACTGGATTTAAGACGATAAAGGAGCTTAGTATATTTATATAATATATTAACAAGGAATTATGTTTCCATGGAAGAAGAAGAAGTATTCTTTATCAAAGCACTATGTTCATGGCACAAATAACGGCTATCACCTTATTAAAGCTGTGGTTCTTCAACCTGATTGCAATGAAGTCTTCTGTTCTGCTTTGCATGTTTTTTATGGATCACCAGGTTTTCTTATTTAACAGCCAACCTGTGTCGAGGACTTCCACATCTGTATGCTTTTTTATGTTAAAATTTATATATGTGTGCAGTTATCCTTTGTGGATGTGGTCCAATGGAGCCATTATATATCTATATATCTCAATGTTAATAGACAGATGTAGAAAACCATGCACACAGCCAGGAATTTCAATTTTTATCATTCCTAATTCAACTGCTGAATTTCCACAATAATGCCAAGTTACCAAGCCTAAACCACGAAAGTACAGGTTAAAATTCCATTTAGGTTGTAAGCGTCTACACTGTTAGCAGCTGGGCATTCTCTAGCAATGGACTGAATTGAGTCGTAAGTTGCAAATCTTCTTGCAGAGGATACATCACATCTCAAAGTGCTTAATTGTGTTTGGCACTGATAGCTATTCATACTGCCAGTATGAAAGATTCGGAAGAAATGGAACAAAAACTGGCTAACTGCCTTTGGGGCTGTTTTCTCTGGCCGAATTGTTGAGAAATAATACTAACACCACTTGAGTCAACATATATTGCCATTAACTATTCATATCCTCATTGTACTCGCCCAAGAACACCCAAATCTTTTAACACACCTCAAAGGCTATGGTAAAAGGCGGAAGGTAAAGGACCCCTGGATGGTTAAGTCCAGTCAAAGGTGACTATGAGGATGCAGTGCTCATCTTGCTTTCAGGCCGAGGGAGCCGGCGTTTGTCCACAGACAGCTTTCCGGGTCATGTGGCCAGCATGACTTAACCACTTCTGGCACAACAGAACACCATGACGGAAACCAGAATGCACGGAAACGCCGTTTACCTTCCTGCCGCAGTGGTACCTATTTATCTACTGGCACTGGCGTGCTTTCGAACTGCTAGGTTGGCAGGAGCTGGGACAGAGCAATGGGAGCTCACTCCATCATGGGGATTCGTACCACCGACCTTCTGACTGGCAAGCCCAAAAGGCTCAGTGGTTTAGACCACATCACCACTGGCTCCCTAGGCCACTCCCAAGAAGTGTGTAAATGGGCTCAATTCAAGGTCTTGGTTGTGACCTTTAACCCTTTCTAAAAGGCCTAGAACCAGTGTCTTCCTATATACCATATTTTTTCAGTGAACCGCAAGGACCGCCCACTCCAAATGAACCTACCCAGACCTTGAGATCATCATCTGAGGCCCTTCTTCATGTGCCTCCTCCTCAAGAGGTCCAGAGAGTGGCAACACGGGAATGGGCCTTTTCTGTGGTGGCTCCTCATTTGTGGCATGCTCTCTCCAGGGAGACTTGCCTGGCACTGTCAATCCATATCTTTAGGCACCAGCCAAAAACCTTCCTCTTCTCCCAGGTCTTTGAGTAATTAAATAATCTGTGGCCTTTTAAACTGTGTGTGTGGTAGAGTATTGTTTTGGTTTATTACTATGTTATGTATTTTTGTGTTTTATATTGTAAACCGCCCTGTGATCCTCAGATGAAGGGCGGTATAGAAATTTAACAAACCAACCAACAAACAAATAGCCCAAAGGTCTATTTCTGAGACTCTTCTCTCTTTCACACCGTCAATGGAAATATGGCCAGTGGATTTGAGAGGTTGTGACACATACAATGTGGAATAACGTCCCGTAGACAAGTATGCCTACCTCCTTCCTTGCCTACTTTTAAACAGGCTTTGGAAACTTACTTATTCCCCTGGGCTTTTTAAAGAACTAGATTTTTAAAATGTGCTTTGGTAGTTTTGTTTTTGATTATGTATGGGTGTGATTGTAAAGAGTTTTAAAATGCTATAAGCTACTCTGAGTATATTTTAATACAGAAATGCAGGATAGAAATAAAAAAGCAAATAAATCATTAGTTTGTTTCAGGATACATGTTTTCGGTCCAAAATATGGGACTTCACTAGGGAGAAGCAAAGCCACAAGCTCCATGCAAACCTGATTCTCTACGTTTGCATATATATTTGTACCTAATATTGGGTTTGTGAGATCTAGGATAAAAAAGTGTGAGTCTGCAGAGCGAGAGAGAGAGAGAGAGAGAGAGAGAGAGAGAATTCAGAACAAGCTGAAGAGTGCTATCAGTTACAAGTAGAAGTTTTTAATATATATGGCTCCTAAAATCTCTTAAAAACATTAATCAGGAATGTAAATTTCCAAATCCACAGCTATGCATATGCCTAAAAACCCAACATCAGACACAATGCTAACTTGGAAGGATATTTTGTCAGGTGGAGGAAAGAGAGAGCAGTACAATGAACATTTATATGAACAAAAATGAAGACAAGGATGCAGTTTATTCCAGAGCAAAGTCATGCTGAAGCCAAGGCCAAGCGAGGAGGTGGTATGTGTGTGAGCTGCCTTAGAATGTGAAGGGAGTAGATAAATAATAGTTTAATGAAGAACAATTTTCCCGGGAGTGAAGGCTTGCCAGTTTTCTACACGTGATTGGAATTCATGATTCCGTGGCTTTGGGCTGGATTTGATTACTTCTAGGCTGAGTGAATCTTTCTGAATTTCATCCTCCTTCATCTTCCTACTAAGTGCATAATATTAGTGATCTACAGAGCATTCATTCATTCATTCATATTTTCTCATTAAAACCACAAAGCATTACCAATAAGAAAACAACCTCACAGTTACACAAATCCATTAGATATAATTGCATCGGTCAGTTTCCTTCAACACCAATACAGCAATCTGCGGCAGTTCAGTCTGCATATTTTTGTAGCAGTAAAAGGCAAAGGAGGTGAAAGCTGAATATGGATATAAAATTTACAGCATGGTATGGTTTAAGAGAAAATTATATGAAAATGATATATTGTTGGTATCTAACATTGAGATGTATAAATCTAAATCAAATAAGTGTTGGAAATGTAACAAGAAAGAAAGTTCTTTTTATCATATGTGGTGGTCTTGTAGTAAGGTTAAAGCTTACTGGGAAATGATATACCATGAATTGAAAAGGATGTTTAAAATAACTTTTATTTAAAAAACCCAGAAGCTTTTCTTTTGGGAATTATAGGGACAGAACTACCTAACTTGTATAGAAATCTATTTATGCACAGTACTACAGCAGCAAGAATGCTACTTGTGCAAAATGGAAAGAAGTCTCAGAAAAGGAAGAATGGATACAAAAACTTATGGAATACACAGAAATGGTGAAACTTACCAGAAGAACAAGAAATCAAAATAAACTTTTTATAAAAGAATGGAAATGGTTTATTGAATATTTACAGATACATTGTAAACAGATAAAAACTTTAGGAGGTTTATTGTAATAACCTGCAGTTTCACAGGAGTATATATTTACAGTAGATAATTAAATGAACAAGCTAAATGAATTTGGATATGCAGAAGATATCAAAAACAAATTTAAGAAACTGCAGAAAGAGGGGGAAGGGAGTCAAATTTTGAAATGTTAAATTGATTGCAAAACTAATGAAATGTTTAAATTTGAAAAGTATAAATAAAAACTTTTAAAAAAGAAAGCAGGCACTGAGCTTTCTGTTGGGTAGACCATTCATTAGTTCCCAGCAAGTTCTGAGCGAGGTAGTTGAAGATTACATCCTTCCCAGTGGAACCATGCAAAGGCACAGAGCCCTGGCAGCTGAGGCAATGCAGCGGGTGGGTTGGTCTAGTGGGCATGTGGATGGCGGCAGCAGGCAAGGAACCTGTTGGAGCTGGGCTCCATTCACCCTCTGCGCAGGCTTTATGTGTGCCCCAGCTGCCCAGTCCACCAGGAGGCACAACACTTACCCCTCCCTGGGGCACTGGCAACCCACGCTACGTCACTGGATTTTACTGTAGCTCTATCAAGCACTGAGGGACGCGAGTGGCGCTGTGGGTTAAACCACAGAGCCTAGGACTTGCCGATCAGAAGGTCGGCGGTTCGAATCCCCACGACAGGGTGACCTCCCGTTGCTCGGTCCCTGCTCCTGCCAACCTAGCAGTTCGAAAGCACACCAGTGCAAGTAGATAAATAGGTTCCACTCCGGCAGGAAGGTAAACGGCGTTTCCGTGCGCTGCTCTGGTTCGCCAGAAGCGGCTTAGTCATGCTGGCCAAATGACCCGGAAGCTGTACGCCGGCTCCCTCGGACAATAAAGCGAGATGAGCGCCGCAACCCCAGAGTCGTCCGCGAATGGACCTAATGGTCAGGGGTCCCTTTACCTTTACGAAGCACTGAGAATCATCAACACATCACTCAGTGAGTGTATCTGGAGCTTGCAAAAACTAGCAGTATTCTTACTTTCATGTGTCATTAATAGCTCTTGAAACATTTTATTCTGGGAACCAAAGTTACTGGTAAAATATTTAAACTTTTTTTTAAAAAAAAAACCTGGCCCAAAATGTAAAGACCCCATCCGTACCTCATTAAGTGTGGAGCAACTGCAGACACCAGTATTTTGTTATCTACAGGCATAAGCCGGGGTGGGGGCTGAACTCCACTTAATAAAGGAAAGCATGCATGATACAGGGTGGAAAAAACTCGTGTGCTAAATTATTTCTTCTCCAAACTGTACTTGGACTTATACGCTGGAGAAAGATTTCCAACCAAAGTTTGTGTGTGAAGTTTGGCAAGTTCATTCCTGTGTGTGTGTATGTGTGTGTGTGTGTAGCAGCATTTGGTATTTTGCCATCCCAAATAAAATGGGAAGAGCCTTGCCAATAACAGAGAACAATAGTGGTCCAAATAAAAATACAAGAGTTTTCCAGTCAGTCATACAACATGCTGAAAGTGCTTACTTCAACCCAGATCTTGTTTTTGGCTCTCCCTGGGACAAAACCGTGTCATGGAACTTCTTGCGTTTTAAAAGTGGTTTGTGACTTGACACCAAACTATAAATAAACACACGCTGATTTTATAATTTGCAGGGAAAGATAAATAAATAAACCTTAAGATTCACTACTCATAACAATACCGTTTCATTTCCAAAACCTTTCCACTCATTTGTTCTGTTGCAGATCTATCAGGTCTAGTAAAGAGAAGGGGAAAGAAAGGTCAGAAACAAGACAGACAGAAAGAAAATCCAAAGGATTGCAAATGGGGAATTCTAGTAAAAAGAGTCAGGCACTTTACCCTCTGTGTCACTCTTAGTGGTGCAGTGGAGAAGGAATTGTGAGAAGCACAGTTCCTAGAGATTTTTGCAAAGCAGGAACAATGACATCATCAGCCACAGTGCAGGACTAACTGACAGACTCTCTTTCCCCTGACAAGTGAATAAAGCGATAACAAGGCTTTCGAGTGTTACTCTTTGTGGCAAATCAGCTTGGAGGAAGTCAGAGAACAAGGAAAATAACCAAGCAGAAACTAGATACTTCTTTCCTTTGATGGGCTTCCTACTTTGTACTAGCAGTTTAAGTGGTAACACTTCTCTGCAAGATTGTTGACATTTCTAATTAAAAGCTAAAGTTGCGTTTCAGCTGGCTGAAGAACTTTTGTTAAAGCACAGTGTGTTTTACAAGCAGAACCTCTACAGTCAGAAGTAAGTACCACTGCATTCAATTGGGCTTACTTCTAAGAAACTAAGGTTGCAGTTATGCCTCATGGCTCACTATGGATAGGGACCCAGGCCTCCCCTGTCCAGTCCACCGTGCTAACTGATACACTTGTCAGCAAACTATTCTGTGACTGTCAGCAGAGTCTAATAAATTGGATATTATGCTACGTTTACTGCTCTTTAGGGGGGTGATTCACTTTAAATATAGGTTGCATTCAGAAAGTGCTTCATTCCATCTTCCTGATATTTCCGCACCTGTTAATTTTCACATTTTATGCTAGCTTTAACGCAACATAAAAAGCCGATTAACCCAGAAAATTGTGGGAGTTTTGTGCTGTAATGTTACATGATGGAATTTGGAGCGGCATTCTGCCACACAGTTCTTTCCCGTCATTTGAAATTCAGCATGACTTGGTGGTACATCAATCCAAAAGCCATGGTTCTATAATGCCATGTGAAAAGAACCTTTAAATATGGGATAGCAGCAGGGCTTTTTTCAGCCGGAACTCAATTCTGGCACCTCACAGGTGGGCGCCAATAACAAGGGAGATGTTCACGGTGAATTTCTTCTTCTAGAAAAATAGCATTGGATAGGAGCACTGGCATTATAATCAGGAAAACCAACACAACAATCCCTATGTCTGAATGCACCCTTAGGAATTAACACAGCGGCCTGTATTTTTGGACTCTCCTTGGGGGCTTGCTATAAAGGTAAAGGGTAAAGGGACCCCTGACCATTAGGTGCAGTCGTGACCGACTCTGGGGTTGCGGCGCTCATCTCGCTTTATTGGCTGAGGGAGCCGGCGTACAGCTTCCGGGTCATGTGGCCAGCATGACTAAGCCACTTCTGGCGAACCAGAGCAGTGCACAGAAACGCCGTTTACCTTCCCACCGGAGCAGTACCTATTTATCTACTTGCACCTTGACGTGTTTTTGAACTGCTAGGTTGGCAGGAGCAGGGACTGAGCAACGGGAGCTCACCCCGTCACGGGGATTCGAACCGCCGACCTTCTGATGGCAAGTCCTAGGCTCTGTGGTTTAACCCACAGTGCCACCCGCGTCCCTGGGGGCTTGCTATAGACTCCCCTGAAAGCGTGACTTTGGGAGCTGTCATGACAAGGTCTTGCACTTCACTGCTGGTCACAATGGCAACTTGCTATTACATGGCCAATGGATAGATGCTGGTATCAGAGGACAAGAGAGGACAATAAGATTCCACTCGGTCCTCTAAACTTGTTGACTCTGGCCTGGCTCCTCAATTTGGGCAAGACTGCCAGGTTAACAGGCTGAGTTACTTGTGAAGCGTCTACTTCTGCCTGCCTCCAGGCCACCAACCCAAGCAGGCAGGTAGGGAAGAAGGAAAGGCGGTATTTCCTTAAAAAGTAGCCTTTTCTTCTTCAGGTTTTCACCACACAACAAGGAAGTAACTTTTAGAAGGATGGCACTTTCTCTAATCAGGGCTATAGGCTGCATTCGCATGGCAGCTTCATCTATTTCCACAATGTTTCCCTAACTGTGAAGTTCCACATTCTATTTGAGCTTTCGCATGGTGCAGAAGCTACTTCCAGAACTATAGTGGCACTTATTTCCATCTTATTTGCAAATGGATATTTTTGGGGATGCACAAAGCATGGAAATGAGTGCCATACTTGAACTATAGTTCCAGAAGTGGCTTTTAACATTGTGTGAAAGCTCAAATACAATGTTGAACTGAACAGTCTGGGTAAAGTTGTGAAAATGGAATAAATCGCCATGCGGATGCAGCCTACATCTCTAAACAGGCTGGCACTGTAAAGTTAGGGCTGCCATACGTCCAGAAATTAGGGTGGAAAATTGTGTTTGGGTGGATCTTCAGCAAATTGGCAAAATGCCTGTGAAAACGTATGGTGGGGGTGGGGATTATCGGTTAAAAATAATTTTAAAATAATAAAAAGGCCAAAAACTTAGATTTTGGGGGGGATTTTTAGTTTGGGGAATATTCCGACCCTAGTAAAGGCAACTTTGTTCTTTTGTATATAATTTTAATTAAATTTTCTTACCTAGGAGTAATTAAATTTTAATTAAATTTACAATTTAGAATACTCATTTTACATCCTTAATATATCAATGACTCCCCTTCTTCTTTTTCCATGGTTCATTTTACATATCATATATCCTTGTATATTTTACAAAAAACTACAGCATTCATTATTCCATTACTGCATCCATCAAAACTTATTCACACTGTTGAATTTATCTTCATGCTGCCAATGTCTTCAGCTGTACACCCTAGGAAAGGCAACTTCCTTTTTGGTATATACTTTGATTAAATTTTCTGCTTTACAATTTAAAACACTCATTTTGCAACTTCCAAAAAGTTAATTCTGCGGAGTAGCAAAGGTTTTCCTGCTGCCCATTATGAATGGCTTTTCAACGCCTTCCTTGCATGCTGATTGCAGAGTAATCATTAACCCCTTTCATGGGTGACACAACACTCAATTTAACATGCTGCCATCATTGTTGGAATGTTCCTTTAAGCCACGGAATGTGGCAAGAATGCCTGATGTGTTGAGCGGAGAGGAAAATACAAATGTAGACTCTGCAGCAAAGCAATATGTGGTTTCCCCAGCTGTTGATGAGGACAAACCACAGCTACACTGTTCAGCATATACAGACTAAGGCCACATCACTGCTCAACTACACCAGACTACATTCCATATGTCTGTAATTTCCCGGACATAGCCTGGATACGTCTGTCAGAAATGGCGTCTGGGCGGAATTATCGAATAGCAGCTTAAATGTCCAGGAAAACCCAAGTGTATGGCAGCCCATATCAGAAAAAACTTCAATAGGTAAAAATTTCATTTTTTTTCTGGAGATTTTGCAAACAAAGTTCAGCAACTTTGTCCCCCGCCCTCCAAAGAAAGTTCAACAACTTTTGTGTCTGGGTTTTCTTTCTTTTTTCCTTTCAAGTTTTTATTTATACTTTTCATTAATGTCACAAGCATTTTAACATTTCAAAGTTTGACTTCCTTCCCCCTCTTTATGCAGGTCCTTAAATTATTTTTTAAAAATATCTTCTGCGCACCCAAATTCATCAAATTTGCTCGTTTAATTTTGTTTCCGGATTTTCACTTTTTGAAATTTGGTAACCCTAGCTACACCTAACTGTGAAAGCCATTCCCACGTTCAGTACATCCGGTGCCAGATTTACATATAAGCTAAATAAGCTACAGCTTAGGGCCCCACTCTCTTGGGGCCCCCCAAAAAATTCAAAGAAAACAACAACACTGGATGTACATTTCCAAAATGTAAGTTTAAAAACAAATAAAATAAAACCTACAAACAACAACAGTGTTTTGTGTTGTGTAGGCTCCTATGATGTAAGTAATGGGCCCCGCCTGCTATATAAAGGGCCCCATTACCTTCAGTAGCTTAGGGCCTCATCAAACTTAAATCCGGCCCTGAGTACATCTATGAGTAAGATAGCTGGTGACAGCCCACAGTTTCCCAGAGAGCTGACAGTGGCATGCTAGAGGTATCACTCACATGGCGTATGCAAACATGCTTCTTTATTACAGTTTCATCTCAAGATGTTCCACTGCACATCCAGCTGGCTTCAGTCTAAAGCCATTAAAAATGGACAGTACCTAGATCTGCTCCTAAAAAATCCCAGAGGAACCAGATTTATTTCCCAGCCATCTTACGCCTGCCATCCTTCCCAGATGAATGTGCCACACACCCAGAGCAATCTCACCGCTCCCAGCTCCAGTTAATGTGCCGTTGAGGGAGGCAGTGGGGAGGGGGCCTCAGCGGCAGGACCACCACAGCAGGGTCTGGACCCGTGAAGGCCTGGAAAGCTTAAAGGCCTGTTCAGACGCAGGACACACACATTTTGTTGTTGTTTAGTCGTTTAGTCATGTCCGACTCTTCGTGGCCCCATGGACGAGAGCACGCCAGGCACTCCTGTCTTCCACTGCCTCCCACAGTTTGGTCAAACTCATGCTGGTAGCATCAAGAACACTGTCCAACCATCTCGTCCTCTGTCGTCCCCTTCTCCTTGTGCCCTCCATCTTTCCCAACATCAGGGTCTTTTCCAGGAAGTCTTCTCTTCTCATGAGGTAGCCAAAGTATTGGAGCCTCAGCTTCAGGATCTGTCCTTCCAGTGAGCACTCAGGGCTGATTTCCTTCAGAATGGAGAGGTTTGATCTTCTTGCAGTCCATGGGACTCTCAGGAGTCTCCTCCAGCACCAGAATTCAAGAGCATCAATTCTTCGACGATCAGCCTTCTTTATGGTCCAGCTCTCACCTCCATACATCACCACTGGGAAAACCATGGCTTTAACTAGACACACATTTAGCTCATGTGAAAAAGGCAGTACCTTTCCTCCAAGTCTCGCTTCTTTGGGAGCACAAAACAACAAATTGAAAAGCACAGAAAGTTGCTGTGGTCTGAGACCTACTGGTATTGGCAGTGGTGGACATGGGAGCTCATATTTCAGCAGCACCTGTGCAGTGCTAAAATTCGGTCCCCCACCTTTTGCGCTCGGTGCTACAACATTGTTTTGGCACCAGGCGCAATCGCACTGCTTGTGCTACCCTAAAGCGGCCTCTGCTATTGGTCAAAAACTCTGATAAGAGAGAGCCAGAAAAGGGCAGAGATCCATTTGGGGAGGAGAAAATGTCTCCCACAATTATTCTGCAGAGGGTTTAATTGTTTGTGAGATTTATATCCCCGCTTTTAAAATACAAATTAGTACTCCCAAGGTGGTTTACAATCAGCAATAAAATACAGGATTGTGTATTCCCAGCTCCTTCCCGTTAACTTTCCCCTGTAGCCTGTAATTGACTACTTCTAGACATTTACTTCTGGCAATAGTTCAACTAACCAGTGTATCAGAGTTGTTTGGAATTCCAGCTTTTTACCCAATATTGTTCAGACTGAAAAAGAACCAATGACATTGATGCCTCATCTGGTATCCATCAATGGCAATCTAATCAAGTGTGTAAGGTCAGCTGTGTCCCCAGAAGGCTTGGCCAATACTCACTGCGATGTGGCCCTTTCGTTAATAATAATAATAATAATAATAATAATGCAGATCTGAAATTGTCTGAGCATAAGGGGAAGTGGGTTGCACATTCAGATCAAAGATGCTCTGTTTGCTCATGATTTTGTACTTTTATAATGAAAACTAGTTATTCACGACGAATACCTTGAACAAGCAACCCGTAGAAAACAAACCTAGCACTGTGACTCAATGTATGTTTATTATTAAGGAAACTATGGGAAAATATTCTGGATGGCAAATTGAACAGGGGATGAAAAATAAAAGGCATTACCTGGTTTTGAATAGGAAATTATACACTGTAGCAGGGAAAGGGTAAAATAATGCGGCCTGTGGTTTTTAGACTGGGAATATTGGGGAGTAATCAGAATGATTACTATGGCTTTTGACTATGCAAAAGCCTTTGACTGTGTCAACCACAGCAAACTATGGCAAGTTCTTAAAGAAATGGGAGTGCCTGATCACCTCATCTGTCTCCTGAGAAATCTGTATGTGGGGCAAGAAGCTACAGTTAGAACTGGATATGGAACAACTGATTGGTTCAAAATTGGGAAAGGAGTACGACAAGGCTGTATATGGTCTCCCTGCTTATTTAACTTATATGCAGAATTCATCATGCGAAAGGCTGGGCTGGATGAATCCCTAGCTAGAATTAAGATTGCCAGAAGAAATATCAACAACCTCAGATATGCAGATGACACAACCTTGATGGCAGAAAGTGAGGAGGAATTAAAGAACCTTTTAATGAGGGTGAAAGAGGAGAGCGCAAAATATGGTTTGAAGCTCAACATCAAAAAAATGAAGATCATGGCCACTGGTCCCATCACCTCCTGGCAAATAGAAGGGGAAGAATTAGAGGCAGTGAGAGATTTTACTTTCTTGGGCTCCATGATCACTGCAGATGGTGACAGCAGCCAAGAAATTAAAAGACGCCTGCTTCTTGGGAGAAAAGCAATGACAAACCTAGACAGCATCTTAAAAAGCAGAGACGTCACCTTGCCAACAAAGGTCCGTATAGTTAAAGCTATGGTTTTCCCAGTAGTGATGTATGGAAGTGAGAGCTGGACCATAAAGAAGGCTGATCGCTGAAAAATTGATGCTTTTGAATTATGGTGCTGGAGGAGACTCTTGAGAGTCCCATGGACTGCAAGAAGATCAAACGTATCCATTATTAAGGAAATCAGCCCTGAGTGCTCACTGGAAGGACAGATCCTGAAGCTGGGCCTCCAATACTTTGGCCATCTCATGAGAAGAGAAGACTCACTGGAAAAGACCCTGATGCTGGGAAAGATGGAGGGCACAAGGAGAAGGGGATGACAGAGGACGAGATGGTTGGATAGTGTTCTCGAAGCTACCAGCATGAGTTTGACCAAACTGCGGGAGGCAGTGGAAGTCAGAAGTGCCTGGCGTGCTCTGGTCCATGGGGTCACGAAGAGTCGGACACGACTAAATGACTAAACAACAACAATCAGAATGATGCACAATAGACAGAACCATGGTTCGGAGTGGGGAGTGATGTGCTGCTGAGTATGTGATACACAAAAAATGATGGGGAGCTGCTATTCCGAAGCACTGCAACAGAACACAGACGTACTTTTGTGGATAGATATCCCAAACATATATTGCCAGTGTTTTGGGTGGGGGGTGGGCAGAACTGGGTCTTGATAAAACAAGATTCTGCAAATCATTCCATGGGATCTTTCGTTTATTGTTTAAAAAGTATAGTGACATGGAGTTATTTTAAAGATATTAAAAAGAAATAAAGCCCAGCAGATGTTTCTTTTTAGACCTGTCAGAGCTTTGCAGGTCTGTATTTTCATTTCTCCCACGAGTCTTCATTCCAAGTAATAAATCATTTGAGCACAGTGAGCTTACAATTCACATTGTCTATTGTAAAAGAGGTTAAGGGAAGGAAGGGAAGGAGAAAACATGCATCGCTTCTCTTTTTTTGCAAACTTGTAGGAAGAATAAAAGGTCTGTATGATGGTGCCTACCAAGTCACCGTTTTGCTCATTGTTTCTACTTGAATTTGTCTCTTTCAACTAGCGTCAGCTGACTGGATCTATGGTTGCAAGAAGCACTTTGGGGAAAAGCTTTGGGACACAAGTGAGTGTGATGATCACACCATTGTATGCTGAAGTACAGCTCCTGTGATCTTGACCTAAAACAAAGTAGTCATTGTTCTCAACACAATAGTAATGTTTCTGAGAAGGAGGGAGGAGACAGAACCATAAGGTCTTTTCCCCTGTGATAAACCTTTGGCTTTGTAGCGAAGAAGAGGGAAGAAAATATTTATCCTTTGGGAAAGCCCTCTGTTTTGTGTTTTCATTTCAACACAGACACCAGATGAGAAGTTTCTAAAGAGAAGATTTCCCCCAGAAACAAGGTAGATTGTTTGAGAGGTTTGTTCTTAGGGCTGATTCACACACTTACATTTGACAAATCAATGGACTGACAACACTGAAAAGCATTAGGCACAATTCAACGCAGAGCAAAGTACACTGAGGACCACAGAGTTCAAGTATGTGTAACCCCACACCGTTAGAAAAACTGACTGTATCAATCTGGTATCAGGGTCAAATGCCCCTCAGGAAAGACATGCCGCTAAAATACTTGGTGGAAATTAAGTATGACACCATTTGAAAATTTGAAAACAAGCCTTCACTCTGAATTGTCCTTTTCCAGTAAAACCATATAGTTGTACTTAAGTCAACTATATGTAAAATACTCCAACAATGTAAAGTACAAAAGCCTGACTCCGCAGGTTAAACTCATAAACATTTTGTGCCAATAGCATGCATACAGCATAATTACAACATCCACACAACTGAAAAGGTGATGGTCAAGGACCCATGGACTTAACCATCAAAGGCGATTATGGGGTTGCGGTGCTCATCTCATTTTCAGGCCAAGGGAGCTGGCATTTGTCCACAGACAGCTTTCTGAGTCAAGTGGCCAGCATGACTAAACCGCTTCTGGTGCAATGGGACACCGTAACAGAAGCCAGAGTACATGGAAACGCCGTTTACCTTCCTGCCACAGTGGTACCTATTTATCTACTTGCACTGGCATGCTTTCAAACTGCTAGGTTGGCAGGAGCTGGGACAGAGGAACGGGAGCTCATCCCATCGCGGGGATTTGAACCGCCAACCTTCTGATCGGCAAGCCCAAGAGGCTCAGTGGTTTAGACCACAGTGCCACCCGCGTCCCGTTTCACACAATTATAATAGTGCAATAACTATGAGTTGTGAATTACCTAAAACAACCACTAACCTCACAGCCCGTGCAACCATAACACACACTACTCAGTGTATCCTATGCACAACCACCACATCTCATAACTGCATGATGAATACGACAGCCAACAGGATTACATGAAATACACAGTTGATGCAGGATTGCATCTGCCACAGAGAGGACACCTTTTCCTTTACTTGGTGTAAGCAGGAGCAGGCCCTAAGAGTTCTGAGGCTGCCTCTCTCAACGTCCTAGGCCATGTTGGGACCTAGGGTTTGATCTACTGAAGATCTGGGTCTACTGGAAAGAGCAACGTTTTGTGACAGTCAAACCATAGTGAGTTGTTCAGCCGTTGAACAATACAGGCATTTAAACATGCAAAGTGTATGATATACATTGGTACCTTGGGTTAAGTACTTAATTCGTTCATGAGGTCCGTTCTTAACCTGAAGCTGTTCTTAACCTGAAGCACCACTTTAGCTAATGGGGCTTCCTGCTGCTGCCGAGCCGCCGGAGCACAATTTCTGTTCTCATCCTGAAGCAAAGTTCTTAACCCGAGGTAATATTTCTGGGTTAGCGGAGTCTGTAACCTGAAGCGTATGTAACCCGAGGTACCACTGTAATCTGCTTTTTTAAAAAAGCAAAACAATTGAGCACTGTTTGATCGTGCATTTCAAAGTGTATATGAAGACCATCTGATCACAGGTGTCTGCACAGTCTTTAGTTTTATTATAATAAAGAATGATCTCAGCCTTGAAATTCTGGCCTGAGATCGCTACGCTGAAGAAAGGGGAATCACTCTCTCCTTTATTTGGCACAAAACTTACAAGTGTAAAATTTTCTTGAAAACCAAAAATGTTGCTGCTGACACTTCTGGATTTGTGGCCAAGGAACTTGGGGGAAATTTCTTACATTTTTTTCCAATGTGCCAATCAGTTTTTCTTAGCTAATCCCACAGCAATATATTTTCCAACGATATTTCTAGAAGCAGAGCAAAACGGGCATCTAAAGTTTCATGAAGTGAGTTGCCAATAAGTTTTGCCAACTGATGAGGGTACCCTTGTTTGCAAATATTTGTGGATGCAGTTGGAGTCACAGAAACCCCAAAAGCTAAATGAGTATAATTTATACAAAACGATAGGTATGATAGTGACAACAAATTATCCTGGGTCAAAAGGAAGGTTTTAGCTGGAAAAATGTTTTCATAAAAATCAGATTTATATTTAGTAAACATATGGGATACCTTTTTACTCTATGATGGGACACTTTTGTCCATCCAACACCTGAGTTGTTGCTGCTTACCTGGGCAGGATGTCATGTCATTGTGTGTAGAATTTACTGAATTCCAGGGCTGTGGGTGTAGATTTTATCCCACCTGTCATCTGTATTGTATCTGACATGTATCACCTGTTATAGTTCAGTCACACATGTTATTCACTACTTGGTGCTGAACTAAGTAAGTGATGAACATGCAGATATGAAATATCCATAAATTATGGTTTTCTGAACCTCTCTCTCTCATGTAACTGACTGAGCATCTTATGCTATTATAAATTAGGGGTTGTATTCAGCTAACTTTTACTCCGAGTAGATTCATCTAAATTAATGGACCTAAGTTAGCAATTTCAATGGGTTTGTTCTGATTGAAAGTTAGTTGATTACCATCCTGGAGGAAAACGTCAATCAGGCTTAACTGACTGCTCTTTGGATGACTAGAATCCCTTTAAAGAAATGTAAAAAGCCAAATCATAGGGATATCAAACTTCTAGTTTTTTGTTTCGTTAGCATTAGTTTTCAATTACAATAATCCAATAATAGCCTCATTATAACAATGCCAAATTATAATACAATTACTAATACCAATCATTCAGATACCAAATCATATAATTTAGATGCCCCCCCCGGCATGCTAGAATTGATGGTTTGATGATTTACTTTCTCTCTGCGTTCCAAAATCTTATTAATTTCAATTACACTCTGGTCAATCACAGCTATAACTTTAGCTTTGTTGCCAGGGTAGCAAAGAACCATGTGATGGTCTCCAAAGAAAAAAATTAATACAAAACCAAAAGATAACCAATCACTCGAGGTCTCACAAGACCATCTGAAATGTATTAGTCAGATCTTGCTGAAAAGATCATCCCCAAAGCCGATATGCTTTCAGAACTGAAACTTGACATCGGTTTTCAGCTGTTTCTACAGAAAATGTACCCCAGCACATATCAGTTCCAACAAGTTCTTCCAAGAGGTCTCACCTTTAGGAAAATCACTAGTTTTTCACCATCTCCAATGTTCTTAACATTCCATAGGCAGTCTCCAGTTGCGATCGCTTCCTAAGGGAAAACTGCCAAGCATGCCACAGTCAAGCCGCAATTTAACGTGTGTGTTTTTTTGTCCCAGCGTTGATCATTCTAAGTCAGCATCAGCAATGTTCACCACCACAGCCGGCTAAACAGCACAGAGCGCAGAACAGCCACATTTTATAGGTTAGCACATACCAAATATATAGCGGTGGAAGACAAGCCTGAACAATATAGAGCCTTGGGGAACTGCAGTTTATGTAAGCAGGAGCCAACGCACATTAAACTCCCCAAGTTCCTCCCCACGTTACCAAGCAAGGAGTTTGAAACATGGATGCTGGAATATCCCTGGATTCGTGCTGCCAGCGAAGGCAGCCAAGTGGGAATGTTCGTCTTGCATTGCTCCACGTGCTTTTCTTACCAGTGTGCCTCAAATATTACTCACTGAACAGTGAACTCCATTTCTCATCCAGAATCTATGAATTGTGCTTCCAAAAGGATTTGGATCACACACCAGCATTCTACTAGAATTACCCCTGAATCAACAGAATTAGCTATTTCCTTTCCCTAATGGTTTCAGCAAAAATGTGAAATGTAGACTAGTCCTCCTAGATCTGTGACCGCTCTTGTTATTAAAATGAGAATCTCATTTTTTAAAAATTTCCATATAAATAAGATTAAGGTTTTTCCAGGCAACTGTACAGGAGAGATTGTGTGGTTATGATACATACTGGGGGGACGGGGGAATTATGGCAGAGAAAGGCATTACTGATTCACACATACGATTGCAAAACCAAGTGATGACATGCGTGCATGAAAATGCCATCTCAGATCAAAATACCATGGGCTCAATATTAACTCACACACAGTGCTTTTCAGTAGAATTAGTCCATATACGGAACATATGAAATTCATACCTGCCAAGTGCAAGGTACATTTTTTCATGCAAGATCATGGCAGCCATTTAGGGTGCTGCAAATCTTGCACTCTCTCCCCTCCCCCCAAAAGTGCTTTTTTCAGGGCAAGTGTGAGGGAAAGGTCATGTGACTCACCTAGAAGCGCATTCCAGAAAATGCATGTCCTGATTTTGGGCTTGAAAGAGTTGGACGGTATGGAAACTGCCCTTATATGAAGCCAGCCCATTGGCCCATAAAGCCCTGTACTGTTTCCAATGCCGGATTTACGTATAAACTAAACAAGCTATAGCTTAGGGCCCCACTCTCTTGGGGCCCCCCCAAAAAAAATTAAAGGAAAAAAAAACCTGGATGTAAATTTCCAAAATATAAGATAAAAAAAACAATAAAACCTACATACAGCAACAGTGCTTTGTGTTGTGTGGGCTCCTATGAGCGTCTCCACCTCCATCATTCTGCCCGGACACTGAGGTCCAGTGCCAAGGGCCTTCTGGCGGTTCCCTCGCTGCGAGAAGCCAAGTTACAGGGAACCAGGCAGAGGGCCTTCTCGGTAGTGGCACCCACCCTGTGGAACGCCCTCCCACCAAATGTCAAAGAGAACAACAACTCCCAGGCAGCCCTGTTTGGGGAAGCTTTTAATGTTTAATAGTCAAAACAAAAAAATTTTTTTCCTTCCAGTAGCACCTTAAAGACCAACTAAGTTAGTTCTTGGTATGAGCTTTCGTGTGCATGCACACTTCTTCAGATACACAGTTTAATAGACACACAGATACACAGTTTAATACAATGTTTAATAGGTTATTGTATTTTAGTGTTTTGTTGGAAGCCGCCCAGAGTGGCAGGGGAAACCCAGCCAGATGGGCGGGGTATAAATTATTATTATTATTATTACTATTATTATTATTATTATTATTATTATTATTGTTGTTGTAATGGGCCCTGCCTGCTTGCCTGCTCCCTAAAAATATCACTGGTTTGCTCATTTCTATATATAGGGTGCCTACATTCTGCATGTGCAAATGGCTTTAAATACCTATTAGGTCCATAAATTATTGGGACGTGGGTGGCGCTGTGGTATAAACCACTGAGCTTTGGGCTTGCCGATCGGAAGGTTGGCGGTTTAAATCCCTGTGACGGGGTGAGTTCCCATTGTTCGGCAATGCGAACTCACTCCGTCACAGGGATTCGAACTGCCAACCTTCCAATTGGCAATCCCAAGAGGCTCTGGGGTTTAGACCACAGTGCCACCTGTGTCAAAGGTAGTAACAGAGGAGGCCCTGAAGACTAAGGCAGTTATTGACAGTGCTATCTTATGCATGTTTACTCAGAAGCCTGCCCCACTGAGTCAAATATGGCTTATTCCCAGGTAAGCTTGAACAGAGCTTCAGCCTAAATTACTCTATTAGCATAGCACAGTTTTTGCCCTATCAGAAGAGCTCTTTCCTTCCAGTTGCCTTCCCAACACCACGACCCCTCAACACTTTCTGTCTGTGAGGAAAAATTACGTATCATCTTTTAAAGAGCTCAGAAGCTAAAACTGCTTGAAAAGCAATACTCAAAAGGTAACTGCAGCTCGACTACTCATGGAAAGACGCGGATACTTTTTGAAATGTTTGAGATGGGAGAGGGGTGGGACACAACGCAAGATTTCCCCTCTTCCAAATTTAATTTCTCCTTTACCGCTGCCATAACATTATGGAAAACATATGAGTGAAGCAATACACGGGGATTAAAAAAGCTTGGTTTTAACATCACATATGTTGTGCACCAGATACAATTATCCTCTCAGAATGCATTACAGATGGTGCTTTTACCGAATGGGTGCAAGATGTGTTTTCGGCGGGGGGGGGGGGAGAGCTGGCAAGAAGAGTTGGCAAGAGGGCACCCACAAGCGATGTTCCTGACTGCCTTTTGCAAGCCCAACAGTTTTTGCACATGGCGTCGTCTTTTTCTCAGGGTGTTTTTGGCAGCTGTGCAGTCCACCTCTTTGGTTTGGGCTTCTAATTGAGTGTTGCCATGGAAACACTGACTGTAGGACATGCTGCGCCCCACCCCAATTAAATCACGGGTTTAAATGACAAGAAAGGGAATCATATTGGATGCCGACAATGATGATAATTCAGAAAACAACACCCTCCTAACAACTTTTGTCAGCCTGAAAACAGAGGCCAAGATGTGTTTTTATGACACCAGAGAACTAATAAAAGGAAGCTAATATCAAATTCCACATGCTCTGTCAAATCTGGAGACTACACACATTTTTTACTGATGTAGTATACAGAGTATAACCACTACCTATATGTGTGTGTGTGTGTTTCATTGTACTTTCAAACAACCTGATATGGTAAGCCACATTGAATGCAGGAATAGCATTGGGAATCTTCCACGTGCCTTAGTCAGATTTTTTTTTGGGGGGGGGGTACAAGCAGTAGCTCCCAAACAATGTTCCTAGCAACCACAAGACTTATTTATTTAATCTATTTATTAAGAATATTCTCAGCTCTCCCTCCATCTCAGTAGATCCCAGAGCATGAAACAAAATAAAGGTTACATAAAAGTACATGAAACCAGAGCTGGCCCAAGACATTTCGGCACCTGAGGCGAACCCCAAAATGGCACTGCCCTCCCAGCCAGGGAAGAAGGGGTGAGTAAAGATCTGCATCAGGAACAAGGGAGGAAGAAAGATCTTCTGCCCCAGTGGACTGTGCCAACTGAGGCAGTCACCTTACCTTGCCTCATGGGTGGGCCGGTTCTGTATGTATAAACCAGCTTAAATAGTAAGAGCAGCTAAAACCACAGAGCAGCCTAACCCACCATCAACACATTAATTCATGAAGACACGGAAAATGCCTGGGCAAGCAAGTAAATCTCGCTGCCAAAACGATAACATTGTTGGAGCAAAGCACACATCATAGATTCCACAAGCACCATGTCATGACAGCAAAAGCCCCTTCTCATGTGACCACATTCCACACCTCACCCAACAGCGCTACATATTTTCATCTCAAGATGTTTCTCAATCAGAAGAGTGCTAGCATTGGGTATGTTGACCAGAAGAGCTCGTTCACGATTACTGGTCTTGGACTACAAATGTGCAGCCGCCAGGAAGTTATTAGGCACATTCTAGAGTGCTTACGTTCTCACTAACATGGTAAGTTTCTTCCTTAGTTTTATTGCTTCAGTCTGCAGGTGGGAGCTCACATTACGTCAAGCTCATTTACGGAATTCACTTTCACAAGATGTGGTGATGACCACTGCTTTAGTTGGCTACATAAAAGATTAGAAGATAAGTCTGTCAAGGAATACTAATTGTGAAGGCTACATATGCGCTCTCCAAATTCAGTAAGAGCATGCCAATGAATACTAGCTTTGGGGGAGTGACGTTTTGCTTCTACACTCCCTAGAAGGACCTGGCTGGATACTGGGGTGGCAGAAATGAAAGAACCACTAGCTGGATCCAGTTCTTGCAGGTCCAGTATCATGCTTCCCAGTCCCCAACCCAGATAATAAGAGACCAATAAGGCTGGTTTTCTGTACCTTTAGATCAGCTGAAAGATGTGCTTTCTTTATGGCAAGGTCGCTAAAGCCTGCACGGTCCCCCATTATACCTGAAGGAGCGTCTCCACCCCCATCGTTCAGCCCAGACACCGAGGTCCAGCTCTGAGGGCCTTCTGGCGGTTGCCTCACTGCAAGAAGTGAGGTTACAGGGAACCAGGCAGAGGGCCTTCTTGGTAGTGGCACCCACCTTGTGGAATGCCCTCCCATCAGATGTCAAGGAAATAAACAACTCTCTAACTTTTAGAAAACATCTGAAGGCAGCCCTGTTTAGGGAAGTTTTTAAAGTTTGGTGCTTTATCATGTTTTTAATATTCTGTTGGGAGCCAACCTGAGATGGGTGGGGGTATAAATAAATTATTATGATTATGATTATCCATCTGGCTGATACCAGTTCATGCAGTATAGGGAAAAGGTACTTGCTTATTTTTTGAAACACCTCCTTGACTGCATTGAAAAGGGATGCCTGCAGGAGGCTTTCTACGTGTGTAACCATATTTGTCTATCTATTTTCCACTGCTGTAGCTTCCAAACCTATAGGGGGGAGGGGATTCAGTTACAAAAGGTTCAGCTGTGCACACTTTCCATGCACACATATAAAGGGCTCCTTCTAGATTGCAGCCTTGGTTGTACACTCTAACCTCAAACCAGGCATGGAGAAAGCTGCGGAACAGGTGTCCTCAACACAATGTTTTCCAAATTATATTTTCTTGTATAACTGGGAAAGAATCACTACGCTTGCTCTCTCCTTCTCTCTCTCTCTCTATATATATATATGAACAGGATATCCGAGTCTATGAAATTCTATTTATAGAAATCTACAAAGCACAGATGGAGTTTTACGAATGTACCCAAAAAAAGAAAAAGGGGAAAAAAAGTCAGTTGATGGGATAAAGAGAATGTATTTCCTGGAAGTATGCCATTTGTATCTTTTTATTTAATTTGTCTAAACCTTTTCCTGTGTCTGACTTGGGTCATTTGCTGCCACCTGTTATCTTGAAAATGATTCTGGCATGACTTGATCACTTACAGTGAGAGGGGGGCCTCTTGAAGATTTCAGATGGTGGTCCTGCTATCTCGCGAGAAGATCAGATCACAGTTATTGAGGGCAAATGTGCATGTTAATTCCCATCTGCGCTTGGCAGCCAAGGTAAAAAAAAAATTCTAAAAAGGAACTCAAAACATGTCCGTGCACATTCTGAGTCCGCCTCTCCCTCCAAACCTTTGCAATCTGCACAACAGATGGACCTATCAGCAGACTGAAAGCTTCTTCGGCCATTAGCCTCCTCCTAAGCTTCACATAGCCCCATATATGTTCATTCATTAACATGCTCATTGTTCACCTCACTTCATCTCCACCCCTGTTTATGTTTTTAAAAGAGTTGCACAGCCATTCCAAGGATTAGGGAGTGGAAGGTTGAGTCCTGAATGTCATAGACACCAGCCAATGGATGCTCCCTACAGATAGGTCTGTGATCGCTGTCACATGCTGTCATCTTCTAAGTGCCACAGGTAGAGCTGGGTGCAGGGTGGGGACCAAAGGTGAACAGGCTACCTCAGATGAGCATGATGTGTCTGGCACCAGAGGTTCTACCCCTCCCTTAAGACCCATACACTCCGTTTCCCACACCCCGGGAAATGGCTTCGACTGGCTGCCTAAACCAGGTGAGTGTAGCGGATGAGTTTCAAACCCTCAGTGAGTTAGGGACTTCCCCTGCATGGGAAGACAGGCTCCAGTGGATTGAGAAGACAAGACCAATAGTGGGTCCAAAGGTCAAGAAGGCAGTTTCTGCACGTGCGGTTGAAGGATGTCAGAGGCAGAAGGGGGCTTGTCAACTAGGGAAGGAAGCCCATCTAGCAGAAGGAAAACTCTGCGTTGCAGAATATCTTCAGGCGAAGAAAAGGCTTAGGAATAAACCCTACACAAATCTGGAGCAGAGTCCCTAACACGGTTGGATGGTGGCTTGTATGCCTCCTTCTGGCAACTCCAGCATCCAAACTGGTGCCAAATGTGTTGCTTTGCTTTCCTTTGAACCACATCAGCAAGGCTGAGAGGGGTGTCTTGTGGCCTGGGCAGCTGAGGACCTCCACACGCACTGCCCAGGCTTACACCCCGGGGAGGTCACTTTGGCGCTGCTAACACAACAGTCTGACTTCACCCATGGAGGCACCATCCATTGTCTCTCGAGACAGGCAGGTGCCCACAACGAATAGGTCTTCTCCATTCAAGCTTTGCCCACTGAAAGCCTATACAACTGCTCTTTTGTTTAAAGAGCTCAGCTCAGCAATATGGTTGCTTTCAAGGCAGCAAAAGTGCCTTTGCCACTGTCACAATGTGCTCAGAGCTGAATTGCCGTATTTTTCGCTCTATAAGACGCACCAGACCACAAGATGCACCTAGTTTTTGGAGGAGGAAAACAAGAAAAAAAATATTCTGAATCTCAGAAGCCAGAACAGCAAGAGGGATCGCTGCGCAGTGAAAGCAGCAATCCCTCTTGCTGTTCTGGCTTCTGGGATAGCTGCGCAGCCTGCATTCGCTCCATAAGACGCACACACATTTCCCCTTACTTTTTAGGAGGGAAAAAGTGAGTCTTATAGCGCAAAAAATACGGTATATCCAAGAAGCCTACTTACATTGTGTGCCTGCATTCTACCTTCACATCTAATCAACAGGCTTGCTCATTTTTCTATGATTTCTATTAACACGCTTTGCTGGTTTTTCTATTGTTTCAAAATATATTCTAGACAGTTTGTAAAGCACACTAGTATTTTCCAGGATCCGTCTCTAGAGGAAACTACCGACTTTGACTAGTGTCGAAACTGACCATCTCTGTAAGAAAACCCCACTACATAGACTTGGTACATTTCTTGTTTTCCTTTCTTAATTCAGTCCCCAGTTCTCCTCAGGCGTCTACATTTGTACAAATGTGAACAGCACTCGTCTGCCACCATCCTGGATGCTTGCGGTGTCCCTGTTATTTTTCCATCTCTCTCCTAGACATGAAGCGGTAATATTTTTGGCAAACGCAGACTATTAGAAACAAGGATTTTTCAAAGAGAGAAAAGGAAATTACCTGCTAAAAAAATTAAGGCTGCAGATTACTCAGCAGCGCACCAAAGAAGCAGAAAGGAAATTGAAGAAGCAGGCCCTTTCCAACATCAACGTAATATGTTACTTCTCATAACATCCCATTCCCCAAGTGAACACTTGCATCAGGGCTACTCCAAACAAGTAACAATGCGGGTGAGGTGAGGTGGATCCCCACTAGAGACATCAGTGGAAGCTGAGCAGTGTCCAGGAATGATCAGAAATTACATTCTTCCAGGTCTCCTGTCTTTGTACCTTTTAAATCTCCCCTTCGTGCACAAAAAATGGGAAAATTAAGGACTTAATCTGTGCCGACAATCACAAGCAAAATAGGCATTCATAGGAGACAGTCTCCCTCTCAAGTCTTTCCAAAGCTTCTAAACGTTTTCCTCGAACAGTTCCTACAATGAAATCCCTTACAGAGCCAGTGAAGACCTGCATGCTGTATCTCCTATATAATGTTTTTCCATGACCTCTTCTAAAACTAAGGTGAATGCAGCAATTCATTATGGACCCATGCAGAGGCGCTCAATAGAAAATGGAGGGAAAGCTGAAGTTACTTGCTAAAATGTTGAGTTTACCACAATGGAGCTAAGTGACAAGTTGTTTTTTCTGATTATATTGTTAGAGTGCTACCTCAGGTTACATACGCTTCAGGTTACAGACGCTTCAGGTTACAGACTCCGCTAAGGCAGAAATAGTACCTTGGGTTAAGAACTTTGCTTCAGGATGAGAACAAAAATCGCACGGCGGCGGCGGCAGCGGGAGGCCCCATTAGCTAAAGTGGTACCTCAGGTTAAGAACAGTTTCAGGTTAAGAACGGACCTCCGGAATGAATTAAGTACTTAATCTGAGGCACCACTGTACTGTTATTGGAGACCAGAGAAAAGGTTTGAGAACCAATGAAATAAATGCACAAATCTGCTTTTTTATCCTAACTAGCCCGACTTAGAAATCTTTTCTTTACCCATTTTCTGTTCTCTCTCTCTCTCTCTCTGCTTCCTATCACTTATAAAGTGGAAAGGAAGTTTCCCCTGCTCCATAAGTTCACCTATGTAATGATTCAATGTACCCATAGAATGAGGGGCATTACCAACACATTCCTATGTAACAGATCAATTACTATCCCGATCCTTTGCCACACTTTCCCAAATCTGATATTAAAACTCAACGCACTTTAAAGCTCCTCAATTCTACAGAATGTTTTTGAAATTGGGGAGTGAAAACCTTTTTGGGTCCACGGCTTCCTTGACCAACTACAGTGGTACCTCGGGTTACATACGCTTCAGCTTACACATTCCGCTAACCCAGAAATAGTGCTTCAGGTTAAGAACTTTGCTTCAGGATAAGAACAGAAATTGGGCTCCGGTGGCGTGGCAGCAGCAGGAGGCCCCATTAGCTAAAGTGATGCTTCAGGTTAAGAACAGTTTCAGGTTAAGAACGGACCTCCGGAACGAATTAAGTACTTAACCCGAGGTACCACTGTACATTTTTTCTGAGGCACCCCTGTGGGCTCAGGAGCCCAGTTATGTCTCCCCTTGCCTGCAGAAGATGGCAGCCTCTCACCGTTTTTCAAATGCCCTCCCTTGTGGAGTGTTCCCTCAGCCTCCTCTCCTCTCCCCTCTCCTTGGGAGTCCTCTGGGCAGCTGCAGCTGCTACCCTAGTCTCTGAACTGCCCCCTCCAGCCCCAATTACAGATGCCCCCTTACACTGCCCCACCGGGGCCTGGGAAGCACCCGCTGGCCAGCCCCAGAGGCACCATTCACCTGGGGCGCTTGTAGCCAAGGCTGCAACAAACAGTTGTGCAAGCCTTTGGGAGGCAGAAATGCAAGAGGGCATCAGAGGAGGGAGGGAAGGAAAGAGGGACAGAGGCCAGTGTTGCCCGCGGCACCCCTGACCATCATTCAAGGCACCCCAGGGTGCCACGGCACACTGGTTGAAAACAACTGAGTTAAATGATTGCTTGTGCATGTTCTTCGTTGTGTCCCTCAACTCCTGTGACGAGGCCAATTTAATCCCACAGATCTGTATATTTTATTTATTCATTATTTAACAAAAAATATATACCGTTTGCTTGTAGCAAAATTTCTAGGCAGTTTACAAGAGATATTAAAAACAATTAAAAACATTTAAAAACAATCACAATTAACAGCAACGGAGATTAAAGCACGTCAGCATTTACGTGTCTGGATAGGCTTACCTATGCAAAATAATAATAATAATAATAATAATAATAATAATAATAATAATATCTTTATTGTCATTGCCCCCTCTCAGGGACAACAAAATTACTTGACTGCTCCATAAAAACACTAATTAAAACAATACAGTATAGTACAGCAAGGAAGATTAGATGACTTTCAAAGTCCAGGCTTCCCATTCAGGGCCGAGATCGCTCTGGAGAAGAAGCTGTTCTTAAGACGGCTCGTTCTTGTCTTCATCGTCCTGTATCTCTGTCCCGATGGCAGGAGCTCGAAGAGACAGAGACCAGGATGCGATGGATCTTTTACTATGTCCAGTGCCTTCCTATGGCACCTTGTGGCATAAATCTGCTCTAAGGTGGAGAGTGGGCAGCCAACAATGCTCTCTGCTGCCTTAACAACTCTGCACAACCCCATCCTGTCCTGGGTAGTACAGCTTCCGTACCACACACATAAGCCATAAGTGAGCACGCTCTCAATGGCACAGTGATAGAAGGCAAGCAGCAGTTTCTGCGGAAGATGGTTTTTCCTTAGAATTCTCAAAAAGTACAGTCTCTGCTGCGCCTTCTTCACAAGCCCCCTTGTGTTGACACTCCAGGACAGATCCTCTTGTAATTCAATGCCCAAAAATCTGAACGTTGTTACCCTCTCCACACAGACCCCATCAATCAAAAGTGGCTGGATATTGCTCTTCTGTCTCCTGAAGTCCACCACAAGCTCCTTTGTCTTCCTTGTATTTATGAGCAAGTTGTTAGCTCTGCACCACTCTGTCAGCCGCTCCACCTCATCTCTAAGCATTCCTTAAAATGCTTTAAGGAAGCGCTGAAAGGACTGTATATTTATTTTTAGTTAACCAAAATGCATGTAAGGTGTTGATAAATAAGCTGAGAATATTTGATCTTGTTCATCTGCAGCATAATCAGTCTGGACATTCAATAGCACTCACTAAGTAGACAGTTAGAAGGCTTGTTAGCATCACGGAGGAATGTTGTCAAGCCAAATGGCCAGCTGTCTCTCTGAAACAGGAGCTCAGTAGGTTTTCCACACAGGCTAAATCTTCCAGACAATTGAAACTGCAGCAAATATTAATGAAGGCTGCCGTTTCCCCAGGCTTTGGTACTTTCCCAAAAATGATTTTCAACTTAGCATGCTAGGAAAATAGTTCGAGAAACAATATCTTCTTAAAAACAAGATCTCATGACTACTCAGGATTCCAATTCTGCATAGATTTGCTAACCACACTGGACTTCCTAATGCCGATATTGCTTGTTGATGCATCTAATAACTGACTCCAACTGGGAAAGGTTTTTCATCCTTTTCCTCTTCACTTTGTTTGCCAACTAAACACTTTTGGGCCACTGCTCCCTAGGTCCCATAAACTCACCCCCAGCGGCCCCCTACCCCACCCTATCAAAAGCATTATTCAGAATAGCAGCTTGCACAACCCACTAAGGACAACAGCAACGCAATAAAATTCAAAATTAATTGCAAAACAATGATTTGCACATTTATTCAAGATTCAGTTAAAACTATTTAGCTTAATCAATTCAAAAAAACTGATGACCTTGATTTGACTTTTCAAAGTCTTATAATCATGTGCATCTTCAGCACCTCTCTGCCACCCCCTTGCCTCTCAGAACCCGCCCCCCCCCCGGAAACCACTAAACTAATTTGATGGCGAATTTTGGAGCATCGAATGCTTGTGCACTATTATGATATTTTATTATGGGACAACATGGCTACTTTTATTTTTTGCATATTATTGTATTTTTAAAATACGTAATACCTGATAAATATCACATATTTCTCTTGAGCAACGCACAGTTTCATATTGCCATGAGACTTTGGGATAGAGCAGAATAAATGAATTTAAAGGTAAAGGGAGCCCTGACCATTAGGTTCAGTCGTGGCCGACTCTGGGGTTGTGGCGCTCATCTCCCTTTATTGGCCGAGGGAGCTGCGTATAGCTTCCGGGTCATGTGACCAGCATGACTAAGCCACTTCTGGCGAACCAGAGCAGCGCACGGAAACGCTGTTTACCTTCCTGCCGGAGTGGTACCTATTTATCTACTTGCACTTTGACATGCTTTCAAACTGCTAGGTTGGCAGGAGCAGGGACCGAGCAACGGGAGCTCACCCCATCACAGGGATTCGAACCGCCGACCTTCTGATCATCAAGTCCTAGGCTCTGTGGTTTAACCCACAGCACTACCCGCAAATGAAGATTTGTTTAAAATCTCAAAATGTTCTAACTCACTCAAATGCACATCTTTTTACAACAGTGCAACCCTTTCACAAGAATAAAATGGATGGGTTGCTTATTTATCCTGATTAAGCTATTAAATATTTCAGGCTTTCTTCAAATGGGATCTCCCTCTATCCCTTTGCTCCTCTAAACAGAAGCATATTTAGTGCTCAGTTTAAAATCCTGAACTGTTGTTTTTAATAAAGTTGTAAGAAAGCTCACTTGGGAGAATAATAATAATAATAATTTATTATTTGTACCCCGCCCATCTGGCTGGGTTTCCCCAGCCACTCTGGGCGGCTTCCAACAAAGATGAAAGATACACTAAAATGTCACATATTAAAAACTTCCCTGAACAGGGCTGCCTTCAGATGTCTTCTGAATGTCAGGTAGATGTTTATCGCTTTGACATCTGATGGGAGGGCGTTCCACAGGGCGGGCGCCGCTACCGAAGAAGACATATATATTTCTAATTTGCATGTCAGTATTGAAAGATTGGTTCAATACTTGGACACCAAAAAGTTTGTATTGCACATCTGTCTAGGTTCCCATATAAAATTAATACAAACTTTCAACGAATGTTATATCGAACCATAATGAGCTAAATATACAAGAATGAGATCTTGTTTCCAAGGGAAAATGAGCAGTTGACAGAAGTGTAGTTTGCCACAAAGAGCTTGGTTATCACAAGCCAAGTGAGATCATCAGATTCCAGGATTTAAAGAAAACTGACTTGGAAGAAGCCGCAGTTGGGACGCATTGCTTTTATTTCTGCTGCATAAAACGTACACATGTACATATTTATGGCATAAGTAAGAAGCAGGAAGGGGTGGGCCCTGGGAGTTAAAGCATGCATGTTAGATGGTTTCATTTCAGCAGCTGGAGTGTCAAATAAAGAGAAAGGAAAATGTAACCCAATCCTCTATCAGCTAAAAACTGTTCCAAGCTTGCAGCTACTAAATTGTTCATTGCTACCAGTTTTATGGCCTCTCCTTGGTTCCATCTTCATTTTGTGTGTGAGGTTTACATCTTTTTGCGGCTGACATACTTTCCTCCGATAAACCACAGCTGCATTCACACGCCCAGATACACACCCCAGCGAGCCAAAAGAATCACACAAAGTGGCATTGCGAACCATAGAATGTCTCGTTGATGTTCACTTACATCTTCAATTTGCACACATTTCAGCTTCGGTTATGGACCAAAGCACATTTACACATCGTGTAAATCCCAAGTGAATTTCCTGTACAGCTTCCATCTGGCTAGGCTAGAATCTCTTCCCATTTTGGAACACTTAATTCCCAGCCAAAATACAACGTCCCTTTGTTCCAGCTGATTACACTAAGCTCTCCTGAGATACAAATACAGGTTTTAAAACTGACAGCAAAAGAGTGTGCAGCGTTCCTTAAATTGAAATTATTCTGTGCTCGCTTCCATAATCCTCTGGCCAAAAAGAGAGAGGTACTTTTCTTTCTTTCTTTAGTTTTCCTAATGTAAAGCATGGTGTCCTCTTGGACATGTGGGCAAAGGGTCCAGAGATGATGACTGACATCTCTCACTTTATGCTACACACCTGAGAAGGAGATGCTTGTGACATCATCAGGGTTCTCAGGTGCTATTGGCTCAACAGGACCCTCGCAGGCTTCTAGTCATGAGCCAATGTCTGCCCTTATCAGATGCTGCCACTGACCATGCTTGTGTGGAACAAGACTAAAGAAAATATTGGTAAGGAGAACTTAATAACACTTTTAACTGCTACTGCCACCAAACCTGAAGCCAAAGAATATTTTTTTTTTACTGGGGGGAAACATATAAGCCAGGCTTCAGTCATCAGTCTTCAGTTCATGTGGTTTAAAATCACATGAAGAAAGAGTGTTGGGCAGATAACTGCTGGCCCTGGTTCCTACCTTTCCACCTGGGACAATCAGAAGGTTGGTGGTTTGAATCTGTACAATGTGGTGAGCTCCCGTTGCTCTGTCCCAGCTCCTGCCAACCTAGCAGTTCGAAAGGATGCCATCACAAGTAGATAAATAGGTACCACTGCAGCAGGAAGGTAAACAGTGTTTCCATGCACTCTGGTTTCCGTCACAGTGTTCTACTGTGCCAGAAGTGGTTTAGTTATGCTGGCCACATAACCCAGAAAGCTGTCTGTGGACAAACACCGGCTCCCTTGGTCTGCAAGCAAGATGAGTGCTGCAACCCCATAGTTGCCTTTGACTGGATTTAAGCATCCAGTTGTCCTTTACTGTACCTACCTTTCCAGGGGTTGGGACGTCTATGGGGTCCGACGCTCATCTCACTTTCAGGCCAAGGGAGCCAGTGTTTGTCCACAGACAGCTTTCTGGATCATGTGGCTAGTATGACTAAACTGCTTCTGGCACAAGGGGACACCATGAAGGAAACCAGAGCACAGGGAAACACCATTTACCTTCCCATCGCTGCAGTATCTATTTATCTATTTGCACTTGCATGCTTTCAACCTGCTAGGTTAGCAGGAGTTGGGACAGAGCAATGGGAGCTCACCCCATCGCAGGGATTCGAACTGTCAACCTTCTGATCAGCAAGCCCAAGAGGCTCAGTTATTTAGACCTACGTCCCGCGGGACTTCCTAGCAAGATGGTATATGGAGGAGGCCCTCACCTTCAGAGCACAGTGCTTGACTGGGTTTATAAGGGGTGAGATAATAGTTAAAGTATCCTGGTCCCAGGCTGTCTAGGGCCTTATACGCCAAAACCAGCACCTTTAACTTTGCCAGGCAGCTAGTTGGCAGCGAGTGCGATTCTTTCAACAGCAAGGAAACATGTTGTTGACATCCCAATGAGCAGTCAAGCTGCTGCCTTTTGGAACAGCATCAGCTTCCAGACTGACGTTAAGGGCAGCCCCACACAGAGTGCATTGCAGTAATCCAGCCCGGAGGTTATCAGGGCATGGGCAATGGCATCCATATGTGGGAGCCTGATCATATGCGGCTTTTAAACACGTCTGAAAACCAGTATTGAAAAGGAGACCATCTGGGAGACATCTGTTCAAATCGCCATTCAGCCAAAGTTCGCTAGCTAGCCTTGGGGGAAGCGACTATCTGCCAGGCAAACCTACATCATATGGGGAAAAGGGGATATATCCCATGTATGGCATCTTGTACTCCTCTGAGGAAGATGGGATGAATAAATATGCAAACAGGATGGATATGCAGGGCAAGGGAGGCAGCAGCATTTGGCAGTGTCTTGCTGACAGGGAAGAAGAGTTTGGACTTGATATCCCGCCTTTTATTCCCCTTGTTGTTGTTGTTGTTTAGTCGTGTCCAACTCTTCGTGACCCCTTGGACGAGAGCACGCCAGGCACTTCTGTCTTCCACTGCCTCCCGCAGTTTGGTCAAACTCATGCTGGTAGCTTCGAGAACACTGTCCAACCATCTCGTCCTCTGTCGTCCCCTTCTCCTTGTGCCCTCCATCTTTCCCAACATCAGGGTCTTTTCCAGGGAGTCTTCTCTTCTCATGAGGTGGCCAAAGTATTGGAGTCTCAGCTTCAGGATCTGTCCTTCCAGTGAACACTCAGGGCTGATTTCCTTCAGAATGGATAGGTTTGATCTTCTTGCAGTCCATGGGACTCTCAAGAGTCTCCTCCAGCACCATAATTCAAAAGCATCAATTCTTCGGCGATCAGCTTTCTTTATAGTCCAGCTCTCACTTCCATACATCACTACTGGGAAAACCATAGTTTTAACTATACGGACCTTTGTTTACTCCCCTTAAGGAGTCTCAAAGCAGCTAACAATCTCCCTTTCGCAAGCTGCAACCATGTGGCCTAGAGTTTTACAATATGTTGGTCCCAAAATGTCCACAGGAGTGGGATTTAGCTGAAGGTGGCTTGTTCTGTCTCCTTCTTCTGAAACGTGGTGGGAAGCAGGAGATCTAATCTCAAAGCCTCATATTGTTTAGAATCCCAGGCAGCGTGATATCAGCGTGGGATCAAGATACTTTCTTGAATGAGAGAAGAAATATACACTAACTTCTCCTCAAAAAGGCGTTAGGATTTTCTCATCTAAGGTGACGCCATGAGAGGGAACAGCAGTACCGAGAGGTTAGGTGACGGAACCAGCAGCCACCATATGAAACAAATTATTTTTATTATTATTATTTTACATCTATGGAATTAATATAGGAAGCGAAGCTTGCCAAAACTAACTTTCAAATTCAAATATTGAATGATAAAGCCTGCAATTTTTCTTAATATATGCACACGTACATCATACACAAAGGATTCCAAAAGATTCGCCTCCGGGAAGTAAAATGACTCAATTAAAGCATTCATCCCAACTTCAAAAACATTAATATATATGTTGTCTTTCTGGAAAGAGATAAAGTTTTGTCAGCCACAGTGTGCAATTTGAAACAATTATTATTTCTGGCACAGAATGTCAATAGACGGCAGTGTGCGGCACACTCTCTTATTACTCTCTCATGCCTGCAAAATCCCGCTGGTTAAACTACTCTTTGTGCTTCATCATCTATAATCACTCAACTGTTTTCCATCAGGGATTAACCCTGTATGGTGAATCAGGGAAAGTAAAGCAGTGAAAACACTGTCTTATTCTGTCATGTCGTCTCTGTTCCAACGCTCTTAGCTGGAGAGAAAAAAAAATTAGATTCCTTTTCTCAGCAATGCAGGAAAAGAGGAAAAACGAAACCTGCACAACAGAAGCAAACTGAAGCCTTTGTATACAAAACCCGCACATAGGCTCTTATCAGTGCAATGTGGGTAACTGATAATGAGATGTTACTGGGAGAAAAAAGAAAATGATAAGGTGGGTCTGCTGTTTTCAGAAACAGCCATACATTAATTGAACATAGCTCAGTTGGTTAGAGCATGGTGCTGATAACGCCCAGGTTGCAGGATAGATCCCCGTAATGGACAGCTGCATATTCCTGCATTGATGGGATCAGATGATCCACAGGGCGCTTTCCAGCTCTACAGTTCTATGATTCTTCATGTAGTCTTTGGGAAGGAAAGGGGAATAAGGGCTGAAGGTCAATAGCAGAGTACAGTGGTACCTCGGGTTACATATGCTTCAGGTTACATACGCTTCAGGTTACAGACTCCGCTAACCCAGAAATACTGCTTCAGGTTAAGAACTTTGCTTCAGGATGAGAACAGAAATCGTGCTCCGGCGGCGTGGCGGCAGCGGGAGGCCCCATAAGCTAAAGTGGTGCTTCAGGTTAAGAACAGTTTCAGGTTAAGAACAGACCTTCGGAACAAATTAAGTACTTAACCCGAGGTACCACTGTACAGTGGTAACTTGGTTGTCAAACTTAATCCATTCTAGGAGTCCGTTCGACTCCCGGAACAGTTCAAAAACTAAGACGCGGCTTCCGATTGGCTGCAGGAGCTTCCTGCACTCAATCGGAAGCCGCGGAAGCCGCAGAAGCTGCGTCGGACATTCAGCTTCCAAAAAACGTTCGCAAATCAGAACACTCACTTCCGGGCTTGCAGCGTTCAGGAGGCGATTTGTTCGGGAGCCAAGCCCTTCAACAACCAAGGTACCACTGCTTATGCTCTGCACACAGAAGTTCCCAAATTGAATCCGAGTTAAAGAATCTCAGGGAACTGAATTGGGTGAGAGAGGTATCTGTCTGAAATCCTAGAGGTGCAGCCTGCCAAGACTACACCAGGGGTAGCCAACATGCTGCCTTCCACACATTGGACTACGACTCCCTTCAGATCCAGTCCGCATAGCCATTGGGCAGGGATGATGGGAATTGTAGTCCAACAACTACATTGGCTATCCCTGAAGTAGGCAACGCTAGGTTAGCTGGACCAGTCCATGCCCTCCAACATACCTCATACGAAAATAGGAATGTTTCTCGCTCCCCTCCTCAACCGACCCTCCTTGACCCCCCCTTGTTGTCCCCACCCCACTGAGCATTTACTGTCAGAAGAAGGATGAGTGCCGCCACCACTTCACCAACAGTGCACATGCCCTCCATCACCCTGAGAAAATCCCTCAATCTCCATTTTTAAAATTTTATTACAGTGGTACCTCTGGTTACGTACTTAATTCGTTCTGGAGGTCTGTTCTTAGCCTGAAACTGTTCTTAACCTGAAGCACCACTTTAGCTAATGGAGCCTCCTGCTGCCGCTGATGCACGATTTCTGTTCTCATCCTGAAGCAAAGTTCTTAACATGAGGTGATATTTCTGGGTTAGCAGAGTCTGTAATCTGAAGCGTATGTAACCCGAGGTACCACTGTATTTGGTAGATTCCCAAAAGGAAAACACACATGCCAATACAGTCATACCTTGGGTTGAATGTGCTTCAGGTTGAGCGCGTTCGGGTTGCACTCCACGGCAACCCGGAAGTAACGGAGCATGTTACTTCCAGGTTTCGCCGCTCGCGCATACGCAGACACTCAAAATGACATCACGTGCATGTGCGGAAGCGGCAAAACGCGACCCGTGCACGCGCAGACGCGCTGTGGCGTCTTACGTTCTATTCGGGATGCAAACGGGGCTCCGGAACGGATCACATTCGCATCCCAAGGTACTGCTGTAAACAAATTTTAGAAAGGGGCAAGATCAGATGCGGATCCCTGTTTAGGGAAGCTTTTAATATCTGAAGGACTATTGTATTTTAATATTTTGTTGGAAGCTGCCCAGAGTGGCTGGGGAAACCCAGCCAGATGGGTGGGAAATACATACATACATACATACATACATACATACATACATACATACTTCTTGAGCCAGTGCATCATGCAGAGCTGGGCCTCAGCAGCCTCTCCTCCTGCCCTCCAGCAGCTGCTATGAGCTGCTCAGTGGGGTGATCCCTTGCAGCTGCCACTGCTGCCGCCACAAGTCATTTGGGACAAGTGCCGGCTCATCCTCCTCCCCGGCTCAGTGGCGGCAACACTGGCAGGGGAAATAGGGATATTCAGAGATTGAATCGGAAGCTGGGATGGCTTTCGTAATTCCGGGACTATCCCTGGGAAATCAGGACATTTGGAGGAAATGCAGTCACTTGCCTCTGCTTCGGTCAGCTTCATATGTTCTTGCTATTAAATATACTTGAATGCACAAAGAAGAGTAACCACACTAGGCTGTTTGCAAAACTTCAGGCAGGTGTCAGGCCTTTCTACAAATGAAACAATCTATACAGTACTCAAACTCTTAAATGTTCCACCTCTGTTGAACTGTGGTCTGTACATCCTCCCTATATATTATTATGTTAGATCTGCCTTGCTCTGTTTGGTGACCTCCAGATATTTCAGACTCAAACTCTCATAAACCTTAGCCGGCATAGCCCAATGGTCAGGGAGAACACCGGGATAAGGACAGCTCTTTTATTTACATAAAACTAACTCACTATTTGTCAAAACTTAATTCCAACAGACTGCATGTACAAACTACCTCCCCAACCCCTAACTTATTTTCCTCCATGAGAGGAAATATTTTGCCCTAGGTTCGTTCAGCAGCCAAACTGCTACTACAGTCCTTTTAGCTCAGATGTTTTCAAATGCCCCCTTCCAACTGTTCAGTTTTAAAGGATACGTGTCCTATTTAAATTTTGCAAACATAAAACGTATAGCTTTTCGAACGTCTGTTTCATCATGCATCAAACACTGTAACCAGGATGCTACAGGGCTGTGTCACCTTCAAATGCAAACTCCAACTTCCTTCCACACATTGTTTATGCAGATGTGCCGGAGATAGTTGTGCAACACAGTACACATCATCGCATGGGGAAACAATAATGTATCGTCAATGTCATCTTTAAGGAATGCTAAAATCGGTAAGCAAATACGCCAGTTACATTTGCTAGGATGCTTGCCTCCTTGTCGGGTATGTTGAGCCGTGTACATTTAGGCACCTTCTCTAGTTTGTGACTCCTGGTACCCTTCAATGGGCCAGGACACACATCACATTAAGCCAGTCAACAACAAAGGTTTCACACGATCAGCACACTGGTACATGCTACTGAACAGTTCTCGTTCCCTTGCTTCCCCTCTTATGCTGCACTGCTAGGAAGCAAGTCAGGAGTGTGCTGTGTTGTGATGTCCAAACCTTGGTTACCGTTCATACTTTGTTTGGAGACAAACAAACCATGAACCCAGGTTTGGAAATCACGACAAGCCAGATTCCAGTTTGTTTCCCAACAGCATGAACAGTGCAAGAGTGGGGCAAAGACTATTCACCACCATGCACCATGTTCGTTATAAACTATGGTTTGATGTCATGTGAAATTTGTATAGTGAGATCCTGCTGTGCCTGCAGCTTACAGCAGGGTCTTTCCAGTTTCAGCCCCCTAAGTTTGAAATGCTCTGCTGATGAATTTCATCTCTACTCTGTCAGCTCTTGAGGACTTTTGTTTTCTACCAGGAAAATGGAAAAACCCATGAGTTTCACTAAATCCCCATTGAGTTACTCTCTAAAGGTAAAGGTAAAGGAGCCCTGACAGTTAAGTCCAGTCACGAACGACTCTGGGGTTGCGGTGCTCATCTCGCTTTACTGGCTGAGAGAGCCGGCGTTGGTCTGTAGACAGTTTTTCCGGGTCATGTCGCCAGTATGACTAAGCCACTTCTGGTGAAACCAGAGCAGCACACGCAAACGCCGTTTACCTTCCCGCCGGAGTAGTACCTATTTATCTACTTGCACTTTGACGTGCTTTCGAACTGCTAGGTTGGAAGGAGCTGGGGCCGAGTAACGGGAGCTCACCCCGTTGCAGGGATTCGAACCGCTGACCTTCCGATCAGCAAGCCCTAGGTTTGGTGGTTTAGACCACAGTGCCACCCACGTTCCTAATCACTAGCAGTGCCCAAACCTTTTGCCCAAAGACAGGCCAACTTCAGTGACAGAACTGAACCTCTTGATGTATTGTAGTTCAGCTGTTTCACGTTGTATCCTTTCTTTGACCTCCCAGAGAGTCTTTGGACGCTGAAATGTCCCCCACTGGCTTTTCACTATTGCCATTTCTGACCTTCCTGAACACTCTGCAACTTAAGCCATTTTATTTTGACCTCTCCGTTTTAAAATCCACCCCACCCCCCTGGATGTACATATGCACTTGTAACACAGGATAACATTTTATGCATCTGATGAACTGGGCAAAAGCCCAGGAAGCCTTATGCCATACTAATGCTGTTAAGTCTTTCTATACAGAGGTTCGATGGCCATCTGTCATGGATGCTTTAGTTGAGAATCCTGCACTGCTGGGGGTTGGACTAGGTGACTCTACAATTCTGGTATTTTAAGACTATTTGCAACAACAGAGCGCTCCAAAGGGTAGGTTCAAACATGAACTGCAAAATTCCGAGAATTATGTGTCCCATTCAGAAGGAATATATTTGTGACTCTTCCATGATTTCTCAGGAACTCAGCCAATGGCTGGGAGGCAACTTCCAGTGTGAAAAGAAAATGCAAGGACACAGCTCTGCCAGAATTGCCTCATTAGCTTTGCTGATGTCCCCGACCCCTCAAAAATGTAGAAGTCATTTAAATTAACAAAATTCCTCCTTCACCGATGTGCTGACAGAGCAGCTTTTTGCTTCCACCCTCCCCACAGTTATGTTCATATCAATTAAATAAGAAAAATGCCGAACAGTGACTTTCTGCCACAGCTGCATGTGGCTTTTGGAAGGGAGGCTGCATTTCATGAATGGTTTCATCAACAAGAGATGGCTCTTTAAATGCTAATGCAGTGAAATCGAGCCTGTTAATAAACACAGATATCTAAGTGTTCAGTTCTAAAAGCAGCCAATCACTTTAAAAGATGCAGGATGAAGACATTGGCTGGATCCAGACACATCAAAAAAGCGTTTCGGGAAAACGCGTTGTAAACTGTGTATGAGAAATTGTGTTGGCAAAAACGGAGCTCCGCAGCGCCACCTGGTGTCACAGTGTTATAATGCAAATAAAATTCATATGAAATGCTTTTATTTTACAGCTGAGTTCAATGTTTCAGGACCTGATATTTCAAAAATTACTCCCTTGTTTTTGTTAAAGCGGGTAAAACCTGGTCCATTTCCTTATCTTATCCAGATTTGATTGTGACACTCTTACTCCCCCCCCCCCAAATACCTTTTATATCTGCGTTATATTTTGTGGCACGTCTGGTTTTCCTTGCTCAAACACATCACTTTGGCCTTTACACTGTAGTCTTACACAGACCGTCTTCAGGGTAAGCCAATGTGGGCTTTACAGAGGGAAAGCGGAGGTAAAGGTAAAGGACCCCTGGAAGGTTACGTCCAGTCAAAGGCGACTATGGGGTTGCGGCGCTCATTTCGCTTTCAGGCTGAGGGAGCCAGTATTTGTCCACAGACAGCTTTCCGAGTCATGTGGCCAGCATGACTAAACCGCTTCTGGCGCAACGGGACACCGTAACGGAAACCAGAGTGCACAGAAATGCTGTTTACTTTCCCACCACGGTGGTACCTATTTATCTACTTGCACTGGTGTGCTTTCAAACTGCTAGGTTGGCAGGAGCTGGGGCAGAGCAACGGGAGCTCATTCCATCGTGGGGATTTGAACCGCCGACCTTCCGATCGGCAAGCCCAAGAGGCTCAGTGGTTTAGACCACAGAGCCCCCCACTATTTTCACTGATGGCCCTGAGCAAGGTGTACTGCCACCTTCTGTCGTGTACAAAAGCAGCAAACGGAACAGTGCAAAAGCTAAGCAGAAAAACGTTGTTCAATATGCAGCACAGCAGGGCCATCGTAAGGGCTGGGGGAGGTGGGCAGTGGCTGGAGGGTGGCTCCTCCGGCGGGGAAGAGGCGGAGACTGGATGCAGTGCCTTCTGGCCGCTTCGTGCCACTGTGGCCATGGCAGACTGAGGTTCTGGGCGTGGCGCTGCTTCGGCATGGCATGGCAGAGGCGGGCGAGGGCAGCGAACTGATGCTGGGAGGCGCCGCTTCCAGCCTCTGCCTCTTCCCTGGTGCCCTCCAGAACTTGGCGCCCTGGCGCCCAGCGCCACTAGCCTCCAAGGGTTAAGACGCCCCTGCAGCAGAGAATGGATTAAGGAAAGTAGAATTGTTTTCCTTGCCGCTGCGCAGAGAAGAGAATCCCTCGCTGTGTGAGGATGTTGTCCCAGCATGACGGTGTATCGTGTAACTTGGAGGGCAGGACTATGAAGCACGCCCCCATGCTGTCTTGTAAGAAAGGAACAGGGCAGCGTGAAATCCTCTTTTTAATGCCTCTCTGTCCATCATTTGAAAGCTTGTTCCGAGCCACCAGCTAAAAGCTAGAGCAGCAACGATGACAGAACACACCGAGCCATCGCAATGCGGTTGCTCACAGCTCGAGAAACTTGACTCTCAGACTCTGCCTCTTTGAAACTGAGGATGGGGTGAGGAAAAAAGAGAGAGGAAATATGAAGGCAGTCGTGGTCTTTAGGCAGCAAGAGTAGGCTTCCTAGTTGCTCAGTATCAGGGTGGATAAAAATCAATGATTTCATTTATTTTAAAAAATGGATTTTTTTATTTAAATCAGATTTTTTTGTTTTAAATCGGATTTTTTTAAATTTAAATTGGATTTTAAAAATAAAATGCTGTTGGAGGAAAAATCTTTCTAAAGATAGTTTTCTATTTAAGTTACATTATAGTACAAAGGCTATTCAAGGATTTGCTTTAAGGTTTTCCTGTGTGCTAAAACTCAGTCTAAGTTTTTGGTTTTTTTTTAATTGTTTAACCACATCAGTTAACAAACATGGATACATATGCTATAATGTTATTATTTTAGTTAAATAAATTGTTTAAATTTATTTCAGGAAATGATTTTCTCCTTCCAATAAAGTACAGCAGAAACGTTGTCCGAATATAAACAGTTAACTTATTAAACATCACAATAATTTCATAATTATCTGCCTATGTATTTCTAATAGTATAACCAAATCAGTATTTTTTGATATAACTGTAAACACTACTCTGAAAATTTTTCATTCCAAAAACGAAACCTTCACCTGATTGTAAATACTAAAATTATACCAGCAATAATGAGTCCTTCTGTTAAAAAAGAGAGAGAGAGATTTAAATCAGGTCTTTACTGACTAGGGATTTAAATCATGATTTAGATGGCCTTAAAAAAATTACCGTATTTTTCCCTCTATTACACGCAGATTTTTTCTCCTAAAAAGTAAGGGGAAATGTCTGTGCGTGTTATAGAGCGAATGTGTGGTCCCTGGAGCTGAGAAGCGTGAGTGAAGGCAAAAAGCAGGCAAATATCAAATCGTCCGGAGAAGGGAGGAAAGAGGAAGCTGCGGCTTTCCTGCATTCTGCCTCAGGGTCTTACTGCCCACCCGCTTCTGTTTCCTTACTGTGTTTGCTCAGACGGAACAAAGAGCAGAGAAAACCCCTCCCCTCCAGGCAAGCAGAGTGGAAAACAGATTCCTCTCCGTGCGTCTGGGACTCGAAGGCAACATGCAGGTTGGGGGGGGGGGAGAGAGAGAGCTGGTTGGCTTGTGGGGGGGGGGGACTTTTGCCTTCCTTTCCTCCCTCCGGTAAAACCCCTCTCCTGCATTCTTAGCCAGCTGCTTCTCTGCACACCCCTCTCCTTGTCGCTTCTATGTTTTTCCTTCCCTCCCTACTTAAAACGTGGTTCCAATCACGGATCCACATGGATCCTCAGGATCTTTGCATTGAGTCACCCCAAATTCACCATCAGATCACATAGCAATGATCTGATGCAAAAACAGGGCTGCAATGCTGCAAAAACATGGTTACAAAGCACGGATCCACATGGATCCTCAGGATCTTTGCATTGGGTCACCCCAAATTCACCATCAGATCACATAGCATGTCCATGGCTACAGCCTGCACCAAAAAAATCACGCACCCACTGTTGCCTGGGGCTGCAATGGTGCAAAAACGTGGTTACAAAGCATGGATCCACATGGATCCTCAGGATCTTTGCATTGGGTCACCCCAAATTCACCATCAGATCACATAGCATGTCCATGGCTACAGCCTGCACCAAAAAAATCACGCACCCACTGTTGCCTGGGGCTGCAATGGTGCAAAAACGTGGTTACAAAGCATGGATCCACATGGATCCTCAGGATCTTTGCATTGGGTCACCCCAAATTCACCCTCAGATCACATAGCATGTCCATGGCTACAGCCTGCACCAAAAAAATCACGCACCCACTGTTGCCTGGGGCTGCAATGGTGCAAAAACGTGGTTACAAAGCATGGATCCTCGGGATCTTTGCATTGGGCTACCCCAAACTCACCGTCAAATCACATGTCTGTGGCCGCAGCATGAAGCACAAAAATGATACATCCACTGTTTCATTCAGAATTTTTTTTTCTTGTTTTCCTCCTCTAAAAACTATGTGCGTGTTATGGTCAGGTGCGTGTTATCGAGCGAAAAATACGGTAATATAGGGGCCAGGGAGCAGCACTTTGATCCTTCCAAACCTGTTCGTGTAAACCTGTTCCAAACCTGCTCTTTTTGCAATTCCCTCATCAGAGCCGGAATGTAGCAAGCAGTCCATATCCCTGCCTAACAGTCCTTGGCTTGTCCATTCAAGACCCACTGGGGGTGAAAGTCCTAACATTAATACAAGTTCAGCGGTCATATTCTCATCATAGAATCACATACCCTCCAACATTTCTCTAATGAAAATAGGGATGTCCGATTCCACAATGATAATTTTACTTTTTATACCCACACACGCGGGTGGCGCTGTGGGTTAAACCACAGAGCCTAGGACTTGTCGATCAGAAGGTTGGCGGTTCAAATCCCCGTGACGGGGTGAGCTCCCATTGCTTGGTCCCTGCTCCTGTCAACCTAGCAGTTCGAAAGCACGTCAAAGTGCAAGTAGATAAATAGGTACCGCTCTGGCGGGAAGGTAAACGGCGTTTCCATGCGCTGCTCTGGTTCGCCAGAAGCGGCTTAGTCATGCTGGACACATGACCGGGAAGCTGTACGCCGGCTCCCTCAGCCAGTAAAGCGAGATGAGTGCCGCAACCCCAGAGTCGGCCACGACTGGACCTAATGGTCAGGGGTCCCTTTACCTATACCCAAACACACCTTACTGGGTTGCCCCAGCCACTCTGAGCAGCTTTCAACATATATAAAACCATAATAAAACATCAAACTTTTTTTTTTTAAATCCCTTTACAGGATTGCCTTCAGGGGTCAGATAGTTCCATATCCTCCAACATTTCTCCAAGGAAAATATGGACGTCACCTAGTGGGACATTCTGGGATCAAATCAGAAACTGGGATGGCTTCTCTAAATCAAGGACACCAGTGGAAAATAGGGACACTTGGAGCTTTTAGAATCATAGAATTGTAGAGTTGGAAGGGACCTTGAGTCCATCTAGTCCAACCCCCTACAATGCAAGGATATGCAGCTGTCCCTAATGGGGCTCGAACCTGCAACCTTGGTGTTATCAGCACCACACTCCAACCAACTGAGCTATCAAGAAGCTGTTTTCAAAGAGGAGGGAGGTGAGTATATGACATGGGTAGGCAAACTAAGCCCCGAGGGCCGGATGTGGCCCAATCGCCTTCTCAATCCGGCCCGCGGACGGTCCGGGAATCAGCGTGTTTTTACATGAGTAGAATGTGTGCTTTTATTTAAAATGCATCTCTGGGTTATTTGTGGGGCATAAGAATTTGTTAATTTTTTTCTTCCAAAATATAGTCCAGCCCCCCACAAGGTCTGAGGGACAGTGGACCAGCCCCCTGCTGAAAAAGTTTGCTGACCCCTGGTATATGAAGTTTCAAATTTCTCAGTTTAACCCTTCTTCACTGATGCAAGAGCCATGGGGAGGAACTGCACTGCAACGCTAACTCTTAGAACTCCTTTTTAAATCAGTGTTGTTTATTTAACTTAGTTGAATGACATAGATTACCTTCCCCCACATGCCCATAAATAAAATGTACAGAACCAACCTCCACAGGATGGGAAACAAAGGGGGATTCTACATGGGGGCTTATTATTGCAAAGGGTCACTCAGATATATATATAGATAGATAGATACACACACACACACACACACACACACACACAGAGTGGTACCTCGGGTTACATATGCTTCAGGCTACATGTGCTTCAGGTTACAGACTCCGCTAACCCAGAAATATTACCTCAGGTTAAGAACTTTGCTTCAGGATGAGAACAGAAATCGTGCTCTGGCGGCACGGCGGCAGCAGGAAGCCCCATTAGCTAAAGTGGTGCTTCAGGTTAAGGACAGTTTCAGGTTAAGAACGGACCTCCGGAACGAATTAAGTACTTAACCTGAGGTACCACTGTACACACACACACACATATGAGAGAAAGGGTAAATACACATTAAATGGGGAGGATATGGGCAGGGGTTTTCATGCCTAACATATTGTGTGACTACTGCCCTTTTCTTTTCTTTTATTGCATGCATCTCACAATAAACAGCCACCTGGAAATGCCCCAAAGCGGGTGGGGAAACATATCCCCTCTGGAAGGAAAAAAAGAGTTTTTACTACACTGTGGGCAGGGGGGGACTTCAGTGGAAAAGCCCATTATCCTAGCTAATCAAATTCAGCTCTAAGTAAGCTCACTTTTGTTCAATTGCGTTTGCTCCTCTCTCATTCCTCCCTTCTCTCTTTGCTCTGTATGCTGTCAAAATCTAAATTGGGAAGATGTTTAGGAAAAGGGCCTTCCCCTGCCCACCCCCCACTTTTGTGTTATTTCGTTATGGGGCCACTGCAGCTCTATAAAATCAATTCTACAGCGAGGAAAAGATGCAAGTCAAATAGGGACACATGCATTGTTGGTATGTAAAACTAGTTTAGTTTATATACTTGATTCTGAACCCAATGCCTGGCTTATTGTATAATTTAGAATGTTTAGACAAGATATGCTGCAAATTCAGGAGAAAGAAAGAAAAAAGAGGAATGAACTAACCACAGTGAGAAGCAGTAGGGGATGAGGAATGGGGCCATGAGATGTGGCTATCACAGTTCAACACAGAACACAATCCCTCTGGTTAGAACTGCATCCTATCCATTTTTTTATATACAGCAGGGATGTTCAACAGGTCGATCGCGATCTACTGGTAGATCCCCAGGAAGTTTTGGTAGATCACGGTCGATCACTGGCTCCCTTTCCTTGTTGTTGTTTAGTCATTTAGTCATGTCCGACTCTTCGTGACCCCATGGACCAGAGCACGCCAGGCACTCCTGCCTTCCACTGCCTCCCGCAGTTTGGTCAAACTCATGCTGGTAGCTTCAAGAACACTATCTAACCATCTTGTCCTCTGTCGTCCCCTTCTCCTTGTGCCCTCCATCTTTCCCAACATCAGGGTCTTTTCCAGGGAGTCTTCTCTTCTCATGAGGTGGCCAAAGTACTGGAGCCTCAGCTTCAGGATCTGTCCTTCCAGTGAGCACTCAGGGCTGATTTCCTTCAGAATGGATAAGTTTGATCTTCTTGCAGTCCATGGGACTCTCCTCCAGTGCTATAATTCAAAAGCATCAATTCTTTGGTGATCAGCCTTCTTTATGGTCCAGCTCTCCCTTTTCTTAGCATTGGTAAAATAGAATCTGGCCCCGCCCTCCATTGTTGCACGATCTGCAGAATGGAAGACGGATTTCACTCAGTGAGGCTGCTTGTTTCCCCAGTGATCACCCAGTTGGTGAGTGGCTGTTCCTCTTTCTCTCCCTTCTCCCTAAAAAAAGCTCAACAACTTTGATCTGACCCTCCAAAAAAGGGGGCAGATCACTTCCAGTTTTTAATTCTGTAAGTAGATTGCAGTCTCTTGGGAGTTGGCCACCCCTGATATACAGCACCCAGGCCAGAACTCACCATGAACACCTCCCTCGTCCTCTCAGAATGGCAATGGCACTCACCTGAGAGGTGCCAGAACTGAGCCCTGGGCATGGGGAAGTCTTCACCCAATGAGTTGTTTTTCCATGCCAAACTGCAATTCGGCGAAGCTGTCTTCTGCCCATGAGCCCACACCACATCCCAGAAGCGAAGACTGTCCCATTCTGGAACGATTAGAAAGCTCTGATGTAAACTACCACAAAGAAGCCCACGACATAAGGCACTAAGAGGGAAAGTGGGATACAGGTGCAGTAAATAAAGAAGCAACAGGTTATAACTCTGATTAAGGTTGTATCCAACTAAGTCCTGCTCAGAGCAGACCCCCTTGAAATTCATGGAACTAAGTTAACTGTGCAAATTAAGTTCAACATGCCTACATGTTAGTGTGACTAACAATGCATGCAACCCTTTGTTTTTAAAAGTAAAGCAGAGCTTATCGACACCACGTTTTATGCCAGATATTAAGACCTCACACTGTGTTCCACTGTACAGTCGTATCTTGGTTCTCAAACGGAATCCGTTCGGAAAGTTCATTCGTCTTCTGAGAATGTTTGAAAACCAAGGCGTGGCTTCCGATTGGCTTCGGGAGCTTCCTGCACTTGATTGTAAGCCACGTTGGACATTTGGCTTCCAAAAAAGTCCGCAAACCGGAACACTCACTTCCGGGTTTGCGGCATTTGGGAGCCAAAACATTTGAGTCGCAAGGCGTTCGAAAACCAAGGTACGACTGTATAAGAAAGAGATTGCACTTTGTTTGTGTTTGTGAAACTGCCCTCGGGATTTATTTATTTTTTAAAAGGAGAGGATAATAATAATAATTAAAAACATAATAAACATAGAGTGCCTATCAAGACCACATTCATTTAAAAGCGTCACATTTGCCAGTCTTGCACTGGGTCATCGCTGCAAAGATATTGCAGCAATATTTGAGGAAGTTCTGTCACGCCACTTGTGACCAATATGCAGAGGACATGGGCAGGGAGGGAAAACAACATACCACTATATATTACACATGTTTACACAGTAACCCAAATTCAAACTGTTGTCAGACCAATAAAGGCATGCAGGGGGAGAAGCTGATTTATGTGTCCAGTTTGTTGTTAGAACAAACAATGCCAGAAATAGTAAGGGCCACACACACACACTGAAGCCAACCTTTCGATCACCACTAAAAGACCACCAGTGAATTGTACTCAGTTATGATACAAAACATCTAGTGGATCTCATCTGAAGGGTTTCAGTTTTGAAGGGCAAGATGGGGGAAAGCAATGTTACTGTGATGCAAGAAGAGAGAGTAAAAAATACAGGCTCACATATGCTCCAGGATTTGTTAAACTTTTAAAACTAAAGCACTTCTTTTAAACTTAACTTGTTGAATGTACACAGATCCTCGCACACAGTTTTGTACATACTGCACAACTGCTAAGTGTAAGGATTTTTCGATTGTAATCTCACGAGCTATTGCATTAGAAGAGAAAATATGGCAACATAGAGCTGGGTATCATCTGCATATTGATGGACACCCAGTCCAAACCCCCTGTACAACTGCTCTTTTATTTAAAGAGCTCAGCTCAGCTCAGCTCAGAAGTATGGTTTCTTTCAAGGCAGCAAAAGTGTCACAATGTGCACAGCCTCAGAGCTGAATTATAACCAAAAAGCCTATTTATGTGGTGTGCCCACATTCTACCTCCACGTCTAATTAACAGGCTTGCTCATTTTTCTATGGTTTCTATTAACACACTTTGCAGGTTTTTCTAGTGTTTCAAAATATATTCTAGACAGTTTGTAACACACACTAATATTTTCCAGGATCCAGCTCTAGGGGAAACTACTGACTTTGACTCGTGTCGAAACTGACCATCTCTGTAAGAAAACCCCACTTTCTCAAGACAGACGGATGTCAACAACATGTCATAATATTGTCCCATTTAGCCTAGTTAGTGGGGATAGTTTCATAGAGGTACGTACAGTGGTACCTCTGGTTACGAACTTAATTCGTTCCAGAAGTCTGTTCTTAACCTGAAACCATTCTTAACCTGAGGTACCACTTTAGCTAATGGGGCCTTGCGATTTCTGTTCTCATCCTGAGGTAAAGTTCTTAACCCAAGGTACTATTTCCGGGTTAGCGGAGTCTGTAACCCGAAGTGTTTGTAACCTGAGGTGTTTGTAACCCGAGGTACCACTGTATGTAAGGCTTTTTAAACATCATGGGGGGAATTTTTTCCCCCATTTCCTACCCTCTGTGTGGAGATGGAGAGAGGGTCATTCTTCTTTCTGTTCTTCCACCAGAGAAAAATTATCTGGGATGTAGCATTCAAATCCCCAGAGCATTCAAAGCCTATGTTCATAATGAAAGTTTAAATTTTCTGGGCACCAGAATATGCATAAGATATCAGATTCCATCTGAGTGCAGCCAACCCAACTGTGTAAGACACAAGGCCGGCATTCTGCCCGTCTTCCCTATCCAAATGATTAGCAACAGCTTTCATTCTCTAACCTGCAGAAATCGGCCCAAGAAAAATGTATCACATTACCTACCATGTATCTGTTAAAATAAAAATTTGAGCCACCTAAGGGAAATAAGAAAGAACCAGCTTAATTTGGGCAAACTGGGGTTGACGACCTCCAGTTGATTCCCCCCCCCCCCCGAAGATACTTACAAGGCTTCAAATAATGAAAGCCTGAAAAATAATATCTCACCCCAGGCATACCTCAGGTGTTTTTTATCGACTTCTAAAGCACAGAGCTGGACTCAACTATCAGGATCAGGTGAACACAAAATCCTGTATGAGTGACTGATTTCCTTCAGTCACAGGAGGCTGACTTTAAACACCATCCATTTATTCCTGCTCGTTTTTATTTTACAGTTTGCATGTGCAGGGTGTAAATTCAGGTCCTATGTTGTACCAAACCCAGTGGTTAAATAAATAAATAACTAGAGGGCAACCATGTTGACCCAGTCTGGTTTGGATAATGCTAATTTCCAAACTGGATTATTGCCTGGGTAAAAAAAGGTCTCTGTGACTCCACAGACCTAGTTGGAATTTGAAAGTTCCTCTGAAGGGTATAAGTTCAATCACTAATTAATCCTTTTTATATTCAGTCCCCCAAAGGCACAATGGAAAGTACTCCTTTTAATTCCAAGTAGGTGATTACATTGTGATTAGGAGGGAATTAAATTGCTTCCTTTCTAATTTTTAACTAATTAGGAATTCTTGGTAGTCAGAAGGTCTCATTGTGTTTATGATTAGTTAAACGGTTTGAGAAAATGTTATACCTCCACTTTGCTGCATTTATAGATTTGGGAATAATGGTATGGTAGCAACCTTTCACCATAATTTTTTAAAAACCTACTGTAGAATCAGGTTCTCACCTCTCTGATTTTTATTTCACATACAATATGTTTTATTTGTCAAGTTGTTTTGTCGTTTTGGCTAACTTTACCATCACCAGCAACTACGGTATCTTTTCAACGAAAGCCACTCATTGTTAACAGCTGCCATGGCTAAATATTAGGGCTGCAGGCTATTAAAATAGTATCTAGTTTAATCCCTCAAAGTGGTACCAAATACTGCATGTAATTGGAAGGAGCTGTAGTGATAGACAGGGGGTAGCATTGCTTTACACCAAGAATGTTCCCTCAGTAGAGATATGATCAATCCCTGATAAGTGCCAGAAAGCAGGCTAAAGGGGGGGTGTATATTATGCATAAGACAGACAGTTCCGTGAACAATTTCATTACAGGTGAAATCTAAAACATAAGAATTCCACCCTTGTATTATATAGATTTTGAATACGCAGTCTGTTCTGTATCTTTTCAGAGTACCACAGAGGCATAGCAGGGGCAGTTGGGACGCGGGTGGTGCTGTGGGTTAAACCACAGAGCCTAGGACTTGCCGATCAGAAGGTCGGCGGTTCGAATCCCCACGATGGGGTAAGCTCCCGTTGTTCAGTCCCTCCTCCTGCCAACCTAGCAGTTCGAAAGAACGTCCAAGTGCAAGTAGATAAATAGGTACCGCTCCGGCGGGAAGGTAAACGGCGTTTCCGTGCACTGCTCTGGTTCGCCAGAAGCGGCTTAGTCATGCTGGCCACATGACCCGGAAGCTGTACGCCGGCTCCCTCGGCCATTAAAGCGAGATGAGCGCCGCAACCCCAGAGTCGGCCATGACTGGACCTAATGGTCAGGGGTTCCTTTACCTTTACTTTTACAGGGGCAGTTGCCGTGGGGGCAAAATGGTTGGGGCAAAATTTCAACACCTGGGGCTGCCTCAATGCACATTCATACTCTGTCTGTTTCCCTTCCATGCAGCCCCGGGCTCTGCAACTCACGCTACGCCACTGGATTACCAACAAGGATGAAAATTTTAATAGTGTCACTATTATTACGAAGAGGGCAAAAAAAGAGCTTCCCTTATTTATTCACTCCAGATGTCAATGAATACCCCATTTTTAGGCCCCCTGGCCCATAGACTATCTTGCTCAACTCCCTCTCATTTCAACAGACTTGCTCAGGAGACGCTCCTGCCAGGTTGTGCCCAGTGCACAAAGGAAACAGCTTGCAGAAGAACACAAAAAAGAGCCGTCCTCTAAAAACTGACCCGGCCTTCCATTATGTAAATGAATACAAGGAAATGAGCTGCAAAGGGCTTATTGAAATATCTGCATTCAGCAAGCAAGCATCATGCTTGTCTCCTTGAACTATCAAGAGACGGTTATTCATTTCGAAAGCATTGTTGACAGGATTGTTGACTGAAGACTTCTATAAACTAGGAAATGCTTTCTTCTTTCAAGCTGTATATGTATGTACAGACATCAGCTTCCCATAAACATAAAGGCAGTACGACAGAACCAATTTTTGATTTTTCTCTTGGTCTTTGGTCAAGCACATTTTGTCTGTTCTCGTAGAACTTGGTTTGTTTGTTTTAAGTTCTTGTGCTTTTGTAGTATTACAAACTAGGACAGCAACCATGGCTGTATCACGGTGCCTTCAAGTCTCTGAAATGATGCTTTCCCTAGGGCTTACCGATCAGAAGGTCGGTGGTTCGAATCCCGCGACAGGGTGAGCTCCCGTTGCTCGGTCCCAGCTCCTGCCAACCTAGCATATATATTCCTGCATTGCAGGGGGTTTGATTAGATGATCCTCAGAGTCCCTTCCAACTCTACAGTTCTATGATGCTATGCCCGCATAAGGCCCATGTGTTAACTACAATATGTAGATCTGCACCGAGACAAAATACCTTTAAAGAGTAAGGTAAAAAGGTAAAGGACCCCTGGACAGTTAAGTCTAGTCAAAGGCGATTCTGGGGTTGCGGTGCTCATCTCGCTTACAGGCTGAGGGAGCCGGCATTTGTCCACAGACAGCTTTCCGAGTTATGCAGCCAGCATGACTTAACTGCTTCTGGAGCAACGGGACACCGTGACGGAAATCAGAGAGCACGGAAACACCGTTTACCTTCCCGCTGCAGTGATACCTATTTATCTACTTACACTGGTGTGCTTTCAAACTGCTAGGATGGCAGGACAGAGCAATGGGAGCTCACTCCGTCGCGGGGATTCGAACCGCCGACCTTCTGATCGGCAAGCCCAAGAGGCTCAGTGGTTCAGACCACAGCACCACCCACATCCTTCCTTAAAGAGTCAAGTGCAATCGTGGACCTACATTTTGGGGGACCTGAAACTTGAACTTTTATGGGGGCCCCTTTGCAACCAGCAACGAGGTCTGAATAATCGCCGTTATCTTCTTCAGTTGGGTTATTCCACGACTGATCACCACAATTAAAAATAATAACAACTATTATACCTCAGATTTTGATTAAAACTCCTCTACCGGATTATCTCCTATTACATCAAGCACATTTTACAAAATATTATTTTTCCGGTTTTTCTAGCAACCCATTCACATACAGTTTCATCACATGAAAGCTTCCTTGCAATGTCATTTTTTAGAGACGATATGCATAAAGAATTTATGCACTCTTCAGCAGAATCGCCAACTTGCTGTGACACTCTACGTTTACAACATCTACGCTACTCACTCTCAAACACTGGGATAGTTGAAAAACATACAACAAAAATAATCTACTAGACGCAAAGTTTTTATGCACTGTGGACTAATTTCACTTCTGGGGTACCTCCAGGATTAGAGGCCTTGAAGTTTAAGCTTCATTTGTGATTCAAGGACGCGTCTCCCGCTTGGGAATAATAAAGACACGTGGACACAGTGTATTAGGTTAATGGGCTAGAAAAGGCCACAACTTTTATCGATTACAGCATGTGAGAAGGTATTGGCTTAGGCATTGGACAACAGCAAATTTGACTCCACCCACTCGGAGAGGGGGTGAGTCTGACGAGGGGTTAATCACCCATAGGGGGAGCCTGTTGATGCAAATACAACTATAAGCTCTCCCCTGATGTAACCGAGGGTCATGCTATGACAGGGCATCGGACAGGATCCTGACCGCCGGATTCCTTTAACGGAATACCCAAAAGTGAAGGGGTAGGCGATGGCCACACCTTGCCCTTCCATAAACCAACAACACATTCCAATGCCTAACCGCCAAATACCAAGAAAGTTGTGACGATTGCTACGAGGTAGGCGAAAAAAACCAAGAGGCCGGTGCCAATTTGCCAGTTGGAAAAAAACTCCTACCAGGCCCCCTGGGCAACCTGGGTGACCAACCATGGGTCCATAGCAAGGTCAAGCAAGCAGCTATGCACTAAAGGGAGTGGTGGGTGGGTGACTCGTGGAAATCAGCAGCACAATGGCGGGGAGAGCTGGCGCAGCCGCATTTGAGTGGCTAGACCACGCCCCCGCGGTGTCACCCAATTGGGTGCCCAACTGGGAGGTGTGGCGTGCCAGCGATGATGTCAGGGCAGGGGGCAGAACGCCCCCTGCGTGACGCGGGGATCGGCTCCCGCTCACAATCCCTCCGCTCCGGAAGGAAGAGAGGCTTTGTGATTCGAGGACCCGTCTCCCGCTTGGGAATAATAAAGACACGTGGTACTAGTTTCATAGTAGATGCACCCTCTAGTCAAGTGTGAATGGAAGGGGAGTCTGAGGAATGCACAGTGTCCACAAAATCACATTTTTAAGTGGAAGTCCAAGAATCTAAATATCCTCTGCCCTTTTTGGTTTTTTCCACATAGTGGGAAACAAAGAGAGTGTGTTTATTGAAAGCAATGTAGAATTGGATGGGGGAGAAAACAAATAAGTAATAAACTGTAGATATTTACAAACCCTGCAATACATATACAGTGGTGCCTCGCAAGACGAAATTAATTCGTTCCGCAAGTTTTTTCTTCTTGCGAGTTTTTCGTCTTGCGAAGCACGGTTTCCCATAGGAATGCATTGAAAATCAATTAATGCGTTCCTATGGAGACCGCTTGCCAGGCTGGCGGTGCGGAGAAGGGCTTTTCTCCCCACCGCAAGCCTTCAGGACAGGTACGGGCACAGAGGGGAAGGCGCGCAGCGCTTCTCCTCTGTTCCCGGGGCTTGCGGTGGGAGGAGGGTTTTTCCTCCTCACCACCAACATTCAGAACAGCATTCTGAATGTTGGCGGTGGGAAGGAAAACCCTCCTCCCACCGCAAGTCTTCAGGACAGCCATCCGAAGGCTGGCGCGGGGAGAAGGTCTCTCTGCCCCACCGCCAGCCTTTGGAGGAGCCTTCTGAAGGCTGGCGGCAGGAGGAGGTCTCTCCGCCCCACCGCCAGCCTTCGGAGGAGGTCCAAGGACAGTGGGGAATACGCGCTGCGCTTCCCCGCTGTCCTGGAGATTTCCCTATGGGCTTTCGTCTTGCGAAGGAAGCCCATAGGGAAATTCGTCTTGCGAAGCGCATTGAAAAAACCCTTTCGTCTAGCGGGTTTTTCGTCTTGCGAGGCGTTCGTCTTGCGGGGCACCACTGTATGTACTGTAGGAGTACAATGTTCATACTCCTGTGCTGTACCAATTAGTGGGAGAGAAGTGAATGCTGGAAAAGGCAAATCACTCAGAAAAAAAATTCAAAGTCAACTCACCTAACTCAGAAGTATAGAATTTTAAGAGTTGGAAGGAATCCCAGACCCACTTTCACCCTGAGGAACAATTTCCTATGCTGAACTGACAGATAGCTAGCTGTCCACTCCCTCCCCCCCAAAAAACCTCCAAGGAAGCCAATTTGGAACCCCCTCTGGTTTTAATAATGCTGAGCTTCATCTCTCTCTCTCTCAGCTCTTTTGTTTGCTACGCCAAGGAGATGGAAGGGGTGTTAGAAGGGAAAAGGTTGCACTTACAATGAGAAGTGGATGACAGATTTATGTATACAGTGCCATCAATTAACAAAATTTTAAAAAGAAATGTGATGAGGGGAATTCCCCACCTCAATTTAAAACTTTAAACAGAAGAGAGGAAGATAAGAAAGGATAAGGAGTGATGAACGTGAGAAAATTGTGTTGCATATACTCAAAATTTCATTATGGTTAGAGAGAAGTAAGGTAAAGGTAATGGGACCCCTGACCATTAGATCCAGTCGTGACCGACTCTGGGGTTGCGGCACTCATCTAGCTTTATTGGCGAGGGAGCCGGCCTACAGCTTCCGGGTCATGTGGCCAGCATGACTAAACCGCTTCTGGCGAACCAGAGCAGCGCACGGAAACACAGTTTACCTTCCCGCCAGAGCAGTACCTATTTATCTACTTGCACTTTGACGTGCTTTCAAACTGCTAGGTTGGCAGGAGCTGGGACCGAGCAACGGGAGCTCACCCCATCATGGGGATTCGAACCGCCGACCTTCTGATCAGCAAGTCCTATGCTTTGACTGAGGAGTCAAACAAGGGCATCGGTTCCTCATTTTTCAAATCATAGAACTGCAGAGTTGGAAGGGATCCCGAGGGTCATCTAGTCCAGCCCCCTGCAATGCAGGAATCTCAACTAGTTCATACATAAAGCTTAAATTTGGCTCACTTTTCTGCAGCAATTTGTAAATTTTCTTTCAAAAAAACCTCCTCATTGAAAATTCTCCACAATTTTAGTGTGTTTTGCTCCTAATAAACATATTTTTGCATGCAATTTTGACTAATATACACATTTCAGCAGGCAGTTTCTCCTGATATTACACATTTGGGTATGATATTTTCACTAATATGTTCACTTCCCCCTAATAGATGTGTTTTTGTAAATAATGGTTGGCTGGATAGGTGCAAATTTCAGAGGATGTCTGTGTTTTGGTTCTCATTGTTTCAGAAAGAGTGGATTTGATAAATTCAGGTTTAATGAGAACTGAATCAAATTCCCCCCCTTAATCCCTAGAAAAGAGAGATCACGTTGTTCTGAAAGAAAGCTGAAAGCATAACAGGCAGCAAGGGAGAACGGAACCAGTGGGAAAAGAAAGCTAGTGGTAAAATGGGGAACACTATGAATGTTGACGTAAGGGTAGCAAAATCACAGCTAAACTCAAATCATACTGTACATACGACTGACATCCTTCTTTGGAAATTAAACCAATGCTTAAAAACCCAGAAGCCTTTTTGTTAGGTATTTTAGGACAAGAGTTGTTGAAAGAAAAAAGGACATTATTCATGTATGCTACAACAGCGGCAAGAATCTTTATAGCTCAAAATTGGAAGACCATCAAAAGCACAATGGCAAGAAAAGTGGATGAACTATGCAGAGTTAGCAAAGTTAACGGACAAACTGTGTGAAAAGGACAATACAGTGGTACCTCGGGTTCTATACGCTTTAGGTTACATACGCTTCAGGTTACAGACTCCGCTAACCCAGAAATAGTACCTCGGGTTAAGAACTTTGCTTGAGGATGAGAACAGAAATCGCGTGGCGGCGGCACGGCAGCAGCAGGAGGCCCCGTTAACTAAAGTGGTGCTTCAGGTTAAGAACAGTTTCAGGTTAAGTACGGACCTCCGGAACAAATTAAGTACTTAACCCGAGGTACCACTGTAGTAACTTTGAAAAAGAATGGGAACTCTTTACAATATATTTGCGGAAACAACAGAAAGAAATGGTCTCGCTGGCAGGATTTAAATAAACATTTACAATTCTATTTACAGAGAACAAGAAGTACCGTATTTTTCGCCCTATAGGACGCACCGGCCCATAGGACGCACCTAGTTTTTTGGGGGGGAAATCAAGGAAAAAATTTTTATTTCCCCCCCAAGTTTGCGCAGCCATCCCCAAGCTAGAAGAGGGAGACGGAGCGCTCCGTCTCCCTCTTCTGCCTTCAGGGACAGCCTTTCTAGCCTCCGTGGGGCAGCGGCTTGCCCCGCTGTCCCCCGAGTTTGTGGGGCTGGCGGGGGGGGGGAGAAGCAAGCTTGCTTCTCCCCCCCCCGCCAGCCTCCAGATCAGGTCGGTGAATAGCGGGGTGGCAGTGCTCTGCCTCCCCGCTATCCCCCGAGGTTGTGGGGCTGGCGGGGGGGAGAAGCAAGCTTGCTTCTCCCCCCCGCTAGCCTCCAGATCACGTCGGGCAATAGCGGGGTGGCGGCGCTCTGCCTCCCCGCTATCCCCCGAGGTTGTGGGGCTAGCGGGGGGGGGAGAAGCAAGCTTGCTTCTCCCCCCCCAGCCTCCAGATCACGTCGGGCAATAGCGGGGTGGCGGCGCTCTGCCTCCCCGCTATCCCCCGAGGTTGTGGGGCTAGCGGGGGGGGGGAGAAGCAAGCTTGCTTCTCCCCCCCCAGCCTCCAGATCACGTCGGGCAATAGCGGGGTGGCGACGCTCTGCCTCCCCGCTATCCCCCGAGGTTGTGGGGCTAGCGGGGGGGGGAGAAGCAAGCTTGCTTCTCCCCCCCCAGCCTCCAGATCACGTCGGGCAATAGCGGGGTGGCGGCGCTCTGCCTCCCCGCTATCCCCCGAGGTTGTGGGGCTAGCGGGGGGGGGGAGAAGCAAGCTTGCTTCTCCCCCCCCTAGCCTCCAGATCACGTCGGGCAATAGCGGGGTGGCGGCGCTCTGCCTCCCCGCTATCCCCCGAGGTTGTGGGGCTGGCGGGGGTGAGAAGCAAGCTTGCTTCTCCCCCCCGCTAGCCTCCAGATCACGTCGGGCAATAGCGGGGTGGCAGCGCTTCGCCTCCCCGCTATCCCCCAGCTTTTGGGCTGCAGGCTGCTGCCCGCAAGCCTTGCGAGCCCGCGGGACCTCCCGCCGGGCTTGCAAGACTTGCGGATAGCTTCCTGAAGCCTGCATTCGCCCCATAGGACGCACACACATTTCCCCTTCATTTTTGGAGTCCTATAGAGCGAAAAATACGGTATAACAATGTGATAACATAATATTGTATATAAACAGCAGAATGTATCATCTGGTGTAATAAACCAGAAATGGTAATTGAGGGAAGTCAACAAGGAGGGGGGAAATTGGAAAATGTATGTTTAACAATGATATTGGATACAGTATTTGTTTTGAGAAAAAAAAATTAATAACAATTATTATTATTTTTTAAAGGAAATTAAACCAATGCCCAGACCAGGGGTCTGCAACCTTTAAGACAAAAAGAGCCACTTGGACCCGTTTCCGAAGGAAAAAAAACTGGGAGCCGCAAAACCATTGCGACATTTAAAACAAATATAACACTGCATATATTGTTTCTTACCTTAATGCTATATATACAGGATCTTCCTCCTCGCAGTCATAGACCTGCATGCGCGCCGCTGCCCTCCGATCTGACAGCGGGCGGGAAGGTGACGTCGGAACAGTGCGTGAGTAACGCACGCACCGCCCCCATGCGACGTCACAGCCAGTACAGCGCCCGCCACAGTGGGGAGTTTCGGGGCGCACAATGCGCCTTCTCCCCTCGCTAGTATCTGCCCCGGAGCCGCAGCAAAGGTGTAAAAGAGCCACATGCGGCTCCGGAGCCGCAGGTTGCAGACCCCTGGCCCAGACTTTAACATTCAAAAACTTTACTTTCAGAATCTTATAGAGGAATTAAAACATATTTACAGTCACATGCTTGTCCAAGCATGGGTTTACAGTCTTTTCTTCCAACCTATAAACAACTGTATTTTCCTTTCGTTCCAGAGCTCAGCACTCAGGTTCTGTATCTCAGTTAGGCCATGCCTTGAAGCTCCTATGAAATATTTCCACTTTTACCTTCCCCTGTAGCTTTGCTCTCATTCTTTCAAAGAAGCACTCCAACACTCTATTCAACTAAGCAGTGTTCACAGTGGATTCTCAAACACAGACTTCTTGCTTCACATAAATCACATGAGAACTACTAGAAAACTCTCTAGAATTCAGTTACCAACCACTCAAATGTAAACACATAGACATGCATACAAGCATTTACAATTTCAGCAAATTAAATTATTATACGGAACAAGGAAGCATGGAGAACACTGCTGCAATAGGAACTTAACGAAAGGTAGTCGTGCAGGCTGATGGTGACCGTCTGTTGCTTGGGTAACTCAAATCAAGAGATTGGGTGGGATTTTGGTGAGGAATAGCTAACATTTGGTGGACATTTTTCAACAAGCTAATAAAACTCCTTGATGCCATTTGGGAGGCTAAACAATCAGGGTAAGCTAACATATCATTATTATTTCCCAAGTGCATACATAATGTTTTAAATTGTGAAAGTGGCAGACATTTACCAGGCAAATACACTTTTTAATGTTGTGAAGCTCCCTACAATGTACGGATGAAAGGTGGTACACAGATTTAATAAAGAAATAATAAATACCGTATTTTCCGCTCTATAGGATGCACTTTTCCCCCTCAAAAAATTAAGGGGAAATGTGTGTGCGTTCTATAGAGCGAATGCAGGCTGAGCGGCTAAACCCAAAGTCAGAACAGGGAGACGGAGCGCTGCGCAGCACTCCATCTCACTGTTCTAGCTTGGGGATGGCTGCGCAAACCCTCCGCAGGGCAGCGGGGTGCCTTCACCCCGTTGCCCTGCGGAGGCTACAAAGGCTGTCCCCGAAGCCTCAAGCCTTTGGAGTGCAGCAGGAACTCGTGCTGCGCTCCAAAGGCTTTGGGTCAGCGAAAGGAACCCAAAGCCTTTGGAGCGCAGCACAAGGTCCCACTGCGCTCCAAAAGCTTCAGGGATCTTTGAGGCTGGCGGTGGGGGAAAGCAGCGCTTCCCCCCGCTGCCAGCCCCACAATCTTGGGGGGCAGCGGCAAGGCTGCGCGCAGCCTTTGCGCTGTTCCCCGACCTGCTCTTTGGGGCTGGCGGTGGGGGAAAGCCCCCCACCAGCCCCAAAGAGCAGGTCGAAAGGAACCTGAAGCCTCCGGAGCCCAGAGAGAACTCCTGCTGTGCTCCAGAGGCTTTGGGTTAATGCATCTTGAACGCACCTTGTTTTAGAGGGGGAGAACAAGAAAAAAATGTTTTTTCCTGTTCTCCCCCTCCTATGGTCCGGTGCGTCCTATGGTCCAGCGCGTCCTATAGAGCGAAAAATACGGTAATAAATTTACCAGGCAGGTACACTTAGCAGGGAGCCATGTTCTCCGACAGCTCCCCAGCTGGGCATACACCTGGTGGCAAACCTACGTAATATGTGAAAGGAGCCCAAGAGAAAACAGGATCCAAACTCAACGCTCCTTTCTTACTCAAAGAACATGTCAACATAGACAGACACACCCAGCATCTCTGGGTTTGTAACAGAAGAACATGTGCCAGATGGTCTGAAAAAGAAGGCAATGTGTTCCAAGGCATTTTAAGCAACAGATGCCTATAGCTGGAGAGATTTCTTGATGAATGGCAGGGAATAAGCATTAGAAAATGCATGAAGTAGCTTTCCCCACCCTGAATTCCAGATTTTATTTCTGTGGAAAGAAAGAAAAATATTTTAATTCACTCCTAGTGAATTCCCTCACTTGGCCTTTTTTCGGTGCTCATTCCCGGCATTGGTAAAGGCAGGAATCCACAATCAGCTGTTACTTCAATTCTCTCCCAACATCACTCTTTGTTTTATAGCTAATCACATTTTTTATAACAGGCACAAAGTTCTCGACAAGGGCCCTTGCTGGGCTGTTTCTGTAAATCAAAACCGTACGCTATCGGTCGGCTTTCTGGCAGGGGAGCTGGGTTGTTTTTACCATTTATGGTTGTAAAACTTATCCAGCATTTTTGGAGGGTTTTTTTTTTAAAAAAAAATTCTTTTCTTTTTCCTGCTTCAATAGAAGAAATAATATATTAGTTTTAGCTGAAACCTCGTTGATAGGGAGGGTTCTACTCTTAACAGTTCAAGTAGTTATCAATCCCTTTATGATATTTGCTCATCCGATATTTAAGAAGGCAGAACTCAAAAGGATTTGAGTTTTGATGGATTCACTGAATTTGGATAAAAAGCATATCTTTTTTATTTCAAATACATGCTGTTCTACAATCAAAAACAAAATACAAAAAACCCACAAAAACTCTCTGCAAAAAGCATCCAAAACACTTACATACATTATAAAAGGTAGTCCTTATATAAGCCTGACAAACTGCTACAGCATTAGCAGCAAAGGGTTAATTGTGATACCCAACAGAACTGGGGGGGTGTGCATTCGCCTCACTCAGTTTTGGCTCTGGGCAGTATTCAGATATTACCCGGGATGCAGGAGTGTGACCTAAATGATGGATCCCAAAATCTTAAAAATCCTCTATTCATGGCTAAGGTCTCACAAAGATCAGGTGGGACTACGATGGACTATGACAGTGATGGAATACCCTTCCTACACTTAGAAAACCAAGTACCAAGACTGCAGTCTAACCTTCTTCCTCACACGTACATTTTCTACAAAATAGTCTACCATAAGAGTCTATACCTGCAGTCTGAAGTTTTACAGTCCAGCCACAGGGTTATCTTACCTCAGCTGTTTGTGAGACTCTGGCCTGTGTGAATAGGCATTGTTAATATGCCTCTGTAATAAGAGGCATCCTGATTCTACATCTTTCCTGTATAACCCTGAACTTACTTCAGCTCTGAAAGTTTCTCATTCATCAGTAAGATGCAATGACCACTTCTACCTGTATATGCCTTAAGAGACAACCCTTCAATTTTCCCTACCTGCAAAGGAAAAACATTCTAGATGTCACTTCCCAAACATGAATTCATTGAGTACAGTGGTACCTCGGGTTACATACGCTTCAGGTTACATACGCTCAGGTTACAGGCTCCGCTAAGCCAGAAATAATACCTCAGGTTAAGAACTTTGCCTTCAGGATGAGAACAAAAATTGGGCTCCGGCGGCGCAGCAGCAGCAGGAGGCTCCATTAGCTAAAGTGGTGCTTCAGGTTAAGAACAGTTTCAGGTTAAGAACGGACTTCGGGAACAAATTAAGTACAGTGGTACCTCAGGTTAAGTACTTAATTCGTTCCGGAGGTCTGTACTTAACCTGAAACTGTTCTTAACCTGAAGCACCACTTTAGCTAATGGGGCCTCCTGCCGCTGCCACACCGCCAGAGCCCGATTTCTGTTCTCATCCTGAAGCAAAGTTCTTAACCTGAAGCACTATTTCTGGGTTAGCGGAGTCTGTAACCTGAAGCGTATGTAACCTGAGGTACCCCAGGTACCACTGTACTTTCATGGAGAGGCTACGCAGGTACTTTGTCAGAAACTGCACAGCTACTTTTTGCATTGTATAGGAAAGGCTTGGGATACTTCCATTCAGATAGAAAGGAGGTGTCTCGTTGAAAAGGCTTAGTGCTAACTATCACTGTTTAGATACAGCGCCTTGTGCCACCTCTACTGATCCCAAAAGTCAAACTGGATTAGCAATTATCACCAGAGGGAATGCAGAACCCCAACTTGAGATTGTGCAATTCCATCTACAGTGTCTCTGAAACATTTGACATATCACTTGGGAAGACAGGCAAACTAATGTCGGTGTACTGGAAGAAGCAAAGATTACCAGTGTCAAAGTGATGATTCTTCAACATCAACTTCGTTGGACTGGTCTTGTTGTGCAGATGCCTGATTATCGTCTTCCAAAGCAACTACTTTATTCACAACTTAAGAATGGAAAGCATAATGCCGGTGGATAACAAAAGAGGTTTAAAGGTGCTCTCAAGGCAAATATATAAAAAAATGTAGTATAAACACCGGCAACTGGGAAACGCTGGCCTGTGAGTGCTCCAATTGGAGAACAGCCTTTACCAAAGGTGTTATGGGCTTTGAAGACGCTCAAACTCAGGACGAAAGGGAGAAACAAGCTAAGAGGAAGGCACATTTGGCAAATCCTCACTGTGATCAACTCCCGTCTAGAAACCTGTCCCCACTGTGGACAGATGTGCGGATCCAGAATTGGCCTCCACAGTCACCTGCAGACACACTGTTAAGACCATATTCATGGAAGACGATCTTACTTGGCTACGAGTGAATGCCAAAGAAGAAGAAGAAGCTACATAAAACAGCAATATGGAAGCATCTACTGGTGGCTAGGGAGACCCTTATAGTAGGAAATTTCCCACTAAAGCAGAATTTTTGAGAAAGTGGTTTGATGGTACCTCTCTTAATAAGGAACATATTAGCTGTTGATGAGAGCAAAAAACTTCTAAGAACTGCTAAGGGAAAGGTACAGAGATGCACTGCGTACGTATCAATTCTGCATTCTTCTTCTGTACCCTCCTTAATATATAAATCCCAGTCTTTCCAAACAAAACAGAGGAGAAAAAAGTACAAACATTTGTTCATGAATTGACTTCAGGACAGTAATGTCAAGGGCACACGAGTAAACCTAGAATAACCCAAGCAAAGTCTAGATTCAGGTAGGTAGCCGTGTTGGTCTGACGCAGTCAAAATATATAAAAAAATTAAAAAATTGTGCAATAGCATCTTAGAGACCAACTAAGTTTGTTCCTGGTACTGTATAAGCTTTGGTGTGCAGGCACACTTCTTCAGATACAGTGGTACCTCAGGTTAAGTACTTAAATTCGTTCCAGAGGTCCATTCTTAACCTGAAACTGTTCTTAACCTGAAGCACCACTTTAGCTAATGGGGCCTCCTGCTGCTGCCACATCGCCGGAACACGATTTCTGTTCTTATCCCGAAGCAAAGTTCTTAACCCGAGGTACTATTTCTGGGTTAGTGGAGTCTGTAACCTGAAGCGTATGTAACCTGAGGTACCACTGTACACTGAAACAGAAGTCACCAGACCCTTATATATGAACCAACCAAAGCCAGCAGCTTTACACAAACAAAGCCACGAACAAAATTTGGCAATAACGCCGAGATTGCAATTTAATACATTTTCACCAGCTTCACAACTTTTAAGATGTAATGACAACTTTAGCCAAAGTAGCTTCCTTTTGTCGTTCTTAAATAGGTATGCCAGCAAATCCCACCGAAACCAAAATTCAGCACCTAGATCAGCTTCAGGGCAAAGTTGACAGAGAGTAACTTCACACATCCACCCAGATCCACAAGCTCAGTATTGTGGGCCTGAACTTCAAGCATTCGTTGAAATCAACCTCAACAGCCATTTTGAGCAAGCTTTTCTCATTTTATGGGTACGTAAAATTAATTTTATTTTCTGTAACATCACTGGACACCGTTTAGAAGCCATCGTGTTAAGTGGTATACAAATTGCTAAACTAAATAAACCTTATCGGAATCTGGCAATGTTTCCAGCAAGTTTCAAAAAGCCCCCATGCTCTGCTAATTCTTGCTGCACATGCAGAAATCCTCTGTATTTTGTGTGGATCGATACCTACATGAGATGCAACAAACCTCTGCACATGAACAGTGAGATCTAGGTCACCCTGCACTCCATTTCAGAGAGCAGGATGCCAACTTCAATAGCAATAGTGGATTCTGTACCTAGAACTTTTGCAAGGATATAGATCACTTCATCAGCACTCAACTATTTACTGAACATAACCCACTGGTTCTGACCATCTCTGCACTTCAGTAAAATGCAATAGGCCACTCAGGTGCAATGCAATTTAAACTTTAAGACACAGAGTATCAGTGCTCTTCTATTGCTCTGTATTTAATGAATTGTCAGAACTCAGTTCACTGTTGTTCTGGCACCTCCTGGGCTAGGAAGAAGGACGAGCTGGTTAGTAGCATTTCTTCCATAACAAAAAGCCTTTGGAAGTAGAAACATCTGCTAGGCTCATTAGTCACTTGCTGGAGTATGTTCAGAAGCAAAGCAGACTGCAGTTGATCTGTTTTTCCTGTTCCCAAAGGTATCAGAGTGAACAGGAACTTTCTGACATGGTTTACTGGGAACACGGCTGCTAAAATGGGAGGACCAGGGACACAAAACACTTGTGCTTGACTTAAAATAGCAGCTTTTCAGAAGTTCCACCATAATTTCCTGCTATGATTTTGAGAACCCAATTTTCCATACTAGCAGTCTCAAGGTACAAAAAAACCCCCGAGTCTGCTCTCAGAGATGTATCATAACCAAAATCCAAAAAACGGCTACGGAAATGCAGAGATTTATGCTGCGGTACTTAAGAACTCCAGACTGTTTGGTGCAACAAAAAAGCCCTCCCAGAAATGAGGTAGACAACATGGAAATATAGGGCTCAGAAAATTAAATATAAACCTATGATACCTTTCCAAAAAGATGAATGTGGAAAATCTCTCCTATGCCAACCCCCCAGAAAGTTCAGAGGATTAATTGACACTACTTTAAATGAAGTGACAAATTAAAGCAGTCTTTTAGAGGTCCTGCAAAATCACTTTGGATTTAAAATTTGGAAACTTGAAGATGATGCTTTCAGACTGAAAGAGCCACCCCCAAAATTCAGTGTTTCCTTGAAGGCTGCACCTCCGAACAACTCAAAGCTCATTCTTTGTAGCCAGTTATGAGAAGAGTGGAGTTATTGGTCTGACTTTAATAGCTTAATCAAATGTTATGTCATAAGGATTTTCTGCATATACTGAATTTACAATTTGAGGTTTTTTGTCTCTTCCCTTTTTGCATTCCAGGCATTGCTCATTTCTCCTAATACAATGTCATCTGAGATGGGTGCTGTCCTGCCCATTTGCAAAACGTATCACCTTTTCTCCTTCCTGTTGTGAAATGAATCCATCTGATGTATCCTGCAGCAAAATTCCCAGCGGACCCCTTTTTTGCAAGCATCTGGTTACCAAGCGTCATAATTAATCTTGGATTCCCTTCCACTCATTATATTTCCTGTCCTTTTATGACTTCAGTGTTTATGAAAAATTCCCCTGTGGCAGACACATTAAGGCAAAGACCTATTAAAGAGTATCTCCCACTTTTCAGAGTGAGTTTTCAAGTTAACTTTGTTTTAGACACATTGACTCTGGACAGGGAGTTCCGGGATTCTTTATGTGGGCATGGGTATACAAAATTTAGCATACTATACCAGGAAACTTTCATTTAAAAAAATAGCTGCATGAGAAAGACGAAAAGCACATTGGGAGTGCCTGCAGAAGATCTTCCAATGGCTGTGGGCTTTCGTCCCTTGTCTTGGGGTCTATCCTGCTTCTCCTAATCATGGAGAGAGATAAAGAGTGCAAAAATTATATGGGTCAGTGCTATTTTTCTAGAAAAAGAGGTGAACGCCTCCCTTGTTCTCTTATAATGGCAATGGTGCCCAACTAAGAGGTGCCGGAACTGAGTTCCAGAGAGTTCCAGCTGGAAAAAAGCCCTGATCTGGGTTACCTTGAAATACCTCTTTCTTTTAGTGCTGAGTATACATGGCACTAGGACGTGGGTGGCGCTGTGGTCTAAATCACAGAACCTAGGGCTGGCCGATCAGAAGGTCAGCGGTTTCGAATCCCCGCGATGGGGTGAGCTCCCGTTGCTCAGTCCCTGCTCCTGCCAACCTAGCAGTTCGAAAGCACATCAAAGTGCAAGTAGATAAATAGGTACCACTCCAGCGGGAAGGTAAACGGCGTTTCTGTGCATTGCTCTGGTTCGCCAGAAGTGGCTTAGTCATGCTGGCCACATGACCCGGAAGCTGTACGCCAGCTCCCTTGGCCAATAAAATGAGATGAGCGCCGCAACCCCAGAGTCGATCGCAACTGGACCTAATGGTCAGGGGTCCCTTTACCTTTACCTTTTTATACATGGCACTTAAGCATTCTTGTCTGCATTGAGATCTGCCACTGCTGAACATATCAAGCTTGGCCCATGCCTGCTTGGCTCGTCTTTCCCACCGATGAACTGGCAACTGCTCTCCAACACCTCTAGCAGATGCCTCTGCCAGCCTTGCTATGTGGCATCTGTTCAACTGGACATGTAAGGGATTGAACTGGGGAACCTCTTGCATGGAAAGCATGCTAGGGTTTGTTTTGATGAATTTTAAAAGGGCAGCTAATTCAAGAAATACTGTTGGGGTAGAGTTGGTTTGGTGTATTTTTTGGATTGGAGATGGGCATCCTGCAGAAGCTGTTGAACTAGAAAGACGGATCTGGCCAGGTGGTAATACAACCACCTCCCTGTCTCTTTGAAAACTGGAGATAAATAATATTCAGCATACCATATGCAGCCACAGTTTTGTAAGCCCTTTAAGCAGCTCACACATGATGTTCACACATCTGTTTCTCCCAAATATCATATACAGCAGATTTCCTGCTTTCTCTACTATGTTTGTCAATAATGAATCAGAACTACAATCCACAAAACTGGTTAGGAAAAGATTGATCCTATGGCATACACAGAAATACTAGCCTGCCTCTTCTTCTGGGGGAAAGACGATGTTAATAAAAGGAGACTTATTGCCTTTAGACAGTAATCGTAGTGCTGGAGTAATGGCATTTGACTAGAACTGGGCTTCTCATTCTGAGAGGAGTCCCCAAAAACAAAATTGCAAGCTTATCCCATCTCATTTGCCAGTTGCTTAGCGAGCGAATCCTGCTTCACATTGACCAATACAGCTGCCTCTGGTCTTGGCAGCTTGGCTGAATGTGTATGATATTCTGAAGGGCTCTCTTCAAAGGCAGTGTTAACAAAAGTTCTAAAAAGTGAGGCACTCCTGGCTGAAAACACAAAGAAACTTTAACATTGTACATGTGAATGTCTGGCTATCCTCATTTTGCAATGCATGAGGCATCAAACAGACATTTCACTTGCTTATTCGAATGCATTTTTATATATTCCAACTGCTTTATTCTTTGGCTGATTACATTAAATAAAGAGAGACAGAGGGACAGAAGGAAATTAAATACAAAACATCATGTGAACTGCCGATAGTGGTTGAGAATAAATAAAAAAGGCAGGCAGTTAAGAGTGCCTGTCAGACACATTTTGCAAGCACTAAAATAACAGTTTTGCTAAGGAGGCGGCAGAAAGTGTAAGCAAATGGGGTTGCGTTATTTCTGGAACATGACATTGAGTTTTCATAATCTAAGAACCATGCAACATTTGTAAACTCCTACCTTTGTTTAATACTTGTCAGGGCTGTATGTACTCCTGCACTTAAAAACAGGGTAGGGGAGAAGATTGAGATTCTCCACCAAGGTAACCCAAATTCTGTTCCAGTAAGAAATCTGCTGTGACTTTTGTGTTATACAAATTAGAAAAAATGCAGATAAGTACTCACAATACATGGCCGTTTCCCATCAATTGTATAATTTCATCTTGTCCTTATCTACCTTAAATAAAGTGTTGTTGCTTTTTTAAAAAAATCTACTTTTAAAAATTTTCATCTATGATCTTTTTCTTTTACTTCTTTATTTTTTCTTGGTTCTTTTTTTCTTTTTTCTGATATCTTATCTTTCATTTCACTGCTTTATTGTGAATAGCATTTTATAGAGGTATGAATAACTAAATATGAAAAGAGACAAAATATTCTCTAATTTTTTTTCCTTGGTTATATGTATTTTCTTTTTCATTTGTATTTTCTTTGGTTGTAAATATGTATGTTTTCTGATTTGTACTTAATAATTTTTTTTAAAAAAAACAAATTAGAAAAAATGCCTACTTTGAATAATTTTTTTTTCCTCTTTCCCTATTTTGCCTGCCAAGGGGAGGGACAATGGGCTACATAAGGAAAGCTCCCCCTCTGGAAATTTGGTTAACCACCCATTTGTCATCTGACATTTCTGCAGGAAATGTTCAACCACTCTGAAATGGAACTCACACCAAACAAATGGCTGCCTCTTTATATTGGGTCAGAAATCTGCCAGGTGCAGGGCAGAATGCAGAAGAGACTGTTCCTATCTAGAGGGGCTACATGGAAAATCGGGTCCTCCCTTAAAGAGGGCACGTGTTGTGGTGAGACCTGGCAACCAAACCCTGTGTTGTGGGTGGGTTCGATTGAACAGCCACAACACCCAGTTGGTAGGTCCCTTGATGCTGGGTTTAATCAGGCCAATGGGACGCAAGCTAAACGGATCAAGGGACCTATATATACCTATGCACGTGACCCAGAGCTTCCTCTTTCGGTGCGTGCATTGGAACACCCACCCACTGAGTCCTTCACCACCTCTCCCTATATTTAGGGCTGTGCACTTGACCTTGCTATGCCGTCATGTGTCGTCTGTCGTTGGGACAGGGGCACGGCAGGAATTTTCCCCACTTGGCTGATTGGCTGTTGCCATTTGGGTTTCGCCTGCCGTGTAGCAAATCGTCACAACTTGTAAGGTTGCGGACAGGCTCTGGTTCAGGTGATAGGGATGGGAGAACACTCTCGCCATCCCTATGTGAAGAGTATTCCATTAAAGGAATCCAGGGACTTGATGGTTTGGTCAACCCCTGTGAGGGCGTTGTGCCCGTGTCTGAGTCCAGGGGGGCATTTGGGTGGCGGAGGTAGCCTGCTCCCGGCTTTCCGCTTATCCAGGTGTTCACCCTAGGCTGACCTATGCTGGTGCCCTGGGTCAGCGCTGCCTGCAAGGGTGCAGGGAGCTAGTTGAACCAGAGCCTAGGCAACCACTCAATTGCTGTAATCAATGAAGTTGTGGCCTAAATTCTGCCAAAAACCAAACCAAAATTTGAGTCTGTCTGAAATTATTTAAAGGGGGAGGTTTAAAGGTCTGAACATGCAAAGCCAATGATAGCTCATACTTCATATGTCAATTCAACGAAGACAGGTTGTCTCCTATCAGAAAGGGCAGCCAGAGTGTGCCTAGATTTGCTTACCCAGCACCCTTGAAAGAGCCCATTGCACAGCTGCCTCTAGAGCGATGCTAAAGGATCCTGTTATGTACTGAGTTGAATAGGATCCAAACTGCAGCAGTCTGATTGGTCCTAGAACAATAGGATCCAAAAGGCAGCAGTCTGATTGGTCCTAGAACAATAGGATTCAGAATGCAGCAGCCTGATTGGTCCTAGAACAATGCAGCAGTATGATTGGTTGGCAGGAACCACCCAATCATGCTCCAGATAGAAGTGAATCCACAACCTGATTGGCTTACAGTAGAATTCCGGAATTAGCCAATCATGTGCAGCCCATTGTGTAAATAATGTATATAAAGCAGATACCTTGAGGGGACATTCATTCATTCCTCCTCACCACTACGAGCTGAATAAAGAGCATGAAATCACTTTGCGACTCTGAGTATATTTCAGATCCAATGAGTTTAGGGGCTGTTCTCAGAGACCTAGTTGATCCGCTCAGCTATTCCTGGACCAGTATGGCTTGTTTTCATTTTAAAACTTTGAGAACCCTTGCTACACTGATTATTTGGACACAGAATACCACCCTCCCAATGTGCTCTAGAAGTTTCTGGAACGTGCAATAGGGCGCATGGTCAGTTCATGTGGAGCAGGGGTAGGCAACCTAAGGCCCGGGGGCCAGATGCGGCCTAATTGCCTGCTCAATCCAGCCCGTGGACAGCCTGAGAATCAGCGTGTTTTCACATGAGTAGAATGTGTGCTTTTATTTAAAATGTATCTCTGGGTTATTTGTGGGACCTGCCTGGTGTTTTTACATGAGCAGAAAATGTGTCTAGGAACACTCCTTTCCTGGGACTGTAAATTAGAGGGAAGTATCAGCAGCAGTGAGGAGCCTTTCATGGAAGTTTCCAGACCCAATTCAAAGTGCTGATTTTGACCTATAAAGCCTTAAACGGCTCAGGACCGCAAGATCTCAAGAACCGCCTCTTCCATATGAACCTACCCGGACCCTGAGTTCATCTTCTGAGGCTCTCCTTTGTGTGTCCCCTCCTTGAGAGGTCCAGAGGGTGGCAACACGAGAACAGGGCCTTCTCTGCAGTGGCTCCCCGTCTGTGGAATGCTCTCCCCAGGGAAGTTTGCCTGGCGCCTTCATTATACACCTTTAGGCGCCAGGCAAAAACATTCCTTTTTAACCAGGTCTTTTGTTGATTTGATTGACATCCTATGCCTTTTTAAAATGTGGGGTTTTTTGGGAGGGTGTTATTGGGTTGTTGCTTTTTTTTGATTATATGTTTTGTGGTTTTATATTCTGATTTTGTTCTGTGAACCACCCTGAGACCTCTGGGTATAGGGCAATATATAAATTCAATCAATCAATAAAAAATTTTGTTGGCACTTACTGATCTTCTCATCCATAGTTTTAACCTTTGCTGTTTTAAAAAACAGCAGCCTTCATATACACACTGAAAGCTGCTTCTCAAACTCAGCGGCTCTTCAACTGCAACGTCTTGCAGGAGGCTGTGGTGGGTAGCAAAAATACTGCTAAATGAATGCACATCCTTCTGAACTCGCCAGGCCACTGAAGCTTTCTTGACCTTAGCTGGTTGTGGGTGAACTGAACTACTGATCTCTCTTATCACTCATTATTGTACTGCACCATCTAACAATGATACTTCTGATTACACATCCTTTCAACTAATTATTCAGCTGCTTCCATGTAAACCACACACATTTTGGTTCAATGCAGTACACTCGTAATTGTTTTATTCAACGTGTTGCCCCTTATCAGACAAAAGGGTATTTTTACAGATGAAACTTCGTGATGATCCAAGTGTCACAGGGACACAGGGTTGAACATGGCAACGCTCCAGGGCCGAAGAGGTCAGAATGCTGTTGAAGTTGTGCCATTCCATTCTGATTTGCTTTGGCAAGATTTCTGTCCTCTGGGTTGTGCTAGATTTGCTCTCTAACTAAAGTCTTGGAACAAGTCCATGAGTTGAAATCTGCCAATGTACAGTATTAGGCTGACCTCTAAAATAATAATAAGAAGAAAAGTCATGTAGGAAAAAGTGCAATTTGATACTGTTAGCCGTTCACTCCTAAAACTGCTGTCTGTGGGCATAAAGTTAGACAGAAAACATAGTTCTCTAAGCACCCAAAGGTGATTTTCGAAGCTGAACAAGTATGGTATGTCAATTTGGAGCATACTGTATTTTTTCATGTATAGGACTATATTTTTCCCACTATAACCTCCCCCCCCCCCCCGAGATTATGCCTTTTAGTGAAAATCTGCAGCCCCATATAAGAACATAATTCTTTCAGCCTTTATTGGCATAATATAGACAATAAAATCATAAAAGAGTTTATTGTATTATTGCAGTAAACCAAGTGACTCGATCAATTTGAACAATATGTGGTGGCAACATGTCCCCTCTGGGAGCAAGACATCTTACTTCCATTTCATTTTCAGCTGGCCAGTATGCGAACATCAGGTCCAATTTACTACTTCGTACATCACAACAGGCACTGCTTGGGCTTCTTGACGAGTTCCATTAAGCATGTTTTCAAAATGTGAGACCAATTTCAGCAATTTCGGTTAAGAATTTGACCCCTCCATAACTGGTTTCATTTGCCTAGGTCCAAGCGCTTACGAGATCCAAATGCATTTTTCATTTCTATTAAATTACAGATTGCCCAAGAGGTTTCCAAAATTTATTAACTTAATTCTCTTTCTTTGTTTCTTAAAAGGTTCTTATACTCGCTTCGCTGAGCCAAAAAACTCTCAATTTGCTTATCTGATTTATTTGCCCTTAAAGATCTCACTACTTCTCCTAGAGACTGTTTATTTCTACACTCTACATCAAACCGAGAATGGTTTTCCAATTTCTGGTAACATATTCCCACAGCACAGCACTATAACCAGGAGACAGCAGGGCCGATATATTTCAGATCCTATTGGATTACACCATCCCAACATCTTCATTCATAGGCCTCCTCAACTGTATCAAAAAGCTATGCACTCAAGGTGGATTACTGACAGCAGCAATTCATTGACAGCAGCTACATTGCAAAACAATGGCTGGTTGGAAGGAACGTAGTTATGCTCTGCCAAATATCCCAGGTGACCCTATCAAACTTGTGATCAACAAGTTGTGATAGTGTGACATCAATTTTTGTATGAAACAAGAGCAAAGTCATATGCCGGGAGCTGGGTGCGTGAAGAGAGGGATCTAATATACAGTCATCCTGGTTTGCCCAAGCATACATACTCAAATTGTAATTACAAATAGTGCCAATTTTATTAGAGAACCTAACCATTTAATAACCTGATCTTTTTCAGGTGCAAAATATATTTCTGGAGCCGGACCACTGTCAGGAAAACTAAGTGGCCCACAGATGATGATGATGATGATGATGATGATGATGATATATTATTTATACCCCGCCCATCTGGCAGGGTTTCCCCAGCCACTCTAGGCGGCTTCCAACAAAAGATTAAAAATACATTAAAACCTCAGACGTTAAATACTTCCCTATTGCTCTCCCTGGTTTATTCAAGTACACTCGTACCTTCTGTTATGTACTGAAGTTCTCACCCTGGGCCAGGAGGGGGATACTGTAGATAGTTAGGCAAATAAGGGATCGAAAGTGACATTCAGTGATTGGATAGTTTTAGAAAATTGTTACAGTTACGTTGTACTGGAGCTCTATATAAGCAGGCTGACTGAACCCTTCAGTTCAGTTCAGTTCTGGCCTGTGAATAAACAAGAGCTGTTTGAAGAATGGCTGTGTCGTCTGATATGTTCACCCACAACTTAACACCTTGGTTGTCAAATGGAATCCATTCCAGAAGCCTGTTTGACTTCTGAAAACGTTTGACAGCCAAGGCACGGCTTTCGATTGACTGTAGGAGCTTCCTGCAGCCAATCGGAAGCCACGAAAGCCACGCCAGACGTCTGGCTTCCAAAAAATGTTCACAAACTGGAACACTCACTTCCAGGGTTGTGGCATTCAGGAGTCAAAACAGACGTGTAACAAGGCGTTCCACAACCAAGGTACGACTGTATGTTTATTTTAAACTGCTTATTGCTTACTCTCTCTCTTTTTTACCAGCATTTGAACATGAGGCATAATTGTGGCTTTCGGTGAGTGAACAGGTCTTTTCCATCTCTGCTGTGCGTCTCTGAGCCTTGCAGACATGTTTTAGTGTAGCCTTGGAGAAGATTAAATTAATTGTGACTTCCTCTCTCTTTCTTTGCTTTGGACTTTTCCACAACATCGCTGAAGCCGCCTAGGACTTGGCAGCAAGTGAATTGTAATATGATGTATTCACGTCTGCCTCGCTCAGCCAAATTGGCCGGTGCTTCAAGGAGCAAACGAGAAGGACATGGAGAAAGCTTTATCCCACATTCAGGAGGAGGCAGAAAGCTGTGGTCTAGAACAGTGGCAAGACATCTAACTTCAGCATATCTCAGTTTAGCATGCCCAGAGCTGATAAACTCCAGCTGTCAGGTAAGTGACATACTGCAATATCTTGAAGAATGAGCCTCATTTACAGATTATGGGAAGAAAGCAGGATGTCATCGTTTTTATTTTTAAGACAGATTTGTTCCCCTCCCTTAACAGAACTCCATCACCCTAGCTTACTGCAATTTGCGTTTTCCATGGATGAAGCCTAACCAAAAGGCAGATTGACTTTGGGGAAAGGCAGGGGAAGGAAAATGTTGCCTACATTTTGGGATAAGCTTCCTAGGAGCTTTTCTGTCTCCTCTGCCAGTCTCCATGCAGGCATATTTACAATGAGGAAACTGGAAATATCTTGGAGCTTAAGTTACAAATGGAGGGCTGCAGTCAGAGATTTGGCTGGTTCTTTCAAGTCAGCATGAACTTCTCCCTTTACATCTAAAAGCTCCTGGCAACACACATCTCCTTTCTCTCCTCATTTTCCCCACCCCCCCTTTTCCTTTCCTTCGCCTATCATTTCCTTAGACAGCTGCTTCTTTCAACCTAAACATTTCCCTCCTGCCGTTGGCTTCTCATGCCCCTCTTTTCTGATACTGCTAGTTAATCTCTGATTCCTTAGGGCAGGTGTGGGAACCTTGGGCCCTCCAGATGTTCCTGAACTACATCTCCCGGCAAGCAGGGTCACTGGCCAGAGGAGAAGGGGGAGAGGGGGGAGAGAGAGAGAGAGTTTGAATTTGATATCCCGCTTTATCACTACCTGAAGGAGTCTCAAAGCAGCTAACATTCTCCTTTCCCTTCCTCCCCTACAACAAACACTCTGTGAGGTGAGTGGGGCTGAGAGACTTCAGAGAAGTGTGACTGGCCCAAGGTCACCCAGCAACTGCATGTGGAGGAGTGGGGAAGCGAACCCGGTTCACCAGATTACGAGTCTACCACTCTTAACCACTACACCACACTGGCTCACAGCAGCACAGCAACATCTGGAGGGCCAAAGATTCCCCACAACTGGACAGGAAACCCCATAGAAATACAGGGAAATAATTTTACTTCAACGTGGCCAAGGGAAACCAACCCAGCTTCATTCTTTTCCTTGCAGTAATAGGCTTGCAACCCAAGTTGCCCATCTTGGACTTCCAAGCCCAGGTGCGGTATCTTATCCTAATAATAATAAGGAAGTGGGTATTTTCACCTCCCAAGATGCAGCTGCCCTGGCTGGGCAAGCAGGAATTCCATCTCTGCTCCTCCCTCCTGAATCTGTGGGGGGCATTACTCACAGTTGGTGGAGGAAGAACCAGAATCAGAAAGGGTAAAAACTGTGGTCATGGTCTGAGTGGGGACCATGGTGATGAGACTGTAGAATGCAAGTGGGAGTGGCCGTTGAGAACATATAACACCGGTCCTGAAAGACCTACACTGGCTCCCAGCACGTTTCTGAGCACAATTCAAAGTGTTGGTGCTGACCTTTAAAGTCTTAAATGGCCTCGGCCCAGTATACCTGAAGGAACATCTTCACCCCCATTGTTCAGCCCAGACACTGAGGTCCAGCTCTGAGAGCCTTCTGGCGGTTCCCTCACTGTGAGAAGTGAGGTTACAGGGAACCAGGCAGAGGGCCTTCTCAGTAGTGGCACCCATCTTGTGGAATGCCCTCCCATCAAGGAAATAAACCACTACCTGACTTTTAGAAAACATCTGAAGGCAGCCGTGTTTAGGGAAGATTTTAATGTTTGATGTTTTTAATATTCTGTTGGGAGCCGCCCAGAGTGGCTGGGGAAACCTAGCCAGATGGGCAGGCTATAATTAATAAATTATTATTATTAGCTTCTTACCACCCAGCCACCCAAAGTTTGACCCATGTCAGCACGGACCCATGTCAGCATGTACCAAGATGGGACACACATTTCAGGTACCTGATATTTATTACAGTGGTACCTCAGGTTACAGATGCTTCAGGTTACAGACGCTTCAGGTTACAGACTCCGCTAAGAAGTGTTTGGATTTGATACCCCACTTTATCACTACCCGAAGGAGTCTCAAAGCAGCTAACATTCTCCTTTCCCTTCCTCCCCCACAACAAATACTCTGTGAGGTGAGTGAAGCTGAGAGACTTCAGAGAAGTGTGACTAGCCCAAGGTCACCCAGCAGCTGCATGTGGAGGAGCAGGGAATCGAACTCAGTTCACCAGATTACGAATCCACCGCTCTTAACCACTACACCACACTGGCTAACCCAGAAATAGTACCTCGGGTTAAGAACTTTGTTTCAGGATGAGAATAGAAATCGTGCAGCGGTAGCAGGAGACCCCATTAGCTAAAGTGGTACCTCAGGTTAAGAACAGTTTCAGGTTAAGAACGGACCTCCAGAACGAATTGAGTTCTTAACCTGAGGCACCACTGTACTCAATAAGCTTGAAACCGTCAGAATATTGGTTCCCCCTGTTAACAACAGAAGCACAAGAGCAAGTTGCCTGGTAGCTGAAGTTAATGCAGCAGGCGATGGAGCAAGCTGCCTCAATTGCCTTTGCAGTTTTAACATTTGGATCCTCTTTGCAGCTCATTTGTCTTTTTCTCTCCATTGAAATGTTTAAGTATGTTGTTCTTGGCAGAACCAGCCCATGGAGCAATGTGCTTTACAATGGGCACATTGAGCAGTCTGAAGCACAGTAGTGCCTAATCTTGTAAGCAAACTATACAAATGTCTTGCATGCTGCAACTGCAATGCTCGCCAACTTATTTGCGGCGCATCGGCCCTTCTGCAAGGAACGGCAGCAACGTGTTCTGAAGACTAAGCAGTAAACAGAATTAAGAACAAACAGCCTTTTTCAGAAGAGCTTCCCAAAAAAAAAGGCCTTTTACACAAACCACTGATATTCAGTGCTGCGAAATCTCCTCCACTTTATCCTTGTGTCAGGTTATTGAATACTTTCCCCATACCATGTAGTTCCATTTATCTACATAACACACGCACAGTTTTGGTTTTCTAATAATTTGGATATCCCACTAGGACTTAGATTCTCAAACTTTGTCCCATCCCCTTCCTGATATTGGGTTTTTGGTGGTGGCGTTGCCGCCATTTTCTTGCTCACCAAAGGCAGCTAGCAACTGACCTCAGTTGTGTACAATGTGATGCAACGAACAACACAAGCAACACGAAGACCAGTATACTAGATAGCACGCAATTCTTATTGCATAATATACATAATTTAGTACAACAAAAACAAAATGTGTACACTTGTAAATTCTCTAATATTTTTGAAATCAAATGAACACACGTCTGTCAATCTTGTAGCATATGGGTTGTAATGTGTGAAGTTTATATATTTTTCATGTACACTGGTCATTGTTTCATATTTGAACTCTTTTGTAGTTGTGCTGAAGAAGATTCCAGCGAAACAGTCAGATTATCCAGGATCACTGTCCTACATTGTTATTCACTTACTACTTCGGCACCATGAACGCCTAAAAAATGTTTTACCGCTTAGCCCACAGGATAGCATCTATTACTTTGTTTCAACTATAGACTTATTATACTTCTACGGACTTTCAAAGATTGGCAGACGTGTGTTCATTTGATTTCAAATATATTAGAGAATTTACAAGTGCACACATTTTGTTTTTGTTGTACTAAATTATGTATATTATGCAATAAGGATTGCAGTGCTATCTAGTATACTGGTCTTCATGTTGCTTGTGTTGTTTGTTGTGTTAGGTTTGCAACACAGGGGTTTGTTGTTCTGTATTGGTGGTGTACAATGTGATGGCTGACAACAGTGGTGGACTTTGGGCTTTCACATGTCAGTGGCGCCCTGTGCAGCACCAAAATGCAGCCCCCCCACCTCTCGCCTTCCATTCTACATCATAGTTGCAGTACCTCCCAGGCTCTGCGCCCAGTGCAACTGAACCAGTGGCGCTCTGCTAAATCTGCCTCTGAAGAAACATGTCAACTGGACTCCACAGGGTTCAAACAAACAAACAAATATAATAATAATAATAATAATAATAATAATAATAATAATAATAATTTATTTCTACCCCACCCATCTGGTTGGGTTTCCCCAGCCACTCTGGGCAGCTCCCAAAAGAATATTAAAAACACAATAAAACATCAAACAAGCTGCCTTCAGATGCCTTCTAAAAGTCAGATAGTTGTTTATCTCCTTGACATCTGATGGGAGGGTGTTCTTAGAATTATGCTGCTGTCACAAAGGCCTTCCTCATTTGTTTTGTGACTCCCTCTTACTTATGCAGAAAAACAATGTGTGAGGATTAACATCTGACAAAACTGTCCGAGGTTACAAGTGCCAGGCACTCAGTTCAGAGACCATGAAGATCCCAAAGTCTTCCGAGCGGGGACATTGGCCTTAGGCCTTGGCAGTCAATCCTGTCCACTTTCAGAACCAGGGGTGCCAACTTGAATAAAATATTGGGGGGCAGGTAAGCCCCACCCCACATAATCAATCACATGATGTAATTTATTGGGGGGAGAAATGACCTACCCAGTTCAGGTGTTGTCACATAGTGAGAGATAGGGGACAAGAAAGGAGAGTATGAGCAAACAAAAGACCTGTTCCTTTTCTCAGGGCCTGAGAAGGGTAACAGACATTGCCCGAACAAGCACCTTGGGAATCGGCTCACAAGACAAATAAGATAACAACAACAACAACAATTTATTATTTATACCCCGTCCATCTGGCTGGTCCCCCCAGCCACTCTGGGCGGCTTCCAACAAAACACTAAAATACAATAACCTATTAAACATTAAAAGCTTCCCTAGGTCTTTTCCATTCAAGCTCCACCCACTGAATTATTATTATTATTATTATTATTATTATTATTATTATTATTATTTATTGTTTGTACCCTGCCCATCTGGCTGGGTTCCTCCAGCCACTCTGGGCGGCTTCCAACAAATATTAAAAATACATTAAAATGTCACACATTGAAAACTTCCCTAAACAGGGCTGCCTTTAGATGTCTTCTAAAAGTTTGGTAGTTATTTTTCTCTTTGACATCTGGTGGGAGGGCGTTCCACAGGGCGGGCACCACCACCGAGAAGGCCCTCTGCCTGGTTCCCTGTAACTTGGCTTCTCGCAGTGAGGGAACCTCCAGAAGGCCCTCAGCACTGGACCTCAGTGTCCAAGCATAACGATGGAGGTGCAAGATATGCAAGATTAGTCAACTACAAGCAAAGTTTTGTTTTGTGCAAAAATATAAATATAAAATGTAGAGTTTGAGTCACACTGGCTCTGCGGTTTTAACTTGCTCCAGTAAATTTTCCAGAGAAAGAAGCCTAGAGTTTACACAAATGCTGGTATTTGCTCCATAAGCTCCGATACGGAGCTAATAATAATAAAAAAGGTTTTGGCGTTATATGGAAAGTGAAGAAAAAATAATAATCTATTTAACACTCCAAAAACCACACATTCCAGGCCTTGTTTTGCCAAAGAACATTGGCCTCTACCTTCACCACAAACCAATTACAAGCTCTTCTTCACTTGTCCTCCGAAAATTATTTGCAAAAAGAAATCTCCACAGAAAGCGACCGCAAGTCTGGACAGCCCATCCTGGCTCAGCACAGAGAACTGGTTCTCCTATCAGCCAGTTTCACAGCTTAAAAGTATGAAGACTATTTAAGAGGTCTGGGATCCGTTCTATATCCTTTGGGCCATCAGGTATTAAGTTCAAGACTTATGTCACAACTAATAGATTTCAAAATGAGAGCCAAAGCAGAGCTAGCGTTGACCACACAATAGGCAGCAAAGCGAGCGATCATATATCGCGCTGTGAGAGGAGGCAGCTGCAAACTGCTACTTTGGCTGGCCGCTCTTCTTAGATCTTACGAACTGTATTTGAGCTCAGTCCATCTTTTGTGTGCACAAGGCTGCTCACTCCTCTGAATGGCAAGAGCGTTGAGGGACAGCTGCTAGAGCAATGTTTCCCACACTTGGAGCTCCAGCTGTTTTTGGACTACAACTCCCATCATCCCTAGGTAGAAATACCAGTGGTCATGGATGGTGGGAATTGTAGTCCAAAAACAGCTGGAGACCCAGGTTTGGGAAAACACTGCTCTAGAGGGTGGGTTTACTTGGGACAAGTAGCTGCTTGAGGAGAGGTAAAATAAGCCGAGAAAAGAAGGGTAGGGAAAGGTGGATGGACGTCGTCATGTGTATATCTACCAAGTTGAAGATTATTCTCAGCACACAGAGCCTGGTTTACATGTGGCTGCTTTTGATATTCTGGACCAAAGTCGCATTTTGTAGATTTCAGAGGGTGTGTCTGAAAATGCTCCTCTCCCAGACTGCAGTCATCTTCAGAGGGTGGGCTATTTTCTTAAAATGTTCATTTTACTTGAGGATTAAATGGTGTAGTCTTGGTTTAAGGCACACATACCCCCCCCAACACACAAGGAATCTTGGGAACTGTAGTTTATTCCTCACACAGCTACAATCACCAGCACCTACAGTTTCAAGATTCTATAGGGGACATGCTTTAAATGAATGCTATTGTGTTTTTATATGTGTTGGAAGCTGCCCAGAGTGGCTGGGGCAACCCAGTCAGATGGGTGGGGTAATAATTATTATTATTATTATTATTAATAATAATAATAATAATATACACAGTCCTGGTTTCAACTAGAGGTGCTTACAAAAAAAATTCTCGCTAGTTTTAGAGGTTCTGACTTCTTTGATCTTGCTTTCAGAGTGGCACCAATTTACCAACAAACCTGGCATTATTCCACTTTTGATTTCTGGATGTTATTCATACAGTTGCAAATGCATTGTCTGCTGCAGTTTTCAGTCTGCAAATCTCCTCTAACACATAGGCACATTGGTTTGTTTCAACTCGCTTGTGGAGACTTTCAGAGGTTATAAAGAAAGGGAAAATATACAATGATAAGAAGAAGAGTTGACTTGTAAAGGAAAACAACAAAGAGAGGAATGGACAGAACTGTAAACATCATATGGACAGAACTGTGAACATCAAAGCAGCAGCAATAAGAGATGATTGGATCCCTTTCTGAGCTCGAAGCATGGGTACCCCCAACAAAATTTAAAATTTGGCTTTGTAATTTGGAACTAATGTGATTTGATTGGTTTGTTAATAAAAATTATTTTTAAAAACACACACATAGGCACATTGATTAAATGACAGCACTAGAGGCCAAACTACATGTTATGTTAAATGCTTAATTTAGCTTTGCTGTCCGTTTTTTTTTAAGGTAGTTGTTTTTTGTTTTGTTTTTAAAAAGTAATTACATGGGGCTATGATGCAAACCGAGGGCAAACATGCATCACTCCCAAAAGCAATCTTAGAACATTTCCAAGTTAAACTATAAAGCAGAACACATGGGAGTGAGAACCCATGGAACAAATAACTAGGAAAATCCTCTCTCTCTAGCTCTTAACCAATGGGACGCATTCTTTACCTTGAATGTTTCAGAGTTTTTGGCCTTCCTCCCATCTAAAGTAAGCTTTAATTCTCCTTACTGGCACATTCCAAACTGCAGCTTTACACCCCAATGTAGAAATCCCAGTGCTTACAGTTGAACATGTAACCGCAGGAAGCTCACCTACGTTTGGAGTTTTGTGTACCATGACCAACAGGGAAGCTCCTTCACTCGTGCAAAGCTAACTGAGCTTGAGCTAGTTTATAATATCACATAAAAACCATGTTTTACAGAATAAGAGAAAATCCATTTGGAAAATATAAGAATCTCGAGCACAAGATAAGGCAGCTGAGATGGGAAGAACCGTGTGAGCACAATCTATAGGCAGGCTCTCATTCCTGCATGATAAGGTGCACCTTCAAAATCAGTCCTTGTACCCACCTGTTAACATGGTACCCCACAGCAGTCTTCTCCAATCCGATGCACTCCAGATATTTGGGACTCTAATTTAGGGTTACCAGACATCCCCGGTTCCCAGGGATAGTCCCCAGATTTGCACATCTGTACCCAGATAAATTCTGTCCCCAGAATGTCCCCAGATTTGCAAATCTGTCCCTGGGAAATGTGGAAGTGGCAGTCTCAGCAGCCTGGAGCCAGCCTGGTAGCGCAGTTGGCTCTGGCTGGCTTCAGGAGCTGCTCGCTGCTGCCGCCACTGCCAAAGGTGAACCGGGGACGTCTGGCGGGACAGATCTCCTGCCCCTTCCCCCTTTGTTTTGACAGATCGGGGGAGGCTCAGGAGTCACAGGAGGGTGGCGCGCCGTTGCCCAGTTTTTAAAAAACTCTGTGCATTTATGTTTCACAGGGTGCGAAAGAAGGGCTTTGCAGCTTTATACAATATGCATGTGTGCTTGGGCCCAGGGTCTTTTGCCTCACCATCCCCACTGCTGACTCCCTGTTGCTACTCAGCTACCAAAAAAAAGTGTCCCCGGATTCATTGAAAAAAATATGGTAACCATACTCTAATTTCCATCAACCCCAGGCAGCACAGTCAGGGGTCAGTGATAAGAGGCACTATAGTCCAAAAACACTGGGCTTCCCTAACTTAGAGGCCTCCATCTCAGAAGCCCCAGTGCAACTGCAGCCCCCCTTTCGTTCTGACGCCTGGAGATGGTTGTTCCACTTAAGTGAAGAGGCACCTCTCAATGAAGGCAGAGTGAGCTACAGAGATACAGCTGCGGTGCCTACAAAAGGCTCTGTTTGAGAGTAACTGCTGCTGAAGCAACATCTGAGCTCTGCTCTCATGCAGTATTTAGCCTGAGCCCTGCATGGAGCTGTCCAAGGTACACTTGCGTTGCCTCGGGTGAGCTCAGTGCTTGCACTAAGTTGGGCAATGCTGCGCTAGAGAAGGGGAGATATACAAAATTCACAGCAGCCCCCATGAAGCATAGTGGGGTTTAATGTAGGTCCTGGCTCAAGCCTGGTTTGCAAACCAGGAGCAAAGACTATCAGTTATCAGACACAAGGGAAGGAGAGTGCACACGAACCCAAGACTAGTGGTTGTTCCTCTTCATAATGCCAAGCTATGATTTGGCACCGTGTCCGAATGGCGCCTCGTGATATTAAAGTAAAGTAAAGGGACTCCTGACCATTAGGTCCGGTCGTGGACAACTCTGGGGTTGCGGCGCTCATCTCGCTTTACTGGCCGAGGGAGCCGGCGTTCAGCTTCCGGGTCATGTGGCCAGCATGACTAAGCCGCTTCTGGTGAACCAGAGCAGCGCACGGAAACGCCGTTTACCTTCCCACCAGAGCGGTACCTATTTATCTACTTGCACTTTGATGTGCTTTCGAACTGCTAGGTTGGCAGGAGCAGGGACCGAGCAATGGGAGCTCACCCCGTCGCAGGGATTCGAACCGCTGACGTTCTGATCGGCAAGTCCTAGGCTCTGTGGTTTAACCCACAGCGCCACCCGCGTCCCCTCTCATGATATGCTCTTCAAATGAATAATTAGAAACGCAGATAGTGCTTGGACTAATCAGAATGTTAAACTGTATACAGTAATTAGGAAAGATACAGTGAGTCAATGTAAGACTTTGGAGACTAAGCAGTGAATTGATTCCTGATGAATAGTTCTTGTACTAATCACTTCCCAGCCTTTTGGAGTTAGAAGAATTCTGTTCTGGCAAACCAAACGTCATACTTGACATACATCACTTATAGGACATAATTCATAGAGCTGAGCTGAAGCTAACTACTTTGTTTCATTATTTTTCTGTGTACAGTCATACCTCGGGATAAATACGCTTCAGGTTGAGCGCTTCCGGGTTTCACCGCTTGCGCATGCGCATACGGTCAAAATGACATCACGCACATGCACGGAAGCGGCAAAACGCAACTCGCGCACACGCAGACATGCTGTCATGTCTTACATTCTGTTCGGGATGTGAACGGGGCTCCGGAACGGATCCCGTTCGCATCCCGAGGTACCACTGTATCTGAAACTGCTTCCTTCTGTTTATTTGGTGATCTTCAGCAATTGTTGCAGACACATTTACATTATTTCTATGCAGGGCTTGGCAGCGTCTTCTTCACTCTCTCTATCACTGATCTCAGATGTCCCCACTTTTGGTTGTAGCACCCATGTGCTTTTGTCAACAATGCAACAATCAGCCACAATATCATCATCCAGAGCCCACTGGAGTGACGACAGCAATGGAAAGAGGAACAGCAACCAGAAAAGCTGAAAAGCAACATGAGGAGACAAGTGAAGAGGAGGCCACGGAAAAGGAGTGCAAAATGCAGGTGTGTAAAAAAATTCTGCTTTCAAGGTAGCCATCAAAATGATTATTAATATGTAAGTTGTGTCTCTGCCCAAAGGCATCCAGATTTGGTTTTGTGATTTCAGACCCTCACCTCCAACATTTTAGGTTACTCTCTCTTTTCTTTGTGTAATTAATACAAAGTTCAGGAGAGAGTTTTTAGGAGTGTTCACAACTGAATACCCTTAGCAAAAAACAAACAACACATCTCTACAATCATGAACTCTGATGAGTCAGGGTTCCCACTTTAGGGAGGTTTCTAAGTGTTTTCAGTTGAATGCCTATGCACCCAGAGAGAAAAATTAAAGAGGGGGTTGTTGTTGTTTTGCAAAGTAGTTTGAATAAATAATCAGAATCATTATAGGTTTAATTACTCTTGGCAAATCTGGGTTAATATTACAGGAAAAAATAGGGGTTATGATAGATGAGATGAAACATAGGCAAAGTTATTTTTAAAGTCTGATTGATTAAAGAGAAAAGAGCACCTGTGTATTTCTTGTTAGAGTTTTTTGTGGTGGTTGAGAGGAAGCAACGTCTGCTCCGATAGTGTCTTTGTTTCTATTTTTGCAGAGTTCACTAGAGTCATGGTGTTGGTCTAGCACCATGGGCCTATCCAGATGAGCTTAATGGTGCCCTAATTCCTCCAAATGCAACAAAGAACTTGCTTTGGTTATGAGTTTTATGGTGACATCAGCATCCATGGATCTTTACGACATGGCTTAAAGACAAGATTTTGTCCCAAGAAGCTTGCAAAGTAAATTTAAGCAGAGGAAGGTACATGAAAACCAAGGGTGATCAAAGATTATTAGATTTTTGTATTAAATCTTGCAGGGTCCAGGATCCATTTAGTAACTCTCCTCCACAGTGGAGGATGAGAAGAAGAGAGTGCCCAAGCTCAAAGGCCACTCTTGATCTCATTCTGGACACAACCTCAGGGATGGATTCCCATCTAAGTCAGCTGAGAATGATATTTTTTACTTCTGAACCTTTCCTGCTCCCCGCTTCCCCGACTTTTCCAGGAAAGGAATTGGTTTGGAGTGGAGTCAGCTTAATATCTCTTGAGTGTTATGTTTAATAGGCAAATTATATTTTTAAAAGCAAGCCCAAAGTGGTTGGTACAAAACAGGAATATCAAATGAAACCAAAACATACTAGTATAAAAAGCCTTATAAAAGAGGCGCACGCTTTGGGTTCCTGGGGCAGGAAACGAAGTACAAAGAGTTCCCATAATTCGCCTTCCCGAAATCTTTTTATTTTGCAAGTTTGAATTTGAATTTGTTTTTACAAGTCTGGAGAAAATAAGCCACTTGGGTACTGGCCGGAAGTCTCAAAACAGGCTAATGCGCGAAGCTTACTCTACATTACTCATTGACAAAATACATCTTTTACACCAGCCGGAGAGACCAGACTCTGGTCGTTTCTTACGGTAAACCAACCCCAGCCAACTAAATTGCATGAAAACGCCACACATTCTTTTGACACAGTGAGTGGTCCTTGCTATAATACTTTTAACATAGAGTTTATAATCACTCGGTATGAATTATCTACGAAAATTTAATCAACCAAATAGTAAAGTCATTTTTCATTGCCAGATCGCCACAAAAAAACCCCAAAGCCTAATATGGTCTTGAATTGCTTAAGCAGAAGCCAAGGCTCTCAAAGCAGCTCAGGAACAGCTTAATACAATAATACCAGCAACAGTGCCCAAAAAACAAAGACCAATAAAATAAAGCAATGAAGCAGTCTCGACTATAAAATCTCAAGCAACACACTACACAGCAAAATTGGGCCTAGCTCTGAACTGTGCTTTGTTAGGGAAGGCAATTCTGTTTCAGTTGTAAGGAGGCCATGCAGGATAAGACAGTTCTAACTGCGATGAACAAAAGATCTGACTCAGTATCAAGTTGGCTTCCTATGTAGAAGATGAGAAGCCAGGCTGGCTGAAAGTCTATGGCACTGTTTCCCAAACTTGGATCTCCAGCTGCTTTTGGACTTCAATTCCCATCATCCCTGTCCACTGGTCTTGCTAGCTAGGGATGATGGGAGTTGTAGTCCAGCTGGAGACCCAAGTTTGGGAAACACTGGCCTGTGGAACTAGGCTTAACATCCCTCTGGAATATGGCACAGCTTCACAACCAGAACTTCATGCATGTCATCAGAGCACATGAGCTTTGGATTGGAGCTAAATCGCTATGGCCATAGCACGTCTATGTATACCCGTATAAGCAAGAAGAGCTTGCATGGCGTAGCATAATGGTGAAGACAAGGGGGCAAGAACGCACCAGTTTGGCATTCCTGCCAGTGAGTCCATTCTGCCCAACATCACTGCCTCTCGACCCCAGTTAGACTACATAATTGCATGAGCGCTGTTCCAGCGTATTTTTCATTACATCCATTCGAAAAAAGATTGGTGTTGAACTAATTGGCTGATGAAGAATTCAACGAAACAGTAGTTGTTATCCGGAAACATTGTTCAGCAGAGTTCAGAGTTGGACATCAGAATTGGACATTTGCTGATTATACAAAGCTTCACAACTTACTCTCCGCCGTGATTCATTTAAGGCACTGTGATTCATTTAAGGACTTTCAGAGACTTTCAGAGACTTCAGTTTGTTAGTTTTGATGTTTAGAATTATTCCATAAAGTTTTTCACATTATTATTGTTTCTGGCCATCGTGTTGCTTTTGATATTGTTGGCTCATATATTGCAAAACAGGGGTTTGTTTGTTTGTTTACTTACTGCTCCTGTAAAAAGCATCTTCATAAAGTGGTTATATTTCCAATTGTGCTTGAAGATAGATATCGACCTTTACATCTACCACACATTTTCACCAAAACATCCACATTCCAAAAAGGACACATTTCCTCCTAACTCCAGGTGAGATTCATCAAACTTTCAAATGAACCAGAAGCCTCATTTTATGTACTTTATCGCTTGCTTGGCACAGACTTCTAAGCACCAGGAAAACATGACATTCAAGTGTAGCAGATCAACTTCCAGAGTAATTCCATTACCACCTTTGAAAATAAAAGTCCAGCCCTCGTTGTATTAAATGGAAGACCCAGCAAGGACAATGCACTATGCCAGTGGTAGCGAACCTTTTAGAGACCGAGTGCCCAAACTGCAACCCAAAACACGGCAATTTCACCCGTATATCTCATTTTTTTCTGTGTCTTTCACATTTCTTCTTTATGACTGCTGTTGTAATAATAATCCTTCATGAAAGTTATTGCATTACTGTGGCGATCACACAGGGCCCCCGGACATTTGACGGTCTATCGACCCTGTGCCACCACTGTGATTGCTTTCTTCGCTGCCACCACCCTGCTTCTCACGGGGACACACGGAGTCCAGACAGTTGTTAACATTAACAAATAATCAAGTTTATTTTTAAATGCAGGAACAAGCGTATGGTTTCAGTTTATTTTTCTCTTGTCAGTTTCTTAATCTTAGTTCCTAACAACTCAAACTGATTATCCCCAACTATCTATCTGTCTCCACCTAACAATTCCTCTCACTCTCTCACAATACAACTCTACCAACACACACCTAATCCTCCCTCTTCCTTCTTCACCTCCCAAACCTCAACTCACAACTCCCAAACCTCAACTGACTTCCAAAACCTCCCACTCTATCTTTTACTCCCCCCTTGCATTCTCACTGGCCAATCACATCACACCCATTTTAACCCTTTCCTTATGACCCATCCTAGGAGGCAAACGCCACAATTACATTCTTCATTAAATTATCTTTCCATTGATATATAATTTTAGGGTAGAACTCAGTGCTTTTTCTCTCCATTCAGTTCCTTTCTCTCTTAAGCCCCTTCTTTGCGTGGCTATCCCTGAAGCCAGAACAGCAAGAGGGATTGCTGCGCAGCTTCAGAGATAGCAGTGCAGCCTGCATTCGCTCCATAAGACGCACACACATTTCCCCTTACTTTTTAGGAGGGGAAAAGTGCGTCTTATAGAGCCAAAAATACAGTACTTCTTTTTGCAATGTCTCTTAAAGATATGGGTTTTTCCCCCAACTGTCATCAGCCCCCACACATTAAGAGACAATATGTGAAAGTAAAGATGGGCTTGAAAATTAATGCTGCTTTTCAGTTGTTTGTTGGTTTTTGCTCTTTTGTTTTTAGCTGAAGATCAAAAGGAGGAAATATACCTCCCCTCCAAAAAAAACTTGGACAGTAAAACAGAGACAAGGAATACCATTGGCATACCTTCACTGGTGGCGGCATTCTTTTGAGTTTTGGTTGGAGTGTGATCTGTACTTGAACTCACGTCGGATGAGAGGCTTGAGCTGCCTTTACCTACAAAGGAAAATCAGTAGCGTTAGAAAACAGTTGTTTCTTCCAAGCAACACCTTATGTATGTGGTTATAGTTTTCAGCCCAGGTTGGGGTTCCTAAATTAAATGGTTGGGTGAATTCTGGAAATGTACAAAATCAGACAATCGCCCCAGCGGCCTTGACCCAAGCATTCAAACACACCTCGTCCCATGAGTCCCAAAGTGCTCTGAATGAATCAATGCATGTCAAGCCATTTTAAAGCAGAATTCAGAAGTATTTTGTGATACACGACAGAGTCAAGTCAGTCAATGTTTATTACTGCAAATAGCCAGCATAAGGATAGAGAACAACACTTCAAAGAATGTAGTAATAATAATAATTCCATTGGAATTGGCTATTCTAAATAAGTATTCTAAAGCCAATATTAAAACCCATTAAGAGAAGAAAATGAGACAACAAAAGCTGTTAGATGAAATCCACTAGCATCCCTTGTCGTCTCCAGATATCCTGTGAAATTAAAAAAAGAGAGATAAGAACCTAAGAAGAGACTGCTGGATCAGCCCAAAGGCCCATCTGAGATAGCTCAGTTGTTGTTGCTGTTGTTTAGTCATTTAGTTGTGTCCAACTCTTCGTGACCCCATGGACCAGACCACGCCAGGCACTCTTGTCTTCCACTGCCTCCCGCAGTTTGGTCAAACTCATGCTGGTAGCTTCGAGAACACTATCCAACCATCTCGTCCTCTGTTGTCCCCTTCTCCTCGTGCCCTCCATCTTTCCCAACATCAGGGTCTTTTCCAGGGAGTCTTCTCTTCTCATGAGGTGGCCAAAGTACTGGAGTCTGCTCAGTTGGTAGAGCATGACTTTTAATCAAGCCCTACGTTGGGCAAATGATTCCTGCATTGCAATAGGTTGGATTCGATGATCCTTGTGGTCTCTTCCAAATCTACAGTTCTATGATTCTATGATGATGATGAAAACACACAACATGCATTTAGATATAAATGAAAACAAGTATAGGGCCAAGGTAGTTTCTGGGCTTTTCTATCAAGCCTCAGACATGGTTGAGCTGGTGATCTCCCATCAAGTTGATCCATTACTGTAGTAGTTATTACATCAAACAGAGCAATCTTGATGCACATAGAGTGTGCCTATATCATCAGAGAGAAAGCAGGGAAGGGGAGCTGAATTCTCACAAAGATTTAATTAGCCCTTCTACGTTCTCAAACACAGAATTTGGCCAGAACAAAATAAGACAACTTGTGGAGCCGGACAATCTCACAGTCAAGTTGCAAATAGCCATTTACCCGAGACATTTGGAACAAGTGAGAAGTAACCCCAGGTGGCTAGATAGGACTACAACTTTGTCGCTTGAACGAGGGCTGCTATTTTCTCCTTTTCCAACAGTCAATATACCACAAACAACTATGTATGGGCAGGCAGGTTAGGAAAACATTTTGGGGACGCGTAACTTGTGAAAATGCATTTGCAACACTGCTGTTAATAACATATTCTGATACAGTGGTACCTCGGGTTACATACACTTCAGGTTATATACTCTGCTAACCCAGAAATATTACCTCAGGTTAAGAACATTGCTTCAGGATGAGAACAGAAATTGTGCAGCGGCGACACAGCAGCAGCAGGAGGCCCCATTAGCTAAAGGTGGTGCTTCAGGTTAAGAACAGTTTCAGGTTAAGAACAGACCTCCAGAACAAATTAAGTTCTTAACCCGAGGTACCACTGTATTAGAAACCACAAGATAAATTTAGCAAAACAAGCCCCAGAGTGACACAATAAGGAGTTTTGGAACAGTACTTTAAAAGCTACATCATAGGTTTAAAACAGTTCTTAAAACAACGCAAAAGGAGTGATGCTGTCCACATATCAAATCAGAAAGAAGGATTCCTCCATACAGAGACAATCTATGAGATCATCTCTCAGGCATAAATATTTAACTGGTTTCTGCATATGTGCATGTGCATGTTGGATTCCATGTTTACACAAAGAGCAATTGTGAGAGATACTGACTTGCATTTGTGGCAGAAGGAAAGACCACACAAGGAGTCCTTTCCCACTAGAAAAACAGCGCAAGGACAGGATAGTTAAAACCCTTGTTTAGACTCTCAAATGGGCTTCTTTTGAACCGATGGAGGAGCACATTAAACGGCTGAGGTCAAGATCAAATGCGGCACACACAAAAAGTAAGTGTAACACAATAGGAGGGATGTTTCTAGGGCCAAGGTGAAACTATGAAGCTCCCTTGTTATATTTGCTCTTGGATGCTGTTTATGTAAGCTTGTTACCTTTATAGTACTGAAACAGGGGTAGGCAACCTAAGGCCCGTGGGCCAGATGTGACCCAATCGCCTTCTCAATCCGGCCTGCGGATGGCCCAGGAATCAGCATGTTTTTACATGAGTAGAATGTGTGCTTTTATTTAAAATGCATCTCTGGGTTATTTGTGGGCCTGCCTGGTTTTTTTACATGAGTAGAATGTGTGCTTTTATTTAATTTTTTTAAAATAATATTTATTAACATTAACAACAAAATATAACAATACGCCAAAACAAGAAACAATTCCAAATCTTACAGATTAAAACATGAAACTAAGAATGAAAGAAAAGAAAAGATAAAAGACAAAGAAAAATGCATCTCTGGGTTATTTGTGGGGCATAGAAATTTGTACTTTTTCTTTTTCAAAATATAGTCCGGTCCACCACAAGGTCTGAGGGACGGCAGACCGGCCCACGGCTGAAAAAGGTTGCTGACCCCTGTACTGAAATGTGGCTTTTTGCATGCTATTATATCTGATACTGTTTTGCTCTGTTATTATGAAATTGTTTTTGTGGTGTTTGTTTGAAATGCCTTCCTGTCTTCTTTGTCATAAGCTGCTTGGAGCATGATTTTTGTGTTTGTGTGTAGAAAAGTGGCATAAAGATAAAATGAATGCCTGAAATGTCAACATGCACCAAAACTCTAAGGGTAACGTTAGAACCATGTTGAGGTGTCTGAATACTTATCAGTTTGAACCTAAATTGTGTGCCCAAGCGACCTGACCTGCTGCCCTCTTATCTCAAGTGACAGGTAAATAAGGACTCTGGCGAGCATCCTGGGTTCAAATTAGGCCACAACTTCATTGCTTACAGATATAAAAAGTAAAAGGTATAGCACCCCTGGATGGTTAAGTCCAGTCAAAGGAGATGAATTTATTTGACCCTAACTATCTACATCAGGCTATGCTCTATCTTTGTCACCAAACTCCAAGTATAAGCTGCACACTGTATTAATCGACATTGTTTTTTGATATATTAGTGGCCATGCAATGATTTTAGCTTATGAATTTTATTGTTTAATGTCTTGATTTGTATATTGGGGTACTTTTATAGCTCTGTTTAGAGTATGTAATGTTTTGATAGTATAAATGTTTTAAGTCTTTTGTATCAATCCAGTATATTTTCTGTGTACATTGTGGCAGCCTTTGGCTATGTGCAATAAAACTGACTGACTGACTGACAGTCAAAGGCGACTATGGGGTTGTGGCGCTCATCTCACTTTCAGGCCAAGGGAGCCGGTGTTTGTCCACAGACAGCTTTCCAGGTCATGTGGCCAGCATGACTAAACTGCTTCTGCTGCAATGGTACACCATGCCAGAAGCCAGAGCACATGGAAATACTTTTTACCTTCCTGCAGCAGCGGTACCTATTTATCTACCTGCACTGGCATGCTTTCAAACTGCTAGGTTGGCAGGGGCTGGGGTAGACCAACAGGAGCTCACGCATCGCAGGGATTCGAACTGCCGACCTTCTGATCGACAAGCCCAAGAGGCTCAGTGGTTTAGACCACAGCACCACACACACCAGGTAGAAGTGTGTTTGGCATGGCATTGTCCAGCCTGCTTGCTGTACAAATCTGAGGGGGGTGGGTGGGATAAAGCATGATCCATGACATACAGCAAATATATACTATCCAACAGGTTGACCGTGCTACACATGCATAGTTAATTAAACAACTAAGCTGACCTGCTGTTTTGGGCATGAAGTGGCACGAGGTAGAGAATGGACTGATCTAGATCTCCTTCCACCCCAAGCAGCTGCTTCTCTCAGCCTGTTGATCTGTACTATCACAATTTTTCTAGCTGGATCAAGAACACAGCAGCAGTCTTTGGCCCACTGGCTGAATGAGTTAAGGAAAGGTAAGAGAGTGAAAACTATGTAAATTACCAACAGAGGGGCAATCTGGCTCCAAGTGTTTTTCATTCCTGATCTTCTCACCAAATGCCCAATAAGCATCTAAGGTACATGAGGATTCCCTGGAACATTGCCTGACCACCCCTATCTTATATAAAAACCACAACAGTAAAATACCTTGGCTGACAGAGAACACTCTGCTTTTTTCATTACTGAAATAAACAAGCAGCAAAGGAATTCGGCAGGGTTTTTAAAAAATACCACACTAGCCATGATTTAATAGACAGAAAAGTCTAATAGTATACTACATCTCGGCTTGGGACACCCATGCTCAAATCCTGCCAGTGTTTGAAAATCAGGGACATTTTTGTTCTGGGAGCAGGGCTTACTTTTGTTTGCTCCAGTGTGAGAGCCAGTGTGGTGTAGTGGTTAAGAGCGGTAGACTCGTAATCTGGGGAACCGGGTTCACGTCTCCACTCCTCTACCTGCAGCTGCTGGGTGACCTTGGGCTAGTCACACTTCTTTGAAGTCTCTCAGCCCCACTCACCTCACAGAGTGTTTGTTGTGGGGGAGGAAGGGAAAGGAGAATGTTAGCCGCTTTGAGACTCCTTCGGGTAGTGATAAAGCGGGATATCAAATCCAAACTCTTCTTCTTCTTCTTCTCCAACAGTGCAATTCAATCACCCCATTTTTCAGATGGCTAATCTTGCACCTTGCCACACGACCATTTCTAAGCTCAGTTAGTAGCCATACCATATTGCATGAACATTATTCCAGGAGTCTCAAAGCACTGGGAACCAGTGGCAACCATGAATGTGCAATATGAAATAGTGGGAATCCGTGAGCTACTGACAGGAATACGGAAGGAAAGTAGGGCAGAAATCCTTTCTGCGTTCCTTGCCTTCCTGCTCTCCCTCACCTCATGAGTTCTCATCTATTAGATAAAGTCTGGGGTCCTGAGGAGAGCATTGCCACTTCCTGAGAGCTCTTGGGACACAACACCAAGCCTTCTCAGAGTTGCCACAAGGCCATATGATGGGGAAAAATAAACTTCTATCATTCTCCTTTAGCTCCCAAACCATGATGGAGTCTTTTCTTGGACTCAGGAGACATTCCAAGGTGTTCTAGATGCTGCAATGGCTTCAAGGAAACCTTCACTCAGCCCTGATGTCATTACAAGGGAGTATTATGGGCTGAAGGGAATATAACTGCTTGTTTCTCTACGATCGCTCAAGCTTCCAGCACTGGCCAGCCAAGAGCTAACTAGGCCTATGTGCTGCTCTCTCCTGCCAGTTTGGGGCAGGGGGGAGGGATGCAATTATCAGTCAACGAAGCTGCCTCTTCCATTAGCACCCCCACCCTACCCTGAGTGGAAAATATTGTCGAATATGCAATATAACTTTCTCCCAATGCCGTGTGCATAAAAGACTACTGTCAGGCAGCCTTTCAACTCTATAAAAGCCTTGGAAAAACAAGGGCCTTTCTCCAAGTCAGCCTTCCAGTCCCTGAGGTGATGGTCGCCATGCATGCAGCCAAAAGCAACTGGAGTGAACTCTTAAGAGCCTGGCTGATAATGCAAGAGATTTCCTTTCCAAGGTCACGAGGGGTTGGATAAACTGCTTTCTTCGATCCGGATCCAACAAGACATGGAAAGAAATGGCTTGCCGCTGCTGCTGTCTTGGTAGATTTCTCTACAGCTTTCCGAACATGCCCAGGATTAGCAGACTTCAATTTCTCCAGTTCTGGATTTGTGGAGCTCTTATTATCTGGGAAATCACTAACCGCACTCAAGCCTCTATGTATTTGGCAACTCCTCACAATCACAGAAAGCCACAGATTTCAAAATGGTGATATATTTGAACGGCATTTTTTTAAAAAAGAGGTTTCCTCATCTTATAGCTGTGGGAATATGCTCTAGAGGGTGTAGGCAAATTACATACAAGAACTCAGAAGCCAGTGTGTGCTTCAAGCAGAAACAACCAATGATCAGGGTTATGGTTTCGGTTTAATGGAACCCTCCCCACAACTAACAGAAGTAGAAAAAAAATATATGCAAAGGAAATATATGTGGATTTGCTGAATTTAAATTTGGCATTGAGCAAAGCACAGAATTTTTACTTCTTAAGATATGGTTTATACATATACTATAAAAGTACCGGGGCCAACTTTGGTAATATGGCGTCCTGTGGGTGAGGATAAAAATTGCCCCTCACCCCCAATAGATGTTATTTTCATAATACAGTTGTACCTTGGATCCCGAATGCCCTGGAACTCAGACGTTTTGACTCCTGAACACCGCAAACCCAGAAGTAATTGTTCTGTTTGTGAACATTCTTTTGGAACCTGAACGTCTGACGGGGCTTCTGCAGCTTCTGCAGCCAATCAGAGGCCATGATTAGGTTTTCGAACATTTTGGAAGTCAAATGGATTTCCGGAATGGATTCCATCCAGCTTCCAAGGTACGGCTGTAATTTCTTTCAGTAAAGCTGCTTTTAATGGATCTTCTCAGTAGGTACTTGTATAAATTTCATACCCTCCAACATTTCTCCAATAACAATAAGGACAGCCTATTCCATAATTAAAAAACGAAGATCATGGCCACTGGTCCCATCACCTCCTGGCAAATAGAAGGGGAAGAAATGGAGGCAGTGAAAGATTTTACTTTCTTGGGCTCCATGATCACTGCAGATGCTGACAGCAGTCACGAAATTAAAAGACGCCTGCTCCTTGGGAGAAAGGCGATGGCAAACGTAGACAGTATCTTAAAAAGCAGAGACATGACCTTGCCAACAAAGGTCCGTATAGTTAAAGCCATATTTTTCCCAGTAGTGATGTATGGAAGTGAGAGCTGGACCATAAAGAAGGCTGATCACCGAAGAATTGATGCTTTTGAATTATGGTGCTGGAGGAGACTCTTGAGAGTCCCATGGACTGCAAGAAGATCAAACCTATCCATTCTGAAGGAAATCAGCCCTGAGTGCTCACTGGAAGGACAGATACTGAAGCTGAGACTCCAATACTTTGGCCACCTCATGAGAAGAGAAGACTCCCTGGGAAAGACCCTGATGTTGGGAAACAAGGAGAAGGGGACGACAGAGGACAAGATGGTTGGACGGTGTCCTCGACACTACAAACATGAGTCTGACCAAACTGCGGGAGGCAGTGGAAGACAGGAGTGCCTGGCGTGCTCTGGTCCATGGGGTCACGAAGAGTCGGACACGACTAAACGACTTAACAACAACATTCCATAATAATAATAGCTATTTTATCATTTTATACCTCATCAATCTGAATGAGCTGCCCTAGCCACTCTGGGCAGCTTCCAACATATATAAAAAAATCATAACACATTAAATATTTTTAAAATACTTCCCTATACAGGGCAGCCTTCAGACGTCTTCTAACAGTTGTATGGTTACTTGTCTCCTTAACTTGGGGGGGGGAGGTGTTGCATAACTCCATACCATTCAATATTTCTCCAATGAAAATAGGGGCGACCTAAGGAAAAGCAGAGGGACGCAGGTGGCACTGTGGTCTAAACCACTGAGCTTAGGGCTTGGCGATCAGAAGGTCGGTGGTTTGAATCCCTGCGATGGGGTCAGCTCCTGTTGCTCGGTCCCTGCTCCTGCCAACCTAGCAGTTCGAAAGCACGTCAAAATGCAAGTAGATAAATAGGTACCGCTCTGGCGGGAAGGTAAACGGCGTTTCTGTGCGCTACTCTGGTTCGCCAGAAGCGGCTTAGTCATGCTGGCCACATGACCCAGAAGCTGTACGCCGGCTCCCGCGGCCAATAAAGTGAGATGAGTGCTGAAACCCCAGAGTCGTTTGCATAATAAATACATAATAAATAAATAAAACACATAATAAAACTAAAGCAAACTTGGAAAGCTCAGTTGGTTAGAGCATGGTGCTTATAATGCCATGGTTGCAGGTTCGATCCTGGTATGAAACAGCTGCATATTCCTGCATTGCAGGGGGTTGGACTAGATGATCCTTCAGGGACCTTCCAAATCTACCCTTCTATGATAACCCACTAACACATTCAAAAAGCCAACAATGTTAATCAGCCGAACGTCTAGTTGAACAGAAACATTTTAAGCGCTATCCCATGGGTCTAAATACAATATTGTTATTCACATATTATAAAAAGTAGAAAATCTCCATAAAAAATACAAAACACATTTTTAAAAAAGAAAAAGGCACTAAGAACGTTGATAGTTCGTAGAAGCAAAAGCTTAAAGACAGCTGGTTGTGTATAACATAGAAACTAATATGAACTACAGGGCATTAGGAGCATAAATAAATAAGATCATACATATGAGAAGAGGGATTTCCTCAGCTTTGGAAGAAAAGGGCAACTTGCTAATCATAATATGCTTATGAGAGGCTACTTAAGTTAGATTAAAAGCAAGCCACAAACACGTGATTTTACAATTAAAAGCTACATTTTTAATAAAGGGCATGATCTCCTTGTCAGGAAAGGCTTTTCTTTGGCAGCCACCCTCAATGTTTCTAAACAACCCTGCCAGGCAAGTGACATAGTGCAGAATCAACACACAAAGAACATAAGGTCATATATAGCCTTAAATCATTTTTTTAGCACACAGATAGCGTAACTGGATAGATACACTAAGGTGCAGTGAAGTTTAACTTATTTATTTATTTATTTATTTATTTATTTTAAAAATCTGCAGACATAGCAGAGTGACCTAGATTGTAATTACACACTTTTGGAAGATTTGAATTTTGGAGCAAAACTCCCCATAAGAGACCCTACACAACAGCTCATTCCTCATCTCCAAGTCATTACACCCTTTTTTTGTCTAGAAGTAAACTTTGTCCTCCAAAATTCTTGACCGTTTCAGAGGTCACCAACCTAGCAATGGCTTTCATTGGTGCCCCTGAGGAGGTTCCCAGTGTCTGAGCATATACATACACACACACACACACACACACACACACACATATATATATGTCTCTAACCCTCCTAGAAAGTTACGGGGCAAAATATGCAGGTACTTTCTAAGCAATTTCTGTGAAATGAGAGTGATGGTGATGTTATGACACGCTTCATTTTGTTTTATGTCATGCACTGCATAGCAGCTTTAGATAGATAATACTTTATTCGGCTATAAGCCCACACGGTAAAACCAATCAATAAATAAAATAGCGTTTTACATTCTAAAATATCAACTAAAATATTTCAACGCATAATCTCCTTCACGTTACATACAATCTCTAGATGTACCATATTGTGGCCTTGAATATAAAGATGGTGGATAGAGTTTACTAGATTTTTAATAGTCATGCAGCATTCCATGAAGTCTTTTATATGAAAGAACTGAATTCAGAAATCTGGCAACCTGTAATGTTCTATAAGAGTCAATATCCTGGAGTAGATAGGCTAGATGTAATTCAGGTGGTTTAGCAACAGTTTCCAAAATGATTGAACTCAGAATCCTTGATCGGGGAACAATATATAAAGGACAATTAAGATATGGTAAAGGGATTCTATTGATTTGTTGTCACATGCGCATAAAACAGAGGTTTTACCGTTAGAAAATCTATTGCTCAGCACATTTGAGGGGAACACATTAAATCTGGCTCTAACAAATGCGAATCTATGCGATGCAACCGATAGGGTAGAGAGATATCGAGGTATCTGGGACATAAATGTAATGCCCTGATTTATTGGGGAACATGTACCTCCACCTGTAGTAAGATTTTGTTGCAAATCAACCTCCTCCAATCTTTGTTTGATGACCTTTTTTGCTGCTGCATAGCAGCCATTTTGTGACAGGTGCCCCCAGCACTCTCTCAAAATTTGAAATGTGCCCCCGGTTCAAAAAAGTTTGAGAGCCCTGCTGCCTATTTTTGTTGCCATTCTGAAGTGTGTACAAAACATGGTAGCGCCAACTTGATCAAGATAGAGCCCATCTATAGAAAAAGGTGCTGAAAGAAACGAATGGAAGAATTTGTTGTGAGGGGAAACAGAATCCAACTCCCTGTTCTTTCATGCTAGCATTTAGCAATGTGAATATTGCAGACTGGATAAATTAATTGCCTTCCATTGGAGAGGCAAGAGGTTCTGGCCATTTGCCTACCGTAACAGCATAAATCCAACTTGAGTTGGCTTTGTCAGTCAACTCGGCTTCCATCTGTATGCATTAACCGAGTTTTGTAAATAAAGATTTCTCAGTGCAAGTCAAACCAGAGAGAACATATCCAATCTGTGCTGATGGGAAATGGCAAACTGAAAGATTTCTTTCAGCAATGGATGTAAAAGTTTCCGAACCACGATACCTGAAAGTAAGTTCCATTGACAATGTCTGAAGTAACACAGTCATGCTCAGAAATGAATGTACATGCTTCTCTGGTGGTGAAGACGAAGACGAAGACGAAGACGACGAAGAAGAAGAAGAAGAAGAAGAAGAAGAAGAAGAAGAAGGAGGAGGAGGAGGAGGAGGAGGAGGAGGAGGAGAGTTTGGATTTGATATCCCGCTTTATCACTACCCGAAGGAGTCTCAAAGCAGCTAACATTCTCCTTTCCGTTCCACCCCCACAACAAACACTCTGTGAGGTGAATGGGGCTGAAAGACTTCAGAGAAGTATGACTAGCCCAAGGTCACCCAGCAGCTACATGTGGAGGAGCGGAGACGCGAACCCGGTTCACCAGATTACAAGACTACCACTCTTAACCACTGCACCACACTGGTGTAGGCACAAACCCACTGAGGCACAAACCCATGACAGAACATTTGAACCTCAGAAGCTGAACGCCTTGCGAGTTGAACATTTTGGCTCCTGAACACAGCAAACCCAGAAGTGAGTGTTTCGGTTTGCAAACATTCTTTGGAAGCTGAACGTCCGACACGGCTTCCACAGCTTCTGATTGGCTGCAGGAGCTTCCTGCAGCCAATCAGAAGCCGTGCCTTGGTTTCCGAACATTTTGGAAGTTGAACTGAGTTCCGGAACGGATTCAGTTCAACTTTCGAGGTACGACTGTAGCAGTATTGTAGCAGAACTATTTGGCACACATTCACTGAGCCATATGGCTGTGGCTAAATTGATAGCCAAGAGTCCTCAGCTAGCTGGCAAAACAGAATGTGAGGTGTAACCCTTTAAAAAATCAAATTGCACAGGGATTCAACATGTCACTTTAGGATAAGGCCTGTCAAACAGCTCTATGTTTCACATAGGAACCCCTTTAATGGAGACTGGGGAGTAGCCGCCCAGTCTAAGCTTTTACGGACATGGATGTTAGCATTTCGTTATTGTTCTTGAGCCGTCTGCTATTAATATACTGTTACCTTCCTTGAGCTGTCCGAAGGCAGCTGACTACAGATGTACATAAATAAAATAAACAGAAGGCAAAGTTTTAGGAAAGTTGAAATGGAAACCTGGTGGGTTTTACTCCCTGCTTGAGGAAAGCAAAACAGATAAATCCTGCTGTTTGGCAAAAGCTGTGCAGTTTTGTTTTTGATCATTAAAAAAAGGACACTTGTTTCCCTCACTTTCTGCCTTCTCCAGCTCAAAAACCTCACTTTTACCTATAATCATACAGATGAGAAAACCATCGCAGTTATACCATATAAGCAATGGCCTCGCAGTCCTCATGCAACACTTAGATGGGCTATTTCAGGGTAAAATGAACTCGACACACCATGCAGACAGAAACTATTGCTGCAAAAGGTTTCACAAAGCTCAGCCTTAATTTAGAGCTATTTATTGAAAACACATGAAGATGCTCATGCAGAAGAACTCCAATAAAGCAGTCAAGAGGAAGGAAGTGTCACTGGGCTGTCAAAAATTCAACGGGAAAATCTGTAAAATCATAGCATGAATAGAATTTCCAGATCCCTCTCCCAACTGGGCTTTATCTTTCCCAATATATTTATGAATTAAGGCTGCAATCTTACGAGCACTTATCTGGGGGTAAGCCCCATTGAACTGGGTCAACATGTCTAGGACAGCATTGTAAATCATTGCTCTAGCTGCATTGTATTTATTGTGGGAATAGGAATTTCTATTGCTTGTCATGAATCGCTGAATTTGGACACTTCGAGATCTGTGCTCGCAGGAGGGGGTCGGTGGAGAACGTGGTTATTATGGGTTAGGGTAGCCTCTAGGAAGCCATAAGAGCTTAGATCTGGTATGCAAGAAAGACCGTTCTAGCGTTGCTTCTCTGCCAGACAGCAATGTCTTGAATTCTGGTTTCTATTTGTGTGTGTGTAGGGGAGAAAAACAAGTAACAAGCATAAAAGAATGAAAGAGCCCTATTGCATTAGACGTAATGATTAACCCTGCTGCAAAGTCCTCTTTCCCATAATGGCAAAATACATGCTTCCATCAACCAGGAATCTGAAACTACAGTATGTATCTTCAACCTTGTCAAACCCAGGGGACACCTGAAGACCCTTTTCTTAATTTTCTCCCGTACACTTGCATGCTGGCAGTGCTCCTGTTATGACCCACCTTGGATCAGGCTGTGACCCACCAATGCATGCTTTCTGAAACTTGGGTCTCCAGCTGTTTTTGGACTACAACTCCCATCATCCCTAGCTAGCAGGACCAGTGGTCATGGATGATGGAAATTGTAGTACAAAAACAGTTGGAGACCCAAGTTTGGGAAACCGTATGCTATGAGGTCCTGACCCGCCAGTTGAAGACAAGTGCCAAACAGTCAGCTATAATGACTACTGGCAATTGAGAGATCCATCCTCCATTCATTTGTCTAAGGTAAAAATGTAAAGGTAAAGGACCCCTGGACGGTTAAGTCCAGTCAAAGGCGACTATGGGGTTGCGGCACTCATCTCACTTTCAGGCTAAGGGAGCCAGCGTTTGTCCACAGACAGCTTTCCAGGTCATGTGGCCAGCATGGCTAACCGGCTTCTGGTGCAACGGACCACCAGAGCACACGGAAACGCCGTTTATCTTCCCACCACAGCAGTACCTATTTACAGTGGTACCTCAGGTTAAGAACTTAATTCATTCTGGAGGTCCGTTCTTAACCTGAAACTGTTCTCAACCTGAGGTGCCACTTTAGCTAATGGGGCCTCCTGCCGCCACCGCCACACGATTTCTGTTCTCATCCTGAAGTAAAGTTCTTAACCGAAGATACAGTGGTACCTCAGGTTACATATGTCTCAGGTTACATACACTTCAGGTTACAGACTCTGCTAACCCAGAAATAGTGCTTTAGGTTAAGAACTTTGCTTCAGGATGAGAACAGAAATTGTGCTGCAGCGGCGCGGCGGCAGCAGGAGGCCCCATTAGCTAAAGTGGTGCTTCAGGTTAAGAACAGTTTCAGGTTAAGAACGGACCTCTGGAACGAATTAAGTACTTAACCCAAGGTACCACTGTACTATTTCTGGGTTAGAGGAGTCCGTAACCTGAAGCGTCTGTAACCTGAGGTACCACTGTATCTTCTTGCACTGGCGTGCTTTCGAACTGCTAGGTTGGCAGGAGCTGGGACAGAGCAACAGGAGCTCACTCCACCGTGGGAATTCAAACTGCCAACCTTCTGAGCAGCAAGCCCAAGAGGCTCAGTGGTTTAGACCACAGCACCACCAGTGTCCCCCAACTTGTGTAGTCCGCTTTTAAAAGGTGCCTAAGCTAGAGGCCACTGCTATTATCTCCTAGCACGAAATTACACAAAGTAATTATGTTTTGTGCAAATAGCTTATATAAATTCAATAAATAATAAAAATAAATGTTTTATTGTGCCGCAGAGGGAGAGTAGGAGTGTGTAAGATGCAGTGACTTCTCTCCCTGCCGGCCTCTGCGCTATAGAATATTTTCACTGCATACAGGTCAGTGTAGCTTAGTGGTTGGGTCACAGCGCTATTCCTCTGTTTGTGCCTAGGGAGTTATACATTGAAATGCCATGCCGAAGGTCACTGAAACCATACATTTATTTCTGATTGTAAGCTCCCTGGGGCCACAACATGCCTTGTTTTGCTTACAGCCCTGCAAAAGCTCAGCCCACACTGACAGCACCTACAAAAACAGCGATTCAACTGCTAGTTTCCACCTAACGCCTTGGTTGTGAAACTCGGTGGTGTCCTGTGAATGGACACCACTATTAAATCAGTAAAGTGCTTTGTGGGCTTTCAAACCCCCCACCCCCACAAAAAATATACTCATTTGTAACTTAAAAAGTAAACAGGTTGAATGCAAACTCCCAGGTCAAGTGCAGGCTCAATATTTCTAAAATATATGTCACCGTACCACACAGGAGCATAGCTGAAGCTTTCACCCACAACCAAGGTATTTTATTTATTATATTGAAAAGCATGCATACATAGTTTTCACTGAGACATAACCAGCAAGCTTCATTTTATGCCTCATTTGTGACAGTATTTATTTTATTGTAGCCCAGATTCAAACATGAAGGAACTTGCATCCCGTTTACTGTGGCCGAATGCCCAGATTTAACTCCCCCCGTCTTTTGCATGCTACTGTTTAAATCTAAGCTATGAAGTGTTTCACCATCAAGACACATGGAGGTCCAAAAGAATCATGGGTCCCTTTAGGCCCAGGTGGACTTCTGTGACTTGCCAAATCTGGATTCTTTCTGCTAGAGTGCTGACTGAGTTACAGAAGACTTGCCTTCCAGGAACTGAAAGCTTGTAGTCTATTTGTACCCGTTTAGATTCCACCAAATCTGTTTTCTCAACCGCCTGCATCATGGTTTGCATTCCAGAGCCATTTGCAATTTTTAGAGTAGCTTTCAAAACAATTCCTTCCTTTTAATTGAACTTCCTGTACGTCGAAGGCCGCAAAACTCAATGGCATCGATGTCTCCCTCCAGATTTGTTTCACTCCAACAGAGAAGTCAAATGCACATAAAATCCCTTCATGTCCACAGACCTGTTTGCAGCTTCAAATTGAATAGAAACATCCTTAAAAACCTGTGAAGTCAATGTGCATTATCAGAGCTCCTGGACCTGCAAGAAATCCAAGACTGGAGCATGAGTCACAAATTTACAAGGCAGGTAAGTCTAGTCTAAAGGTCCGTCAGGTGCAGGGAGACCCCATATTGACTTTTGGGAGACAAATAGGAAGCCATCTGAGAGCAAACTTGCGAAGGTATCAGGTAGAATTCAACGCAGGTTATTTATGTATGCCACAACTGCAGCTCTTGTTTCGTTAGCCTAAAAATGGAAAGTGAGCAAGGTCCCAACTAAAGAAGAATGGCAACTTAAACTGATGGATATCCGCAACTTGTGGATCTAACATATAGAATAAGAGAACAAGAACACCACATGTTTAAAGAGGATTGGGAAGTGTTTATTGAATATATGGAGGGGAATTGTGTATATTTGAAAACGTGAGCAGCATTAAGATAAATCCAACAGTGTAAATAAGTTTTGGTGGATGCAATAATGGAATACCGAATGGTTTAGTTTATGTAAAAAATATGCAGGGATTTATATTGTGCAAAATGAACCATGGAAAGAGAGGAAGGGAAGTCACTGATATTTTAAGGCTGGTTAGGTGAATTTTCTAAAATGTAAAACAGAAATTTAATAAAAATTATAGATATAGATATAAAGAATTCAATGCAGCACTAAGTATGCATGCATGGAATGAGGTTCACTTGTACAACAGGACTTCCTCCACACCCCGCATTTTAGAGTTTTCCCCGACCCTCCAAAGCAGATTTAAAGGGTGTGTGGGTCACACAGGGGGAGGTGAAACCCACAACGAATGATCTAGATACAGTGCTGATTCATTCATTATTGAATGCCATTCATACCTTACTGCTGTTGTATTGATCCTGCTGCATTATTGTATTTATTAAATTATTGTTGGCATCCTTCTGTCTCGAGAGACAATGGAGTCCACTTCCAAGGGTGAAGTCAAACCGCTGCACTAGTGCAGACCTGGGCAGTGTGTATGGAGGTCCTGGGCTGGCCAGACAACAAGACCCCCCTCTTGGCCTCGCTGATGTGGTCCAAGGGAAAGCAGAGCAACACATTTGGCACCAGCTTGACTGCAGGAGTTGCCAAAAGGAGACATACAAGGCGCCATCCAAACATCTTAAGCACTCCACTCCTTAGCCTTTTTCTTCTCCCGAAGATATCCCACAAGGCAGCAGAGGTTTAGGGTCAGAGTTTTCCATCTCCTAGATGCGCTACCTTCCCAGGTTAAAAACCCCATCTTCCCTCACTTCTATTTCTTGTATTAAAGGTAAAGGTAAAGGGACCCCTGACCATTAGATCCAGTTGTGGCCATCTCTGGGGTTGTGGTGCTCATCTTGCTTTATTGGCCGAGGGAGCTGGCGTACAGCTTCCAGGTCATGTGGCCAGCATGACTAAGCCGCTCCTGGTGAACTAGAGCAGCACACGGAAACACCGTTTACCTTCACACTGGAGTGGTACCTATTTATCTACTTGCACTTTGACGTGCTTTCGAGCTGCTAGGTTGGCAGGAGCAGGGACTGAGCAACGGGAGCTCACCCTGTTGCAGGGATTCGAACTGCCGACCTTCTGATCGGCAAGTCCTAGGCTCTGTGGTTTAACCCACAGCGCCACCCGCATCCCATTTCTTGTATTAGGGCTGCAATAAAAGTGGCTACATCAATTACTTGAAACGATCCTTCTCATAGTAGAAGAGGGAGTGTCCCTCTCCTTTCCATGTTAAGAGGGCATCACACATAAACTGTATACACATGGGATGGTGCTTAGAGTCCCAGGAAGCACTCTTGCAGGGATGATGAATTTAATTCATAGCTTACAAGCTAAAGACCCACAAAACCAGTAAGTCCAAGCAGCCAACATCAGCAGAATTTTTAAAACCTGTTTTGGCTTAATGTGATGAGATATGACTAAGCCTTTTGTCATGCATGTGGTCCTTTCTCTTCTCCATTTTTGGCATGCCTGCATGAAATTTGGATGTCTTAAACTTTGGCACCAAACCATGGCTCCCAGGGAGGAATCTGCAGCTGCTTTGCTCCTCCCTGGGCTTTTCAGGTCAGCAGAGCACAACAACTCAGCCAGAGTCTGGCTTAACATGTCATATGAACCCAGGATCATGGTTAAGACCTTTCCTACTTAACCACAATCTGTACACAAGGTTTGATGGATGGTTGCTCAAGGTGTGCTCTCACCAGGACCCAGCAAATTCACATGATGTGCAAACCAAACCACTGTGTTATGTCAATGCTTGTAACCATAGCTTTCTTGTTCTGATAAAAACGGAAACTTATAGTTACTAGAAGACTTTTGCACATTGTTCAGACGTATCACAGAGGGAGGAAAAAAGAGGCTCTTGTAACCGGAACAAAACTCATTTCTATCATGGCTCATGCAGCCGAGATATGATCATCTGAACAACCTGTGATTTGACATGCTGAGCATGCTGGATGGTTATACCTCTCAGAATATAGTTTAAGGGGTTTAAGAAAACTACTAGCCCTTACGGTTACATAAAAAACTTTTTGTTGCCTCCTCCTCCCCATCTGAGTAAAAACTCTTAGTAACTTTAGCATCACACTGGGACTTCTAGCAGCTCATTGCTCTATCACACCCACCCACAAGTCCTGCCTAGCTCAAGTGCACAGCTTTTTATACACACTGCGGGTAGAGCAGTCCCCTTTAAACCAATTAACATATAACAACCATTACTTAAGCTAGGGGACTATTAAAAGCCAACCACCTGGATGTAGCCTTCTACAAGTCCTCTGTTCAAAAAACGGAAAGAGGAGAGGAGCGTGCGCAACTTTCAAAGATGGTGCTGAAAAGATGGGCTCCAGAAGAGAAAAAAAATTGCTCAACTAAATAGAAAACACACACATTCTTCTTTCCTCTTTGGCAATCACTCGTAGCCGAGTAAGATGGTCTTCCATAAACATGTTCTTAACAGTGAGTCCATAAGTGACTGTGGAGGCCAATTCTGGATCCACATGTCCTTCCACAGTGGGGACATAGGTTTCCAGGTGGGAGTTGATCATGGAGAGGGTTTGCCAAGTGTGCCTTCCTCTTAGCACGTTTTGTCCTGAGTTTGAGCATCTTCAAAATCCATGACACCTTTGGTAAAGGCTGTTCTCCAATTGGAGCGCTCGCAGGCCAGTGTTTCCCAGTTGTCGGTGTTTATACTACATTTTTTAGATATGCCTAGATATGATCCCCAGCTAACAGGACCAGTGGTCAGGGATGATGCGAATTGTAGTCCAAAACATCTGGAAGGCCGAAGGTTTGGGGTGCCTATCCTAACTGGAGATAGCAGAAGTTGAAATTGGAACCTTGTGCATGCAGACCCATCCAAGACAATGTGAAAGCGTTGCATTGTTACTATATTTGCTATTATTACTATATTTGCTACTGTTTTGCTACGTTGTTATGGCATTGTTACAAAATTGTTTTGCTATGTTATGCAATTGTTTCTGCAGTTCTTATTTGAAATGCATTCCTGTTTTCCTCGTTGCAAACCGCTTTGAGCATGAATTTTTGTGGAAAAGCAGCCTACAAATAAAAGGAATGAGGATACGCCCACCTATTCTATTATAAGCGTTCCACGCTAACACCAGAAAAGGCACTTTGTTTCCAGTGCTCATGTTGTCAAAATATATCCCTCAAATACTTTGGACCCTGCTCAAATATCACAGAAACACAGTCTTCCAAAGGCGAGAGGACCCAGTCTGTAATCTGGGATAGGATACTAAATTCTGATATAGCCTTTACCCCTGCTCCTTAAGGAAGTCTCCTTTTAATTTGTTGCCACTTCATTCCTCATATTGGACATGGACACAGCCAGTCTGGGGTGGAGCACAGAAGGAGTCTGGGATGTTTTCTTGAGGCCAATCTGCAAGTTGCCCTGCTCTCCTTGTTGACATTGGTAGCCTTAGAAGCAGCCCTTAGTGGAACAGCATCTCACTTGCACTCAAAATTAGGAAAAACATATTCAGTGCTCTATCAAAGCATAAGATAAGGAAGTGTCCTTAATATCACTCTTTATCCAGGACAGAAAGAGGTTGATTCGAAAGACCAGAAAGCAGGGAAGAAGTTGTTAGTGTGCTAACTTCCAGTGTGAACATCTTATCTTGCAAACCACGGAGAAACAAATATCACTTGAATGATGACAATAACGGGGGTACATTTATATGGTAGTAGACAGGAATTTCCTGTTTCAAGCTCAAGCCTGGCTAAGGACTTCCTGTTTCTTTCTTGTTTGGAAGGATACACTAGACATGTCAGCCATTTCTTTCCCCAACAGCCACTGTACACCCCCCCCCCAAAAAAAAGCTTTCAGATACAGTCTTGGAAGTCGAACAGTCTGTTCAACTTCCAAAACATTTGGAAACCAAAGCGCGGCTTCTGATTGGCTGCAGGAAGCTCCTGCAGCCAATTGGAAGCCGCAGAAGCCACGCCGGACATTTGGCTTCCAAAAATCGTTCGAAAACTGGAACACTCACTTTTTGATCGTTTGGGAGCTGAAACGTTCAGCAACTAAGCTGTTTGAGATCCAAGGTATGACTGTACTGCAGATGTCATCCCAAAAGTCTTGGGTAAATTCTGTTAGAACTACCCTACATACTTATGGGATTAATACTGCAGTTTTATTCTACTTTTCCTTCCAGTAGTTAAGCAGATGTTTAGAGAGAGAATCTGTCTCTATTCTAAGCGGTAGGATTTCTCCTCAATCACACAAATGCCTTATTCCTATTGGCATCTATTATATAACGTGGCATTTGGCCTGGAGAATTACTTTATTATATATATATATATATATATATATATATATATATATATATATAATTTACAACACAAATATACAATAATTCCATATCCTAGTTTTCACAGATTATCTCTTTTTGGACTTCCTTCAGCTTCTCTGCCAATCATCCGTATTTAATTTTCAGTTACGCATTCCCTATGTTTTGTATTGCCATTAATCTTCCCTCCCACTTCTATTTCTTTTTGACAATACATCTCAAATTTCACAGTGCTTCTTGAAACCTCACTATCATTGTTTGCTCATCACATATACTTTTCAGATATTCTACAAATTTTCCCCAGTCCTCAATGAACTTTTGGTCTCGAAGATATCTAATCTTCCCAGTTAATTTGTCCAACTCTGCATAATCTGTCAGTTTCATTCTCCATTCTTCAATCGTTGGGGAATTACTTTATAACCCTTACTGTGGCTCCTTCAAGAAAATCATTCACAGCCGTCTATGTATCCAGGACATAGCCTCCGCTTTCTTGGATGGGAGCTTTGATTACATTACAACCCATCAAAGACTATGAGTCTGTGAGATACATGAGGTCAAGGCTAACTCCCATTACTATATTGAACTTTATATGAACATCCAAGGCACAAACTTCTTACTCCTAGTCTTCTGTCCACATCAAACACACCCCTCTTGGACCAGATATGGACATTGCATACAGGCAAAGATGTATCCATCATCCATCCATCAGCAGGAAAATTCACTCTGGCAGCTAAGAAAATACAAGCCAGACTCTAAAAAGGCTGATGGGATGTTATTTTGTTTTAATCTATTTTTAACACCTATATAGCTTGCTAAAAAGGATGCAGGTGGCGCTGTGGGTTAAACCACAGAGCCTAGGACTTGCCGATCAGAAGGTCGGCGGTTCGAATCCTGCGACGGGGTGAGCTCCTGTTTCTCAGCCCCTGCTCCTGCCAACCTAGCAGTTTGAAAGCACATCAAAGTGCAAGTAGATAAATAGGTATCACTCCACCGGGAAGGTAAACGGCATTTCCGTGCGCTGCTCTGGTTCACCAGAAGTGGCTTAGTCATGCTGACCACATGACCTGGAAGCTGTACGCCGGCTCCCTCGGCCAATAAAGTGAGATGAGCGCCGCAACCCCAGAGTCGGTCACGACTGGGCCTAATGGTCAGGGGTCCCTTTACCTTTTTAGCTTGCTGTGTAGGGGCAATGAGTGATTTATATCAGAAAGGGAGAGAGGAACATTGCGTTTCTTTTTGTATATATGCTTGTTGAATGTCTTAAATTGATTTGTTTGCTGTATTTATATTGTGCTGGCTTATGGCTTTAGAGAATGAAGTTTTATTCATTCAATACAAAGTCAGCCATTCTTAAATCCCATTGAAATCAATAGAGATGTTAGTAGCAATCAAGTTTCCTATAATGCAGAACCAGTTCTCACAGCCTGATAAACCCCTCAATAAATAACAGCCTGATAAACCCATCAACACAGAGATTGCTGCCATTTCGCTCATCTTCTAGCGTGCTCAGGAGCAACAAGTCACAGTCCCTGGTTTCATTGCATCTGAACTGGAAATAGAGATCTGTCTTGGGCAAACAAAATATGACTGTAAGCTAAGGTTTATCCTTGGTTTACCAATCACAGATTGAGTGAAGCATACTATAATCTCCAGTTTGGACATAACACTAAGATAAAGATTGTGGTTTGTGGCTCCCATCCACACTAGGGAAGCGACAAACCATTAGTGGTAACTACAGTTAATGGTTGATGGTGACAGCAGCACCGAAATTAAAAGACGCCTGCTTCTTGGGAGAAAAGCAATGACAAACCTAGACAGCATCTTTAAAAGCAGAGACATCACCTTGCTGACAAAGGTCCGTATAGTTAAAGCTATGGTTTTCCCAGTCGTGATGTATGGAAGTGAGAGCTGGACCATAAAGAAGGCTGATCGCCGAAGAATTGATGCTTTTGAATTATGGTGCTGGAGGAGACTCTTGAGAGTCCCATGGACTGCAAGAAGATCAAACCTATCCAATCTTAAGGAAATCAGCCCTGAGTGCTCACTGGAAGGACAGGTCCTGAAGCTGAGGCTCCAATACTTTGGCCACCTCTTGAGAAGAGAAGACTCCCTGGAAAAGACCCTGATGTTGGGAAAGATGGAGGGCACAAGGAGAAGGGGACGACAGAGGACGAGATGGTTGGACAGTGTTCTCGAAGCTACCAGCATGAGTTTGACCAAACTGCGGGAGGCATTGGAAGACAGCTCTGGTCCAGGGCGTGCTCTGGTCCAGGGGGTCACAAAGAGTTGGACACAACTAAACAACAACAAAACATTAACTACAGTTCACTATGTTGTGTGAACGCAGTTGGCCTCTGCCAAAGGCAGAACTTGAATTCAAGTCTCCCTTCAGTCAAGAGTTTCATTCATTGTATCACACTGGCTTCACAAATCTTAAAGATAAAATAAAGTTAGCCATTAAGAAAAACAAAAATAAACAAGACCCAGATAACACACCTTTTTTTTTTTTTAGAACAACTGTCCTATAGTCTTTTCCTGACCTGGCAAAATGTCAAAGACTATTTTCAGTGAGATTATTCAGAAGAAGGCAATCATTAGACCACTGTCTAACTGCTGTTGCAGACTCCAGTTCCCAACAGCCCCAGTCAGGTACAGTGGTACCTTGGATTAAGAACTTAATTTGTTCCGGAGGTCTATTCTTAACCTGAAACTGTTCTTAACGTGAGGTACCACTTTAGCTAATGGGGCCTCCCGCTGCCGCCGCGCAATTTCTGTTTTCATCCTGAAGCAAAGTGCTTAACCCAAGGTACTACTTCCGGGTTAGCGGAGTCTGTAACCTGAAGCGTTTGTAATCCGAGGTACCACTGTATGATGAGAGCTGTGGACCAGTTGGAAGGACAAAGGTTCTCCATCCCTGCTTTTGACTAAGCCGAGAATAACTTTTTCAAAGCTTATTTCTATTGTGCTCAACTACACATCAACATAGTCCCAATATTAAATGCTGGGGAGGATTGAAGTTTCCTTTCCAGGAAACCATGCATTTCTCCACATTTCCACCCTCTCTGAATGACCTAGACAAGGGAACATGTTTCTGTGGCAGGATAAAAGCACATGGCTCTTCTCCAGAATTCAACTAAAGGCGGGTGGGCTTAATTCCTCTATGCTGAAATAATATTGCCGGTATTTTTGTGCCACTTCAGCCAAGTGAAATATGCAATAATTGAGATAATAAAGGATGTGTATTCCTACAGAGCCTGTTCACCCTATGGCAAACAGAACGTTCCTTCAAGCCATCTCTTCTCCAAGTTACACTTCTAAATATGCTATGCACGTATGAAGTATAAACGACACATGTTGCTTTATAGATTTATGGAGTATGCTCCATGAAGGATGTGTGTTACCTGTTTTCAGTTTTCCTCCACTACATCTTCTCCCCATATATGTTATTCTTCTCTTCTTCGCCTATGGAACCTTCATATTCTTGTTAGCTAAAGAGCCAGTTTGATCCCAAAGGGATCTATGGACAAAAAGGTATGAGCTGAACAAACTGGGTTGCATCCAATGGGTTCTCCTCAATACACAGAAAAGCTTTTTTTTTTTGTAATCCAGTGGAGGCTTCTGTCAGTTTAATAGTGAGGGAGGGCATTTCGATCAATTCTGCCTCTCGCTCCTGCTGACCCCACAGCTCCCTACACTAACTTTCATGCTATTCTAAAAGGTCCCCAACACGTAAAAGATAAACGTAAAGGACCTCTGCACAGTTAAGTCCAGTCAAAAGTGACTATGGGGTTGCGGTGCTCATATCGCTTTCAGGCCAAGGGAGCCAGCATTTGTCCACACAGACAGCTTTCTGGGTCACGTGGCCAGCAGGACTAAACTGCTTCTGCGGCAACGGGACATGGTGCCAGAAGCCAGAGCACACGGAAACGCTGTTTACCTTCCTGTCGCCGTGGTACCTATTTATCTACTTGTACTGGTATGCTTTCAAATTGCTAGGTTGGCAGGAGCTGGGACAGAGCAACGGGAGCTCACCCCGTCGCAGGGATTCAAACTGCCAACCTTCTGTTCGGCAAGCTCAAGAGGCTCAGTGGTTTAGACCACAGCGCCACCCGCATCCAACACGTAGCACCCAACACATAGCAGCAGCCAGCAGGGGCCCTGCATAGAGGCTCTTATGAAGGGTTTGAATTGCTGAATCAACTGGCCCAGTATAGAAGAAGAAAACAAAAAGCAAGCCCTTTGGGAACCATGAAGAGTCTAGCCCTAGCCAAAATCCTTCGGATGAGAATGTAAAAAAATGTAAGTAACTGAAACAGTGAGGTGAGCCATCTGAGAATTCTGCAGGAACTCTGCTTCCCAGCCACTAGACAAGACATGGCAGGAAGTCTGGTCCCCCTCCTTGCTTCCTGACCACACTGGGAGACCAACTGGAAGGGTGAAGAATGTCCTTTCTCCTTGAGAGAAGGCAAAGAAAATTGGTGTTCAGCTCTTCTTGGCAGTGTGAAAAAATACAGTGTTCAACTAGGTTTGACTCAAAGTGTTGTTGTTGTCGTTTAGTCGTGTCCAACTCGTGACCCCATGGACCAGAGCACGCCAGGCATTCCTGTCTTCCACTGCCTCCCGCAGTTTGGTCAAACTCATGCTGGTAGCTTCGAGAACACTGTCCAACCGTCTCATCCTCTGTCGTCCCCTTCTCCTTGTGCCCTCCATCTTTCCCAACATCAGGGTCTTTTCCAGGGAGTCTTCTCTTCTCATGAGGTGAGAACGTCAGCATCAGGATCTGTCCTTCTAGTGAGCACTCAGGGCTGATTTCCAAAAGAATGGCTAGGTTTGTTCTTCTTGCAGTCCATGGGACTCTCAAGAGTCTCCCCCAGCACCATAATTCAAAAGCTTCAATTGACTCAAAGTAGCCCCACTGAAATCAACAGACTTAACTTAGTTATGTTCAGTAAATTCAGTGGGTACAGCTAAGTTGACTGCAACCCAAACAATTAAAAAGCAGGGAAATGCTGAAAAACAAAGGGCTTTTTTTTGGTAGCTGAAGTTCCTTGTATCAACGTTGAAAACGTTTCTGTGGGTTTCATTTAATCTGACCTTCCCAAACATCACTTACACGAAAGCACAATAAGGACTAAGCCATCTCAACAGTTCCACGGAGAACAGCATCTGAACAGGGATAGACTACGCTCCATACATCTGAATGCAAAGCTCAGAAAAAGGGTTTTAGTAAAGCGAAATTGCAGAGGTAGCATTTATATAGAACAGCTGGAGCACATTAAACTCTGCCTCTCTCTTGCTTTGTCCCTGGGGTTGAAAAACTTGCCATGTAGCCAGGAAGCAGCCCCACACTACACTGCACAAGGCAGGAATCCCTGAAATATCAAGAATCAACTACAAAGGGTTATAAAAGAATATATTTACATATATGTGGTGCTTGCTCAAAAGCCCATAGAAAAGAATAGACAGTGTCTGCTGCGTTAAATGTAATTCACAAGGCACCCCCCATGTTTATTTCACAAAGTGTGAGGCAGAAAGCAAGACATTTTCAGCAGGGATCAACCCAGACTCTGAATTAGTCCTGGTGCATTTGAAGCTAAAAAGATCCTCAGATTATCCTCCATGACTCAAGGTCCATCAAGTCAAAGGTATTTGAAGTTTCACTCATTTTTGTATATGTACAGCTTTCTTTGCACTGAATAAGTTTGTTTGGGAATTCCTCCATATTAAACAGAAGAATTTCTTGCCAATATTAAATGAGCATTAAGAGTTCGTGACAGAGCAGGAGAAAACACAAGGCAGATTGGTCCAAATTCACACTGTCTGGCCACATTCAAATTGCAGATAGAAAAGCTAAAGCCCCATCTAAATACAAAACTATTATGTAATTCATCAAGATAACTAAGATCATGGCCACTGGTCCCATCACCTCATGGCAAATAGAAGGGGAAGAAATGGAGGCAGTGAAAGATTTTACTTTCTTGGGCTCCATGATCACTGCAGATGGTGACAGCAGTCACGAAATTAAAAGACACCTGCTTCTTGGGAGAAAAGCAATGACAAAACTAGACAGCATCTTAAAAAGCAGAGACGTCACCTTGCCAACAAATGTCTGTATAGTTAAAGCTATGGTTTTCCCAGTAGTGATGTATGGAAGTGAGAGCTGGACCATAAAGAAGGCCGATCGCCGAAGAATTGATGCTTTTGAATTATGGTGCTGGAGGAGACTCTTGAGAGTCCCACGGACTGCAAGAAGATCAAACCTATCCATTTTGAAGGAAATCAGCCCTGAGTGCTCACTGGAAGGAAAGACCCTGAAGCTGAGGCTCCAGTACTTTGGCCACCTCATGAGAAGAGAAGACTCCCTGGAAAAGACCCCGATGTTGGGAAAGATGGAGGGCACAAGGAGAAGGGGACGACAGAGGACGAGATGGTTGGACAGTGTTCTCGAAGCTACAAACATGAGTCTGACCAAACTGTGGGAGGCAGTGGAAGACAGAAGTGCCTGGCGAGCTCTGGTCCATGGGGTCACGAAGAGTCGGATACGACTAAACGACTAAACAACAAATTGTGTACTTTAAATACGTTTTCTAAGTGAATAATGCCACTGCTATTTAAGAAGGAAATATTGAGTCCAGTATGCAGGGATGCTACTTGGATACTGGTGAGAAAATTCTTGCACCTCTGAGATCCCTGTGCCCCCACATTCACAAGGCCTAGTGAATGTTTGTAACACCTACACATACAATGGTGCATCCCACCCAGAGCTGCTGCTGCTTGCTTTCTTTCTTTCTTTCTTTCTTTCTTTTTACATACCCCACCCATCTTGCTGGTTTTGCCCAGCCACTCTGGGAGGCTCCCAACAGAATATTAAAAACAGAATAAAACATCAAACATTAAAAACTTCCCTAAACAGGGATGCCTTCAGATGTCTTCTAAAAGTCAGAGAGTTGTTTATTTCCTTGACATCTGATGAGAGAGCGTTCCACAGGGCAGGCACCACTACTGAGAAGGCCCTCTGCCTGGTTCCCTGTAGCTTCACTTCTCACAGTGAGGAAACCACCACAAGGCCCTCAGAGCTGGACCTCAGTGTCCGGGCTGAATGATGGGGGTGGAGACGCTCCTTCAGGTACACTGGGCCAAGGCCATTTAGGGCTTTAAAGGTCAGCACCAACACTTTGAATTGTGCTTGGAAATGTACTGGGAGCCAATGTGCGGGTGTTATCTGGTCTCGGGGGCCACTCCCATTTACCAGTCTAGCTGCTGCATTCTGGATTAGTTGTAGTTTCCGGGTCACCTTCAGAGGCAGCCCGAAACATGAGCTGCACACTTCTGCCTGCTTATGTGGAAAGACATTTGACTGAACCCACTGAATTCACTCACAAGCAAATACACATAGGATAAATAACCAGACAACAGTAGTGTTTGAACACGACAGTTTTTCATTCCCAGAGCACGTACTATGGAGGTTCTTTTTTTCAAATAGTATATTTTCGTACCTCAACATTCAGAGAAATAAATGCCTCCTTGTTGCTAACCCTGATATTGTAAAAGTAAAAGGAACTGCCACATCTTCAGGCTCTTCTGACTGATCTAGCAGGCAGCAGAAGCAAACTTCCCTAAGGAGCTACAGTACTGAGGTGGAATCTCTGCTTGCATGCCACTGAGGAATTTCAAACAGACAGGAGACCCGGAAAGGGTTACAGCCTACAGACAGAATATCTCAAAACACACAGACACAATGGCAGGAAGGACCGACAACTAATTATATGCAAAGTGTGGCTCGGTTGCACTAAAATAACTGTGCTAGTCTAAATAAGAATTTTAGGAAAGGATTATGGGAGGGGGAAAGGGGAGCTGCTAAGTTTGGGTGTGGGCACATTCTCCAAGAGCAGTAAACTCAAACAACGTGTGCCACTTCTGGGCTGTCCACCCTGCCAACTCATTTTACTCTCCATGAATCTAGTACAAAAGCGAAGAGGCATAATCTGCTACTAAAGCTACTTGCAAGAGTGAACTACTGCTGTTGGAGACCTTAAGTGTGAATGCAGGCTTGGGGTGCATTTTTAAGGTGGTGCGATCTTCCTGCGTTCAGCAGAAAGTCCTGTATTAGCAATCTCCCTTTGTCAACCCACCAAGACAATCCTGCTACAGGAGGCAGATCACTCAGCTGTGCGTGATAAATACTTTAACTGGCATGCCACCTATACGTGGGGCAAAAGATTCCTAAGTTGCAGGGGACTGGACTAGATGACCCCTAGGGGGTCCTTTCCAACTCTACAGTTCTAGAATCCTATACCGAACAACTTTCTCACACACAGCCATAAGCATCTCCCTGCTTTTCCCAACAAACCAGATACGCATCCGCTGTGCCCCTCCCATCCTACTCCGCAGTCAAGTCTAGTCCCTCCTATGCACACATAAAGTGAAGTCAGGTCCACCGGGGTGCCAACTTGAATAAAATATTGGGGGGCCGGTAAGCCCCGCCTCGCATAATCGATCACATGATGCGGCACATGCACATCATTTGAATGGCAATGCCCATCAACTTTGGGGGGACAACCCCCTCAAATATTTTATTGGGGAGGGGCAAAGCACCTCGGCCCCTAGGAGTTGGGACTAACTGAACTCCGTGGGACTAGCTTCTACGTAAAGGTGCAGGAGGATTGGGTTGTGGGTGCGGGGAGAGAAAGCCAAGGAAGGAATTACCAAGCCTGCCTTGAGCTTTTCCCCAAACTGACATCCAGATTTTCCCGGAAAAGGGATTGCAACTTTGCTGCGGTGGGGAGGGAGCGGGGAGAGGCGGGCAGACTCCTGCCGCTCGGGGAACGTCTGCAAATTCTCCGGACGCTCCGGAGAGGCTGGCAGAGCAGTGCCCGCCCGCCCTGCGCGCGCGCCTGCAGCCCCCTCTCCACGGCACCTCCGGACGCGCCGCGCCGTTGCGCCCGCCCTGGCCAAAGCGGACTTACCATCACTGCCGTACTGCTTGCCATTGTTCGCTCCCATCCTGCCGCCTTCATACTCTCGTCCTCGTCCTCCTCCTCCCCGCTACACCCACCATGTCGAACCACAGATAAATGTTTGGGCTGGGGAGGAAGGAGACAAAGAGAAGATGCGGCGCTGGTTGTTTTTAAAAGGAGAGAAGAGGCGCGGCGGAGCGCAGGGGACTTTCTCTAGCCTTTCCTCTCCAGTTGGTTTCTCCCCTCCGCCGCCCTTCAGCCTTTTGCGACGATTGCAACAAACTTAGACTCCTCCAAAAAGAGAGAGAAGGGGGTTTTTAAAAAAACTGAGCCTCCCCAAGGAAAGAGGAGGGGACACCGAGGAAGTAAGGGGCAGTAGCTTCAGATGTAATCCACCAGTCGATCAGAGCGCAGGGAAGGTGAGATTGTCAAGCCCAAAGCAAGAAGAGAGACCGAGACGCGCTCCTTCCTGCAGAGCTGGCCGGGGAGTGGCAGAGCCCTTTGCAAGCGCTCCAGCCTCTTTTTTTCCAGGCTCGGCTCTTGTCTTTTCTCTCCTCCTCCTCTTCCCCCTGGCGGTGAATCGCGGCCACTTGTTAACTAGATTGCTTCTCCAAACACGCGCGCACCCGCGCGCTCCGACGCCGCCGACTTTTGTTACAAGCAGGCGCCTCCTCTCCGTGTCAATCACCGCCCGAGCCTGAGAGAGACCAAGCCAGGGTCGTGGCTGTTTAAAGACACAGCAGCGCGCTGCACCCCCCCCCTTTCCTGGCCAGCCTTTCGGCTTTCGCAGCGGTATTGCATCAGGAACAGCGTTGCGCCCAGAAAGATGTTTCCAATCATGTCTCCCTTCCCTCCTTGAAAGGAAACTCTTCGGAGGAGGGGGCTTCTTTTGTTATGGAGTTTGGAATTGTTGGCAGCCGTCTGTCTCGACAGACAATGGAGTGCGCCTCGGGGGTGAAGTCAAACCGCGAAGTGACCTCTCCGGGGCGCAAGCCTGGGCAGTGTGTATGGAGGTCATGGGCTGCTCAGACAACAAGACTCCCCTCTCGGCCTCACTGCCAGCTTGAATAAAATATTTGGGAGGGCAGGTAAGCCCCACCCCACATAATCAATCACAAGACAAGGCACATACATCCTATCTGAATGGCAATGCTCATCAACTGGGGGGGGGCTCAAATATATTATTTTGGGGGCCAAAGGGACCTTAAAAAGGTAACGGTAGTTAAGTCCAGTCGCAAACAACTCTGGGGTTACGGCGCTCATCTCGCTTTACTGGCCGAGGGAGCCAACATTTGTCCACAGTTTTTCCAGGTCATGTGGCCAGCATGACTAATCCGCTTCTGACAAAACCAGAGTAGTGCATGGAAACGCCTTTTACCTTCCTTTGGAGCGGTACCTATTTATCTACTTGCACTTTGACGTGCTTTTGAACTGGTAGGTTGGCAGGAGCAGGGACCGAGTAACGGGAGCTCACCCCGTCACGGGGATTCAAACTGCCGACCTTCAGATCGGCAAGCCCAAGAGGCTCAGTGCTTTACACCTGTGCTGGGCCCGGGAGTAACCCAAGCAACGCAGTCCAGGCCCGGTCCCGAATCCAAGGGTTCCGCAAGGAGTCAGTCCGACAGGGCCAAGGCAGGACACGAGGCAGGAAACCAGGCAAGGTAAGGCACAGGATCACAGGCAGGCTCTGGCAAACAGCAACGTTTGGAACTTTTCTGCGTGACAGTGAAGAAAGAACTGTACCAAGCATCCTTCATAGCCAGTCATTGGCTGTGCTGAATAGTATCAGACAGTGACAGAGGACTTGCAATTTTTAAGAAGGGCTAATGAAAGGCCGTGGTTTTGTGCACATTTTCTTGGGAGCAAAACCCGCTAAAACTTAGTGGGACTGTCTACTGCTGAGTAAAGTCAGTCAGCAGCACACATTCCAGTGAAGAAATGTGGATCTGAATCAAGTCTACTTCTCCCTGGCAAACAGGTTGCAGTGGCAAACTCGGGGAGCTGGTAGGTATGCTTCTTTGAGACGCATGTAAAATAAATAAATAAAGCCAAAATGACACATTTAAATAAAGAACAGCCAGATTGAGTTTTCACATAGTTAGCGGCTATATAGTTGACAATTATAATGACAGGCATGATTGACAGGCAGACAGAGGCTGGATTAATCAGGCAGTAATCCCATTGAAACCAGACATTTAATTAAAGCTTCTTCTAGCCGCTTTTGTTGAATCTTTTCCTGGGAGAGGGGCACCGAACATCCTCAGAGCAGTCTATGGAATTGCAAGCACACAATAACCTCCATTAATAAGCCCCTTGATAAATTAAACGGCCAAATTCTTTGGGAGAGAGCTGGAGGAAAAATATGCGGGTGCCTAGGAGCCAAGTTTATAACAATTTAGGGCAAAATTCCCAATCACTAATTTAAACAAAAATTTGCTTTGATAGCCAAGCTGGTGGTCCAGTACAAATTTCTGCTTTTAATTTAGATATTTGAGTTCCGTTTTTGCTTCCATCGTCTCCTTGTCCCTCTCCCCAAGGCCCTGGCAACAAGACACTTCTTTAAACATAAAAAGAAGATGCTACAGAAGTCACAATTCCTGCTTAGTACCTGTGTCTGCAGTCACTTAATCAAATAAATTCAGTGAAACAATAAATGTCTGGCTTATCTTACAGGACCCAGGTTTGCTGATCTCCCCCAAAGAGAGGCCTTTTAAAGTTCACGTCTGTAATTTTGAGTTTCCCAACCCCACAAAGGGGGAATAAGATGACTTGTTCACAACGTGCTCTTATGAAGGTTAACTGAAGGTTCCAAGTCCTATGTTCATACTTCCCAACAGCATTTTATTGGGAGGGAGCACTCTTGGTTCAGTCTACAAGGTTCATACTGTAAGGAGGAGAATTTCAGCAGGGCTTTCTCTATCACACTCAGGATAAGCCACAACCGGTGAATTTTCCCCTTTTTGCAAATCTCAGTGCTATAGAGCCTCCTGGACCTTATAACTGAGGCTGTGGACGCATTGCCAGGGAGGTCATTCCTTGCCTGAATTCGGATCGAAGCTGGTTTGGGGGAAAACTCTCAAAATACAGCACTTCATAACAGGATAGGCATGGTTCGTGACTAACTATGTACACTAATTCCCAAAACAGCAGCAGCAGAAATGCATTGGCTGCAGAGTAAACAGGAGTCTGTATACGGCCTGTATGAACCAAACTGACAACACCATGCTGGAGAAAAACTGGTGTATCCAACCACCAGGGATTGTGCATTCTAGCACAGCATGAATGGGAACGAAACCTGACTTGAATCCACGAACTATTGCAGCAAGAATGTTACTTGGCCCAAAATGGAAAGAAGCAAAGTCCCAGCAAAGGAAGAATGGATACAAAAACTTATGGAATATGCAGAAATAGCAAAACTTACTGGAAGAGTAAGAAATCAAGATAACAATTTTTATATATATAAAAGAATGGAAATGGTTTGTTGAATATTTACAGATAAACAGATGAAAACATTGGCAGGATTATTGTAATAACCTGAGTATATGTTTAAAGAAGATGAGTAAATGAGCAAATTAAGTTAACTTGGATATGCAGAAGATATTAAAAACAAATTTAAGGAACCACAGAAAGAGGGGGAAGGAAGTCAAGTTTTGAAATGTCAAAATGGTTGTAAAATTAGTGAAACGTATAAAATTAGTGAAATGTATGTATATATATATAAATAAATGATAGATAGATAGAATCCACAAACTATGGCTTAGCTAGGTTGTAGATAGGGTTGAGGTGGTAGACGATTTTGTCTGTCTGGGTTCCACCATAACTGGTGACTTGTCCATTGACGCCGTGTTGGACAAGCGTACTGGCAAGGCAACTTTCTCCAAAAGGGTATAGGATAACGTGATGCTAATATCCAATACCAAGATGAAGAAGGTACACCAGGCTTGCTTGTTGAGAATGCTGCTTTATGGAAGTGAGCTATGGGCAACTTACAACAATCAGGAACGATGCTTCCACATCTTCCACAAGCCTATCACATGTCAGGACAGAGTTTCAAACAAAGATGTGTTCTCCCAGTCCCACATTCCTAGCTGTTGGGACACTGCCAGGGAGACGGGGGCATTTGGCAGGTCCCCGGCTGGCTCCAGCCACCAGCCGGTAGCCGGGCGAACTCTGGTACAGTACAAATTAGCAACTTGAGCCTCAGAAGTCTTCAGAGGACTTGAGCACGCTCTTATCAGCAGAGTGAATAAATCTTCACAACGGAAGTGGCGGGCAGAGACATGTGTAAGCATGATTTACAGCATTTATTTAGCAGAGTTCAGGAACAAAGGAAAACATGTCTGCTTCCCTTCGTGTCCAGCAAAACAGCAATAGCAAAAGCAATATACCAACAGAAGTTCCCAGCAAGCCTGTGCTGGAAGTAAACAGGCATGTGACACACAACAGTCATGCCTGTTCCTTTTAAGGTGGCAGGGAACTATATCCTAACAAAAGCATGTTCATATGGTCTGAAGCTCAACATCAAAAAAATGAAGATCATGGCCACTGGTCCCATCACCTCCTGGCAAATAGAAGGGGAAGAAATGGAGGCAGTGAAAGATTTTACTTTCTTGGGGTCCATAATCACTGCAGATGGTGACAGCAGCCACGAAATTAAAAGACGCCTGCTTCTTGGGAGAAAAGCAATGACAAACCTAGACAGCATCTTAAAAAACAGAGACATCACCTTGCCAACAAAGGTCTGTATAGTTAAAGCTATGGTTTTCCCAGTAGTGATGTATGGAAGTGAGAGCTGGACCATAAAGAAGGCTGATCGCCGAAGAATTGATGCTTTTGAATTATGGTGCTGGAGGAGACTCTTGAGAGTCCCATGGACTGTAAGAAGATCAAACCTATCCAATATTAAGGAAATCAGCCCTGAGTGCTCACTGGAAGGACAGGTTCTGAAGCTGAGGCTCCAATACTTTGGCCACCTCTTGAGAAGACTCCCTGGAAAAGACCCTGATGTTGGGAAAGATGGCGGGCACAAGGAGAAGGGGACGACAGAGGACGAGATGGTTGAACAGTGTTCTCGAAGCTACCAGCATGAGTTTGACCAAACTGCGGGAGGCAGTGGAAGACAGGAATGCCTGGCGTGCTCTGGTCCATGGGGTCACGAGTTGGACACGACTAAACGACAACAACAACACTTTGAGTCAAACCTAGTTGAACACTGTATTTTTTCACACTGCCAAGAAGAGCTGACAACAAAAGCATGTTCACACTTCCGTTTCAGCGACATCTACTCTGGCTTGGTTGCATCCACAGAATGGAAGATGGTGAGATCCCCAAGAATGTGCTCTACAGGAAGCTGGCGGCAGGTACCAGGCCAGTTTCTGCATTACAAAGATGTCTGCAAACATGTCATGAAGTCTGGCAACATTAACCCCGCCATGTAGGAATATCTTGCAGATGATCACAGAGCCTGGAGACAGACAGACAGGCTGTGTGTCCACAGCAGTGACCAGAGGAGGAATGACCGCTGGGAGGAGCACAAAGAGAAGAAAAGCCATGGTGCATCTGCAGCAGCACAACTGGTCGCCTTTACCTGCCCCAGCTGCAACAAAACATTCTCTCCTGTATCAGTCTCTACAACCGCAGCAGGCACTGCAACTTTCCAATAGTTTGACTTCACCGCCAAAGGTGCACTCCTCCATTGTCTCCTAAGAACAAAATAAGGTTGCTGAAGAGTTATGAGATTCGGGTTGATTTATGGAGTTGTGATGAGTTATTTAATGAAAGCCCTTGCCTCAAGGGCTCAGGCAGTGGGGGGGGGGTTCAGAACCACTGTAAACTCCTTTGCTACTGTTAGTCAATTGTATAACTGAACAAGGGGCAAATTAGGCATCATTTTACAAGAGAATCGTTCACCATCCAACTATGAACTTCTGTGAATGCATTTATAATGTAAACCAACTAGAACAAGATTGTTAACCAAAACAGTGATTCTGTTGCGGAAATCTGCAAGAGGTCTTTAAATGACCCCTCACCTACCATGCCAAAAAAAAAAAAATGGTCACACAGCCTGTTTAATATACACACATACACTCTATTCAGATTCCAATAAAAAATTAAAATACTGTAAGCTAGGAGAAAGAGCTCCATGGGAATAATTAGTTTATGAGGTATGCATGTCACTCTTCTGGTGTGCTTGGTTTTTAATATTAAAAAATGTATTTAGGCCCAAGTGAGTCACCAATAAAATCTCATTGCCATCAACACTATCTCAATTTTTTGAAAAAATCTTTTAAATTCCCCTAGCAGTTGTTGAATGGCTGATCAGCTTCCCAGTTCTTAAAAAAGTTTGATTTTCATCAAACCATTTTAAAGAGATGTCCTCAAATTCTGTCAGTTGGCATAACTTCCTTCAAGTTTTAATTGATTACTTTAAAAGGTCTATTCTGAAAATCTTGAAAGAATGGCATGATCACTTCTTGTCTCAATTGCACAATTCCCTGATATGAATGTATTTTGGTATGTTGCCACTTAACGGTAGAAGGTCCATGAGATTGTTATTTTTAATAATATTTCCAATATCTTGCTCTAATACTTAAAGAATGATGAATTACTGTAATGTCAGTGTAATGTTCACTCATTCATATTTGAACAGCAGTGAGGATTTACCCATCCATTATGTTTTCCTCGTCTTTCAATCTATAAGCCAAATATAATATTCTGATTACTTCTTCTTTTGGACACTACCAAGATGACTACATTTCCAAATAGCTGTTCATATTTCATAATTCCAAATGAGCGTGTTGATTGCTTTTGGGCACAGCAATACCTCAAGGAATCCAAAAGAAAACAGTGAAGTTCTAACGCATGTGTTTGATAGCTGCTCCATTGACCTTTGTCTCTGGAGTTAGGTATAATAGTAAATGCTGACTTTCAGAGGTTACAGAACCTGGATTGTCCAGACTGCAGTGCATCCAGCTAGGCACTCACCACAAAGAATAGTAAACCATTTATGCATTAAGGGCACATATACTTTATGCAGCCATGCCGTTATTTACATTATCTACATCGTTCTGCCCGGACACTGAGGTCCAGCACCGAGGGCCTTCTGGCGGTTCCCTTGCTGCGAGAAGCCATGTTACAGGGAACCAGGCAGAGGGCCTTCTCGGTAGTGGCACCCGCCCTGTGGAACGCCCTCCCACCAGATGTCAAAGAGAACAACAACTACCAGACTTTTAGAAGACATCTGAAGGCAGCCCTGTTTAGGGAAGTTTTTAATGTTTAATAGGTTACTGTATTTTAGTGTTTTGTTGGAAACTGCCCAGAGTGGCTGGGGATGCCAAGCCAGATGGGCGGGATAGAAATAATAAGTTATTATATTATTATTACACTTGAATTAAATCTGCTAGTTGATGCATTTGTTCTCCTTTCAGTTGTATTTACATTTATTTACCAATTTTCAGAAGGGACGCGGGTGGCACTGTGGGTTAAACCACAGAGCCTAAGACTTGCCGATCAGAAGGTCGGCAGTTTGAATCCCCACGACGGGGTGAGCTCCCGTTGCTCGGTCCCTGCTCCTGCCAACCTTGCAGTTTGAAAGCATGAAGTGCAAGTAGATAAATAGGTACCGCTCCGGCGGGAAGGTAAACAGCGTTTCCGTGCGCTGCTGTGGTTCGCCAGAAGCGGCTTAGTCATGCTGGCCACATGACCTGGAAGCTGTACGCCGGCTCCCTCGGCCAATAAAGCGAGATGAGCGCCGCAACCCCAGAGTTGGCCACGACTGGACCTAATGGTCAGGCGTCCCTTTACCTTTACCTTTACCAATTTTACAAAGTATTCCCATAAAGTCGCTCCCCCTCCATGGGGGGCGGTGTTGCAGACAGACCACGCGCTCTCCCCGTGTACAGCGGGGGGCGTGGCAATGCCACCTATGTCATAGGGAGTCCCGGCAGTATCACACCCCCGGACGACCAATCCGGTCGACTAGGGGGTGTGGCTTGCCTTATTTAAGCTGCCGCACGGCCAGCCGGCTCCCTCTCCTTACCTTCTCTTTCATTGGCTCTCCCGCCTTTCCGCCCTATTTTCATGCATTCACCATCTTGGCCTTGCTATGGACCACGGTTGGTCACCTGTTGAGGGGGCCAGGTAGGAATTTTCCCACTTGGCAAATGGGCACCAGCCATGTGGTTTTCGCCTGCCTCGTAGCAATCGTCACAACTTTGTAAGGTTTGGCAGTTAGGCATTGGTAAAACCTGGTTTATGGGAGGGGAGGTTGTGATCTTCACCTGCCCCTCCTCTTTAAGGGTATTCCGTTAAAGGGATCCTGGGGTGTGGATCTTGTCCGAAGCCCGGGTATGGGCTAGGGCCATGCCATGACCCCATCAGGGACCCTGGGGGAGCTCTCAGTTGATGTACATCAACAGGGCTCCCCCTACTGGTGGTTGACCCTTACTAGACTACTTGCATGGCGGGCAGGAGTCAGATATAGTCAGTTCAAATCCAATGGCTAAGCCAACTCACATTCTGTAACCAATAAAGTTGTGGCCTTAATTATCCCATTAACCTAAAATACTGGTGTCTGCGTGTTTCATTATTCTACAAATGGGGAGGGCTCGGGGTCTTGACATGCAAACAAATAACGAATTTTTCAACTCCAGCTTAATTTGTCTATGATTGGGTGGCAGGTGCCATTTTGAATCAAGATCCTGGACCGAAATGTTCCCAACTGCACTGATTCAGATACCTCTGGAGAGATCTTCACCCAGCTTGGCAGGAGGGTTCCCCAAATGACCTATGCATGGATCCCATCAGGAATCACTTCGAAAAAGTTATGTACTTCAGAAACTTTTAAGTACGTGTACGTGCCTCTCTGTGTGTAAAATCATTCTTTAAAAAAGGAGAGAAATTTTCTCCAACCCAATCAGGTTGATTAAAAATTTGCTCAGCATGAGTGACAGGTGTACAGACAGTAAGCACATTCTCCAGGCAGTTTTGATTATTTAGACCTGAGCTAGCTTCCTAAATATATATATATATATATATATATATATATATATATATATATATATATTTACATATATATGTGTGTGTGTGTGTGTATATATATATATATATATATATATATGGCGCTGTGGTCTAAACCACTGAGCCTAGGGCTTGCTGATTGGAAGGTCGGTGGTTCGAATCCCTGCGATGGGGTGAGCTCCCGTTGCTCGGTCCCTGCTCCTGCCCACCTAGCAGTTTGAAAGCACGTCAAAGTGCAAGTAGATAAATAGGTACCGCTCCGGCGGGAAGGTAACGGCGTTTCTGCGCACTGTTCTGGTTCACCAGAAGCAGCTTAGTCATCCTGGCCACATGACCTGGAAACTGTCTGCGGATGAACGCTGGCTCCCTTGGCCTATGGAGCGAGATGAGCGCCGCAACCCCAGAGTCATCCGCGACTGGACCTAACGGTCAGGGGTACCTTTACCTTTATATATAGGGTGCTTACATTCTGCATGGACTAGTTGCATGGCAACATGTTCAAATGGCTTTAGATACCTATCAGGTCCATAAATTACCATCTAGCGTATATTCAGCACAAAAAACAGGGACAATTTGTTGTTGACAAAGGACAGCTGGACATATAAAGGGCCCCAGTACCTTCAGTAGCTTAGGGCCTCATCAAAGCTAAATCCAGCCCTGCCTGGGCATGCTAACTCATGAGAGAAACAGAGAGAGAGAGAGTTACCCCTATTCTTGGGCTGCCATCGCAGTTTTGTTGTGGTTGTTTTTATGTTTTCTTCAAAAAAAAAAGATCAACAATTTTTGGTCTCTCCTTAAAAAAGCTCAGCAATCTTGGTGATTTCCTTAAAAACAGCTGAATAATTTTGGGGTGTTTGGGGTGTCCTGGTTTTTACTTTTTGGAATATGGCAACCCTATGTGAGAGGGGAAATCACAAAGCAACAAAAAGACAACATATGCCAGTTTGTGCCTCTCGGAAATTCCTACACAAGCACACACACATGGAATGGTGTACGTACAAGGTAGGGATGCGTATTCTCAGACAGCTGGTTATGTCTGACGTACATAAAGGGGAGGAACTCTGTCCACACTGTGCATTTTACAAGCCTTTGTTTGGAAACGGTACATCTATCCGAAGAATAATTATGGGAAATTATGAGAATTCCACAACAGGCAAATCAGTTACAGATTCTCCTCCTTTTTCAGCCTCACTCAAGGTGGGGTTCCTTCTCCCTCCACTCCTTCTGAACAACAACAACGACAAAAATCCAAAACCCATAAAAAGCAACGTTGGTCACATTTGTCTGTAAACCCTCCAAAATTCACAATATCTTTATTAGGCCAAACCAAAGTGTCAGAAATAGTGGCAAGTGTTAAGTTCTCCACAACTCTTAAATAGGCAAGATTCGTGAACGTTACAGAACATTAACTTCAGGGTTAGATGCAGTTTTCCCCAAGTGATTTTATTGGACTGAACCTTATTGGAATCTTGTATGCATGCCAATAGGATGTCCCCACTTTTGTCGGAGAAATGTTGGAGGGTATGCAATAAAGTTTTGAGAAATGAAATTGATAAGTAGTAAAGCCAATAAAATGATGTGGGATGTAAAGGTAACACGGCATTTGGGAAATGTTTAAAAGAGGTATGAAAAAAAAGGATTTAAAAAAGAGGGGAAATTAGAGATATAACAAGTGGGAGTATACAATTTTAAATGAGATGTGAAAGAGGGTTAGAATTTGCTGAATTTGACGGAATAAAGAGGAACACAAAAAAGGGAGATGTGAGGAGGTCAGGAAAGAGGGATATAGAACCTTGAAATTTAAAAGTGGATTCTTATTCTTTTTCTTGTTTTTTATTAAGTGTGTATTTTTTGTGTTGATATGTTTTTGTTTGATTTTTATGTGTTGTAAAATCCTAATAAACATTTATTAAAAAAAAAAAGATAAGTAGTAAAGCCAGGGCTTCTTTTCAGCCAGAACTCACCAGAACTCAGTCCCGGCACCTCTGGTGAGAGTCATTGCCATGATAAGAGAACAAGTGAGGCGTTCAGGGTGAGTTCTGGCACCTCTTTTTCTAGAAAAACAGCACTGAGTATACCTGATGGGGAAACATCACAGCATAATTCAACAAAAGCTCACCAGATTGTGACAGGTTGCAATAAAGGGCCCAGTCTCTTAATGGCAGGATTTGTGCCAAAACATTGGTTGCCGCAACATATTAATGCACTCCTGTAAAGGAGAAAATTGCTGCTTCTGTCAAACTGACTCCTACAGGCAAACTAGTAGTTGCCATTTTCTCCTTTAAAGAAAGAGGGGTGGGAATAAAACACAACTGAGGTTTAGCCCCAAACCTGGGCTTCCTTTCCCATGGTCACTCCCCACTCTCCCCCCCCCCAACTTGCAAAGCCCCCGTTTGACGAAATGTGCTCAGATATTCTAAAATCTCCCAAGTATGCGACTGGGAGTATAAAAATAGCACATCAACCTTTCCGTTGCTCTGTATACAAGACGGAGCAGATCACAGCCATCATTTTGGGCTGTGAGGAAAGCAGCTGGCAAGACAACGCAGCTGATACAATCAATGCACATTGTAAGCGCAGCAGATCTGCACAGAGCGGAAAGCGACCTTTTGTTTTCTCCTCCACAACAAGCCTGAGACATCTTCTATGCCCCGTGATTCATTCTGGGACTCGCCAGAAGGGCATTCTACACATGGGGCGTGATGTAACGCCAGCCCAATTAGTATGTGTTTAACAATTTCCCATAGTTTACAAGTGCTGTAATAGAAGACTAATTTCTGGCTTAATTAAAATCAGGCTGTTGCTTCTGGACAGTATAGCAGCATTGCTTCATTCCTGGCATCCGGACGAACTTTCTCCAGTATATGCATTAAAATCACTTGCATATGTCCCCCTCCCTCCCTTATTTTGCAAATCCGTTCTAGGGTTTTTGTGACTTAAATTGACAGGGGAATTAATAAATTACGTGGGGGAGAGATGGGAGTTCACCAGTTTGCTGTTTTGCAACAATTAAGCTTCCCTAATGGAAAGCTGGCTTTCCAGTTGTATTTAATAAAACGTAAGCAGGAGGCTGAAATGAAGCAGGAAGAATGATATCTGAAAAGATACAAGGCACAGGGGGAAAGGTTGAGCTGATTTCAAGTGGCGGAAAAGCGGCCTCTTGCCCTAAGTGCCAAAAGGAAGTAATAAGGATCAGGAAGTTTAAGGTCAAAACGACACATTGCATAAAATGCATGGTTGCTGTGGAGAACAGCAGCCACCAATTTCGTTCCTTCCCCCACCCCATAACGTTCAAGACAACTAACCTATGTCTTGACATCACACCATGTGAATTGGCAGTCAAGTAAAGTATCCTGGATATCACAGTGGGGGAAGATAGAATAAAACGCATGGTTGTCCTTTTCACTGGCTCGGTGTGTTGTTCCCGCAGACTGCAATCTTACTCTTATATGCTTGGAAGAGTCTCAGTAGAATTTATCGCCAAGGAGACTGCAAGGCTGCGATCTCATTCTCACCTACCTGCGAGTAGGGAGTAAGCTCCCATTGAATCCAACGGGACTAACTTCTGAGGAGAAGAAGTGTGCATGCACACGAAAGCTCATACCGATAACAAACTTAGTTGGTCTCTAACGTGCTACTGGAAGGAATTTTTTTATTTTGTTTCTGAGGAGAAGACATGCATAGGTTGGCACTGCTGATCTCAATTCCCTCACAAATGTTACCAGGTTTGCCAGCTTCCTCAAATGTTTCCAAATATCGCTATGCCCCGGCACTGACATAGACAAAATGTAATATCTGTTGTGTAACAACTTCTTACACTGTTTAGGATGGAAGCGTACGTGGTTGTATACTCAACCAAAACACACACACACACCACTCACACACAGAAGCCCTTTCTAACAGGAATCTACACGTACGGATGCAGGGCTGACATCCTGGAGAAACCGCTCAATTTGGAAAGCTTAATGAAAGCAATTTGTTAACAATTTCACACACCATTTGACCACAATTCTTGAATGTCACATTTTCCTGTGCGGTTCCACCCTCCCCTCCCCCCAGTAAATAGGGTGTTGCATGCTGTTTTAGCGATTCATTAATCATCTTTTCATCGCGGCGAAGTTCAATGCGGCTCTCTCAGTAGGAGAGCAAAAGAAGCACTCTGCTCTAAAGTGAGCTACGCCATGGGAAAATGAGAAGGTACACATTCAGCAGAGCAACTAATATGTTCTTCCTGAGAAATCGAGGAGACTCCCTTGCACTACGGGATGCTCCACCTATTGTGAGGCAGAGGTGAAAAGGAAGGGGCATGGAAAAATATAGGCTTTACTTATATTACAGATGAAATTAATTATGCTGAAGAAAGTCAGAGCTGCTAACAGGCATTCCATTCGGTTTCCTCTAGTAGTGCCTTAGTCTCGTCACCTTCCCAGCTGTATCTCCATATCTCAGAAGCCTCTCTTTTACTCATCACAGCAGATGGGCTCTATATCACAACCCATAGGCATTTCATCCTTTTGTAGCGTTGAAAGAAGTATCACAGACTGCTCGGATGCAAAGGAATGGTGGGAGGAACCAGCTGGGAAACCCCCCCCCCAAGGGAAAAAGGCTCAGAGCCAGAGGATTGGTAGAGTCATGAAAATGAGTGGTCAAAGGAAGAAGGCTGGGAGGAGAAGGTGTCAGAAGCTGAAGAGGTAACAAGGTATAGTGAGCTGGGGGAGTCTGTGGCAGAGAGCAGTCCAGACTCAAAGGCAGAAGCTAAAGCAGGAGAGAAGGCAGGCCAAGAGGCAGAGATGAGGTGAAGAGGCACAGGGGTCTCCGCCTCCTGCTGCAATGAGCTCCCTTCCACCTTGGTCTCCCAGAACCAGGAGAGGCATGTAGAGGGTGGAGGAGAAGTTGGCTTCATGCAGGCGCAGTCTCAGATTGCTTGGAAAAAACTTAAGCAGCTGTGGGAAGGCGGGGACTTTCAGTCTCAGCAACTGCTTCATGGGAGCAAGATCTGTCGGAGAAGAGTTGTTGTTGTTTAGTCATTTAGTCGTGTCCGACTCTTCGTGACCCCATGGACCAGAGCACGCCAGGCACTCCTGTCTTCCACTGCCTCCCGCAGTTTGGTCAAACTCATGTTGGTAACTTCGAGAACACTATCCAACCATCTCGTCCTCTGTCGTCCCCTTCTCCTTGTGCCCTCCATCTTTCCCAACATCAGGGTCTTTTCCAGGAAGTCTTCTCTTCTCATGAGGTGGCCAAAGTATTGGAGCCTCAGCTTCAGGATCTGTCCTTCCAGTGAGCACTCATGGCTGATTTCCTTCAGAATGGAGAGGTTTGATCTTCTTCAGAGAAGAGTAGCTATGCTCATTAGGCCTGATACTCCTGCGAAGATCCTGTTTGGGCTAATAAAGAGTTAACTCCAACTTACTCGGTGTGATTTCCTGCTGGCTTGCTCCTGACAAAAATCAGTGAATGCTACTTTAATCTAAGCAGGAAATAACTTTAAACTAAGCTGATAACCATAACAAAACATTTTCTATGACCTGGTCCTTGGTAATCCCCACTCAGAGACTGGAGTGCACTTAACAGCATATCTCAAAGGAGAAGATTTCTCTTCTAAAACAGTGAACTGATAGATTCTATACTACAAGTGCGGGAATGATGATGTGGAAATCTGGATGCCACATACCTTGAATGTCTACTCAGAGTCAGATGTGGTCACGTGGTTTTTGGCTGCCAAAACCCAAACAAAGCCTTTCAGCTTTTCGATGACAAAATGATGAGTCAACAACAATAGCAGTCACTTTGTAAGCTCCCCACAGCAGTGGCTAAATGCTCTTAGCCCAGAGATGGAAAGAAGAAAAAGTACCGTATTTTTTGCTCTGTAAGACTCACTTTTCCCCTAAAAAGTAAGGGGAAATGTGTGTGTGTCTTATGGAGCGAAGGCAGGCTGTGCAGCTATCCCAGAAGCCAGAACAGCAAGAGGGATTGCTGCTTTGACTGTGCAGCGATCCCTCTTGCTGTTCTGGCTTCTGAGATTCAGAATATTTTTTTTTCTTGTTTTCCTCCTCCAAAAACTAGGTGTGTCGTGTGGTCTGGTGCGCCTTATGGAGCGAAAAATACAGTGCCGACCAGAAAGAGTGGCAGACCAAGTTGATGGAACATGCCAAAAGGGCAAGATTGATGGCAAAGATCAGAAACCAGGAAGGCCAAGTATTTGTGAAAGACTGAAATAACTTTTTGACATATCTGAGAGACCACTGTAAACAGCTAAAATCTTTGGCAGGAATACAATGACACTTGTAAAGTAACACGAACTTTGGATCTAAAGTAACATGAACTTTGGATCTGATGGATATATAATAGATAGATTACAGTAAAAAATGCAGGAATAAAATTTAGAAATGGAACCCAGGGAGGAAGGGAGGGAGGGAGGTCTGAAAGAACCTTTTTTTCTGTTTCTGTTTTGTTTTGTTTTGTTTTTGGTTGGAATTCTTATGTATAATCTTTACATAAAATTTATAATAAAATAGTTTTTTTAAATAAAAATAAATGTTGGGTGTGAAAAGATGAGTACAAGATTGGGATTCAAAACGGCATCAGAATAAGCCTAGCCATCATGTCTATCATGGCAGGGCAAGAAAAACAGCTACAACAGATTAGGCAGGCAGGCAGGCAGGCAGACTGCTAGCTAGGGATAATTGTAATCCAAAAACAGGTGGAGAATTGTTGGGATTGTAGTGTAACAACAGCTGGAGACCCTAGTTTGGGAAACCCTGCTCTAGAACGTGCCAGAGAATCTTCTGGAACAATGGCAGGTTCTGCACATAGGTGTTTTGAGGTCCACACAAAACTGCGGAAAGGGTCCCAGAGAAGCAGATTGAATAAAAACACCAGTTTAGGATATTGCTTGATGTTACTCTGGCACAGGGCACATGAACTACCATGGACAGAGACAAGCTATGAGGGCACAAATAAATGGGAATGAACTTGTCAAAGGCTAAACTCAATAATAATAATAATAATAATAATAATAATAATAATAATAATAATAATTTATTATTATTGAAAGACCTACATTGGCTCCTAGTATGTTTCCGAGCACAATTCAAAGTGTTGGTGCTGACCTTTAAAGCCCTAAATGGCCTCAGCCCAGTATACCTGAAGAAGTGTCTCCACCCCCTTCGTTCAACCTTGACACTGAGGTCTAGCTCTGAGGGCCTTCTGGCAGTTCCCTCACTGCGAGAAGTGAGGTTACAGGGAACCAGGCAGAGGGCCTTCTCGGTAGTGGCACCTGCCCTGTGGAACGCCTGCCCATCAGATGTCAAGGAAAGAAACAACTATCCGACTTCTAGAAGACATCAAGGATGTTTATAATGACTGATGTTTCAATGTATTTTTAACCTTCTGTTGGAAGCCACCCAGAGTGGCTGGGGTAAAAATAATGAATCATCATCATCATCATCATCATCATCATCATCATTTTATTATTTATACCCCGGCCATCTGGCCAGGCCTCCTCAGCTACTCTGGGTGGCTCCCAACAGATTAAAAACAGAATAAAACGTCAAACATTAAAAACTTCCCTAAACAGGGATGCCTTCACATGTCTTCTAAAAGTCGGATAGTTGTTTATTTCCTTGACATCTGATGGGAGGGCGTTCCACAGGGCGGGCGCCACTACTGAGAAGACTCTCTGCCTGGTTCCCTGTAACCTCACTTTTTGCAGCAAGGGAACCACCAGAAGGAGCTGGACCTCAGTGTCTGGGCAGAACAAGGGTGGGGGAGACACTCCTTTAGGTATACTGGGCCAAGACCATTTAGGGCTTTAAAGGTCAGCACCAACACGTTGAATTGTGCTCGGAAACGTACTGGGAGCCAATGTAGGTCTTTCAGGACCGGTGTTATATGGTCTCTGCAGCCACTTGCATTCTACAGTCTCATTGCCATGGTCCCCACTCAGACGATGACCACAGTTTTTACCCTTTCTGATTCTGGTTCTTCCTCCACCAACTGTGAGTAATGCCCCCTGCAGATTCAGGAGGGAAGAGCAGAGATGGGAGTCCTGCTTACCCAGCCAGGGCAGCTGCATCCTGGGAGGTGATAATAATAATAATAATAATAATAATAATAATAATAATAATAATAATAATTTATTTATATCCCGCCCTCCCCAGCCGAAGCCGGGCTCAGGGCGGCTAACAACAATAAAATAGTACAAAATTCTAAAATCATTCATTATAAAATTAATTCAAAATCAAATTGATGGCAACCATTGGGCTAGAGATTCTGTGAAGATTGCCAAAGGAGGGAGTCAGGCTGCACCCTGAACAAAGGCCTGGTGGAACAGCTCTGTCTTGCAGGCCAGGCCCTGCGGAAAGATGTCAAGTCCCGCAGGGCCCTAGTCTCTTGTGACAGGGCATTCCACCAGATCGGAGCCACAGCCGAAAAAGCCCAGGCTCTAGTTGAGGCCAGCCTAACCTCTCTGTGGCCTGGGACCATCAAGATGTTTTTATTTGAAGACCGTAAGTTCCTCTGTGGGACATACCAGGAGAGGCGGTCCCATAGGTACGAGGGTCCTAGGCCGTATAGGGCTTTAAAGGTTAAAACCAGCACCTTAAACCTGATCCTGTACTGCACCGGGAGCCAAGCCAGTGCAGCTGGTATAGCACCGGATGAATGTGATCTCGCAGCGAGGACCCCGTAAGGAGTCTTGCTGTGGCATTCTGCACCCACTGGAGTTTCTGGGTCAGTCTCAAGGGCAGCCCCACGTAGAGCGAGTTACAATAATCCAGTCCACTTCCTTCTGCCTCTTCCCCCAAATTTCAGTACCCCATCACCATATCCTCCTCCTCCATCTCAACCTACCACTTCAGTCCTGAGCCTGGTGTCACCTTGGGACTCATGACACTCATCCCATCAAATATCCTGACAGTATTTCCCTTGTATTTCTTATTAACATGCGCTTCCTCCCCCCCGGAACTGCAGGATCGGAGGATTCCCACCCCGGCCTAAAACAATGCTACAAATAAGCAATTATGCACTCAGACGTAACACACCCCACCCAGTGTTCCCAACAAGGGGACCACCTTGAGAGTGGATCATAACGCAGCCAGCTGAACTTATTGGGAGGGACTTTGTGTTCTCAGGAAAACACAAGGCTTTGCTCTTTTTTTGTTTCTCACGCTCCAATCGTTAAAATTTAGCACAACATTTTGCTTTTCACAGAGGAAAAATTAAACGTTACTTCTCATTAACGTCTCAGCGTTCCTCCTCAGCTGAATCTCTCTGGATAAAGTTTGGTGGAGTTCAAAGAAAACAACATAGCTCTGCTTAAAATGTATGCAAAGAATGTGAGTGGGGGGAAAGCTACAATTTTTTTTTGTTTGCTTTTAATTAGAGATGGATTTCTCATCTACATTACCCCAAGCAGGGTGGGAGAAATGAAGGACAGGCCCTGAAACTGAGCAGAGTCTGCCCTTTCTGGGCCTCCTCTAGGTTTACGTAAGACTTAAAACAATGCAAAAACAGAACCCTGTTCAGAGTCTTTTCACGTCAGCTGATCTTACGAGGCATGCAAATTGTGGAAAAGATTTCAGGTCTTCTCGGTATATATTCTGCAAGCTTTCATTGCAGATGCACAAAACAGGAGAGAGACCAAGCAAGGTGTCTCGATGTTTTCAAAGCGTGTTGTTAAGCAATTTAATTTCCTTTTCCATTACTGACCAACCTAGCACACAGGTCCCAGATCTCGACAATCTTTGTTGGTTTTGGATGCTGCTCCCTCATTTCCACCCCAGTTGTGGGCCCCTGTTGCTCTGTATTGTATGTCACGAATGGCCTTGGCTAGAAAACGAAAATTGCCACTCTCAGGTGGAATTAACTTGAGCCGTCTACAGTAGCTCATAGTGGTCTAACCAGGACTGGTGTGGGTGGGAACAGCTTGCCATTGGAATTCTAGGACACAGAGTAGCTCTGCTATTTCGCTGCTGGGTTTTCCTGGGTTTTCCGTGTGAGAATCCAGTGTGGTACAGTGGTTAGGGAATCGTGATGATAGATTGGGCAAGAGATTTTGGACATAATATAATGATGGATTATAGTTTGGTGACAGCAGTCACGAAATTAAAAGATGCCTGCTCCTTGGGAGAAAAGCGATGGCAAACCTAGACAGCATCTTAAAAAGCAGAGACATGACCTTGCCAACAAAGGTCCGTATAGTTAAAGCCATGGTTTTCCCAGTAGTGATGTATGGAAGTGAGAGCTGGACCATAAAGAAGGTTGATCGCCGAAGAATTGATGCTTTTGAATTATGGTGCTGGAGGAGACTCTTGAGAGTCCCATGGACTGCAAGAAGATCAAACATATCCATTCTTAAGGAAATCAGCCATGAGTGCTCACTGGAAGGACAGATCCTGAAGCTGAGACTCCAGTACTTTGGCCATCTCATGAGAAGAGAAGACTCCCTGGAAAAGACCCTGATGTTGGGAAAGATGGAGGGCACAAGAAGAAGGGGACGACAGAGGACGAGATGGTTGGACAGTGTTCCTGAAGCTACCAGCATGAGTCTGACCAAACTGCGGGAGGCAGTGGAAGACAGGAGTGCCTGGCGTGCTCTGGTCCATGGGGTCACGAAGAGTCGGACACGACTAAATCACTAAACAACAACAACATAATGATGGATGATTGGGAAAGGTTGTGGAAGAAAGGGGTTAAGTTTACTGCCTGCACTGTGTTAAAGGAAAACATTATGAAAATGATGTATAGATGGTACTTAACCCCAGTAAAATTAGCAAAGATTTATCATGCGAGTGATAATTTATGTTGGAAGTGTAAAGAAAAGGAAGGTACCTTTTATCATATGTGGTGGACATGTCCTAAGGTAAAAGACTTCTGGGAAAAGATTTATAATGAATTGAAAAAAATGTTGAAATATACATTTATTAAGAAACATTTCTACTTGGAATAATAGGATTGGAATTGCCCCAAAAGGATGTTAGATTGCTTTTGTATGCCACCACTGCAGCAAGAATCTTACTGGCTAAAAATTGGAAATAACAAGAAATACCAACAGTAGAAGAATGGCAGTTGAAGATGTTGGACTTTTTGGAGCTGGCTGACCTGACTGGAAGAATCTGCAATCAGAAAGAAGAGGAACACCAAGAAGATTGGAAGAAATTTAAAGATTATTTAGCCAGATATTGTAATATAAGATAAGCAGAACTACTTGTAAGTACCAAATTGGCCTAGGACTAAAGTATGATGAATTGTATAACATTATGGTTTGAGAATATTATGAAAAGGAAGGAAGATAGTAATTTGAAGAAGTTAATTTTATTAGAAAGAGGATATTGGAAAACTGTTACAAGGGGATACAATGAAATTCAGTTAGGGGGGATTCGAGGAAGTCACCTAACAATGAAAACTAAATTGGATTCTAGAAGGAAAATGTGTTTATTTGTATGTTTTTCTTTTTCTTTTTAGTATGTTATATTTGTTATAAATTTGGATAAGCAATAAACAAAATTTGGGGGGGGGGGAGTGGTTAGGGAATTGGACTGTGATCTGGGAGAGGCCAAGGGTCAAATCCCCGCTTGGCCATGAAGGTCACTAGGTGACCTTGGGCCAGTCACCATCTCTCATCCCAACCTTGTGAGTATAATATGGGAAGGAGGAGAGCCATGTAGATCACCTTAAGCTCCTTGGATGATAGACGAGATACAAAAGCAAAAAACATTCTGTTCTGCATTGAACAGAAGCTGAGAATACAGAGAATTACTTTACTTTTCTGGTTAATCACCACAACAGTTATTAACACTGGGCTTCAGTAAAATAAATAATTTAATTAGACAGTGCCTATATAGTATCGAGCGACAGAATAATTTGGCCACAATAAGGAAATTTTGTCCATGGTATGATGATTTTCCACCTAGTCATTTGACACTTGGGCACCCTCTTTGCAAAATTTAACAATTCCAAAATACAGACACACTTTCACTTTCGCAGGATTGAATATACTGCCTTCAGCTGTGCTTGAGGGTCAATTTCAAAAATTTCCGCAGGAAAAATGGTTATGACCCTGTGGAGATGGCAGTATTGAGTCAGTGGTTCATGTACTTCTGGCTTGCATTCTTTATAAAGATTCGAGGAGTGAGGTTCTTACCCCTCTACTTGGTCCATACTTGGTCGCTCAACCATTGCTACTGTGTCCTATCTTTTAGCAGATCAAGATGATCAGGTGACAGCAAAAACTGCAAGGTTTTTAGTGGGGGCAATTAGAATAAGATCTACTATTTGATTCTTGATGTAAAACCCCCAAATGTATTTTCTATAGTTACGTTTTTACCTCTATCTTCAGGACATTTTATTTTATTGCTATGGTTAGTGGCTGATGCAAATAAAGATTCTTCTAATTCTGATTCAGATCAATGAACATTCAACTAGAGCAAGGAATTGTTTTGGAGTCCATCGCTTATGTCAAAGATGGGGAACCTATTGCCACCCAAATGTTAATGGGTTAATTTCCATCGTGGAGGTCAGCTGATAGCTGTGGGAGTAGGAATCCATTATCTGAAAGAGCCACAGTTTCTCCCCTTCCTAACTTAAGGTGAATGGAGCTATCCACTGGTACGAGATTTCCCAACAGTCCTAGAACATCAGCTTTCTGTTGCAAGTATTGCCACTTCACTGGATCATACACATACCGTACTTTATATTTAATGTAGCTACAACAGGAGGAATGTAGTCTGCTTGCTTTGGATCATTTAGCTAACATTGTAGTTATGTTGTTCCTGTAGTTCATGTAGCACATGTACAAGCATATTTGGCAAAAGCTAATAACCTGAACTTTTCTGTTCATTCTTGACTCTGAGGTTGACTAAAAGGAATGTTCCTCTGACAGACTAATAGCTTACCATTTGTATCTGAAACACCAGTGCCAGAAAAAAATTCAAAACACCAAGGTACTAACTATGCCCTTGTAACTGAAATCAGAACTCTACTTTTGCAAAGAAACCTGGAAAAGGGCAACTGATAGTCAACATTCAAACACAGATGTCCACATACCGCCAACAGCTACTGTTATTATAATTCAGAATTAAATAAAATATAAAGCAAAGCAGTATTATTTTGAATACAGTATAATCCTTGAAACGTTTTGGGATTCTCATGAAAGGCAAAGCATTTCGGTGCTGCAGACAAGAGTTGCTCAAAAACTAACCAGCCAAGTTCACCCTAGGGCCAGTTTAGTGGGATTACAAAGGGCAATATAAATAATGGTTTAAGGGAACAGACCCAAAGTCTTTTTGGCTTAGCTCCTCTCCAGAAAAACCTTCTACTTCTCTTAGGCTTTTTAATGGGTGGGTTTAGTAGCTGCTGGTTGCATATATTATTCTTGGACTTTTATAACCTTTTTATTGTACTAAGAACATAAGATGAGCGTACTGGATCTGGCCCAAGGCCCACTGAGTTCTGCACTCTGTTCTCACGGTTGCCAACAAGATGCCCTCCATCAGGACTTGAGGGACACCGTGACGGAAGCCACAGTGCACAGAAATGCCATTTACCTTCCCGCTGCAGCGGTACCTATTTATCTACTTGCACTGGTGTTCTTTCGAACAGCTAGGTTGGCAGGAGCTGGGACAGAGCAACAGGAGCTCACCCCATTGTGGGGATTCGAACCGCTGACCTTCCGACCGGCAAGCCCAAGAGGCTCAGTATGAGAGAGGGAGAGAAACACCTTGAATTTTTTTTTAAGGGCTGCTTAATCCTGTAGCGCCTGGTTGTTCTGTAGCTCGTAACCTTATCACCAAGCTGAGTTTGATAAACTATCTGAGGATCCTTTAACTTTCCCCTGTGGGCCAAAAAACATCTTTGGCAGGGTAATTTTGAGTTGAAAGCACCTTGGAGGAAAAGGATTTTGCCTTTCTCTAGCCACCATTCTTCTAACCATTTTGTAACTAACCCAGGCTGATTGAAGCTTTAAAGATGAATGGGAACCCTTTACAAAGTATTTGAAGACGCAACAAAGCAAACTGGACTCCTTGGCTGGTTTTGAATAAACATTCACAAACTTTTTATTGATATTTATCAGCTAAATAGTTTGAGGATCTATACAACTGTGTAGCATGCAGAAAACAGCATTTTTAGAGAAATCAAAGACTGGAACTGAGGGAAGTCGGGGGTGGGGGTGGGTGGGTTCTGTGGGGGGAGGGAGGAAAAATGGGGGGAAATAAGGATGATATGTTTTTGGATAATATGTTTTGTTTTAAATTTGAATAAAAAAGTAGTTAAAAAAAGAAGCTTTCTAAAAAAAGTGCAGTGGGAAAACCACAGAGAGTACTTGGTATAAGATGTAACTTGAGCCTAATGGTCTGTCTAGTCAGGCATCCAGTTATTAGAAGCCTTCCATGCCGAGAAGCAGCACATGAAAGTGGTGGCCGTGGAAATCAATGGAGGCCTGTATATTTTATCTTCATATTGGAGGAGATGAAGTAAGGGCCGTCTTACCCATAGGCGCCAGGGGTGCGGGGCACCTGGGCACTGGGCTCTCAGGAGTGCCAGGACGAGAGTCCAGGGCCAAGATTTGGAGTCTGGGGATTGAAGACCCAGGCCAGCCAACAGCTGCTGCCGAGCGGAGCAGAGCCCGTTGGAGCGCTGCAGGCTTTTCTGCTGTGGGCGCTGAGGCAGCCGGCCGCCTCCGCCCTTCCGCGTGACTGGGATTGGCGGGCCATTAAGAGGCTCGCCCAGCGCATGCATGCTGCTCACATGAGGCGCATAGCTTCCCTCCCAAGCCTCTGTGGGGATTGCTCTCTTCCCTCCACCCACAGAGGCATGGGAGAGAATTGTGTGGCCTGTTGGGAAACTGTGTATATGCAGCTACTCACACAGAGTCAATTAAGGTTTGGCAGACAGCCAGAAGGCAATCTGAAGGAGTAAGTCTGCCTGGTGATAACAGAGACATGGAGACAACTCCCTGATTGGTCAAGCTCTCTCAAGGGAGTGATACTTAATGGCCTATTAACTGGAATGTGTTAGTTCAGTGTTCAGAGTTCAGTAGTTCAGTTGTTCTGTGTCAGTGTAGGAGTTGTGAGTTGTGTCAGAGCTAGCAAAAGATCCGTGTTCTGTTCCTGTAAATAGTCCACTGTATATAATAAACACCTAACTACAAGTTCCTGGTTCCTGCTTCGTCTATCCTGTCAGCAGCCAAGTCACCAATTGCTTCCATAGATTCTGTGTGGGTCTGTCTGGGTCTTCTGCTAGGTCTGGCTAAGGTCCTGCAACTAGTTGGAAAGTTGCGAAACACCAAATAGGTGCTCAACAACTCTCTGAGCTGCCCCCCTAAAAAAAGCTCAACAACTTTGGCCTCCCCCTCCAAAAACAAAAGAAAATGGGGGCTCCGGGCAGTTTTTTCCACCTCAGCGCCGCATATGCTAAAGATGGCCCTGGATGAGGTCAGCCTCTCCTCTTCCTTCCTGGTTCTGGGTCAAACCTTCTTTAAAAATCTGCTGCCTCTTCTATGGCCAGAAGATGGTGCTGGAGTACCAGAGGCTCCCATTTCAGTGGGCAGGTACTTTTATTTCTCTATGAAGCATTGCACCAAGTGTTCCCCAACATAGAAAGTGGGCTGTGGGAGGGACCAAGCTATTATTTCTCCTACCTCTTCTGGGGGAAGAAAGAGAGCTTTTTATGTTTCTTCGCCTGCTGGATGTCACTTCTCGGAGGAAGTTGCTTTGATACTATTTTCTGTTGCCTGGTGGAGTATCTTCCTTATCACAATGGGATCCCAGCCAATCGGGGATCACACTGTGAATGGAATGACATCACAATTCCAAAAAGCCAATGAGATGTGATTTGTTGGCTTGCCAGTCTTTAAGGGCAAATGTAGGCAACTCAGAGTGAGGGAAACGCTTCCTATATTGCATTATTCTAGACTGGGGAAAGGAAAACAGAAGGCTTGTCACATCCAGGTGGAAGGGGAGTGTAGCTGCCATGATAGCAGCTATCATGGCTACCTGTAAAGCTGATATGTTTGGGGACCCTGTTTAGTAACCTTAGTAAGGCAAGTTAGAAGTAGCTCTTTGGGTTACTGCATAGAATACTTTAACAGACAAACGTGGTTTTCTGTGAGGGATTTAGCGTTCACTCAGGAAAATTGAATGTAACAACTCTGAACTTCTGGAAAAGAGAAGTTGAGGAAAACCCTCCCCTGTGACAATAATACAATTTGAGGTTGAAATTGTGGTACAGCTCATGCTTTTCATGCTGAAGGTCCCAGGTTAAAACTCTCTTGGGAAAATGCTCAGCAGATAATGTGAAAGACTAAATCTGGGTATAATCAAAATGGAGACCAATTATTTAGAAAGCAGAGTACTCAGGTTTGACTAATACAACCAGTTCTTTCAGAATAACTTCCTGAAGTTTGCAGGCAACCATTGTATGAATAACTTTGTTGAAACCTCTTGGTAACCCAAATTTCCACATGTTGGATCCCGTTCTAAAATTTAGGGGAAACAAACCAATGGTGCTTGCTCACGAGTAAGTGTGCATGAGTTTGCAGTCATAATCAGTTTCATTCTTGGTTCATTTTCTCATAAAACGCAAACAGTTGTGGTACTCAGACTACACTAATTGGCAATAATATTGCATTTCGGCAAGCCTTTGGCATCAGGTATACCTTCCCTTGCCAAACCACTGTCTTCTTTCCAAAAAGTAATCTTTCCTGATTTTCAGAGAAGATATTAGCCCCAAAATAAGTAGTTGTTAGAAAATTCTTAATAAAAACCAGAGAGCAACAATATATCCAAAACATTGTAGTCCACATGCAACTCTATGCTGTTATGTTCGCATTAGCCATCAGCAGATATAAAAGAACATCTCCCTGAGGCTAAATGGTTGCAGGATGTCTTTCCTGCTATTGACAAATAATTCTAGAATACACCCAACTATATAAATCAGTGCCTGACTCTGAAGCTTTGAAGCTTTCCCAAATGAAGTGCGTGAGGCAAAAAATCAACTACTCCAAACTCGAACGAAGCAGCTTTGGAACAGGAGCCAGCAAATTTACAAGCTGAGAAACCCACTCTGGAAAATAACATTTTCTGTGCTCCTGCCCAAACCCCATTCATTTCAATGGATTGCAGCTGGAAGGAGCACCCTACAACTGGAAGCACCCAGAGTCTTGGGCATTTTATATACAGTGGTACCTCGGTTTAAGAACAGCCCTGTTTACGAACTATTTGGTATAAGAACTCCGCAAAACCGGAAGTAGTGTCCTGGTTAGCGAACTTTACCTTGGTCTAAGAACAGAAGCCGAACAGTGGAAGGGCACCGGTAGCGGGAGGCCTCATTAGGAAAAGCGCGCCTCAGTTTAAGAACAGCTTTGGTTTAAGAACGGACTTCCGGAGCAGATTAAGTTTGTAAACTGAGGTACCACTGTACAGGATTTCATTGTTAGAAGAAAAATGCAACTTTTGCCAGAGTTCCCTTTTCCAATGTGTGTGTGTGTGTGTGTGTGTGTGTGTACACACACACACTTTTCATTAATTTATTTAAATAACTGATATTCCTCTTTTAAAAATTGGGATTTTTCAAATGCTGATGGCCGTGACTGTTTATTTTTTTTATTTTATTTTTTAATAATATTTATTAAAATTTCAAAGAATTACAAAAGTAAAAGAAAATAGAACAAAAATGCAAGATACAGAAAAATACAGAAAAATAAAACAATTAAAAACAAGTCAATTTTTCCACGTCTTATCTTTCATTTGCTTGTTTCCTTGACCTCCTCACACCTCCCTTTTTTGTGTTCTAGTTCAATTAGTTAATTCAGCAAATCCTTTCCATCTTTGTTTTTATGTTAATAATTTATCTTAGTATATTGTAACTTTACATTCTCACCTGTTAACAATCCATTTTTACATACTCCTTTGTAACATTACTGCTAAAACCACATAACTTCATTCCAGCATCCTTCTAACATTCCTTAATTTTACAATGTTTCTATAAATAGTCTTTAAATTTCTTCCAACCTTCTTCTACCGACTCTTCTCCCTGGTCTCGGATTCTGCCAGTCATTTCCGCCAGTTCCATGTAGTCCATCACCTTCATCTGCCATTATTCCCGGGTGGGTAGATCTTGTGTCTTCCAATACTTTGCGATAAGTATTCTTGCTGCTGCTGTAGCATACATAAAAAAAATTCTATCCTTCTTTAACACCGATTGGCCGACCATGCCCAGGAGAAAAGCCTCTGGTTTCTTCAAAAAGGTATATTTAAATACCTTTTTCATTTCATTATAGATCATCTCCCAGAAAGCCTTAATCCTTGGGCACGTCCACCAATGGTGAAAGAATGTACCTTCAGTCTCTTTACATTTCCAGGACTGTTTAGCAGAGTGAAGAGTCCAGCTTTCTGGTAGCTTCATCATAATCATGTTGGGCACATCAATATTCCTTCTGTGTTTTTGAAGAACAAATTTCTATCTCTTGAAGCTGTAGGGGAGAAACTCCTGACAACATACTTGACATTTGTCTTACCTCTCTGCACATGGTCCTCCAATGCAATTACAGTGGTACCTTGGTTTTCAAACTGTTCCGGAAGTCCGTTCCAAAACCCAAGCGTTCCAAAACCAAGGCGCACTTTCCCATAGAAAGTAATGCAAAATGGATTAATCCATTCCAGACTTTTAAAAACAATCCCTAAAACAGCAATTTAACATGAATTTTACTATCTAACGTGACCATTGATCCATAAAGAAAGCAATAAACAATGTACTGCAGTCACACAATCAATCAACCAGTAACTGAACTGGGTTCCACACAGTCACAAAAATGAAACAAAAAGAGCCGCAAAAACAAAATGCAAAATAAATAGCAAAAGCAGACAGACCTCAGCGTAACACTCAAAATGGAAGTGTAGCACTCAAAACGGAAGTGTGGCACTCAAATCAGAAGCGTAACATTCAAAACACAGCCTGTTCAGCTTTTGAAAAAAGTTTGCAAACCGGAACATTTACTTCCATATTTGCAGTGTTTGGGTCCCAAGTTGTTTGAGTACCAAAGCGTTTGAGAACCAAGGTACCACTACGACGATTTGCTCCCTGCTGTTCTCACTACCCTCTCCACAAAATATACTGCTCCTCGTGATCATCTACTGTATCTCCCATCCCCAACCCTTCTTTCCATCACTTTGGTTGCAGCAGAACAAAACTTTTCCAAAAAAGCCTGGAACCAGAATAGGTTTTACACATTTCTGCAAAATGTGGCTCACTCCCTGTCGCTACTCTTTTGGTTCATTCTCCACATCAGATTAACTTACTTTTAGGATGTCTTCTCAAGGAGGGCACCAAGGAGAAAGTAACTTTAGATGAAGTATACCTTGAAGATTTACCACTTTGGCAATGGAACGTTCCACCATGTGAGTTATATATAGGTTCTTGTTTAAGTAGGACAACATTTACTCCCCACCCCTATCCTGGTGTAACTGAGAAGACAAGCAGAAAATCCGTCTTAAAATGATAACAGATGTGCCGTCTATAGCACAAATACACTATCGTGCTAGTTTCATTACGGCAGTCTCCATCGCTTCCAACGAACTTTGCTGGGGCAGAATGGGAGTCAGGACATGGTTCCCGTTTCCAATGTAAAGGAACAACTGTTTATAGAATATTTATGGTAAAAGGAGGTCAATGGAGCCAACAACATTTGTAATCTTCAGATCTAGAGTGAGATGTATACAACGGAATTATCCACGAGCAATGCGAGATCCATGAGACCAATTTGGGTTATCATTCATCCTTGAACAATTCTACTACAGCTCTCTCAGTTGCTGGTTATTTTAAATGCAAAGATCAGGCAGTTTAACACACTTTTTTATTAAAAAAAAAACTCCACTGCTGTTCCGTTAACATGACCCTTCAAAATGTAAAGCTATAGCCAAAAATTGGAAATCGCAAGAAATACCAACAATAGAAGATTGGCAGATGAAGATGTTGGACTTTTGGGAGCTGACCGACCTGACTGGAAGAATCCGGGACCAGAAGGAAGAGGAGACACAAGAGGATTGGAAGAAATTTAAAGAATATTTAGCTAAATATTGTGATATAAGATAATTAGAAAATTCTTGGAAGTAACAAATAGGCTTAGGGGTAGAATAAGAATAGGTGGTAGTAAATATTAAGGATTTGAATATTAATAAAAGGGATGAGGATAGTAAACGAAAGGAGTGAATATTATTAGAAATATGAATTTGGAGGACTGCTATACAGGGGTTATAATGAAATTCAGTTAGAGGGGATTTGAGGAAGTCAGTTATCAATGTAACGAGAATTAGAGATTTGAAGTAAGAATTCTGTTTTGTGTGTTTCTTTTTTTCTCCTTGTTGTGTGTTTTGTAATATTTTTTCTTTTCTTTTTCTCTTTCTATGTGATAAATGTGGAAAGCAATAAAAAAATGTAAAGCTAACTACAAGTGGCCATTGTCTCAAGTATTGGGAAATGCCAACTATTGTATAGGATCAGTTATTTCTTTAGCCGCTCATCACGCTGGATGCTCAAACAGCCACAGACTGATGGCTGTCCCGATTTTGGTTCTCAGCATCTCCAGTTAAATGGGTCTCAAGCAACAGCCTGGGAAGGAGACTTCTGCCTGAGACCTTGAAGTTTGTCCATCAGCATAGACTATACTGTACTAAATAGACCAATGAAATAGATATTTCAGAATTTTGCAGGAAGGAAAATAGATACCATGCTGCAGATTGTTTGTGCAGGAAACAGAGGGTTTATTAATGATGACAAGTGCGCATCAAATAGTAAAAAAAGAGAGGAAAGTGTAAATGAAAAAATAAAGCATATAATACTACCAACTGGGAAACTGGTGTTCTTTGTTGATTGTGTGTCCATTTTACGCAGAAACTATTAGACGCGTCTCCAAATTAGTAAAAGGAAAAAACTAATTTTAATCGTTTAACTACATTTAATTATGTTTTTAATATTTTGTTGGGAGCCACCCAGAGTGGCTGGGGCAACACAGTCATATGAATAATAAAATTATGGTGATTATTTACACCTGATTTCATGATGTTAGGTGTGGGGTCTATGCCACCCGTCAAATCTATACATGTTAGATCAGAGGTAATCCCCACTGAGTTCAATGAGATTTGCTTCAGTTTCAAGTAAACATGCTGATAACTTGGTGAAATGATTCAGCAGAACATTTTATCTGTGCGTGGAGTGGGAAGAGATAATGATGTCTTATATATAGGATAATGTATGTACAGTGGTACCTCGGGTTAAGTACTTAATTCATTCCGGAGGTGTGTTCTTAACCTGAAACTGTTCTTAACCTGAAGCACCACTTTAGCTAATGGGGCCTCCTGCTGCCGCCGCGCCGCCGGAGCATGAATTCTGTTCTCACCCCGAAGCAAAATTCTTAACCTGAAGCACTATTTCTGGGTTAGCAGAGTCTGTAACCTAAAGCATATGTAATCTGAAGCTGAGGCTCCAATACTTTGGCCACCTCATGAGAAGAGAAGACTCCCTGGAAAAGACCCTGATGTTGGGAAAGATGGAGGGCACAAGAAGAAGGGGACGACAGAGGACAAGATGGTTGGATAGTGTTCTCGAAGCTACCAGCATGAGTTTGACCAAACTGCAGGAGGCAGTGGAAGACAGGAGTGCCTGGCGTGCTCTGGTCCATGGGGTCACGAAGAGTCGGACATGACTAAACGACTAAACAACAACAACAACATTTGGGCACTTGCAGTTCACTCTCTGTGATCACACAAACCAAAAGCCTGAAATATTGAACTAAAACATCTGTTCTAATGGGGCAGGGGCAAACTGTATAGAGAATAAAAGGGGATGTCACATTTTTCACAGCAAAGGACCCCCAGCACCCGGTACAACTTCAAAATCTCTTGTCTTCCTTTCTGAGAAACTTTACAACTGTCAGAACATATTGAAAGCAAAATGCTCCAGATTGCATCCATCTCATTGTGTCTCTCTTTCTCACGGTACGGCTGCTGGTCTACGAAATTCTACACCTTCACCCCCCCCTTTTTCTCCACAGTCTTCGATGTTCTCCTCAGTTCTTAAGACAATCTGTTTTGGATAGGTTTCAGTCTTCCCTACTGCTGATTCAGGGCTTCTCTCCCCACGTTCCTGTCTGCATGGATTGCAGCCCCAACATATGGGGCGGATTATGCTTTCCTTTGATTGTGTGATTTAAATCACCTTTGCTGCCCAGCAGCTTGCCACAGCTCAGCCTACAAAGGGAACTGCCTGCTGGGCTCTAAGGAGATTAGATTCTGAAAATGTTAGGCTGGGTCAGGTACAATAATTGTACCTTGCAAGGATGGCAGGTCGTCATCGTTCAGCAGGTATACCGGGTGCGCAGCAAACCTGGGCAAGAGAAAGAATAAGATGTGATAAGAAAAACTGCATTTTCTAAGAGATCTTCCCAGTCAGATTTACAGTTACTGGCCTATGTGTATTCATGTGTTTCTAATGGAACAGATAAAGGGCACAGAATTACATTTCAATTCAGTAATGCAAAAGCCTGTTTTGCTTTAGCTGATATTTTTCAGTAGGTTCCGAGACGCTGGGCGAGTGTTGCAACACGCTGTGTCTTGAAAACAGCTTGGGAAAAATGGGTTGAACCAGAACATGACAAGTCATGACTAGGTGTGGGGAGAATTTAAAGCCAATTCTTTCACACTTGGTTTAAAAAATAAGACAAATGGAACATAGCCAGCCTTCGAAATTCGCACTTATCTGAATTTTGTGATGTAGTCCTTCAACCAGTGTTTACCAAAATATATGTTAGGGGCACATGTGCTTCGAAATAATTATATTAGTGAAAATAACATCCAAAACTGAATTATATTAGGAGAAATTGCTAGCAACCATGTGTACATAGCCAGAACTGCATTCAAAAATGTGTTTATTAGGAGAAATTCACACAAAAATGCTGGAGAATTTTCATGAGGATTTAAAAATAATTACAAAAACTCAAGATGATGCAGAAATGTGGAGAGCAGAATTTAAGACTGGAAAAATGAGAAATCGAGAAATTCCATCCCTAGTTGTGACGTGGGTATACAATAGAGCATTTTCACATGAGTACTTTCAAAGCCACTGAAAAGTCAACTTTGATATGACATCAATATAGCAAACATATCTGCTACATGTTCATTTTACCTCCAACTATCCTGTGAGAAGAGAAATGGATACAGATAAAGACCACCTCAGAACCTGCTCCAGCTTGACTATCCCCCTCCTTGCAACAGCAGTCTTCTGGGAAGTATTGTAGAGGAGAGAGAAATATAGGCAAAAACCACAAAGTCTGCCCTGTTTTTGACACCTTTTTATATGTTGATATTGTTTGCTGTGGTTTCTTACAAAATGCAGTTTAATGTTTCTTTTAAGTCAGCTTGAAAGGATGTATATAATCTTAATAAATACATAAAAACATACATACAATAATTTTTAATAAATGTCAATATATTGTATAATATTCCCATTAATTTTGTTTTGTGTTATGGGGAGCTCCCAGAAGATCTAAATCTAGAACCAGGCAGCTGGATTAAGGCTTTAACAGAACTATATTCCTGACAACACCATCTCAACATGGCTGACCTGGTGGGTCAAACAACCTTTACCACTTCAGTCAACAATTGAGCACTCACATAGGTGGAATCTACACACATATAAAAAACACTGGGGAAACATTTTGAAAAATACATTGAATTTTGCATAGCTCACTGTCGCCATCTAGTGCAACATTTGTATATTGCACTTTACAACACAGCTTTTATTTGCAGCTGTATACCTGAGTCCATAGTGAAGTGCTCTTCCATTGAAATAAAAATATTAAAAATTGTGCCCCTAGTAAGTTAGGCTAGAACCTTTCTATGTGGGAATTATTTTGTATGGAGGAATATTCAATTATGTGAGTAGGGAATGGTATATCCCTGGCATAAGTTTACTGCCTTGGTATGTTGTTGTTGTTGCTGCTGTCTTCTTCATTGACCTCGGAAAGGATGCTTCCATTTTGATTCTTTTGTTCTCATAAGCCAACCGGGTGAGCAAACACTGACCTAAATTCAGTAAAAGTTTGCACTGAAGTCTTGTTGAGATTAATGAGCCTATTTAAGCCACGCAAAACCTGTCCCATTTATTTCAATGGATTTAAGTACAACAGATGATTTTTGGATTGGGCTTCTATTTATGTCTAATAATAATAATTATAAATTTTTATTTATACCCCACCCTCCCCGGCCAGAGCTGGGCTCAGGGTGGCTAACACCAGTAAAATTACAATAAAAACATAATGGGGGAGGTGACAACCAATTTATTAAAATACAGGTTAAAATACAATTTAAAATGCAGCCTCATTTTAACTGTAGCCCATAAATCAAAACCATAAGGGGAGGGAAACATAAGGGTCAGACTGAGTCCAAACCAAAGGCCAGGCAGAACAGCTCTGTCTTGCAGGTCCTGTGGAAAGATGTCAAATCCCGCAGGGCCCTAATCTCTTGTGACAGAGCGTTCCACCAAGTCGGGGCCAGTACTGAAAAGGCCCTGGCCCTAGTTGAGACCAATCTAACCACCTTGTGACTTGGGACCTCCAAAGTGTTGTTATTTGTGGACCTTAAGGTCCTCCACGAGGCATACCAGGAGAGGCGGTCCCGTAGGTACGAGGGTCCTAGGCCGCTTCGTATACACAGAATCTGCTTCCGAAACTAGCATCTTGTCGTTCCTGAGCTAGGCCAGTCACGAACACAGGGCTTGCCTACCTTACTTTCTCAAGCTGCCATAGTTTCTTCCAAAGAATTTTGGGATGTGTAGGCCTATAGAGAATACATGCTCTCCCAGTGCTTGTCTATTTGCATCTCTTCCAATCTTTAACAAGAACGGTGTAGATGCAGGCTCAATGCCTATTGAAAAGTAGATATTATTAAGCACATCTGGTGATAGTTTACAAAACAATGTGCCTATTTGTTCAGCATGTTAATGCATTGCAACAATGCAAAGAATGTTCTAATGCATGAAAAGGAATCTACCATTTTAAATCACTGAATTCCTTCAGTCAGTAGAGCAGGAGACTCTTAATCTCGGGCTTGTGGGTTTGAGCAGCGGCGTAGCGTGGGTTGTCAGCACCCGGGGCAAGGCAAGTAATTTGCGCCCCCTAACCCGGGGCAAGGCAAGTAATTTGCGCCCCCTAACCCTACAAATCTATGCCTATGAATGATGGTCCCTCTCTCTCTTTCTCATATTCCAATTGATTCCCATTTCCGCCGATCGATCCCCGAAGCTCTCACCCAGCGAAATTCGTGCGTAATTACGCTTCGCCATCCCTAATTCTGCCGCTTCCACCAGGAAATCATGACGGTGTGTTTCTCCTCTCCAAACTTTCCCCGGCCCTTTGCCGGCCGGCGCAGCCCTTTTGGCTACGAGCTCCCCTCCTTCTCTGCCCGCTTCCGACCCCACCTCCCCGTCCAGCCTCCCTACCTCCTGAAAAAAGGCGCCGGCGCCGAGCAGGACACCCCCGCGGCCATCGGCGAGAGGCGGGGCCGAGGGAGGCAAGCCAATGGGCGAGGCGGGGGTAGGTGGCCACGGGGGCGGGCGCTGCCGCAGTCCTCGGGTGGGCAAGGTAGGAGCAGGCGGAGGCTGGCCGGCCGCTCTGACAATAGGGGCGGGCCGAGGGCACGACGCGGCTGGGCCCTCTGGACTCGCGCCCCCCCCCAGATGTTGCGCCCGGTGCGGCCGGCACCCCTGGCACCCCCCACGCTACGCCACTGGGTTTGAGACTCATACTGGGCAAAAATACTCCTGCATTACAGGGGGATGGACTAGGTGACCCTCACAGTACCTTCCAACTGTACAATTCTATGATTCTCTCATTTTCAACGTAAAACACACAGGGCAGAAATACCCACTTTTTAGTTTAGCTTCAGGGACTGAACTACAAACCAAGAAGTCCCTGATTCAAATCTTGCTTTTGCCATGAACTCAGCAGCTGGAAACTTTCTTTCCGCCTCAGGTCCCAGCCCTCCATCTGTAAAATGCTGAATAAGACTCACTTATGGGGGTTACTGTAAGCATTCCAACTAGATAATGCGCATGAAGTGGTTTGATTAATAATAATAATAATAATAATAATAATAATAATAATAATATATTATATCCACGTACCTACAGGACCGCCTCTCCTGGTATGCCCCGCAGAGGACCTTAAGGTCCACAAATGACAACATTTTGGAGCTCCCAGGTCGCAAGGTGGTTAGATTGGTCTCAACTAGGGCCAGGGCCTTTTCAGTACTGGCCCCGACCTGGTGGAACGCTCTGTCACAAGAGACTAGGGCCCTGCGGGACTTGACATCTTTCCGCAGGGCTTGCAAGACAGAGCTGTTCTGCCTGGCCTTTGGTTTGGACTCAGTCTGGCCCTTATGTTTCCCTCCCCTTATGGTTTTGATCTTAACCTGTATTTTAAATTGGCTTTTTTCTTTTCCTATTATGTTTTAACTGTAATTTTACTGGTGTTAGCCACCCTGAGCCCGGCTCTGGCTGGGGAGGGCAGGGTATAAATAAATAAATAAATAAATAAATAAATAAATAAAATAATAATAATACCCCACCCATCTGGCTGGGCCTCCACAGCCACTCTGAGCGGTTCCCAATCGAATATTAAAAACACAGTATAGCATTAAACATTAAAAACTTCCCTGAACACTTGAAAGCGGTCTAAAAATGTTAATTAGCCATGATGACGATGATGGGATGTGGCATAGTGTAATGTCTGAATATTACAGCCAGAATACAACACAGTTATGAATGCTTGAACACACCTCTCAGGGATTTTTTTTTAGTGTGCAGTTGGACACAAATTGCGCCGCTGATGGGGAAAGCTGATGATGTGCAACTGAAAAAGCGGGAGGGAACTAGGCATGTTAGGCATGTTAAGCACTGAAATAACAGGCAATATCAGGAACAGTAGGCACACCAATTATATTACAGTAGAATGTGTGCAGTTCCCATACTTACACTGCCGAGTCATATTAAAATACCTCCTAATTTTTGCCCAGAATCTCTCCTATTTCACCTTCAGGCAGCTAACGCTTCATCACCTCCTTGGAAATACCCTCAAAGTACCCCTGCTCTTGAGCCCTTGTCCTATCCTGCACTCTTATGTTTCTCCTTCTACAGCCACTGCAAAACAGCTGGGCTGGAGTCCCGCTCAGACAAAGGCAGGCATATTATAATGGATGTAACGACAGAGGTTTTCCGTTTCTACAGAGAGTCGGGCTCTGCTTCTACTTTTGAGCGCAACTGTTGTGTACTGAGTTGAATAGGATCCAAACTGCAGCAGTCTGATTGGTCCTATAACAATAGGATTCAGAATGCAGCAGTCTGATTGGTCCTAGAACAATGCAGCAGTATGATTGGTCCGCAGGAGCCACCCAATCCAGCTCCAGATAGAAGTGAATCCACAACCTGATTGGCCTACAGGAGAATTCCGGAATTAACCAATCACGTGCAGCCCATTGTGTAAATAATGTTTCAGCAACGGTTGCATTTATGAGCCTCTCAACACTACGAGATTTGGCCAAGACCATGCAGCAGGGGATCATCATCATCATGGTCTTGGAATTTGGGGACCTGGCAATTTTTTAAAAATTGTTATTTTAAAAATGCTTATTGTAAGAAATAAGAGGCGTGGGTGGCGCTGTGGTCTAAACCACAGAGCCCAGGGCTTGTTGATCGGAAGGTCACAGCGCCACCCGCGCCCCGTGGCTCGGTCCCTGCTCCTGCCCACCTAGCAGTTCGAAAGCACATCAAGTGCAAGTAGATAAATAGGTACCACTCTGGCGGGAAGGTAACGACGTTTCCATGCACTGCTCTGGTTCGCCAGAAGCGGTTTAGTCATGCTGGCCACATGACCCGGAAGCTGTCTGCAGACAAACGCCGGCTCCCTTGGCCAACAGAGCAAGATGAGCGCGCAACCCCAGAGTCGTCCGTGACTGGACCTAATGGTCAGGGGTCCCTTTACCTTTATTGTAAGAAACAAAGTATTATTCCACAATTATTCTACGGATGTCTTTTTATGGATTCTATATCAGCAGGTCTCTCTCTTAGGGATAACTTTACACACCTTTAAGCAGAGCCTCGTGAATGTTCGCCTGACATTTTTACTCTTTAAATCCGCACTAAAAAGCATGTTTGAACCTCGCTTGTACTGCCATTTGTGAATGTGAGTAACGCAGGAAAGAGGCAAAAGAAATATCCGAGTGAAGAGTCTCACAATCCCTCAGGTTTGGAATTTCATTCCCATACAGACAATGAATACTCCTGTTTTAAAATTTCCATCCTAGTAGAATTGCATGTGGGAATCATGAAGCCAAAAATTATGTCTGCCTATTGAGAAGTGCCAGCGAAGATGAAAATGGGCAATTTAACACTAATACCAAATATAAGACGCCTTCTTAAAATGCAGCAAACCCAGTAGGTTGCTTTCCACAAAGAGCTGTCTCAAACCATAAATTAACAACAAAACCCTCTGCTAATATGTACCCCCTGCCAGGGATCCTTTTAGTGTTTAGACGCAATAGCTTTAGACGAAAACATGCAGGACTTAACAATATTGGCTGACATCTACACAAAGACGTGTGTTTACTGGGCTGGTTTAAGTTGTGGGGGGAAACAGGTCTAAACTGAGTCGCATGAACGTTTTAAACTGGCATTTTGCCTTTTTAAGGATCCTGGGACGTAGGAGAATAGTGCATTTGAGTTCTTGATCTGGCGAATGACTCCACAGATCATTTTTTGTTATGTTTTTAGAACCCCACCAAAATGAATGGGGCTGTAAACTTTTTAATGGCAGCAAGAAAATTAATGGGGGAAGAAAGGGAAAAATAATATGGTAGGTGCCTTTTATCTAGCAGGCAGAGTTACCATCTTACACCATGCAGTGAGCCCCAGGAATCTTTCTTTTACTCAGAAAAGAATGGGTAGGAATTAGAAACAATGTACAACTCTTAGATTAATATTTTCAATATGAGCTAACTGTGGCTATCTGGCGTGCTTGAAGAAACGGTACTGTCCAAAACATGAGAATGTGTATATTCTCAAAATCTGAGCTACACATTCCTACGATTATACGGCTGTGTACAAACCATTATTTAAAGTGCATGGGAAACACACAGAGTCCTAAAAGAATCTTGGAAACTGTCGTCTGTTAAGTGTCATGGCTTCAGGGAGGAGGAAGAGGATCCCGGCGGGGGGGCAGCTGAGAGCGGGTCATGCAGGAACAATCTGGGGAGCGGGAAGGAGAGGTTGGTGGAGATAGTACTCACGGGGTGACAGAGGATGATGAGGAGACAGGGGCTAGGGCACAGGAAGACGAGGAGTGGGACCCCTCGCCAGAGAGGCTCCCTTGTCCATGAACATGGCAGGTCCTAAGATGTAGGGAACATTGGATGGAGCATTCCAGGAAGCAGAGGGCTTGCAGCCTAGATCACTAGCTGGCCAGGTGAGCAAGGAGGCATGTGATTCATCAGCTGGGGCAAGCTGAGAGCAGGTGAGGGTTCCAGGCCACATCAAGCCCAGATGCTGCAATCAGCAGACACAGTATAGGGTTGCCATATTCCCAGACAAGGTTGTTGACCTTTTTAACCTTTTTTTTAACCATTTATTTGGTTTTTCAACTTGCCTCAAGTTGAAAAATCAAACACAAATCATAAAAACAAGATTCCAAGGAATCTCCTGGACTTCCATCCTCCCCTTTGTGGGTCCTATTATGAATCATTTCCTCCCGCATCTTTTATGATGTTCCAAATCCTTTGCCTCTTCCATTATGTCCAGAATTCAACCTTAAACTGCAAGTGCTATTCCAATCCTACTAACGAGTTTAGCTGTTTACAATGGTCTGAAGATAAGTTATATATTTTCCCCATTCCTTATTAAAATTTGGTCTTCCTGATTTCTGACTCTTCCAGTCATTTTAGCCATTTCAGCATAGTCCATTAACTTCATCTGCCATTTTTCTCTGGTTGACCTTTGTGGGGGTCAAAGTTGTTGAACATCTCCCCCCCAAAACATAAGTCTTTGGGCTTCTTTTGGATTTTTATAGCATTTTTCTTTAAAAAAAATAATGGCCAAGTTGCCATAAGTCCGGGTTTCCCCAGACATTTTGCTGATTCGGCAAAAATCTGCCCAGACACCATTTTGACAGCCCGACTCCCAGATGGGAAAACCCAGATGTATGGCAGTCCTAGTGTAAGAAGGCATCAGAGCTGAGCTCTGGCCAACTGCCCATGTTGAGGGACCTCACCTGGGATTCTCCTTGGACCTTCATGGGTTTCTGCTTCAAGACTGACTCTGGACCGTACCCTGACTGCTGAACTCCTATCTTGGCTTACCTGGACTGACCCTGGACTGCGTTTCCTTATTTTTGGACTTGGCTTGTGTGGATTGGCTTCTGGACTTGGAACTTTGTCTCGGCACACTGTCTGCTAGGTAGGCCAGGGGATCAGGACATTAAGGTAGGGTTGCCAGACGTCCCCAGTTCCCGGAGACAGTCCTTGGATTTGCGAATCTGTCCCCGGACAAATTCCGTCCCTGGAATGTCCCCAGATTTGCAAATCTGTCCCCGGGAAACATTGCAGTAGCAGTCTCAGCCACCCGGAGCCAACCTGGTAGTGCAGTTGGCTCTGGCTGGCTTCAGGAGCTGCTTGCTGCCGTCGCCACTGCCAAAGGTGAACTGGGGACGTCCAGCGGGACAGATCTCCTGCCCCCTTCCCCCTTTGTTTTGACAGATCGGGGGAGGCTCAGGAGTCGCGGACGAGCATCCATTGCCCAGGAGGGGTGCAAGGCACATGGTTTCTCTGCCAGGCAAGGTGCAAAGCCCTTCTTTCACACCCTGCAAAACATAAATGCTCAGAGTTTTTTAAAAACTGGGCAACAGCCGCCTGCCCGCGACTCCCGAGCCTCCCCCGATCTGTCAAAACAAAGGGGGAAAGGGGTAGGAGATCAGGAAAGCCTTGGGAGTCATGGGCAGGCAGCACACCCTTGCCCAGTTTTTTAAAAACTGCATATTTATGTTTCACAGGGTGTGAAAGAGGGGCTTTGCAGCTTTATACAATATGCATATGTGCTTGGGCCCAGGGTCTTTTGGCTCACCATCCCCACTACTGACTCCCTGTTGCTACTCAGCTTCCCCCCCCAAAAAAGTGTCCCCAGATTCATTGAAAAAAATCTGGTAACCATACATTAAGGGTGCTAAGAATTGTAGCTTTGTTAGGGGCAGACTACAGTTCTCAGAATTCTTTGTGGGAGCGTATGCTTTAAATGTGTGGTGTGTACATAGTGTCTGAATAACAAATCCATGCTTCAAATGCTAATTGATTCAACTCGAGGGCAAGAGGAAGGTGGTAGGAAACATCTCCTAGATATCAATGTTCATAGCAGAAGCATGTTTAGCTATTAGCTACACCACAGCCTAGAGGGTATGTCAGGTGTTCATCTTGGCGGCTGCCAAATGATTCCCATCCATTTATATATCATTCGCTTAACAGCTTTCTCCTCACTTAAAGATAATCTGGTTTATCTTGCAAGAACAATTTTGTGCTCGTTCAGTTCGCAGAGACGTACAGCTGTGTCTACATAAATCTGACAGCTGTTGCCCGCAATCAGGTTGCTTCAGTAGTTTCCTAATGACTTCATATAAATTGAGCCCTGTTAAAATGTGCGTGTAGATTATCTTCTGTGGATTATCCTCTTCCGTTGCTGTTGAGCCCCTGCAGAGCACCTTGATCCTCAGCTATAGGCACAGCTGACACCACCTTGCCTGCAATCAGAGGAGCAGGGCGTCTGGGGTTTGAGATTGTCCTCTTGGCTCTTTTGGGGAAAGAGGGGTGAACCTGAAGCTCTGGTCTCTACTGAGAAAGCAGGCATCCAAAACAGGTTTAGGAGGGGGGGAAATGGAGTGGATTCTAGCTGGTATCCTGTACCCCAGGGAGAAAGACATCCCTGACCAGTGGCCATGCTGGCTAGAGCTCATGGTAACCTCAGTCCAATAACATCTGGAGGGCTATGTGTTCCCCACCCCTGCTATACCCACAAGTCAGATTTATTTTTCAGTAGACATGTATGGGGTGTTAGGGGAGAGATAGTCTTCATCTTCTTCTTTGGTGATTACTCGTAGCCAAGTAAGATTGTCTTCCATAAACACGGTTCTAACAGTGAGTCCATAAGTGACTGTGGAGGCCAATTCTGGATCCACACGTCCTTCCACAGTGGGGACATAGGTTTCTGGGTGGGAGTTGATTGTGGTGAGGGTTTGCCAAATGTGCCTTCCTCTTGGTGCGTTTCTCCCTTTTGTCCTGAGTTCGGGCGTCTTCAAAGCCCATGACACCTTTGGTAAAGACTGTTCTCCAACTGGAGCGCTCGCAGGCCAGTGTTTCCCAGTTGTTGGTGTTTATACTACTTTTTTTTAGATTTGCCTTGAGAGAGTCTTTAAACCTCTTTTGTTGACTGCCAGCATCATGCTTTCCATTTTTAAGTTCAGAATAGAGTAGGTGCTTTGGAAGACGATAACCAGGCATCCACACAACATGACCAATCCGACGAAGTTGATGTTGAAGAAGAAGGAGGAGGAGGAGGAGGAGGAGGAGTTTGGATTTGATATCCCGCTTTATCACTATCCAAAGGAGTCTCAAAGTATCTAACAATCTCCTTTCCCTTCTTCCCCCACAACAAACACTCTGTGAGGTGAGTGAAGCTGAGAGACTTCAGAGAAGTGTGACTAGCCCAAGGTCACCCAGCAGCTGCATGTGGAGGAGCGGGGAAGCAAACCCGGTTCACCAGTTTACGAGTCCACTGCTCTTAACCACTACACCACACTGGCTCTCACCTTTCTTTTTGGTAATCAACACTTAATTTCATAAGATTTTATATGAAGAATCATCGCTTTGACACTGGTGAACTTTGCATTAGTTTGCCTGTTTTCCCAAGTGATGTGTACAATTTTTCAGAGACACCATTGATGGAATCTTTTGAGGAGAGATAGTTCCTCTGGTGGGGGACATGTCATGCTCCTTCTGGGGTTGTTTGTCCACCTTTGGTCCCCCACCCTGCACTCAGCTCTCACCTGTGGCTCCCAGATAAGCTGTCAGCATGTGACAGCAGCCACACCCTGGGAATGGATTCAACCTGCCAGTTAAACCAGGTGAATGTAGCCGATGGATCTCAAGCAAACCTGTAGTGAGTTAGGGACTTCCCTTGCTGCAAAAACGGGCTCTGACAGATTGCGTGGATGAGACTAATAGTGGGTCCAACGGTGAAGAAGGTGGTTTCTGCATGTGCCGTAGAGAGAAGTGAGAGGCAGATGAGGCTCACCAACCTGCGAAGGTCTTCCATCAAGGAGAAGGAAAACTCTGACCCTAAACCTCCACTGCTTTGCAAGAATATCTTCAGGAGAAGGAAAGGCTAAGGAGTAAATCCACACAAACCAAGAGTCCCGAAGACAGTTGGATAGCACCTTGTACGCCTCCTTCCAGCAACTCCTGCACGAACAGGTGCCAAATGTATTGCATGGCTTTCCTTTGGAGAACATCAGTGAGGCCAAGAGGGGGTCTTGTCAGTATACCTGAAGGAGTGTCTCCACCCCCATCGTTCAGCCCAGACACTGAGGTCCAGCTTCAAGGGCCTTCTGGCGGTTCCCTCACTGCAAGAAGTGAGGTTACAGGGAACCAAGCAGAGGGCCTTCTCGGTAGTGGGGCCCACCCTGTGGAACGCCCTCCTACCAGATGTCAAAGAAATTAACATCTGACTTTTAGAAGACTTCTGAAGGCAGCCCTGTTTAGGGAAGTTTTTAATGTTTGATGTTTTATTGTGTTTTTAATATTCTTTTGGGAGCCGGGCAGGGTGGCTGGGGAAACCCAGCCAGATGGGCAGGGTATAAATATGGTGGTGGTGGTGGTGGTGGTGGTGGTGGTGGTGGTGGTGATGTCTCTGTTCCTGGTAGCTGGACCACCAGGAACAGTGCAGGCAGCTGATCCATCTTAGCCAGGAACACAGCAATGCAGGTTGCAGTAAACAATGGCTTGTTTGGGTCCCTTTCCTGCTTCTCAATTTCTATACCTGCAAACCATTTTTTAGAGAGCACACCTAAGGCTGTAGTTGAACTGTGGTGTGCATCATCCCCAGCCAAGATGGGGATGTTCTGTCCAAAGCTAGTCTGACTGGCAACAACATCACAGGAGCTCGTCGGTACTAGAATGAATCACCATTGCATATGAGCAGAGTATTCTCTGACTGTTCATACTCAGTTCCCAGTGCAAACATGCATTAGGAAGAGACCATGTGTCAAATGTTATGCTTCCTCCCATTTCATGTCTTTAAGTTACAGTCACATTGAATTTTATAGCCTTATCTAGATTTATCGTGGTTAACTCTGCCTTTATAACGTACCATAAAACTGAGCAGATATTGCCACTGTAAAATGTAACACTGCATTTTAAGCCAACACAAACACATAGCTAAGAGCTGTTCAAAATGTGACACTCTTGTCTCCTATAAACCTTCCCACCACATTTTGAAATACCTCAAAACCCAACTGAGTTCCATGTTTGAAAAGCAAAGGGTATGTTGAAATATAGTCATGGGGCTGTTGTACAATTATGGAACTTCCCTAACTAGGAATCCCTATGGGATTGCTAGAAAACTCCCTCTCTCCATTATTTTTAATATATATATATATTATATATTTCTTCATTACACTTTTGAATTGTATAATTCACAAAGCATAAGGAATGTACTATGAGTTCCCATAACAGCGCTCATAGCGATCAGACAGGAGCCCTGGAGTGTTTTGGAATAAAACTGTTTTTGATCTCAAACTCCAGAACTGCACATGAAGCTTTCTTTTCAGTCAAATCTATTTAACCTAGTACTCTCTGACTGGCAGGGAAGATCTTGAAGCCTCTCTCACAGACAAAGGTCCTTCGCAGCCCTGCTAATAGGGATGGAAGAATCTCTCCACTACTGTTCTTTTGGCCTCTAATTTTCTCAATGTTGAATTCTCTCCACATCTTGCAGCAGTCTGCAATTGCATTCTTTCTTAATCATCATGAAAATTCATCAGCATGATGAATTTTAATAAACATGTATGTGGCTTGGGATAGATGTTTAATCTGTTAGTGAAAAATCACAATAATAAAATTAACTCCACCTACAGAAAGAAGCTGTGCTCTTTCCATCCTGATATGGTGGTGGTTTTGCCAGCATTTCCCTTCTGTTAGGACTAATGCTTCAGCACCAACTTCACTAGCTGAAAATATAAGTATTGCGTTACACCAGAAAATCACTGCAACTGTTTGCCTTTTGCCATTTCTGATATATTTTTAAAAGTTTATCCTTCAGCACCAACCAGCCTCTCTCTTGTTTCATCTACAACTGCAGAGGATAAGGTTTGAACTTTGGAAAGTGAAAGACATTTGCAGTTTGGGGTGCTTCTCTGGAAATCTGATGTGAGGCAATGGATTTTGTTGGTGTTACAAGTATGCGCACAGCTGTCCATGGAGGCGCAGGTCAGTTCTGTGTCCAGGGCAGCTGTGTACCAGCTCCATCTGGTACACAGGCTGAGACCCTACCTGCCTGCAGCCTGTCTCGCCGGAGTGGTGCATGCTCTGGTTATCTCCCGCTTGGACTACTGCAATGCACTCTACGAAGGGCTACCTTCAGTGGTGACCCGGAAACTACAACTAATCCAGAATATGGCAGCTAGACTGGTGACTGGGAGTGGCTGCTGAGACCATATAACACCAGTCCTGAAAAACCTACATTGGCTTCCAGTACGTTTCCGAGCACAATTCAAAGTGTTGGCGCTGACCTTTAAAGCCCTAAACGGCCTCAGTCCTGTATACCTGAAGGAGCATCTCCACCCCCATCACTCAGCCTGGACAATGAGGTCCAGCACCGAGGGTCTTCTGGTGGTTCCCTCACTGCGAGAAGTGAAGTTACAGGGATCCAGGCAGAGGGCCTTCTTGGTAGTGGCGCCGCCCTGCAATGCTATTCACAGCTAACTGAGAGTAAACCACATTGAACTCAAGACAGAGGGCCTTCTCGGTAGTGGCGCCACCCTGTGGAACACCCTCCCATCAGATACCAAGGAAATAAACAACTATCCGATTTTTAGAAGACATCTGAAGGCAGCCCTGTTTAGGGAAGTTTTTATTGTTTGATGTTTTATCATGTTTTTAATATTCTGCTTGGAGCCACCCTGAGTGGCTGAGGAGGCCCAGCCAGATAGGCAGGGTATAAATAAATAAATGATGATGATGATGAAACTGCTTGCATCCATCTATTCTCTGTT